>NC_083827.1:9518776-10251584 GCF_015708825.2 Lethenteron reissneri
TAGAATTGGACTTCTGCAAGCTTGACTTTTAATTTTCAACTGCCAATACCTGCAACCTTTATGACAGTGAATGTATTGATTAGCAATTTAGACCAATATGCATTTAGGGTTAGTAGCAGAATATAAATAGATATTTAAACACATTATGTTATTCCGTTGCCTCGTTTGGGTGTGGGCTGTATGTGGTGATGGTCAAAATTGATTCTGAAATGGATTTCAATTTTATTTTCTAATGTTTATTCTGCAAATATAAAAAAATTCTGTGGATGGGGAAATAAATGGGTAGCAACTGGTCTATGGACAAGTTTGATGTGTGTTTTTTTACTAGACTGAGGACACGTGGATTCTGAAGCCAATAGGTTTCAAATTTAAGGAGGTTATTTTGTACACTCCAGGTTATAATTGCAAATCATTTCCAATCTTAGTACCAATCGATGGTTGAGAGATAAACTCTACACCTGCACCCACAATGCACATTCCACTGCTGTATTGGATCATTGATCCAAGATCAATGACGAATACAGCAGTGGAGCGGTGGTGCAGTGGTTAGCTTCCTGTGCTTTGAAGTCGGCAACCTGAGTTTGATTACGGGCCATGGCTAACATCAGTGGCAAATGATATCAGTACCGGTTCTGGGCGTCCTGTAGATCAAGTCAGCCTTAAATTCGTAGTAAAGCGAAGTATGGTATAAAAAAAACACCCAATGACCGACATTCTTTAGTGGATTGAGAATGGGTGGATTATTAAAATAATAACGTGTATAAATTGGTCTCTAATGTGGTATAGAGGTGGGACTTACTTCTTGCCATCGTTTTATGCAAGCACGGTACTGGGACACAGAGTGGATCAAGCAGGAGCCAGTTGTGTTGCTTTCCTACACCTTTCAGGCAGTGGTCAATTGGGTGAGGCTGCTGACCAAAATCCTTCATCCCGTGAGTGCTGAGTGCCCAAGCTTATTGCAAAGCACTCGAATGTACATAGCGTTTGAACACATTGACAAATCACATGAGCATGGTTTCCAATTATTGGATAACCTTGCTTTCGCGATGGCTGAAGCGAATATACGCTGAGGTTCCCGGAGAGAGCCGACGGGGGTTACGCCAGAATGCTTGCAGTGATTCACTGCATCTGTGAGGTGGCCAGCAATCGGTTTCAGCCCATTTGTTGTTGTTGTTCATTACCGTTTTCAACAAACAATTGAGGAGTCAAGAAGAACAGGGCTGCACACGTGCTAAAATATCAGCAACTCGTGGGCACAAGATCGGAGCGTGTCTCTGCCTGGTGTCTAAGAGACGTGGAACTCGAGGAGGGAAGAATGAAAGTGGGATGAAGGATTGAACAAAAATAGGAACTAGAAAAGAGGAAAGGGAAGGAGGGGTTGGTAGAATGAAATGACGTAATGAAGAAACAAGTCAATTCAGGGAGGAATCAATGGAAGTGGACCGAGTCCTACTCCGGTATGCCGCGATAAATCCTCGTGAAATATGTTTCAGGCGTTTAATACAGATTTTTTTTTCCCCAGCCAGCCACCCAGGTGCAACACGTAGAATTCTGTAGAGTATTTGATTTGCCACAATTATAAAAGATATGTTTCTAAGGTTGTCAGCTGCTAACTTGTTTAACTTCAGTGTAAATAAAAAATTTGCAACCTAATTCCACGGCTATAATCATCAACATCATCATCCATAATATATCCACTGCTGGATGAAGATATTCCCAAGTCATTGCCATTCCTCACGGTAGCACCGTACAACAACCCCATCTAGCTTCCGATCTCATCATTCAATCTCCACGGTGAATGTTCTCTCTCAGGTGCGTTCCAATTCGTTGGCTGCAATTTCAGAATCTATTCCTGACCATTGCCATCATCCTTTAGGAACGACATTTTTCCTGCCCGAGCCCACTAATGTTTTCTCAACAATCGTAATTGCGACCTTTATCCTGCATGTTTTCTCGAAGCCACGTGTTCTTTCTCTCTGTCAATGCAATTCCAAGCGAGTGTCTTTTCACGTTCTTTGTGCAGTTTTTTTTTCATGGGGCGGGGGGGGGGTGAGGATTGGTCAGCATTGATTGCAGCGATGGCACAAATATTAGTTGACCCAGACGGTGTATGCATCAGAGGAAATGCATGTGCGATATCAAATGTGGCATGGACAGCTCTTCTTGAAGCAGGCCTCGAGTGTATCACATACTCGGGAGGACAACGGCAGAAATAATAAATAAATAAACCAGAAACGCTTTTTCGGAGATGATCAGTCAATGCGCGCCTGACTGAGAAAATGGAAAAAAATAAAAAAAGAGAAATGTACAAAACGCACAAAGCTATTTCAGATGGAATTGTAAAAGCAGAGGACAGCCATTTACAGACATTTTTCAACCACACTAATACATCCCTTTGAAGCCTTTTGACACGTGAAAACCAGCATTGTCACCTTCTGTACTTGAGACTCGGCCGTGTTGGACAAAGGGACATTTTGACAGCTGTGAGGCGCATTGCAAGGACTGCTTGTCATATGTAGAGAGGCGGGAAAAACATTTAAAATGATCAACCTTTCCATCATTTACCTGCCAGACAGTGTTCTTGAAAAAGCACCGCTCAGACACACTGTGAGGAGGAGTCTAGCTTTGGCACATTCCCTGACAAACGGCTCACAAAGACAAGCCGCCTATAGATTTCCCATCATTCACTATCTGCAAAGTGTTAACAGGGTCACTTCGTACGCCACTATTGAACCGTGAGGAATTTTGGATTTGGGCGACAGTACCTTCCGAGGATGCTGCCTTCACGTAATGGTTCGGACAACTCGACTTGCAATCCAGATATCCCCACTCGGCAGTTCCTCGAATACCTTCCTGCCCCCCGTGTCCAACCAGGAGTATAAACGGTGAGACGGAGCTGCAGGTCGTGTTTGATCGGGGGTAAAGTGTGGGCACTTCCACCACTTCCAAGACGGTCTGGCCAGGGTGGAAGAGGAGGCCAAGATGCCCTCGAAAGCTTAACCTTACGGAGACCCTTCCTCGAGCAGTGATGTGAGACAGTTTTTGTTTGGGCTGCACCATTACCTTTAATTGTACGACAGCATTCAATTTCTTGCACGTGGCACAATATCCAGGAGATAAATGAAAATGTCGTGGGTCTGCCAGCCAAGCGAGGGCTTCTGCAACACAGACAGAGTTCGTGTCGTTTTGGTGTTCCACCTCCTCTTCCATTGAGGGGAGCGCAAATCCCAGTGATTTCCTTGTCGATCCCGTAGTTCCGATTGCATGGCCACAGTCGCACTGCCCTGGCCTTCCTTTAATTTCCCATTCATGGGATTTGCGCTTGAGCCAGTTGGTGTCCCAATGCGGTTGATGGTCACACCGGCGTCTTCAAGGAACGTCTCGAATGAGGTGTTTATTCTGGACATCCGCGATTCCTTCCACTCCGTTTAATTTTACTCGCATCTGCAAAGTGTTCAAAGGGTTACTTCCGAGACCGACGTAAAACCGTGAGGAATTATGTATTCGCCTTTGGTACCTTTCGTAACTTTCCTTCCCAGGGTGCACATCTCCCCACATGTGTGGCTGCCAATTAGCGTCGGGTACAAATGTCATAATCTCCGTGGGACTATTTGCATGCCTCGCATGCGCAAACTGGTTTGCGGTGTTCTGTTGTCATTTTCGCAATTTCTGAAGTGTAAATTAGCAATCATTGGTGCTGGCAGGCATGCGTTGGCAACAACATCATTTTCGGCTGAAGATCAGGGTTTCTGTCATCTTTTTGTCGAGGTTTAAATTGGAAAAAGAACAAAACAAAAAAAAACACCGGGGCGGCGAGCACACGCACGCGCACACGCGCGCACGTGCGCACGTGCACTCACGAGGTGTGAACACGAACCAGCACGGCAGGTACACGCACGACACGTGGTGCGGTGTTGTTTACAGGGGGGGGGGAAGCAATTTAAAACATTATTAAAAATGCTAATCTGGTTGTGTAACCAATTAATGCATTTTTAATCCACATCACCAGTAACATTGCCCCGTGTAAAATTAGAGCCTCTGTCGCCATCGATTCTCGAGCAATGCCGTCGAGCCACGATGACGTCTCACATTTAATACCGCACCATTTTGTATCAAAAACGATGAATTAATTAGGTGGACGAGAGCAGAGTGGAAAAGAAAGTGTGTCATTCGCGCGTACTACCTGCTAGGACATACCGGTCAGGAGCGTGCCCATTAATAAAAACAAACAACAACAACAGCAACAATGGAACAAATGTAAAAAGTGTGAACAAAAGGAGCAGAAAGACGCACGCTTGAAATTACACCGAGGGACAGCAAGATGATCACCGTGGATTCGAGTATTTGGGCAGGACGATGGCCAATTGTCATGGAGAATGACGGCGTGGCAGCCAAGCAATGGAATGCCTCTGAGAGGACGTACACAGAGGAGATGAAGCGATGACATCAGCTCGTTTCCATGTGCTAGGGAGATCGTCAACATCGCGGGATCGTGAGAGATGGTGCCGGCTGATAGAGGCCTTCATCCAGCAGTAAATCGAGCATGGCTGCTGATGCGGCTGATTAATTCGAAGCCTTTGAAATATCTGCTATCTCTATCTTCTTCCCAACTTAAGTGGGTTTTTTTGCACAACGGTGAGTATTATCTCTAAATACAATATTTAATTAAATGTATTGAAATCCTACAATTCCCCGAATGCCCGCGTCAAAAATCAACGGCAAGAGTGAAATCGTCGCCACCGACGATGACCCGAATGTGTAATTGTTGACAGTGTCATGAACGTACATCAAACACAATCAAATGAAACTGCTTGCAAAAATTTAGTTTTAGTTTTTTGCAATAGAAACGATCAGGCTGGAACAAATGCAAACCTGTAAATAAAATATGTGCTTTTGCGCTCTATTAACACCTCTCCTCGGAAGCCTCAATGTGGCTTTGGCTGACACGAGCAAACCGCGTGAATTAACAGTTCAACGAGCGGCAGGCACGCCGAGTACATTCTCGACGATTCTAATTCTCCAACATACATGAAGTATCCCTTCGTGCTAAAGACCTGTAAATTATTTTGCCTAATTGTTTTGTAAATTTGGCGAGTGACGTTCACGCGCGTGTCACCATTGGGGGCACCAGCGTTTGGTTGCGAATGCCGAGTAATTAATATGCAGGTTTCTCTCGCCTCGTCTCCCGCGCACTCAAACGCATATCGCGCCATTGACCATTTCACTGACAAGTCTCTAAATGGAACGGAAATGGAATTGTTTCATAGCTGGTTTCTAATTTTTTTATTCTCTCCCCCCCCCCTCCCTTAATAGAATTCTGTAAAATAAAAGTATAACAGACATGCTGTGTGCGCATGAGAGCACTAGGAAGGGATCAATTCCCGTATTGCTCCCAAGGGAAAGCACATTCTCACGAAAAGGTCACTTAGCCATCACGTGCTGCCACAAGCTAGGGGGAGGCAGGCCGTCCCTCCAGTGGTTGGATTGGGGGTTAGGTCCGGGGCAACCTGTGACCCTGGAAACAATACGGTTTTCTGCTTTGAGACAAATCATCCAGTTAAAATAGACACATGCTTAGCATTTCCTTTAAGGGTTTGGCCGACTAAGTGTGTTGGTGAATAATGCGGCAGTCGTGGATGAAGGTGGTATGCAAACATGTGCTGCAGGTGTGCGTGATTTTCTTTGGTTACTCGTGAAAAATTGCAAAGGTGCCCGTAGCATTACTTCAGAACAATGTCGCACCAACCACCGTCACACATTCACCCTGACCAATCAACTGAACCAAACCACCGCAGTAAGTGCGCACTAGTTGAAACGGTATATTTCCACGGGAGTTCACAAACCCAAACCTTTCACATATCCGCCTTTATCTTCGTAGTTACTGTAATGCATTTCGAAATTTTCAAGCATTTTCAGGTTAATTGACTCGAAGAAAATTTAGCGAAACGTATTTCCCGTTAAGAATGTTTTTTTTTGTATAAAATAAAATAAAAGTTAATTACGCGTTCTCATCAGCACTTATGCAGTTTATTGTTAAATCTGTATCCCGGTTAATTTAATATTTCATGATTAATGCAGTAATTTTACCTCTGAATTAAGATTGATACCACCGCGGGAGATCAATCCGCCCCTACCGTTTCGGCAGCCTCTCCCCCGTGAGCAGCCTGAGTCTTCTCTCCAACTAAAATGCGCTGGCTAACAATTGATCCTTTGATAACGTTACCTGTGAGAAATAAGTTTAAAGAAACCTTAAACGTCAACAGGTTTGGAGGAAAATAACCATGAGCTCGAGATGTTGACACGATTTTGGGGATTTCTGCGCTTGCCCAAATGTTTTTAAGCGGCTGTGGACATAAAGCCTGCAGATGGCTTCTTGTTGTCAATAGGTTCACAGCTGTGGAGGCTATTAGCGGGTAGATTGGCTTAACACACACACACACAATAAAATAGGATTCAGTTGTCAAGGATTACGATGTTGTTAAGTATCTTTTGAAAAAAATATTGAAGTTGCAACAAATTTCAGTTCGCATTTTATAATTGATTTTCTGTAAATATTATCTGTTTTTTTTTAACCTAATCGGAGTTTTTGCTTTGTTATATTTCCCGATGCGCGCTACCTGCGTGGATACACTTAGCGTGGTACCGGATGCGTCATTTACAATAATGTGTGGCCTGCTACAGTGGCATCAAGCCTCCCAGTAATTGCGGAACATGGGGTCAACGTTGTTGAGCCAACGTTGCCTCAACGTTGGCGTGTTTACTGGGATAGTCAAAGAAATGCATTTCGAAAGTAGTCCGAGCAGCTTCATCAGATAGGCCCTTCAAATCACAACCCGTGAGCATCTTGGACCTTATACTTCCGGGAAATATTTTGTTATCAACCGAGACCTTGTATTTATAGATTTTGTTGTTTTTAAACCTCACATATATATGAAACAACACTTCTCACGGCAACATATGTCGGGGATTGTTACAATGGAAAGGACCCATTTAATACCGTAGTAAATTCCTTGGCCAAAAGTTCAAACCATACGTCAGGATCTTACTTATTAATAATGAGCACTACAGAGGACTCTAACCTTTTCATGCGGGCTACTATATTTAATTTATGGCTTGGATAAGCAGAGATAGAATAGACCCAGTTGGATAGAATTGGCCCAGAAAATGGCAGAGCAAGAGAGGGGGGGGACACACGCTGACTGATTTACAGTTTAATATTGGTGTGTTTAGGGTGCAGTTGCCGCAGAGGGAACCAGGGCTGCGAGTGTATTTGCTATAATGTAAGTTTTTATACGGCTGTATTCTTGATTCAAAAATGTCCTACCATGGATTTTACCGCTTTTGGGTGCGTAATACCATGTCATTTGCACATGCTGGGCAGTTTGAACGCTGGGGAGTGTTGATTCTAAATGCTCATAGGCGGAGGGGTCAAAAGGTTTAGAGAATGATATATTAAAAGAACGTATGCCAGCACAAATGGGTTTTTTTGGCTATAGTTATACAGGAGGAGGGACATGCTGCCACGGTGTAACGGTTTAGCAGCGCTGGACTTGAATTCCAGAGGTCACTGGCTCCATTTCATCTCGCGGCGCGGAAGTTTTAAATAATAGCGCAAGTTTCTTCAATGCCCTCACACCGCCTCTGTCCACGCAGCACTAAGAATGGGTAAAACCGCTCGCTGTTCATCGATCGGCAGGTCATTTGTGGGTAATCCCACACCTTTCAAGAAGTCCGGCCAGCATAGAAATAGAGGCCAACGTATCGTCTGGCGAGTAACTCTTTCTTTCGAGCTCCCTCCAGTCGAGGCACTTCAACTGGCAATGGCGTGAGCATGCAATTTCAGGGCTGCACCTTTAACCGTGCAAGAGATATATTGCACGCTGTAAAATTGTTCTATTAAGTCTCAAGGTCTCCTTTGAAAAATGAACTCATTGTCTTAATGGGCTCTCACCTGGTATAAAGAATGGACGTTGTGTTTTGAAATGTTTATCGGTTTTATTTTGCTGTACCTGCTCCTGTTATTGGACGCTTTTGTGAACCGGGTCTCTTGTGGAATATAGACGAGCAGTAGTCTTAGTGGGGGCTCAACTGGTTATGTTTAAAAGAGTAAAATGTGTTTTATTTACTTGCTGCGTAAACATCATCAGGCCATCGAAGCCAAATGGTAGGTTTCTGCAATATGCTCTACTACTGTGTATGTTTCTCGTACTTGTGCTGGGTAGCTCTCAAATGTGTTTTCGGGGTTGTTACGTTTGCTGTGCAGCATATGTCCGACGGTTCAATCCATTTTCTGGGAGTTTTTGCATCAGATGAATAATTCAGCTGAATTATTCAGCTGATGCAACATTCAGTAGATAATATATACACGTATATTTTACCTTGTCCAAACCAACTGTCATGCACGTGTACAATTAAAGCAAATTTTGACTAATGCACTGGATAAATGAATGTTATTTCGTGATTTAGAGAGATTATTTGGCATGGCAGCATTGGCTAACGCTCGCAGTTGGAAGGAGCGATAGTCTTGGGCATGTTATATTGCTTTGGGAAGGACTGGGTGCCATCAATTTTCCGTGCCGTCTCTGTTCTTTTTTTTCTTCATTTTATTTTTATTCCCACTACCCCTATGTTCTATACATTAAAACAAATAGAATTTGTTTCAAAATAATGATTCAATTCTTCTGTCAAATTTCCCACTGTCGTGCAAAAAAAAATGTTGTTGCGTTTGTTTTTTTCCCTTTGCGCGGGGTCAAGCCGGGTCAATCGGGTCAAGCAGAAAGTGTGACCAACGCAACGTGAATCATTGGCGAAAGCAACGGTGAACCCTCTGCACAGGGCAGCGCTCGCAACGGTGTATCCTGCAAATGTCCACCGCGACAATGAACGTGCTTAAGCTGCAGATATGTGAAATTGACGGGATGTTGTTCAATGCATTCGTACATTAGCGTCCATTAATTCGGTGGTCGCTAAGTTAATCATTAGCATATGCTTCGTTTTAATTAAATATGCATTCGTATTGTGTCCACTGATTTTATTTGTAATTTTTTTGAAGGAGGAGGAGGAGGAGAGACTACACACAGCGTTGCATGTTTTATTCCTGCCCATTGCTTTCATCACGGCTGGGGGCCATCCACTCAGTACGTACGCATGGAGCGGAGTGGGAGGGGTAACCCAAATGCGTACCTTGCGTATGTGGGGGTCTACTGACAATGTACGCATAGGAAACGGGGTGGGGGAGTGAAGCCTCGATAATAATTTGTCTACATTGGCCTTAAAATGAGTTAGATAGTCCGGCGGTGGACTATATGTTTGCTTAAACACGTTAATATTATTAATCCTTGATCGTTTCTGCGTGGATTAAATATCGGCCGTTCTATAGGATTCGGGGGAGGGAGGTGCGTCAAGCGTACGTACGCAGGTGGGGGGGGGGGGTGTAAAAAGTACGCGTGTATACAGGTAGGGGGGTAGGGGTTAAGTTTTGACAGATTTTTGCGTACCTACAGTACTAAATGGATGGCCCCTTGCTTAGCACAGACTCAAAGGGCCCAAAATGCCAAGCCAGCCACCAAAAAACAGCACTATCAAAGTGGCATTTACATTTTTTTTATCAAGGTTATAAGAATCTGGGGAAAGAGCAGTGTAAGGGAAGAAACAGAGAGAGAGAGGAGCTTATTTGACCTGCGGTGTGATGGTTGAACAAGGGTATGGGTGAGACGGTGACACGACTAAAGTCTTGGTAATGTCATACCTGATGTTTACCAACAAACAAGAAACCTCGTCGAGTCTCGGGGCTCCTTTGCAGGACACATCTGAGCTGGGATGTTGTGTTGGGTGAGACAGAAGCAACTGGACAACACTCAGCTGTATAAAGCGACAGATAACACTCACCGGTAAAACCAACAAGCAATGCAAGCGACATCCTATGAATTGACATTTAAACAAAAAGCCATTCTGAAATCTAACACCGTACATTATGTTTTGTTTGACATTTTCATCCTTTTTCAAATATCTCCTTTTCTCCAACGTAATATTTTTTTGTTCGGACAACATGTGCTACGTTTTGTTTCCCCCCCCCCCCCCCCATATTAGTGCAGGTATTTCATTGTTTAAAGTGATGAGAACTATGCAATCATTTTCCTCCTCTAGGCAATTGAATGTGTTGCTTTAGAAACAGTCCAAATTGCTCTACCAGCTGAAGTAGCTTTTTTTATATTAACTTGCTCGTTAGTTCCTCGAATTAAGCTTTATCCTCACTGTGGCAATGTTGGAGCTGGGCCAGTGCTAGCGGGACACTGGGATGGGCCCAGCACCACCGTATGTCCCTCTGGCTTCCCACCAAAGTTCACTTTCCTTAGTGGCGAATCACTGCTATGATGGTCCACACAGGCCACAAATGTGAGGGTAGCTGGATTTGAGCCCGTGTTGAAGTGCAACATGTATCATACTGACCAGCGATCACTTCCCGTCTCTGGCAATCCGGAGTTTGTCCATGAGAATAAAGTCAATCTAATTTCTAATTTTACCGTTGAGTTCCTCCATATCCTTGACATGTTTTTTTTATGTGCATGAAGAGATGCATGCTGGGATTTACAATAATAGATTGATTGAGGAAAAGCCTTGAAAGGAACTCAAGAGATTGTTTTCGCTGTTAAGAAAAGTAAGTGGACTTGGGCAGGACACATCTCTCGAAGTGGTGACAGTGAAGGGATAAAGACTGGTAAAGGAATGGCAGCCGAAGGAGGGAACATGCCCAGGAGGGCAACTGTTGTTGAGATAAAGCGATGAGATGCAAAAGCGAGATGATTTGTAACGTCGCAGCACCATGGTGGCATGGTAACTACATGGGAAAGTCTTAAACTAAACTGAATATAAAAAAGGAGAAAACCCTATTATCATATTTTGGTACTGGCAAAGGAGGTCCCATGATGTAGATGCTCAACCCGAGCTCTCATTACTTTGATAGTGCGTTGTCTTTGGGCTGTACGCCTTTTGGCGTCCTCTGGTCTAACACCGTTTGAGACGAGGCTCAAAAGAAAGCTGTCTCTGGTGTGGACCAATCAGTTTTAAGGACAATAGATATATTATCAGAGTGTGTGTTTGTTTGCATTCTGACCACAAGCATTGTGGTTAATGCAGACATGATTCCTTGTAAAAGATTTCAGTTTGGTGTTTTTGTTGCCAGAAAAAAGCGGAAAACCTATTATCATGAATATTAACTATTTTATTTTACCACTTAAAGCCCACTGAGCTATACATAGCTAATTTTCAGAAGCGACCTGGCCACAAATGATAGCGCAACGAAGTGGCGTATCATCACGGAGAAATTTATAGCGGCCAAATCCTCCAAACGCACGTTTAGAAAATGGCTCATGATGATGGCGATGAGACCATGCATTGGTACTGGAGAGTCTTGGTGTTGTTCAAGATTAGATAATATTAGTTTAAATAATATTAGTTTAGATAATATTAGTTAATCACCCTGAGGAGCATAGCCTTTCATGTACAAAGTCAGTTCCAGAAGGGATGATGGCCAATGATCGAGAATAATAACGGAGTACAGCATTCACGAAGACATCCAGTTAGGAGATGGAGTGACAACATCAGCTTGTGTTTCAGTAGCTTTGTGGATTGTTACATTGCAGAACCGTGAGAGATGGTGATGGCTTGGGGAAGCCTTCATGCAGCAGTGCATTGATCATGCCTGATGATGACAATTATGTAATGGATGGCTGCAGAAAAGAGGAACCGATCTTAAGACCAAAACTGTGGCTTCCGAAGGTTTGGGATGATGACGATGATGAGGGCAACGGTGATGACAGCGATGATGATTATCTGCAAAATAGTTCACTATTACACAAATGGGATTTTTTTTTAAGGAACGTGCAGCATTGAACCAAGGTCAACACTGCTACAAGTCTAATGAGGCAAGTGAAAATGCTGTCAGGACTGGCCAATTGATTTATTTGAATGATTAATAGGCTAGCTAGTGACTTGCATTAATAAGATGTGACACATCTGGCTTTGGTGCAAAACAGTTTGGTGTGCCGAGTGGGTGAGAGTGCGCTCCGTTTTGTCCTCTGCGAAGACGTCCGTTCTAAGCACGCGTCCACGCAGCGCCAATGACGACGCATCGATTGAACCTCACACGCAATCTGATGCTCACAATACACACCTCGAATGGCACGTTTAATGAAACGTTGTTTTTTGAGTTTACATAAAATCACGCAATCGCAAGTACCACCGGGATCGTCCAAGGTTATTACAAAGGCGAAGGGCTTCACAGGCATAGTCTGCAGTAGTTTTTTGCCGGAGTGGGTGATGTTGCGATTGTAGGCAGCGATATTTCCCAATTGACAAATTTGGGGTAATCTTTCACAATTTGGAAATGTTTGCCTCTGTGACGCCAGCACAAAATTGCCTACACTAACTCGAATGACATCGCCAGATCTTGAGCATCCATCGTGCGAAAGAGACAGTGCATCTTTCGTAGATAATACACTCATGGTATTAACCAGGGCGGCCGATGGCCTCGAACCACGACCATCTGCAACAGGCGACGAATGCGTCACCGCCACTGCGAGACAACCACACGGAGTCACTAATGGCCAGAAGCAATGAAGAAAGGGCTGGAAGAAATCAGAGATAAGCGTTGACTCTGCAGTAGAAAGTTAGGGCTGAAGACAACAACAGCAACAACAAACAGCAAGGTATGTATATGTGTGTTTACAACATAAAAGATTTGTGCCAGAAAGATGTGCACTCCTTCAGCATAATTGTCACAAGACAGAGGAAAGTGGAAATAAATTACAAAATGTTCTGTGAACACCTATGGGCGATCGGCCCATGGATCGTGATGATGCACAAGACAGAATGGTAATGCATTTGGCAAATGTATATGATGATTCTCATATTATCTCATATTTTAACTCGTATTTATTTTAATAGAGTAATGATGTTACCAGAAATACGTGTGAATTAAAAACACATATGTTTTATAAGCTCCCAACAGCAAAAGCCTATGAAACTTTCGAATTACTGATTGTGAAAAAAATACACCGTGCAAATTAATCAGAATTAATCCTTTTTGCAGCAGATTTTTTTTTTCAAGTTTTTCTTTAAAGATAATGACGGCATGCCAATGTTTTATTTGGTGATTTTATTATGATACTTTTTACTGAATGCAGTCACGCAATTTTACACAAAACGCTTACAGATATGGCCATTGCTGTCTGTAAAAACGATGGCGGGAACCATCGGTGCTTAATGAGAACGCAGATAATCTCAGTGCAAGGTGTTAATCTGGAAGATGAATTCCGCCTTTATCCTTCTGTAATATTTACTTTTCTTACATCACAAAAGTGTTTAATGAGTGTTAGTAATAGGTCCCTCAAGTCTCATGTTGCCGAAGTAAATATTTTTTTCTAAACTCTCGTGGTAGAATTTACCTTGTAATTGCTCCTGGGTTTTTTTATTGGCAGTTTTTTTTAAAAGTGGCAGTTGGTATAAGTGGCCATGTTTTGCCACAGCACCGCACAATTTACACTAATTACCAGCAGAACACATTTGAGTCTCGTTTTTGTTGTGCGCTCAAGCAGGGAAATGCTAATTAACTGCCAGATGCCGCAAGAACCTCGCCGATTGCTGCGTAACCATCCACTCGTGCTAACTCAACCAACAGGAGGTTACAATTCCCGTATCACTTCACAGACGATTTCATTCTTCAGCCCTCTGCTTCAATGGCAGGTCCTCATCTCAAGCTCCCTCCATCCCGTCCATTCTTGAGCTTTATTTTTCACTTCACCGTCTCGTAACCGAGCATTTTTTTTTTGCTGTGCTTCTTAACCTCTTTTGCAATATTCCTAACCCTTCCAGAACTTCCCTCATCAAGCTTTCACGTCTGTGAATTTGCCCAATCCGCATTTGCCGCACCTGCGATTAGCGCGGTTGGCTACACACGGTGAGAAGGAAGTTCAACAAGCACTTGCTTATAATCAACGTTTTTGGGTTTAGATCGCGTTTATTTATAAATGTGTCGTAACCCTCCACCACCCGACACGGCCAACAGTAAAAAAGTGTCACGTTGACAAAGACAAATAGTTCACTGCTTTAGCCCACCGGTGTGTTGAAGCCACAACATTTACAATTTGAGTACGACGTTTCGCTGGTAATTGCAACCAGCATCATCGGGCAATTCGCCAGAATGGCTTTAACACACCGGTGGGCTAAAGCAGTGAACTATTTGTCTTTGTCAACGTGACACTTTTTTACTGATTGGCCGTGTCGGGTGGTGGAGGGTTACGACACATTTATAAATAAACGCGATCTAAACCCAAAAACGTTGATTATGAATAACATTGGTCGCGAAAGCCTACGTGTTAAAGCACTTGCTTATTCTTGGGTCTTTCGGTAAAGTCACGAAGATTGATTCAAAAACAAAAAGTAACAAAAATTATAAAAAAAACTACGACGTTTCGTTAGCAACACAAGCGGTCGTCTTCAGGACAAGTGGGGTTAGCTTTCAAGGCAAACAGTTTATAAGGGTTTAATATGGGTGTAGGCCAAATGTCAGCAGCCAATGATAACACTGGTCAACACACTTTTTCTGGCAGAAGGTATTCCAACGGTGCTAAGGTAATTTTTGGGTGCTGATTCCAAATCTGGCATCAGTTTTTGTCTATCACGTCAGGTTTTCGAGATATCAAATATTGCATTTTCAATTAAAACTGCAAGAAGAAAAATATTAAATAAATGTGGATATCTACATAAAATGATATTATAAACACACTATCCTAAAAATACAGCACCATATTTTAACACTAAAGCAGTCACTGACTCGCAACAACTTGCAATCATAAGTGACAGAGTTAATTTCGGGTAAAATCAATGAAAATGGGGTATGCCGATAGCATAAAAATGAGTTATAATAGAGCAAATCTGAGATCAGATTTGGATACAGCACCCTGAAATTAGTCTAAAACAGCTGCACAAGTCCAGGCCAGAATTTGTGTTGTTGTTGTTGACCAGTGTAATGTAAGTGGTGGACAGCAAAGCACTTGTTTTTTCCGAGATTATTCCAAATACTCTTCTCCCCTTCTGAACCAGCTCTTGAACTATTCTTTGGTTCTTTCGCTAAAGTCACGTATAAAGATAAAATAATAAATCAAATTAAATACTAGCATACGACGTTTAGATTGCAACACAAGCAATCATCATCAGGTATAAATTAAATAGATACACAAATCTCTAGTATACTTAGAAATGTAATGTAATACAACAGAGAGTCGGATAACATAACACCCTATCTGGTTGATTACGTTCTTCCTGAGAATGCTAAATTTGAGAGAGAGATTAAACACAGAACCAGAAACATAGACAGACATATAAGCAGACAGATATCACAGAGATACATAGAGAGAGAGCAAACATAGGCACAAAGAGAAACTACGCCTCTGTGTCGAGGCCTTAAATAGAGAAAGGGGGGGCGGGGGCGGGGAGAGAGGGAGGGGTTAGAGAAATTAGCATGTCCATGAGTGGAAACGGTGAGTGGCAAGGTGTAAAAAGCTTGAGAGAGGGGGGCAGGGGCGGAGAGAGAGGGGTTAGAGAAATTAGCATGTCAATGAGTAGCACGATGAGTGGTACGGTACGAAAGCTTGAAAAAATTAGGAGGCAGGGAGAGAGACACACTAATTTAACTAACCTAGCAAAAATTTCGAAATGTAATGCAATGCAACACAAAGGGTCGGTCAACACACAATTAACGCATAGCCTGGTTGTTTATGTTCTTCCAAAGATTGCTAAATTAGAAGTTAAGTGTGAAATTTGAAAAAACACAGACACGAAGACCGATACACAAGCAGAGAGAGACAACAGCTCTTGAACGTTTTCACGACTCTTTCTCTCCACAGGTCAGGCAGTATCCTCAAGGAAAGGGCCCATTTGGAAGCAGACGGCCTGGATGCTGCGTACAACTGCCTCTGCTGGTGGTGCCACCTGAAGCACACGGCAACGAAGAGGAAATCCACTCCCACTTCATGATGGGTTAAAATGTTGGAAAAGGATTCTACCCACAGCACAATCTACTTTGGGGTGCATCCGCTCCCCACACTCACTACGGCGGCTGAGGCTTCACAATATCTTTACCTAATTTGGCCATTCGCCACGGCGGCGAGATGTTAACTACCTCACCTGGTATACAGGAGGTCGTGGGTTCTATCCCAATGCGGACCCCTGAATATTTTTATTTTGCATGTTCTCCACGTGGTCGCGTAGATTTTTCTTTAGGTCCTCCGGTTTTTCGCTACACATTTTGAAAATTTAGAGCATTTGGCTGCTATACAATTCCAAGTGACAAGCCACTTCGTTGAGCTATCATTTGTGGCCAGCTATGTAGCTCAGTGGACCTTACCTGGTAAAATAAATAAATAAATAGCTTATAGTTTAGTTAAAGT
The DNA here is from genome assembly GCF_015708825.2 of Lethenteron reissneri. Classification (NCBI taxonomy): domain Eukaryota; kingdom Metazoa; phylum Chordata; class Hyperoartia; order Petromyzontiformes; family Petromyzontidae; genus Lethenteron; species Lethenteron reissneri. The sequence goes on from NC_083827.1 coordinate 9,535,225, forward strand.
TGGATTGTTACGTCACGTGACTGAGGGCGATGCTGACAGCTGGGGTAGGTGTTCATCATCCAGTCGAGGATAGACAGTGTCTGATTGTGATAGGTTTCAAATCCCTATTAATTATATTGATCCAAATGACTGTATTTTCCATAGATTTATACCGCTGTTGATACAATAGATTGAAACCAATATTGATTTTTGTACATTGATAAAAGTGTAGATTATATCGTTTCACATCACTGATAATTCTCTTGATTCCATTGTTATTTTACTGTTTATTCTGAGACAAATACAGACTGTTCTCCTATAGTGCGTGTTTTCACAACGCTAATTGGATATGACGTGATTAATATATTACGGAACAGTTTTTTTATAACGTGGAATGCCAATTGGATATAACACAATTGAATGACCAGAACTCCGTCGCACGAGGAGGAATGAGCAGTCGTACAACTGCCACCACGTACCGTCATCGCACAAGGCGGGATGCTGCTGGATGTTTCTAAATGCTACTCACGTGCCTCAGTATTTGCTCAGCCTGCGTACGCATCTCACGTGTTATCGCAGACTGTGCTTTACCCTATATTATATATTATTTATGATAATGATTTTTTTCCCCACAACGCGGTGTTCGTCAAGAACGCAACTAACGCGTTATAGCGGAACAAACTGTACCTCCCATCTGCTGGTCAGGATGTGGCCCAATCTTGATTGAATCTCTAATCCATGCTGGGTCAATCTTTCAAAGCATATCCGATTTCCCTAAAAATATGATTGAATCAGATTCTAAGCTTAACCAACGCTATATCCTAGCGCGTGGATATGTTAACAATGCATACAGCACATATTCCACGTAGTTAAAGGTGGTCAGGTATCAACAGCTTTTGTAGTAAACCCATTTGATTACAATACGCGCAATATCTTTCTTCACACGGGAACGTTCAAATAACGTGGGCTGAAGCATATACTCAAGGCATAAGACGACATTAATTGCATTAACACTGTGCTACATACTGGCGAGTACAAGGCATTTCAGAATTACATTTTAAGTTTAAATTAAAGAAAGAAACTGCCACTATTGAACAATAATACCACGCTAGGTAATTAAAATTATACTGTAAATGAATATTTTTACAGCCCTTTCTCAGTCCACTGCAGGATGAAGGCCTCCCCACGCCGTGTCAGACATGGAGGTTGTCTCTCTACGATGGTCAGCGTAGGCCGGTGTATGTAAAGTTCAGGGCCGGTGCACACATTACTCACGAATTATGTCAGCCGTTGCGGGGCATCTAACTCATATCGAAGATTCATGGCGCAGTGCGTTCATTACTATGCAAAAGTTATGGACTATATAATCAACAATCAGTTCCTCCATCACTCAGGGTCATTATCACGCCTTAGTGATCATGGGTATGGATTCCACATTAAACACACGCCGAAAACACAGTTGCAATCCTATCCTGTTTGCTCACCTATTCGGAACAAACATCCTTCCTCTCATTGACAACGGAGCCAACCAATAGTGTTGCCCTCTAGTGCGAATGCCAAAGAAAATGACGAAAGTTTATTTTCGCAGCAATAAAAGCTGCTCGTGAAAAATCATATTGTTGTACACCCAAAACTGATGCTCGAAAGCACGTGGCGTGACGTGCCTTGGTAAACACAATTACGCAACGTACAAGAGACGGTGTGCCCGTAATTGAGCGATAATGGCAAACAGATGGTGAAATCTGAGAGCACGATAATCAGCTGATGCCTATAATACTTTCATCTGGCTGGAGGAAAGGATGTAATCATGGCCACACCACCATGCAGGGAAATGCACTGAGCTTTGTCTATAACAACAATGGCATGTGGCGTCTGTAATCAGCCGGGATATTGTGTTGCATTCAGTCTCCTTGCAAGTCGTGCGGTGCGATACTTTTGCTTAATTCACTCGTGTAGGATGTGTTTTTTTCCCCTCTCCATCTGCAGTGACATTAATTTAATTGTATTTCAGCTCTCGGATGAGTTTGCGTGTTGTTCGCCACGGCGTCTGACGTTTCGTTCCATGCGATGATGATGATATGAAAGCGTTTCATTCCGTTGTGCTGGGAGCTCTCAACTGAAATAAAAAAAATCTAGCTCCCAGCACGCGGAGCGAAACGTCAGACATCGTTCTGAACGACACGTGGTACAACCCGAGAGCGTAACGTTGCGTTACAATCCAAAAGCAAAACTTTCCAAAAAAACCTACGCATTTGTGTTTCAGCTGTTTAAAACATTGCCACACCTGGAATTGGATAAGGTTATATGGAATAAAAAAAAAACATGCATTAAGTTAAAATATAAAACAATATAACAAACGTTCTAGATTTTTGTTAGAGTAAAAGTCTTGTTTGTAATGTCATCAATGCCATATCAATAATGTAAAATCACTGAAACCGGCCTGCCGACGCCATGGTAATGCGGGTGGCTTGCGATCGGAGGGTTGAGAGGTTCAAATCCCAGTCTGTGTTGAGCTCAAACATTTATCCCCACCACAGTGAATATGATGTGGGAAAGTCTACGGTGGGTGTCTACGTGGATAGACCACGGATAGACTTGCACCCATCATAGGAATGTGGAATTTCCACTATTGGTTCGTGCCTGCTGTGAGCAGAAGATGAGTGCAAACATATTATAAATTGAGCGGAAAGGACCTTTGGCTTACCTTGGTTAAAATGGAAAACACTGCACTCTGTTATGAATGTAACTGTTTGTAATGTAACAATAATATAACATACTCTTTGGTTCTTTCGGTAAAGTCACGTAGGTAGAAAAATAAACAATAAATCACGACGTTTCGATCGCAACACAAGCAATCGTAATCAGGTAGAGAGATACAACCGTAGAGCTGCTGAACAACGGCTGTATAATTCTACCTGATGACGATTGCTTGTGTTGCGATCGAAACGTCGTGATTTATCATTTATTTTTTCTACCTACGTGACTTTACCGAAAGAACCAAAGCATATGGATTTGTGCAATCACGAAAACTTCAAATCAATAATAAAACATGTTTTGAATAGAGCGTAAAATTAGAATTAACTACATTTGTCAATACAATTAGGAAAGTATACATTGCATTCATTTAAATCATGCAATTGTATTGTCAGTACAGGCCAAAAATGTGGAAAAATTCCCAAAACGATTGGGAAAACATGAAATAACTTGGAAGTTAGGGTCGAAATGCATGTGTATATTTGATTCACTGATTATGATTATGTGATTTGTTTAGATTTTATGACAAAATGTTATTATTGGAAAAAAACATGATTCGCATTGGAAAATGTCATTGTACCATGTTAATAAATGTTGTCACAAACACACGAATAAAGGATTTGACTGGCAGAAACCCATACGTGTATATATGTTAGTCAGTGTGTAAACACACGGTGTATGTACTATTCACGCTCTTCCTTTAACCAATGTTTAAACAAAAATAAATGTACGTTTTCCGTTATTGAAGAATTTCTTATCCGTATGTGCCAAGCTAAATTTTTATTCCAAGAAGCCAAATAAATCAATTACCAGCTGTGTGGGCTTATGGAGTAGTGAGCAGGGTCATTATTACTCCATTTTCAGCAGCCTGCGAGGGCGCTAATGACAGATGTGTTATCATAGCTAAAGGCAGGGATTCATTTCAACACCACTATTAGAACCTCGACCAAAAAATCCTCTGGATTCGCCTTCCATAAAATTCCATTTAGCTAATGGACGACACGGCCGGTCTGTGGCCCTTCACTTTGCCTTTTATTGGATAATCTTTCTGCATTTCAACTGCGTTAACCCGTGCACACCTGCGGCGAAACGCGTCAAATTAAGAGTTATCAGAAGGACTCAATCGGAGGCGAACATTTGTGTACTCGTTTGTCAAAAGAAGTGGGGGAGGGGGGGTGGGTCGAATGTTCTATTCGATTCACTTTTCAAAGTTGCAGGGCCAAAAAAATGGAATGGCTGTCAACAAATTAACAGGTCGTTCACAAACGATGCCCTTCGCCGTTTTAAATGTTTCCCCGTTCAAATTCAGGCACCTGTGAGACAAACGGTTAAATCCGTACGAGGGCCTTGCTTGTGTGTAGGCACACGAAACCTACCATTACAATGTTTCAGTTGTCGTCCTTGGAGGCTTGTGTGTCTTGTGCACGCGTTGCAAAAGCAAGGTCATAAGATTGACTTTTTTTCTGCTAAAGCGACCGCCAGTGCCGATGGCTGAACGCACTAAGCAGTATTGAGCACACGTGGCATGCCAATTTACCAAGGCATACGTTTACCATGTTAATTCGGGGATACATTTAAAATTATCTTTGTTAAAGTAATTTCAAGCGGTCAGAAATATCAGTTGGGAACCGGGATACTCTAAACTTATTAAATATGTGTATAAGTACTGCTCTTTGTCAATCCACTGCTGGATTAAGGTGGTTCCGCTCCATGCAGCTCATGGGGGTATTATTATTATTCCAATCAGTTCTGGCCCTCCCCTAAATAGACGCAGCCTCAAATGAGTACCAGGTGCAGTGTGTAAACATCGGCAATGAGGAGACAAAGACTGTGGCCGAGGGCGCTGTGTTTGCCTTACCCGAACATAATTTTAAAAGCCACATGGGGGACCTTTGTGTTTGTGTCACTCTGATACCATACTTCGCCACGCTGGTCAGTGTGGGTTGATGGAGTGGGACAGCATGGACGTGGGAATGTAAAAGCACAGTACAACAATGGATTTAACTGTGTTGTCCTCTGCTTCCCACGAAGTCCATTAGCAACTGTCACGCATGGCAGTTGCCCATCCAAACACTGGCCAGCCTCAACCCAATCCTGCTTCTTTTCCAAGATCTGACACAATCAGATGCAATCGGAGTGATTGGGTCATGTACATCACATATTTACAAATGTATAAATCTCAAGATTCACATTGTCCTTCATCGTGATGCCTTATCAAGGCAGACAAACTGCTGACGATGATCACCGCTGGTGTCTTCTCCTAACCACCTCACTTTCCCACCGTGGTACCGTTGGAGGTCTATCGTTGTTTTATATCAAAAGTTATATTTTGGCCTTGAGTCAGGGATCGAATGAAAGCTCTTGTGTTGGGCCGTTTCGCTGAATTAAAGACAAAGGGACATCAATCTGTCTTTCCTAATGAAGGTACACTTCTGCTGGTGCCTAAACTGTACCTCCGATTAGCACGGTTGGCTACGAATGGTGAAAAAAGAAGTCCAACATACAAATAACATCGTGACGATGTGAACTAATTCTGAGCTAATTGCTTTACGTGACGTTTAATTGTAATGCTGGCATTCGTGAGAAGTGTTTAAATTGCTGTTTCGTTAAAAGTCATATTCATTTGACAATTCACATGCCATGTGATGTGATGGTTCAAAACCAACTAAAGACCATGGGCTGTCTTGGGGTGAAGCGAAGAAAGCAGCATGGTGTGGGCTTGTTGCAGCCTTGTGCCCCACAGGGAGCGAAGAGGAGCAAGGTAAGGTAACGTGATGTCAGAGGAGCTGGGAGAGTTTGCTATCGGTGTTGAGCGCTGATGAGCAACTTCAGTTGACTGGGTGACCAGGTCGATCGGGGGAGGATGTCACAGAGCAATCCATGAGATCAAGCCAGCCACCTCAAAGTGATGCTAGCCTGGGGACACTGATACGTCAGGAACGAAATTGACCGGCGATTTTCGTCAAATTTACATGAAACTTTCCAGCACCACGGGACTCAGGAGTCTCAACAAACAAGCAAGACGGGCGGTACCTTTCTTCTCCAGCAGGCCTGTTAATGTGCTCAATGTCAAATCGTAGCCTCGCCTAATGCAGTTATTTAAGTTGCTGTGCAGCCCTGTAATTACTTGCTCATGCCGCTTCTGGCAGGAGGGCATCCAACTCGAGGCAGCACTAGGGAACAGCTCTCCCGGGAATTTTGGCCTACTCTTCCACGCTGACCCCACCGGCACACAACTTACTGATCGACTCACAATGGTGCACTCATGCATGCTGCTGGGTAGAGTGAGGCGGTGGGAAGGGATTTAAGAAATTTGCACCGTTGGTTTAAGTGCCACAGCAGGAGATCGAACAGTCGACCTGTGGATTGTAAGTACATTACACCAGCGGTCCCCAACCATTTTGGCACCAGGGACCGGTTTCATGGAAGACAATTTTTTCACGGACCAGGGGGGGGAGAGGGTTCATCATTGGGTCTTTCCCCCTTTTCAAAGAAGCTCTCCAGCGACGTGTGTTTATTACTCATTCTGGCTACCAGGGTTAGCAGCTTGTGGGCTTACCAACACTGTCACCAGACAAGTGCGCAGTGCAGGAAAGAGGCGCGGACGGAAGTGGTCAATAATAAAACAATGGGATCGGGCCACGTGCAGACTCACCGCTCTCACCTCCTGCTGCTGTGCGGCCCGGTTCCTAACAGGCCACGGTCCGGTATCGGTCTGCAGCCCATAGCAGCATCCCTAATATTATTATTTCTTACGAGGTAAGGCTCAATGAGCTATATATTTTTTTTTCAGAAGCGACCTGGCTATTACAAATGATAGCTCAACGAAGTGGCTTATCACGTGGACATTTACAGCAGTCACATACTCTGAATGCACGTTGATTCTAAATGTGGAGGGAAAAACCGGAGGACCCGGAGAAAAATTCCACGTGACCACGGGGAGAACATGCAAACTCCAATGTAGAAATAATATACTGGAAACTGGCAGCTCGCAACTAGGAGTTTCAACGATGTTATTGCAAAGCTGCCAGAACATGGATAATGCTCAGGCAATGGGGGTGCCATTAGGCACAGTAAACCAATGTCTTTTTTGTGAGATTCATTTCCGCAATGAAGTGCAGGAGGCGAGTTTGAGTAGTTTTTGTCATTAAGCAACAATGCAGCTACTGTTTGACTTCCCCATCTTGGGTGACAATAAATCACAGTTATCGTCTAATGTGCCCTGAAAATTAAAGTTTGTTTCTCGTGACGGAGGTCATTTTCTGAAATATATGAAAATAAGTATATCTGATTAAGGTACTGTACTGTTTTCTTTTTGTTGCAAGATAAACTTTTAACAGTCTCTTTGCCAGCCTTCATGAACAAAGGGGAGTTTGGGCCTGACAGTTTTAGAGTGCAGATAATGTAACACAATTATATGTAAAAACGTATTTAAAAAAGTGTAATTATTCTTTTTAAAGCATTGTATACTTTATGTAAGATGAGAAGTGCTGAAATTACGATTATTCTGTTGCACAAAACAGTTGTGAATGTGATGGTGTTCAGTGGCGAGGCTAGGCAAAAGCACATTAAGCAAAGCTGAAAGCCACAAGTAGCCCAAGGGGTACCATATTCATGGAAAACACAAGGGATACATAAAACATCAGCTCACATTCAAATCATAATAAATATAATAAGCTAATTAATATGGAAAGACAATCAATATCTGTGATCTCTATCGCTCTTATCTCACTACAACCTCCAATTTGTGTCAACATTTCTCTTATCTCACTACATCTCTCTCTCTTATCTCACTAAGATGTTATTAATTGAAAAGGGGACATCCGAAAATAATTTCGCCTTAAGGGTCCCAAATAGCTGCACCACCAGTGACAATGTTAAATATATTTTTTATTGAATTACTAATCGGGTTATTTGCGTAAATCGTTTATGATTTATTATTATGAAGATGACTAAAAGATCATGGTGATGGATATTACTGTAAAAGCCACAATGGCAAATCCTGATAATGTATCATGGCCCAGACGACTAACAAGCAATTTTCAACCATTAAACTTCAAACGAACAAAAACGCTTTTTTTATGTTTGTCATGCCTTATTAAAAATGTGCATATACTCAAAGCTGGCCATGCAGCATCGAAAAGAATAAGGTATGTAATCAATTAATAACTTCGGATAACCTAGAATTGGGGTTAACATTGAAAGAGAAAGGGCCAAGTCTCATAAGCTGAAGTGTCTTAGATCAGCCTTTGATGGCGATGTTTTTAATTGGGTTTACAACCCTCCTAATAGGAAGCTTACCCACAACAATACAGATATACACAATGCGCGGCTCACACTACATGTGAGGATCTGTTGAATAGGGGTGGAAAAAAACATATCAGATGATGGAGTTTGTAGATAAGAATGCTTAAAATATTATATTCATTTCACTGGAGGGTCTCATAATTGAGTGTAGTTGTATTTCTGGATAGGAGCCAAGCAGTGTGTAAAGGTTGAAAGCGTGATGTTAAGTTGCTTGAAATGGAAGAAGGAAGAGTGAGAGAGATTGTAGAAGATCATTAAAACCAGAGAGGTATCTATTCCACGGATTCTCAATTAAAATATTAAATTCTGGCCAAGATTAAAGATCTGATTAATTTAAGCCCCACCTAAGAGCAGTTAAGTGTGAGTTAAACAAAACAAAACAATTATTTCACGAGGAATTTAAATCAAGGCTCGATTCTTTTAAATGAGAGGAATATATTTTGTTTTAAGCTTTATACATCACCAAATGATGACTGACAGCGCGCCAAGTTTTACGCGATAACAAAAAATATATATCTATCATTCGGATGAAATGCGACTGTCTCGTGCTTATTGTCACCGTAAAATGAAAAAGATTTAAAGAATCAAGGTGTGTGCTGTCATTTGAGACATGCTGTCTGACTAAGGTCACACTTTGTAATGGGAAACACCAAGGTCCTGTCTGATCCTATATCAGGCTCTTGCACCATTAGCTGAGTTCCGAGAAGCTTCATCTCGACACGACTGCAGCGTGTGAAAGCTTGCTCATTACGCTTGCAACTCGTTGAAAGAAATAAAGGTGGGAATTCTATATGTGCATGTACAGCCCTTTGTCATTCCACTGTTGGATGAAGGCCTGTGGCCTGAGATCCCACGTTTTCCATCAGGGTTATTTATTTCATACTAAACCACAGTAATCAGTGTTGGTTGGTGAAGGTGGAGAGCAGAGATGTATCGTGGAATGGATGTTTATGCATTGCCCTCTGCAGCTCTCAATGCAGCTTCAAATTAGCCTATAACATCTGTTCAATGCATGGTGGTCACTCACCGCCTTCAATCACCCGCACTGACCAGGATGGTGAAGTATGGTCAAACAACCTGGGTAACCTGCACAGTGCAGGGAGGCTCTCAACCAGCAGTGGAAAAACAGAAGGGCTGCACCTTTACATAGCAGCATAGATTGCCCTCGACTCACAGACTAATGCCCATTCTTCAGGACAGTGCTGCGTACGGTCTGTGCAGCACAGAGGCAGCTACCCCTGGGGGTCCCCTTGGTGAGGCTGCAGCAGTGCACTGGGATGGTTGAGATAAGAAGTGATTTCAGGCACTTTGAGTTGCTGTGGCATTGAAGTGACCTATGAATGCAAACCCTCATTGCGGCAATGCTCCAATATGGGATGTGACATACACAAAACAAAGATCCACCCTTACAGCCTGATCAGACTGTGTGGACAAGTGCTGTTTCGCGAGCACACGAGGGGGTGGTGTGGCCAGAACCACCCCCGGCCGCCTTTGTGTCCCAAGTGGCGATGTTCACACACCAGCACCAGGTACTCATTTGAGGCTGAGTCGACCTAGGGGAGGCACAGGATTGGTTCACATATTGTCACTGGTGTTGACCATGAGAGGGAATTGAACTCACGTGCCCACCGCTACACTACTGCTCCCCATCCTACCACACACACAAACATCCGTGGTCGTATTTGTGGCACTAAAAGTACACATTTCCTTGTAGTCCCCCCTCGCTCTGAGACCTCTTAACCTCGAGCTCCAAACCCAAAGCGTCCCTTACCACCGCACCACTGCCCCTACCTGCCATCACCCATCCACGTCGCACTCTCTCCACCCTCGAGGTCACTGTTTACGTGACCATGAAGGGTGTGTAAGAGCGTCGCGCTCCGCGAAGCTAGCAGCCACATTTGTCCAGTGGCCATTTAGCCGAGAAGCATTCATCACCGGGAACGGGAGGCCACTGTGCTGCCTGCGAGGCACCAGCCAGAATGCCGGAGACGGGGCACTGTAGGGGTTGTTTGCCTGGTGAGTAGATGATGGTGATGGTGGTGGTGGCAACCGTTGTCTCAGCGCTACTGGTGTAACGAGTAATACAGCACGCTGGTGGAGGTGTTGACTGAATGCGCCGGAGAGGCAAGTTTTCTCACAAAAGCTAATCAGCCACTGTGTGGAAACGGGACAGGTGCAGACCTGACATTATTTGCTCACGCCACTTGCTGGCAGAATAACTTCCATGATGCCGAGATGTTAACTACCTCGCCTGGTACGCAGGAGGTCTGCGGTTCGATCCTAACCCTGACGCCTGCTGGATATTTGGAGTTTGCATCCGGGTCCTCCGGTTTTTCCCTCCACATGTAGAAGCATGCGTTGAGATTGTTTAGATTATTATGGTGCTATGGATGTCTAAATGATGGTCCACTTTGTTGCGCTATCATTTGTGGCCAGGTCACTTCTTAAAAATAAGTTAATACCTCGGTAGGCTTTGCCTTATAACATGGGGATGCTAAGTTGTATTCGTGTGTGTTTGGGTGATTTGTTTACCTTTATTGTAATTTGCACTGCTATCATATAGTTGTACTGTTTGTTCTTGCAACGTTCTTACCCGCCTCTACTGGACAACTGTGAAAAATTGCTTCATATCCCATCGGGTTCCTCCCGTGTAAATAAATATTCTGATTCCGACTCTACTCTGACCACACGTCTTGGGAGAGGTGGCAGTACCCACACTTTGCTTCGCCACGCGTGACCTGGCGATCGACTAACTGCAGTCTACCAATTTACACCACTGGATGGACAAAGGTGGTGTTTGGGGGTGGGGGGTGGTAGATAAAAAGAAAATGTGTGCAATCGTTTTGACAGCCGTGCCCGGAGATGAAGTTGAACCGGCGGTCTCTGGAGCACACAAGTCCGGAGTGTGCGCTGACCATTAACACCACGTCAGGATTCCCAATTGGAAAGAAATTTGGGGTGAAATAAAAAAATATATACCCAATACATTTTAAAATCTATGATTTTAGTTCACTACGCGAATGTCAAACACCTATTATATCCGCTACCTTCCGCAGGAAATGATACACATACATTACCATCCATTACAAACAGTCCACCCTGACCTTTGGGGGTCACCACAAATATCCTTTACACCAACGCAGCACTTACCCACACACACACACACGTGTAATTACCCACAATTACATTTTAACACGCACATTAACGTGCCGCTTTGCTTACCATCAATCATATAAAATAATACGGATTGCATTTGTCGGGTAGAAGTAGCACACATGTTAAGCTGCGGGGAGACCAACTGTGCAGTGACTGCGTAGTTGATAGACGCCACTGTTGGTGTCATGTTTAGCACACTGGACTTGCGATCCACAGGTCACGAGGCATTGATTCGATCTCACGCTAATGGCAGATGAAATAACGGAGCAAGCTCCTTAATTGCGTCGCTTCTGTCCACCCAGAGGTACAAATGTGTACGCTGTCGCTCGTTAAAATTAACAGTTAGAAAACGGTGGGGTACAGTGTTGGTATTTTCGCCTCTCCCAAGATGTCTGGCCAACGTGGAAGAGTAGGCCAAGATGCCCTCTCGAGGGGCTCTCTTGAAGTCCCTCCAGTGGAGGCCTTTTCACCAGCAGTGGCGTGAGCGAGTAAATCAAAAGCTGCACCTTTGTCTTTGTAGTGTTTGCTTGAAGACAGCGTAGACATTTTTGGAGGTATTATGAGTGTCATAGGTTAAACTCTTTCCTACCCAGCACATGTAATATATATATGCGCTCAGTTTGCACCAAGCACATGTAAATTGCATCTGCCGCTGCAAAATCTGTTTCTCTTACATTATTTATCACAATTTGGGTTGCAAATGGATTCGCCTGCTCGCCTACACTATTGATGAACGTAAAACTATAGAATCTTATGCACAGTGGAAAAATAATGCAATAATAGCGTTTGCATTATCAACAGACAACACGTTGTTGAAAATAAGTTCAAGTGGTTCACAATTGAATATTAAATACGCTTCATTGCATTTATAGCTTTCATGTTTGTGCTCATGATTAGTTTTTTTAGACTATGCATGATCCATTGCTGTATTCAATGTGTTTCAATTCATCGTGTTAAAGAAATTAACCACATCTGCAAATCATTGCCCATTTGTTGATTAAGTGCTGGATGAAGGACTTACAAGAACTGTCAGATATGTTTTGACCATACTTCACCACGCTGGTCTGTGCCGGGTTGATGCAGGGAGTGTGCAGCCTAGGGACAGTTCAGATATCACTCGTCACTGATGTTAGTCGTAGCTGAGAGTAGGTCGTCAATTTCACCGTGTAATGTGCTAACCACTGCACCACGACTCCATGGTGGAAAATAATGCGGATATTTACATTTTAGCTGCATTACCTTTTCATAGCATATCACCATCTTATGAACTCTTGATGAACCTACATTGTTAACTGTGAACATCACCAACATACAATTACAATTGGCCAAGCACAACAAAATATCATTGGGTTCACCATATGGCTACAAAACTGGGATTGCAATTGCGAGGGATTCCGACATTGCGACGGATAATCGTGAGCGAGGGCAGCGAAGTGTAACGAAGTGAGCCCACAATTGAGGTTCCAGCCACCCTAGTGCATCACTTCATTAATTGACCAAATGTATTTCAATCGGTTTAGAACTCATCAACATATTTATGTGTGTGCATATATAGAATTATATGAAACGTGCATGTGTCCGTCCGTCACGCTCTGCGTCTCCCAAACGGTACGTCGTGCGAGCAACAAAACGATGACAACCGATAAATGCTTCTCTTGGCGAGGACATGCCCGTAAAATTGTCACCCTTTACCCAACAAACAACTCTTCCCCTCCGAAAAATATCATCCAATGCCAAAACCATCCGGGTGAGTCACTCCCTTAAACCACGCCACTGGCTTCACTGCGGCTACGTCCACCCGACAGGGCTGTGTCACGCCGTCATGACGTCACCCGACAGGGCTGTGTGACGCCGTCATGACGTCACTCGACAGGACTGTGTGACGCCGTCATGACGTCAACCGACAGGGCTGTGTGACGCCGTCATGACGTCTTCGCAGTTGACACCGAATCATATGCAACGCGTGCGTGCGCAAGGGCACGGTCTGGTTATATCCGGCGCTATTAAAAATGAAAGTCTCTTTATTAAGAGAAACTTGGGTTACAGGCTAATAGAGTGCTCATTTGGCTAACAGTCAACATTGCAAACATGCAATAAAATAAAACATCCATAATAGTAATAGTTTATACGAAGCGTAGGTTTTTCACCATTGTGCTGTACGGCAATCCAATGTGTTGTTTTTGTCTGAGTGTACTGCGTGTTGCTCACCATCATTTCCTGAAGAAGCTCCCAGAACGTGGAGCGAAATTCCAGACATCATGCCGGTCAACAAGCGGGACAACTCGATGACACATCGGCGAGCAATGACGAGTCTTGCATGTGTAGGGTAGATGGCAGTGGTTCCCAAACTTCCTGGATCAGTGCGCCACCATAAACCATCGTAAAATAATTATAGATTTGAAGCTTTCGTGACTGCAAGGATTCATATTCTTGGATTTTTTCGGTAAAGTCACGTAGGTAAAAAAAATTAATTAATAAAAGTAAAATAAAATAAAAATCACGACAGCTGTACAGCAAGCGTGCTGTGACGGTTCCACCTGAAGACGGAAGCTTGTGTTGCCTCCGAAACGTCGTGATTTTTTTTTATTTTATTTTTTTTTAATTTTAATTTTTTATTTTAATTTTTTACCTACGTGACTTTACCGAAAAAACCCAAGAATATAAACATCGTAAAATATTCACGGACCACCATGCACCGGTAACACATTTTTCAAAATTAAGGCAACTCTAGATCACCCTATCTGCAAGGGTTCCGTGAACCGTTTCCCGTGGGCATTCGAAGTCACAAGTCGCCTACGTCCCGCTGGTTCGGAACAAGTGAGTGTAAGGTATTATTTTAGAAGCACTTTCACTTGCAATTAGATCGATTGTAGTTTTATAGGGTATCATTCAAAAACACTTGCTGGCCATTTGACGTATCGAGCCTTTGGGCCTGCGCTCAGTATCCGTGTTAAATAAGAAGTAAGATAAGTCAAAGACTAACTGGAAAGAAATAGCGTTTGAACGTTATTAAGTTCATCATTTATTTATTTTCGGGTCAGGCGGTGTAGAAACGCGTGTTGTAAAACTCTCCTCCACCCGACAAGGCGAATTCATGAAAAGTATCACGGGAATAACACGCGCCGAATGTGTTCCTGCAGGTGTGTTGGGTAGTAATCTCACAATGTTCAAACGGGAATGACGTTTAGCTGGAGATGACATCCAGCATCCTTATGGTGATTACAGGAGCTCAGATCTCACGTGCTCGAGATCTGAGCGTGCTGGATGTAATCTCCAGCGAATCGTTGTGCCCATTTCAATGTTGTGAGATGACCCTCAAACACACCGGTGGTGCTGTTTCAATCAGGAATACATTTGGCGCGTTCGATTCACGTGACTTGTATTAGTTGGCTGAGTCTGGAGGTGGTGGGTTTTACGACGTCCACTTATGAGATCCCTCAAAACGCACATTGCAAATCGTGAAATGCGCCGTGAGCGGTTCAAATCGGAATGATGCGCGTGTGTGTGTGAATATTCACTCCAGAGGCCCCCCAGAGGAATTGCTGAAGGTGTCATCATTCTGTTGTGGGAAATTGGAGCATGAAGATTGCAGGGGGGAGGGGGGTAGAGAGCAAACTGATGTTATGTCATCCTCACGAAGGCATCAAAGCAATTTGCCACAGATGTTATACATTCATCCTAATGTCACATTATAAATGCGCATGACATATCCCGGTGGGGCTAAATGAGTAATTAATGTCAGAATTCCCAAACACCTATGCGTTGACGTGATCGAATCAGTCACGTAAACTTGACCTCACATTCCGTTCACACGACATGAGTGAAAACTGTGACTTGAATTGGATATATAAAAAACATATATGGGCGTTTTAAACAGGCATGCCTCATAAGCTCTCCGCTGCATTATCGTGTTATTACTCGGTGCGAAGTTCGACGTTTCACTCCGCGTGCTGGGAGAGACGCCGGACATCACGCTGAGCAATGTGCGGCACGACCAGAAAGCACACCGGAGTAGAGGCGCACAGCACAGCGGCGCAAACCCTCTCCGGTAGCAGCATTTGTTACGAAAAGCACGGTGTTTCTCCCCCCATGAATAAACATTCAACAACAATACATGGATTTCGATTTAAAGCTTTCGTGACTGCAGGGATTCATCTTCTTGGTTCTTTCGGTAAAGTCACGTAGAATGGAAATAATAAAATAATAAAAATAAAACATAATAAAATAATTCTCACGACGTTTCGGCCACAACGCAAGCAGCCGTCCTCAGGTGAAGAACAGGTCTGTCGAGAAGACAGCGTCTGAATGGACTCTTCTTCACCTGAGGACGGCTGCTTGCGTTGTGGCCGAAACGTCGTGAGAATTCTTTTATTATGTTTTATTTTTATTATTTTTTTATTTCCATTCTACGTGACTTTACAAAAGAACAATACATGGCTTCTCGGGGTACAACTTCACGTCTCCACGCAGAATGTGTGTTGTTTCCCCACATCGGTTACTTGGTTCCAAAAGATCACGCCGCTACTTTCTGAAGAATGAATGAGTGAAAGAATCGCCTTTGCGCGCCGCGAGCCAGGCGACATGCAGGGCAAGCTTCACACACCACCACTGTAATTGCCCCTACAGACTCCTATATCACCCAGTCATACAGATGGACAGTTGGCTCACATTGCTATCCAATCACTGTAAGTGCCCTGGTGTCACTGCTGCTGGGTCCACTCATCGCCGGGATATCAATCAAGCATATTTGACATTGCAGACAAATGTCTAGCATTCCGTATGTTCTTTACTATTATTGCACATTGGCAAAGAGGTAACGACGAGACATGTGATATTTGTGGTATGCACATAAATAGATTGCTTCTTGGGCAATGTAATTATTCAAGAGAATGTGAAATTTGTGTCCTACACTTATTGGAGGAAGAAAAAAAATAGTTCTGTGTTGTGTGATATTTTTAAATCCTTTATATTAAGTTCACTTGCTTGCGTGCTTGTGTGCTTGCTTGCTTGCTTACGACCGTGCAAATCTTTCGGTCGTTTTTTAACACACAGACTCGTTGTGCGTGATAATTAATTTTCGTGAAAAAATTTTTCCAAAATTTTACACTGTTTAGGGAAAAAAAAATATTTAATTACCAATTGCTTAATGGTGGCAGACAATCATCTGACCCATAGGTGGCAGTCATCTCAAGCCAGAGGACGAGAGGACTCTAGCCGCCACGCATATAAAGGATTTATAGTGAAAAACTTTGTTTTTACGGGTTAATTTTTTAAGGATATGGATATTTAGTTGTGGTCATTGAATTGTCAAGGGGATCATGGGAAATATGTGGCACAACAACCTTGGAGGCAGTCCAAGATATATTTAGTCCGCTATATTTCGACGACAGCTTCTAATTTACATCTTGACATGCAACTGTAAAATAGTCACGTGTCACTGCAAGTGGATTGCATTCATTAGAATGGCTTCGTCGATATTTCAGATGCTCAAGTGTGAACATTTTATTTTTAAAAATCAAGTGACGGTTTCATCAAAGATGCCACGGGAATAACTAAATTAGAAAGTGGTGATCGTTTTTCGTGTGAGTCGTTGGTTCAAAATACTGCGTTAAGATGATGAGCTGTAATATATTGTAACTAATGGAATGTTTGATCAGCAATATTTCATATGACAGCTTTTCAAATGTGACCAGACTTGAAGTAAGCGATATATGTAACGATAATTCACTGGTGGAATGAAGCTATGTGAGATTTAGAGAATTAATAACTCACGTCTGAACATTACTCTCGTTTCAAACCCAATATTCACGTATGATTACTAAATAATGTTGCCTTGCACCTGCCGATGCAGATTAGTATACGCAAATTTAACCACAAACATTTCACTGTGGAATGAAAACACATTTTCAGATTTTTTGTTTGTTATGTTTTTGTAACTCTCTGCGTGTTTTCCAGTTGTACCAGCAGGTTTCTGAAGAAGCTTCCAGCACGAAACGTCGGACATCGTGTCGAGCAACACTTGTTTCAACCTGAATACGCATTGAAGATCGGTACAGCAGCACAATTTCCAAAACCTGCGCAGCAGTGAAGCATATTTAACCACGAGGGTTGTTTTCAACGTGACAGTATAAGGTTCAGGAAATTGTAAATTTGGCCTTGAAAACCTTGGTAAAATACCTCTTTGACATTGAATAAGTTTCGTCCATTAGTCATGGTGAGAATAAAGCCCCGATAAGCCTGCACACGTCTAGTTGTAACGAATAGCAAAATGATAAATTAACTTGATGTTAATTATCTGTTGAAAGGATGGCTTCTTGTAACTTTAGAAGAAGAAGAAAAAATTGTGTTTTGCGAATATCCGGACACATTTCACAGCGACAGATACCAGCGGCTTTCACAAATCTAAACCAACCCACAATCGCCGGACGTTTTTCCAGATAAAATCTACAAACTATGGCATTAAAATGTTATCCGGAGGACATAGCCATGAGTCAAGCATTTGGGTGGACGGATAATGAAGAGACGTTCCCTGGTGCGTGAACTTGATGAACTTATTTGATAAAATATACTTGTTAAATTGTCCATAGTCAATAAGCATTACTAATTGCACAGGCCACTTAACTCCACCAGCAAGTGCTGATGAAACAAATTCGACTGGACAATGCATCGTGGGACATCTTGCTTCCTGGGATGTGAAATTTAAACTGGTGGTCAGCGGTGTTAATGCTGCAGAAAACCAAATGAGTCGACGGTGATTTAATTATATAAATACACGACTCTGACCAAATCACTCTGAATGTGCCCAATCTCATCAGATCTCTGAATTGAATGAGGGTGGAGCCTGGGTAGTGCTTGGATGTGGGACCGCCAGTTATTGCCAGCTGTTGCAGGTCTATTACTCTGAGGGCTAAGTGCATCCAGCATATGGGAGTACAGCAGTGGTTGTGGCCCGTAGACAGATGTGGTCCACTCACTCTGTAAATTGAATCTATGTTTGTGAAGTTCTGAGTGTTATTCCTTTATCTGTATGGGTTGCCTTGAAGTCCCTCGGTTTCCGCTCAAGCGCCAGATAATCATAAATGGTACTGGTCAAAAATATCCCAACACAGGACCCTCCTGAATAAGGGTAGTCAGACTCAGTGAGGCTACGTTGGGTAAACAATTATGATTATTGATTATTGATATTTCACAGCCGTTTTGTCAATCTCGATATGGATTAAGGCCACCCCACACTGCGCAGTTACAGGGGGTCGTTTAAACTCACTTCACCATGCTGGCCAATTCAGGTTGGGTGATCACTCACCCCTGGCGTTGGCCATGGCAGGGAATTGAACACCGGTCGACAGGTTCATAGCGCAGCGCCTGAACCGCTCCCCCCTACACGTTGAAAAACTTGCACTATTATTGAGTGGCAGGAATTGACTAAATATTAATTTGATTACGTTTCCATATGAACGAGGATGTCTCCACATGTGTTTGGCGACGATGCTGATGTAATGATATGAAACATTTTTGATGGATTGCCAATTACTAAGTGAATTGCCTTTACGGCCAAAACTAACATTACATTTGATACCAGTCCAAAGCAGATTAATCACCATCCCACGGCAGGGAACTATTTCATAAAAGTTATGTATGGAAACTCTGTCCTTAATGCAAACATAGATCTCAGCACGCATAAACTTACAGCTTTTATAAATAAATAAAAGTGGTATTCAATGTCCCTGGAATGTAATGTATATTGTACCGTTCATTTCCATAAGTTCAGAACTGAAAAAATATGACCCCTATGAATGATTATTATTGTTGTTTTTTAAGTTTCACCTCGTTCGTTTTGTTTTCAAACGTAAACATGTTTCTCACCGAGCTCGACTAAATACAAAAAATAGTCACAATATATTCCACTGAGAACTTTTAAAAATGACTGACTTGTGAAATGTGAAACACTCATAGCTTAGGCATCTTTGGTTTCTCTACAAACGTAAATTTTTAGGGGGAGTGGAATACCTGCACGTATTTAGATATACAGTTTGCATCCTTATCAGTGTCATCTTTCATTTTCAATTCATTTGGGGGAAATTAGGCCACGTTTTTCTAATGGCTGCATCGAGTTTTGTGGCCTGCGTTGTGCTCAACGTCAGCCCACCATAACTGTTTCAGCCGAAACCCTCGACAGCACAGGAGCAATTGTTGAACGGAGGCGCTTGCTATCGCGTGGTGCAAAAAAGAGCGCTGCCTTTTGCTCACACACTCACAATTATGCAACCGGCCAAGTTTCCCGGATGCTCTTGGCTGCACAACCTCATAATATCTCGGAAGGTGTAACGCATCTCAATGATGTATGGCTCATATGTAACAACGAATGGAACAAAAAACTGAAAAGCACCCAAACAAAGAAGCGCGGAAAGATGCACGCTGTGAATTATATCGAGAGGTGAAAAATAGGAGCGCGAGATGAGCCTGCTCAGAAAACACCTGAGTGAGCTTGGCGGGGAGGGGTATGGGGACACCACGGCGAGATGGGACGATGACCGACGGTCAAGATGAATGATGGAGTGGCCCACAATTGCACCACGATGACGACGACGACGACGATGACGACGACGTAAAAACATTTTAAATGTACGCTACTTCAAAAGTTTTCCGCAAGCGTTTTGATTTTTGAAATCTATTCGCAATTGGTTAATGCGATGCGCATAAAGCAAGCCAGGGTTCCAGGCGTGTGCCAGAGGTCGCAAACGGGTTTTTATTCCTTACCCGTACCCGTACCCGGCCGGGTACGGGTACCCGTTCCCTACCCGTACCCTACCCGAAATGAGTGACAAACGGTGACTCGCCAGTGACTCACGGCCTACCCGTACCCGTACGCAGGCCGCACCAGGGTCGCAAACGGGTACCCGTACCTGGCCGGGTACGGGTAGCCGGGTATCGGGTAGGGTACGGGTATCGGGTACCCGGTTGCGACCTCTGGCGTGTGCTCGGAGATAACCGGGCACGTGCACGCGACGGGTGGCGTGCTGCCGAGCTCATGCGAGCTGAGTGCATCGGCCCTCATTTCAAGCAAAGGGGGATGTAACAAAGTTTGGTGCTGCGGCCGCTTTTGGCTTGGAATGGAAGTGGTGACCTACACGAAATTGAGGCTATCACGCACAGAGAGGGGACAATCACAAGTCTGCGATGAGCGCACCGCGCCTTTTGGCGAACAACTTATTGGGCAGGGGTTTATCTTACGGCTGGACAGTGACACAAAACACACGCGTGTACACATTATGGTGTATATTCTTAGGCTCAGCCTTTGTTATGCAGTCTATTCTTAGTCTTAAGCCTCACCTTACCATATTAATACAAAGTATGCGGCCCTTGCCCCACCACCTTCTCCAACCATTATATGAACGGAGTGGTAGCTCCTGCAATCTCTCATTTACTTGATACAGCTGTCGTGGCTGTGACGGTACCACCTGAAGACGGAAGCTTGTGTTGCCTCCGAAACGTCGTGATTTTTATTTTATTTTACTTTTTAATGTTTTTACCTACGTGACTTTACCGATAAAACCTAAGAATATGAATCATTGCAGTCACGAAAGCTTCAAATCTAGACATTGTGGTGTCATTGGGGCACGGGAAATCGAGGCGGTTTGTTGAATCGCGTCGTGGTGGGTCCATGCCAGTTCCTTCTGTACGTGGTATAGCGGTGCGCTAGGGATTGTGTGTGTAGGGTTTATCCTCGGAAGTAGAATTATCTTCATGAGATAGAAAATGAAAAGAGTGCAAAACCCGCAATGGAGAGATGGGCGCTTGAAATTTTGATGAGAGACGGAAAGAGAAAAGTGTGGATTAGCAAACGTACGCAAGTTATTGACATCCTTCAATTTAAAGCAGAGTAAGTGCTCCTGGGTAGGGCATGTCGCTACAGTGGATGATGGCCGGTGGTCAACAATAGTGACCACTGGATTTCAAGTCGAGTATGCTGACCACTAACGCCACGACAGTTACCGTGCCACTGCATTCTATGCTACAGTTTGTGAAGATTAAGTGCGTGAGCAGCCGGTAGATAAAAAAAACAAGTGGAACCAAGGAAATGGAATCAATTGGAAAATCCTCACGTTTAGTTACCACGTGCCAAACACCTTGCATGTTAACCTAGGAGAAGTGCTCTTCATCTTCTTGGTTCCTTCGGTAAAGTCACGTGACTTTACCGAAAGAACCAAGAAGATGAATCCCTGCAGTCATGAAAGCTTTAAATTGAAATTTAAGTGCTCTTCACTGAACATAAGTCACAAATGCAGGGTGAACCCACCCTTAGAGTTATTCCAAGTCTTCATTCTTCACACTTCTTTGCTCACTTTTGAGCTTTTGTTACCTTTTCTTCGTCAGATAAAAACGCAGCTTACCCGTTTTGCCTGAATGTGAACTTTTCGACGAGCGAACAATGCCAGCTATGAAATACGGACGGGAAATATAGACACGAATAAATAAATACATGAAATGGGTAAATCGATCGGAAATGGGCAAATATCACGTGAGTTTCCAATCACTTTGCATATTAGCACGAGGACATTAAACCTCACTTCTCGTAACCCTAATCACACGAACAGAATATTGAACACAGACTGACACGCACACAAGACGAAGGTCAAGGTGCATACCGACAACATCTACGACCTCTTAGTCACCCCATTCCTGGCGGAACGGTCTCCCCACTACAGGGAGCAATGGCCTACTCTTCCACGCTGGCCAGATGCCTTGGAAGAGGTGAGACCACCCACACTTTATCCTGGTACGTGTGAACTGCTGATCGATTCACAGGGTATATAAATGTGCCATAACATTCACGACTGCACGGTTAGGTGAAAACACAATTGAGTTGCTGTATGAGTGTAGAATGGAAATATAAATTCAAGATATATTAAATGTGGCTTTTATGTTAATATAACTTATTCAATGTCCTGCTCAATGGGATCCAATCAAGACTTTTATTGAGCCTTGATTATGAGTGGGATTTACATGATCAAGATAGATTTTGAGACATTATGCACTGCTGGTGTGAAATTATTACTGTACTCCACTGCTTAATAAGTGGGCACTTTACAATGTAATCTGAACGTATATTATCCTTCTTTATCCATTTAGCAGGCAGCGTGCATGTGGTGTATATTCTGCTATGTATACAATACGCTGACCTTTCGCATGGTACCTGGAAACGGAAGTTTTACTGGTAGGAACCACCTGGTTCCACCAGCCCACAGAGGATTATTGTGTTCGTCCGTCGTGCATCCAAAAATGGGAGGGGTAGGGCTGGGTGGAGAGGGGAGGGTGGGGAGGGGCTGGGTGGGCAGGGTGGGGAGGGGCTAGGTGGGGAAGGGAGGGTGGCGAGGGGCTGGGTGGGGAGGGTGGGGCTGGGTGGGGAGGGTGGGGCTGGGTGGGGAGGGGCAGGTCACCCCGTGGTGCCCTTATAAAACTCAACGTTTAACCTACTCACGCCGGCTTGTGCCCGCCCTCACAGTCGGCCATATTTGCGGAATACACCACGCCGCCGTTGACCCTGGCCATTGACCGAGCAACCCAACGTTCCTACCAGCTCCCTCTGCAGCAATGTGTTAAATCAGCGCCTTATGACGTGTGCATCAGAAACATGACCAACGTTGCATTTTGATGAAAATATGTGGATTTGTAAACAATGAAAGAGATCATCTTGGTAGAAATATTTTTATTATTGGGATTAAGTCTAAGTTAGACTTTTTGGCGAAAGGAAATTATCGAGTTTTTCTTTATATTTTCTTGTCGATTTTTTGTTATTAAATTAATTATTTCTACAATTTGCTTTCAAAGGTACGAAAGCTTCTTCCTCTGCCTTCTGTGAGCCTCTGATATGGAGGGGACGCTTTCACGGCACAACGGCAGCATTGTGTACGGGAAAATAACACATCGTATAGATTTTCTTTTAAACTTAGATGTTTATTTTTATTTTCAATGGGGATGTGGTGGTTGATTTACAACGCAAAAGCGTTGTTTTTTAAAATATATATATTTTTAATTACTTGTTGTGAATGACAAACACAAATAAATAGTAAAAATACAATGATTAGATTTTTTTAAATCAATGTGAAGGCCGAAATGTATTATAATGTTTAATACTGCTCGTCTTCTCTCGTCTTGACAATTTTTTATTGGGTGCCTAAAAAAAAAACTCGTACTCTGTTTTACAAATGTGGGCAAAGTTTTTAAGCGGCCTAACAAAAAACATGCTTTTGACGTGTGTGAGCAAGGATATTACACGAAGACGCTTGGATGCTTTAGATATGTTCAACTGAATGAGAACATGTATTCGTACTGGAGGAATCCAATGAGCTACAAGGCTCTTGTTCACACACGCGTTCAACTGGCGCCTAAACAAAAAGCAACGACTGAAGCACAAACCCACCACTCCTCTCCCTCCCAGCGCAGCACGGAAGGATCAAGACGGCCCCTGCCCTACAGTGCCGGATTATCCTGGCAGCAAATTAAGCTTCGTATGCTACGGGCCGCGCACTTTCAAGGGCCCCGCGCTAAATGCTTTCAAGCTATCAATTCGGATTCAGTGATTCTGCACTTGCTCTATTACTATAGTACTATACCGCCTTCAACTTTTATGAACGACTGGGTGTTTAAGGTTAGCGATTTGTCGCATTATCTGGCTGTATAGCAAATGAGAAAATACAATTACTCTACTATGCAAGTATTTTTTTTAATATTTATGTGTTTTTTCTTTTATTTAGGGCCCCTTTATAACATATGCTACAGGCCCCGCACCAGCGAAATCCGGAACTCCTGCCTTATATTCCTACGCTTTAACAATCTGCAACACTTTAATTACCCCCCCACGGCCCCCCCCCCCACATCCCTCCCTCTCGCTACTCCCCTCCTTATCCCGCCGCAATGGCTCGCATTTCAAGCCAGTCCCTGTCACTCAATAAACCCTGTTAGAGCTAAGGATGCCAAATGACGTTGGAATAATTTCTGGAACCATTTTTGTTTTGCTGAAAACTAATAGGTCGAGATACCCAAGCTCACGGACGCACACACGGTGTTTCGGGTCCGTGAGACATTCGCTTGGAATGAGTTCCAATAATCAGCCCTTCTGAGAAGGGATTTTAACTCAGGACCCCCAGATAAGGCAGGCGTAGGATTGTGATTGAATGTTTTAGCCCGTTGAGCTATCTGGCCACCCCCTTCAAAACGGCTTCTTTTGTTGCACGCTTAAAATCTCATACGAGACGTGAGCTCCGTCTTGAGAGACTCTATTGCGGAGACAGCGGCCCCAAGCATGGCAATGGCCTCCACATGAATAGGGCTCATGAAGAGCCCACCTGAATGCCGGACAAAATTAGGCTTCATAAGTGACCGCTGAACGTATGCATACGCGGTGAAGATTGACGAAGCATCTCAGCCGCGGCACGAGGGGGAACGGCTATGGTGGGTATGGCGCTCTCTCTCCGTATGGACAGGCTGGATGCTCTCACCACTCTGGTCTATAACTGGGACACACGTAAGGTAATGATTCAGGTAGCCGGCCTCTCGTCGTCTTTATGTATTGCCATCTTAATGTGCAACAGCCTTGCATATTCGAAGTGAGCACGCGGCAATGCATCGATTCATCGCTGAAACTCAATTTTTCCGTGCACAATATATCATTGCATCGTGAATGTGGGAATACGTAATTTATTATTCATTCACGTTATAAACAATTGTTACACTTTGGTTAATGAAGCAAACAGAATCGTACAAATGAGACGGGCTAACTACAAACGCAAGCGAGACAATATAAACAAGACTACATTTTGATTCATGAAACAAATCGCAATCCAGAATTACGATAAGTCATTGTGCAAGAGGTGAGTCGTTACTTCTTTCACAACACAAGAAGCGATTCCCAATGAATTCGTTTTCAATCTCAATTTAAAGGCACGTAGCTCTGGTGGCTTCCTGATGTCGGAAGGAAGAGCGTTCCAGACGGCCGCAGAAACGCATCTGAAAATACACTCATGGATGAAGGCCTCTCTAAGGTATATTCAGTCACATGGGCTTTTGATCTTACTTGACTCCGCTTCTTTGTCTTATTCGTCTTCGTATGGCCGATGTTGATGTAGCGCGATACAAACTATCATTATACGCCGAGGTGGTTGAGCCTGATAATTGCGTCAGGGGTAGCGGAGTGTATCGCTGTGATGATGCCTCATTATTTGTAAATCGGGCATTGAGTCGTTCTATGTTCCATGGCCTGTTCTGGGTGACCACCGTCACGCACCGGAGAGTTTTATAATTTTCCATTTGTACATCATCAAGTGTCCACAGTCCCCATGGTGTTTGTGTGGATGCGGTTTAGAAGCCTCGTCCATAAACTTCACGGAACATTTGAAAGCCACGGATATTCTGCGTATCTCCTTATAAGTTACGTACACCAACTGGTGGCAAATGTGCTTGTGTTAATGGCGATCGGACACGGTTTGTTTATAAGCAAGAGGGCAAATATGTATGCCTGTGTGTCTCCGCCACCGCGAATGCAGCCCCCCGTTATTATTTGGTTTACTGTGAAAGTGTTCACGACGCCGTGGTGACAATGGGGGTCACGTGACACTTTGCATTGCGCAGTTCTGATTGGCTTAACCTGTCGCGTGCTTGTCAACACTGCGGGGCATCACCAGCCACAGACGCCCCACATATGAATGTAGTCTTGAATGTCACGGCTCCGTTTACGGGACTGGCTTACCCCCCTTAATTACTCTTTGCTATGCTAACAAACAAAGGTACGCTTCATTTACTACGGTAATTGTCCTAATGAGAAACATTACTGTGGCATTTCCTGTTCATATCGCACGAGCGTTGTGGACACATCCAAACGTAAACACGCATCGCTTAATAATTCCGCTAATGAGATGCATTAATACAGTGCTGCGTTTTTTGTTATATAAAAAAAAACTTTTGGTGCTCGTTATGCTGCAATCAGTCCCATTGCACAATTCAACGGTTCCCTGGTTCGTACGAACAATTAGAATAAATGCCGAAGCCACCCATTATTAGCAACGCACAAGAACTGCACCCTGAACAATTACCACGTTGCTCCCAACCAAAAACAAAGCCACACAATGGTAAAAAAAAATGGTAAAGTAATAGGACTTGGCAGCACTCTCCGGCGGGGTCAGGAAGAGATGAGCTGTTAGTGTTTGGATGTTGGCAACGGAGTGCAGAATTCAAGGGGCGGAAGGTGCAGCAGAGACAGAAGTGGCAGCAGAGACAGAAGGGGCAGCAGAGACAGAAGTGGCAGCAGAGACAGAAGTGGCAGCAGAGACAGAAGGGGCAGCAGAGACAGAAGTGGCAGCAGAGACAGAAGTGGCAGCAGAGACAGAAGGGGCAGCAGAGACAGAAGTGGCAGCAGAGACAGAAGTGGCAGCAGG
This sequence comes from Lethenteron reissneri, assembly GCF_015708825.2. Lineage (NCBI taxonomy): Eukaryota > Metazoa > Chordata > Hyperoartia > Petromyzontiformes > Petromyzontidae > Lethenteron > Lethenteron reissneri. The sequence goes on from NC_083827.1 coordinate 9,561,852, forward strand.
GACAGAAGGGGCAGCAGAGACAGAAGGGGCAGCAGAGACAGAAGGGGCAGCAGAGACAGAAGTGGCAGCAGAGACAGAAGGGGCAGCAGAGACAGAAGTGGCAGCAGAGACAGAAGGGGCAGCAGAGACAGAAGTGGCAGCAGAGACAGAAGTGGCAGCAGAGACAGAAGTGGCAGCAGAGACAGAAGTGGCAGCAGAGACAGAAGTGGCAGCAGAGACAGAAGTGGCAGCAGAGACAGAAGTGGCAGCAGGGACAGAAGTGGCAGCAGGGACAGAAGGGGCAGCAGAGACAGAAGGGGCAGCAGAGACAGAAGGGGCAGCAGAGACAGAAGGGGCAGCAGAGACAGAAGTGGCAGCAGAGACAGAAGGGGCAGCAGAGACAGAAGGGGCAGCAGAGACAGAAGGGGCAGCAGAGACAGAAGTGGCAGCAGAGACAGAAGTGGCAGCAGAGACAGAAGTGGCAGCAGGGACAGAAGGGGCAGCAGAGACAGAAGTGGCAGCAGAGACAGAAGGGGCAGCAGAGACAGAAGGGGCAGCAGAGACAGAAGGGGCAGCAGAGACAGAAGGGCAGCAGAGACAGAAGGGGCAGCAGAGACAGAAGGGGCAGCAGAGACAGAAGGGGCAGCAGAGACAGAAGGGGCAGCAGAGACAGAAGTGGGCAGCAGAGACAGAAGGGCAGCAGAGACAGAAGGGGCAGCAGAGACAGAAGGGGCAGCAGAGACAGAAGGGGCAGCAGAGACAGAAGGGGCAGCAGAGACAGAAGTGGCAGCAGAGACAGAAGGGGCAGCAGAGACAGAAGGGGCAGCAGAGACAGAAGGGGCAGCAGAGACAGAAGGGGCAGCAGAGACAGAAGGGGCAGCAGAGACAGAAGTGGCAGCAGAGACAGAAGGGCAGCAGAGACAGAAGGGGCAGCAGAGACAGAAGGGGCAGGAGAGACAGAAGGGGCAGCAGAGACAGAAGGGGCAGCAGAGACAGAAGGGGCAGCAGAGACAGAAGGGCAGCAGGGGCATGGGCTGACCACATGTGCACGGTGACCCCGCCGGCAAAAGATAGCCTCCTAAACAAAAAAGTTCAGCCCTGCCTGTTCTTGCTCACACCACTGCTGGTGAAACATTAGAGCACCTCGACTCTAGAGGGTATTTGGCCTACTCTTTTAGACACCTTGGGAAGAGGCGGGAGTACTGACACTTTAGCCCAGCGCACGTGACCTGCCGGTTGACTAACTGTGGTGGACATCATTCATTCCGCCCGGTGGACAGAGGCGGTGAAGGGCGTTTGAGAAACTCGCCTAAAATAGTGTGCCGGGAAATGGATTCGAGCCGGCGACCTCTGGATTGCAAGGCCAGTGTGCTAATCATTACACCACTGTGCCAGCATCCCAACCCGAGTGCACAGTCGTTAACCTGCAGATGCTCCCTCTGAGACCTCACCCCAAACCACATGCCAAGGTCCCCTTGGTGCTGGTATCCCCCAGGGCCAATTAACACAGAGGCTTTCAGATCTCGAGCCGATAGCCTTCGATTTTGACAGGCCACCAAAAATATATATGAACTGCTTTACAATGGCTGAAACGCAATGCAGTACTATACTCTAGCACAATAATGCATGTGCAGATCATTTGGTAATAAAATACTTTCACGATGTGTGACTGCCAGTGATGTGCAAAATGAAATATATGTTATCGTTTTTACTTTGCATAAATGCGATATATAATTCGTATATAACAATTCGTATATCACGTAAAAAACCGATACATTAAATAAAAAAAATGTAAATAACAATACATTGTTTGGCATCGGGCATGGGTGATGGTAAAACAATAAAGGGAAGTAATTCAATTTAGAGAAGAGGCCTTGGGACTTCTATTTTTTGGCGGCTCAAGTAAATCCATCTTCGTAAATGTGTGTGAAATGTACAAAGGAAATAACTGTCTAATCAGATTTGCAATTTTGGTTCACACGGTTGGGAATGTTTATAATTTTGGAGCAGAAAGGTTGCTGCGAATATCACAGTTATCAAGATTACATTAGCATTCACGTGGCGTCATGCGATTTCACAAAACAACATGCCATGGGGAAATGGCAAGGTGTTTACAATTAGGTGAAATTAGTTTACAGTCTGGACACATGTTGTTGCATGTTTATTACCAGTCAAACTTCAATACAGTAAAACGTATCAGCTGAAAGGGTATAATGGTGCTAGCTTGTCAGAATGCTTTGTGCTATTCCAACAGGCCTGAACAATCAAACGAATCATTAATCGTTGACAATAGCTTAACAAAATGAATTACACCACAAAAAACATGAATTCATCAAAATAAAACATGCCTGGCATAATGGGGGGGGGGGGGGGGCGGGGGGGCAAGCCTGCAGGGTACACAAGGCACTAATGCATTTCAAATGGCATCAGTTGTCCCGTGCATTTTTATTACAGGACGTGAGGCTGATTTTTTCGCTCAGTCTGGGTGCAGACTGCCAGTGATGGTCGTGACACATTGAGTGAGGCACTAACTCTGCCGTAATGGATGGTTTGATTGGTTCTGTAGCAATCCCGATGAAAACGTGCCACTCCGAAATATACGGCTCACAATATAACACCGCCGCTACGGGGAGCTCACCCGGACAGCTGAGCCCATTGCCGCTCGCTCACAGGGGACACCCCACAGCAGAAACAACGGGGAGAAGCCAACCCCGCGAGTGCGGCTTACGCTGTCGACAATGCAAAGTTGTTTCGTCGTCATCGTCATCATCGGCAATGCTCATTCCGCTGCTGAACGAAGGCCCTCCCAAAGATTGCACCACCTCGCACGATCTTGCGATGCGACGGATTTTAACCCGGCACCTGAACGTGATCTCATTTCATAGCTCCATCCCTCTCAGCGGACGCCCGCTTGGACACGTCCCCTTGCTTGCAACTCTGATAATGGTGTTGGACCAGATGACGCCTTTTGGCGTCATCTGGTCCAACACCAATGGAGACTAGGCTCTAAGGAAAGCTGTCTCGGGTGTGGACCAATCAACTTCAAGGACAGTGCATATCATTACCATTATCAGGGTTGTTTCTTTTTGTTTGCATTTTGACTGCTTGCGTTGCGGTTATTGCAAACATGATGCCTTGCATAAAGGTGTCAGTTTTGTACCAGTTTAAAGGGTATAAACCTACTACCACTGAAGCACTCTGGAGTTATATGTGCTTCGTAATGGGAGGGAATGTCCACGTGTGTGTGTGTATATATAACCGTATTGAAACACAGCCCTCCATTACAACATGCCTAAAGATACAGATCGCAGAGCCCTACAGGTGTGCGCATTATCTAGAAAAATGGAAGCATTATTTCGTAAGCAATGAGACGACTTTGGAAACGGATGCCACATCTGACAATTGCCAATGGTGCCACTAGAAATGAACCCTTTCCAGAGTGAAGGTCCAGATGAAAACCCGCTAGTGTGGCTGTGAATGCAGAATGAGACGTATAAAAATTAAAACAATAAACAACCAGCGATGTGGGAGACCACTGGCATGTACAATTATGGCAATCACCGAGTATGGCTTAATTCGGTGTGTTTTTAAATGTGCACATATTAATCAGACATATTAATGCTTCAGTGCTTTTTTATATGAGCTATTCATTTTTTATATGTCTTCTCATTAGGGGCACTGCGGCGGTGAAATATTAACTTCCTCACCTGGTACACAGGAGGTCGTGGGTTCAATCTCGACCCTAACACCTGTATATTTGGAGTTTCCATATCTCTCTCCACGTAGTTGCGTGGATTTTTCTGTGGGTCCTCCGGTTTTTCCCTACAGATTTAGAAACACGCGTTTACAGTATTTGACTGCTATACATTTCCACATGATAAGCCACTTCATTTGGCTATCATTTGTGGCCAGGTTGCTTCTGAAAAAGATCTATATAGCTCAGGGGGTCTGACCTGATAACACAAAAAAATAGTTTAGTTCATTACTCATTTTAATTGTTTTTATTCTTTCAGGTTCAAATATGAATTCAAATCCACCTGCATCTGTTTGCCCAGGCAGCAGATGGGTTAATTCATCGATAGGTAAACGTGTGGTGGGATAAAGTGTGGGGACTCCCGCCTCTCTCAATATGTTTTTTGTGTTGTGTGGAAGAGTAGGCCAAATATTCCCGAGTGCTTGCCTCTTGGAGAGCCTCTTCTATCAGCTGTGGTGTGATCAATCATATGCAGGGCTGCACCTTTATCTTTTATTACCCTTACACGATACCTTGAAACATGTTTTTCCTGACCTGCTATTCATTTCACAGTAACAAGTTACGTACATGCAGTGCTGCATTTAAAAAAAATAAAAAAAAATCCATAAATCATAGTGCAGATACAGCGTACAAGTCGATTGTGAAAGCATGCTTGCGGTATTCGATATACATACTACAGTGTTACTAAATCACCCAGAGTTACGTGCCCCATCTTCATCAACCTGCACTCAGCTTGTGTGAAGCAAGATCAAACAGCCCCCCCCCCCCCCCCATGACCCGCAAAGCATGGGGAGGCCCTCATCCAGCAGTGGATTGACAAAGGGGCTGTACATACACGCTTTATATTGGTGAAAGCATTGCAAATACAAAGCATGGGGAGGCTTCAACGAGCAGCTGGCATCTAACACGTTTAGGTCGATGCAACCTGAATGCAGGCACTTCATTCCTCGAGCTGACATGTACATGGGCCTTTTCTTAAAATTAAAAATTTCTTTGCACGGCATAATATGAATTTAAACCCCCCGCCAAACCCCCTACGCTTTTCACAAGTAGCACTAATCGCATATTTGCATTTCCCATAAATATGCTAAATTCATCTTGATATGCAAATTATTTTGTCAAGGCGCTCTTCCCCCCTCCATCCCAGCTTAAATAGACGCTCCAAGCCTGGGGTGTTTTATTATTCAGACGCTGTCTTCCCGACAGACCTGTTCTCCACCTGAGGACGGCTGCTTGCGTTGTGGCCGAAACGTCGTGAGAATAATTTTATTATGTTTTATTTTTATTATTTTATTATTTCCATTCTACGTGACTTTACCGAAAGAACCAAGAAGATGAACTTCTTAAAAGTTAATAAAAAGTGAAAACGGTCACAATATTAACAATAGACCCGAGAAAGGCTTAATTCGTTGTTGTTGTTGTAAACAGCGTGAGCAGTGTGATTTTAAAAAAAATCTTCGTTCCGCACCGTAACTACGCATATTTTGCGCACAATGAGTGCGCACGACTTCGCTCGTGTTTCCACTGCGCCAGAACAACGCGTGCTCCTTCCCCGACACACGCAAAGCCACGCAAGAAACAGCAGCACGCTTTAGCGCAACGTGCCGAGCAAAAAAAAAATATCGAATTCGGTGGTATTAGTGAAAGCCCCTAAAGATATTCTAAAGGCTGCAAGCAGAGCGCAAAGTGGCACGAGCGTGTACATTTATATTTCAGAGTGTCATATTGGGAGCTGCAGTTTAAACTGCTGACCCGTCAAACCCAGTTAATGATCTGTCACACCAGTTGAAACATTGCCCAGTGCTAAAAGCAGAGAGGCGAGCCTCTTATGCATCACTCCTGCCGTGAATGGGATATTTAATGTCAGAGGGTCAAGTGTAAAGTGGTGTAATGCACTATTATTTCCTGTAAGAGACGAACATCTGATTTTCGTGGTTCACTGATCAGTGGAGCTATAGCGTTGTATCGGCTAAAGCTTATTAAAGCAGGTAATTCACAAGCCATTATCGATGGCTGTGGGACAGCCTAGAGAATGCAATGTAAATTGCTCATCGCATGTCTATAATTGAAGAAAACACAAAACTAAAATAGTTTGAATGCTCTCCGACAATAGTTATTGTTTGCACGCTATATTTCATTTAACAATGTAACAGCGGCAAAGGGGTGAGGGCGGTGGTGCAGTGGTTAGCGTGCACTGCGCTATGAACATGGCTATCTGAGTTCGATTCCCGACCACGGCTAACATCAGTGGTGAGTGACGTCAGAACTCGTTCTCATCCCTCGACATTCACCAACCTGTGTTAACCAGCATGGCGAAATATGGTCAAACCACTACGAAAAATACCTGATCTGGTCAAGGAGCATAAAACATCACGCAAACTCCGGTCATTCTCGCAGCAGCTTTAAGATAAGTCACCGACCAAAGACGGTCACTGCCTCGCGCGCTTTCAGATGCGCTTCTGCGGTCGTCTGGAATGTTCTCTCTTCCGATATGTATTATGTACGTACATTGAACTTCTTTCGCACCGTACGTAGCCAACCTTGTTAATTGGAGGTGCAGATATTAGGAAGCCACTGGAGATATGCACTTTTCAATGTAGATTGGGAACTCATTTGTTTACAACTGAGTTTGTGTTTTGTTTGATGTCCTTCCAGCCACACCTCCGATTAGCATCATTGGCTACATACGATGTGAAAAAAGTTCAACATACACAAAGACAAATTAACAAAGATCCCCCGTAGGTACTCATTTGAGGCTGAGTCGACCTAGGGGAGGCCCAGGACCAGCTCAGACAATTATCACTAATTTTGACCGTGAGCAGGCATACGAACTCGGGTCACCAGGTGCGTAGCACAGCGTGCTAACCGCTCTACTACCGCTCCCCACTATCTACATACGGCACGAGGACGTCTACTTCATTCAGCAGAAGACTGACAATTGGTTGTAAACTTTTCAACATTATTTAACAACAAAATCTCTAGTTTTAACACTGCCAATCAACACTAAAAGTTACGAATATATAAAATATACATTGTATTAGAATATGGCCACCACATTTTAGGTTGGGAATTCACACGAGTATACTTTACAATGTATATATACCGCGTGATTTCTTGTTTATGCAGATTATCAATTACAATGTTAAAACCTGTCATTTACTTTTCATATTAGCTGTTTAGATTTGGTGATGAAAAATACATGTCTACTTATTAATAATTGAATAAGCCAACCCTACACCGAAAGCGAAGCTGTAACGTATATATTTTTTAAATATCAGTTGCTTAATTATTGATGGAGGAAATATGAAATGTGAATGCATAACTGTCAATTCGTGTCCCTCTTGCTCCTTTATAAATAAAATAAAAACCCATCAATTTCAAATCAGGGAAATGTGCAAATTGTTAATACTGTTTAATGAATATTACCCATTAGTATAGACATAAATAGTGTACTGCAGATTCCAATCAATTCTCATTGTGATTAAAGAGCTGGCTAATGCCGCTCTCAAATGCAAGAAAATACAACCCAACATTTACATACAAATGTAGAAAATCATAATTTACAGCAGTTTGTGAAATCCTCAATGTGGTAATTTCACCATACTTCACTATCCTGGCCAATGTGAATTAGTAGATCAGGAGAGAGCCCAGTACTGGTTTCGAAAAGAACTCGCCATTGATGATACCCAGACCAGAAATTAACCTCAAATTGCCGGGTTCGTAGCGAGATGCGCGAATCGCTGACTCTACCGCTCCTCCCCGGCAGAAAGGCTTTTTTGTTTTTGTTTACACGAACAACAATACACTCAGGAAATGGTGAGAGTGCCCGGGGTTTTTTGTGGATACTTTTCACCTTCATTTATTGGAGAATCATCGCGAAAGTACCCCCAATAACAAGAAGCACAACTACGCAAACTACCTAGAGTACACACCCCTCTCTGTACCTGTGTTGCCCGCTGTGTGTATCTTGGTGATATCTGTCTGCTTATATGTCTGTCTATAATTTTTTCTGGTTAGATTTTATGTCGCTATTTCATTATACCTGATGATGATTGCTTGTGTTGCAATCGAAACGTCGTATGCTATTATTTAATTTATTCTTTTTTATTTATACGTGACTTTACCGAAAGCACCAAAGAATAATTCCTGCAGTCACGAAAGCTCCAAGTTAAGATTACACACCGCGTGTTGAAACAGGTCTGTCGAGAAGACAGCGTCTGAATTCAGACGCTGTCTTCTCGACAGACCTGTTCTCCACCTGAGGACGGCTGCTTGCGTTGTGGCCGAAACGTCGTGAGAATTATTTTATTATGTTTTGTTTTTATTAAATTATTACTTCCCTTCTACGTGACTTTACCGAAAGAACCAAGAAGATGAATCCCTGCAGTCACGAAAGCTTTAAATCGAAATTTGCTACGACTATGTTAACAAAACTCTTTCTCACTTGCACATCTCCACAGTAGGCGAAGACATTTTCCAGTCGGGACTTGGGAGTTGTGGAGCCCGGCTCAAAGTTCCCCATATGGCCGACAAAACAGGTGAGCCTTCAACTGGCTCTTAAAAGTGGTGGTACATTTAAAAGTGGTGGAACCTTTGCCACTGCGCACGTGAATGCGGATGCAATTCCAAATACACGACCGCTAAATATAGCTCCCCGATGTGCTGTCGAGTTGCACCTCGCGGTCGTTCGCCACGTTGTCTGACGTTTCGCTCCAGTCCCAACAACAGGTGGAGAAAAATACGGCACAACCAGAAAGACAGCGGGCAGCTGTGCAGTTGTCAACCGCCAAAAACCCACGCAAGCGGTAGCAAGCTGCCAACTAAAACTCAAATGCAACCCGATTTACCATCGCCATGTGATGCCGGGATAAATATATCACTGCAGTACGACGCTGGAATTGTGCCAAGTGGAGAAAATGCCCGCATTGTTAGCTGGCCCGCAATTAAGTGGCAAATCGCAGCAAAAACGCGCAAAGGCAGTTCCATCCATTAATACCGCCTGGCCCATAACCTTCACTTCTCTTCCACCTCCTCCTCCTCATCGGTGATTTGTGCAGCGAAATGTGTCTCTTTCGCATCCCGTTGCCTGTAGGATGTTTAATGCCACTAAGTGGTGTTTATACTCTTTGGTTTTTTCGGTAAAGTCACGTATATCGCGTATGTGACTTTACCGAAAAAAATCAAAGAAAGAAAGTCTTCACTTGATACAGTAATTTTGCTGTGACGGTTCCACCTGAAGACGAAAGCTCGTATTGCCTCCGAAACGTCGTGATTTACTGAAAAATCCAAAGAGCATGAATCCTTGCAGTCACAAAAACTTAAAATCTAGCATTAAGTGGTGCTTCCAAAACAGTTTTAAATATTATTCTAGGATCTTTCGGTAAAGTCACGTAGATACTATCGGTTCAAAGAAATAACAAAAAATAAAAAAAACCACGACGTTTCGATCGCAACACAAGCGGTTGTCTTCAGGAAAAGGGGGGTGAGCTTCCAAGGCAAACCGAGTCGAGATTTAGTTTTTAAAAGCTTTATCCAAAAAAAATTTGTAACTTGGCAAGTGACTTCATATCTGCTGCCTCGTCCAGTGGGTGACAGCACAGGGCGGCTCGAGCCTGTTGATTGGGAAGAGAGCGGTGGACAGGTCCCAGGTAAAAGCACGTCACTCAATTACGTGCAATCAAATGTTAAATTGACAACAAGAAATGGGTCTCCCGAGTTCCGCTGGTCATCGCGGGGCACACGCAAAGTTGTGGCGGCATTGGAACAACGTGGTCGGTCAGTGATGTCATCTTGCATAGGACATGAAAATTGTTATTTCTGTCAATACCCATGTATTTTTACATTGAATACACGAAAGACAACAACAAGAGATCTCTCCTTCTCACCCCCCCTTCTCCGTATAACTACGTGGATTGTTGAGGCAAGAGCTGTTAGCAGTTGTGAAGGCTAGCATGGTGCAAGAGTTGGTGGTTTAGTCTGCGTGCCATACCCCAGCCGCCTTTATCTTCCCAGCGTCAATGTTGGCAGTCCACGTCACGTATTAATTTTAAGGCTAAGCCGACCTAGGCGGAGACTGAGAACCGGGTTCAGTTACCGCTCGCCACTGATATTAGCCTTGTCCAGGTATCGAACTCGGCTTGCCGGGTTCCTAACGCAACCGCTGCGAAACAGCAGTCCGTTCCGCACGCACAAAGTCAAAAATCTCCCGTATAGCCTTAACAGACTGTCGGGGCAAGTGCTGTTAGCGAGCACCTATGAAGGCCGGAACGATACATGAGGGGGTGGGTGGCCAACACCACGCCCGACCGCCTTTGTCTCCCCAGTGGCGATGTTTACACACCGCACCAGGTACTCATTTGAGGCTGAGTCGACCTAGGGGAGGCCCAGGACCGGTTATAGATAATCGTCACTGGTGTTGGCCGTGAGCGGGAATCGAACCCGGGTCGTTGGGTTCATAGCGCAGTGCGCTAACACACACACGCAGACACGCACTATCCCACACCTGCACAACCGTAGTCACACTGAAAATAGCTTTGCAGGTGTCGGTCATCTCCCACGCCGTTTGCTCACCGCAGTGGGCAGGCTTTTCAAAACCCCTTCTCGCACCGGGGCCTGGAATTTGACCCCAACTAAGCGTTATAGCGACTGAGTCCCGACTGAAAAGACATTGACTGCCTCATTATTTTAAACCCTGCCTGAATCTCCGGGGGTGTGCTGAGGCACTGAGCCGGTACCCGTGTTGGGGAAGAATTGTTTGAAAAGAGCCCTATTCACAAGCGGTTTCGGTAAAAAAAAAGCATAGCGTGCCAGTTTCACACGTGGGCTTTCGCGACCAATATCATTCATAATAAAGTTTTTTTTGGGGTTAGATCGCGTTATTTATAAATGTGTCATTAAATTCGTAACGAATTGCCATGTTCTGTTTACGTGACAAACCTTTCTAATTGGCAGCGTCGGGTGGTGGCGGGTTTAACGACACATATATATATTTACGCGATCTAACCCAAAAAACCTGTATGATGGATAACATGCCTGCGTTGCCCTCTGATGTGTTTTCTGGTTATAAAATATAAGCGGAACTCCACAGTGTCTCTCCACATATAAATGAGGATTGTGTTTTAGTCCATCAGCCTAATTGACTTTCCAAACCAATATTATCAGGCAGTTTTTTTTGTATTGGCCCTGTACTGTCTTGTCGTGTTATGGTGCTGTATAAATTGTTGTAATTGTGTTCAAGAAAGTCTGGCGCAGTGTTTAACCTTCTGTGTCTCAGAGTAAGGCTTGTTTAAAAAGATCTACTGAATTACCAGATGTGATTAGAAAGGGCACTCCATGAAGGGGAATGGTTAGCTCCCAACGTGAGTAGCAAAACTTCAGAATTACATAATGAACAACATATGGAAATTCTATATTTGAAGCTTTCGTAACTGCATGGATTCATATTCTTGGGTTTTTTCGGTAAAGTCACGTAGGTAAAACATTTTGTTTGCATGTTTAACAAATGTCTATTAGCCTACAAATAGAGGTGATAATATGACCGATGTGAAATAGACCGACATGATGAGAATGAAATAATGCATTCTATTTTTGTCCATAAGTAACGCTGTAACTTTCCTGGACATGTAGTCACTGCTAATTAACACGATGTCCTGATCGCTTCTAAATATATAATAACACATTCTCTTCGTCTCTGAGAATCTATGAAATTAAATCCTGGACTTTGGCAAGTCTCGTCTTAGGCACTGGCTCGCGCAGCTGGGTATTGTTTAAAGGCGCAGCACAATCTCCCCAAAGATAACAACTCCGTGAAAACTCGTGATGAATGCTTTGTAAAATACGGATAACACTGTGTAACAAAAAAATAGTTCCTGGGTAGTAAGTGTTATTTACTAATTGCTCGTGCCTCAAAAGTACAGAAAATGGCTATTATTCTACACAAACTTTGCTTTTGTGACCAGGACACAAAAACAAAGTTCATTATCCACTCCTTTAATAACACTGTGTAACAATTTTATTTATTTTTTGTTCTAGGGTAGTAAGTGTTATTTACTAATTGCTTCCGCTTCAAAAGTCACAAAAGCAAAGTTTGTGGGGAATAATAGCCATTTGCTATACTCTTTAGGCGTAAGCAATTAGGAAATAACACTTACTACCCAGGGTGTTTCATAGTGTAATCAACTATTTCTAAATGAATCGTCACCTTCTTGCAGACTGTCAGGGGGTGACGTCTCAGTCTCTTAACTGACATGGGTGTTCACATCAGTGCAAAATTCGTGGCTCTAATCATAACTTTATATTTATAATTGGCTGTTGATCTCTGATACGTATCGTTTTTGTTCCACCAGCGTTCCAGCGGTGTAATGCAATTATGCTATAGGTTGTTGCCAAACGTTTTCCAAAGGACAAGGGGGATGCTTAAAATATGGTTCAGTGCCGCACCACATTGGTTTTGCAGGGTATTGTTCAGTTCAGTTAATTTATTAGGTATAGCCCTGGGAGCCATGCGCCTCTTGAATCGGGTGCAACCGCAACAAATAAAAACATGACCAAGAAACATCTTAAGGTGACTACGCGCAACAGAAAAATCCAGGAAAAGACAGCAAAGTCTTCCAGAATAAGCACCGCATATCAACGCTGTGTGCAAAAATCCCAGTATTGTGCAGACTGGAGTGCACAGTGCAATGCATTTCGCCATGATCTCAATTCATGGCTGCGTGTTCGCATGCAACTTGACAATGGCATATGAACACACCTCTCACGGGTGTGACTTGGCTTGGTTGCCTGAACTTCAAAACCTATGCAACAGTAGACGTAATGTACAGCCCATCTTTGCAACCCACTGCTGGATGAGGAGACCATAATGCAGGAAATGCTGACGGTTTGTTCACGTGACGTACAGCAGCTGCGTGCTTTTAGGTGCATGTTGCCTGACACGCGCGGTTTACGATGGGCGTTCATCGCCATTTACATATTTTATGGATGAGGGCTTCTCGTATCAGGCGGCGTCTGGTGGTTATTTGACCACAATTCACTACACTGGTTATGGTTTCTAGTAGGGACCCAGGATCGGTTCAGATACCACTCATCGCTGATGTCTGCCATGGCTAGGAGATCGAACTCAGGTTATCAGGTTCAAATCGCATTGCACAAACCACTGTACCACTCACTACTGAACCCTCGTCAGAGTTACATGGAAAACATATCAGGCATTTTCAATTCTTTCAAAACCTGTGGAGAACAATTATATTTCTATATATAACATGGGGTTGTCTGTGGTTAATTTTATCAAGTGTTGTGGTAAAAAAATATATTATTTGGTTTTATAATACGCACTCAATGTGTGTGGTTAGGACTGCAGTGTAATCGTTGGATTTTTAATGCATAGCTCCTGCAGAAGCGAAGCATTGAATTAAAAGGAATTTCACATTGAAAAATTCAGAAGGCATTTTTATTAACGGGTGGAGTTAAGAGCACAGAGCTTATTGAGGACACACGGGGCCATCACTTCAATTGAAGACGAATGTGCATATCTGCTTCATGAATTGGACATTAAAAAGAAGCCACAGTGCGATTGTGACCATGCAACTCAAGCTATGGACCACATCGTAAACCACTGCAGTCTGCACTCCTTCACTTGAGGAAACACATTCCTGCGGAGGGAGCTGGTAAGAACGTTGGGTTGCTCGGTGAATGGCCAGGGTCAACAGTGGCGTGGTGTGTTCCGCAAATTTGCCCGACTGTGAGAGCGGGCACAAGCCGGCGTGAGTAGGTTAAACGTTGAGTTTGATAAGGGCACCACGGGGTGACCAGCCCCTCCCCACCCAGGCCCACCCCTCCCATCCCCCACCTCCCCACCCAGCCCCTCCCCACCCAGCCCCACCCTCCCCAACCAGCCGCTCCCCACCCTCCCCTTCCTACCCAGCCCCTCCCTCCCCACCCAGCCCCTCCCTGCAAGACGGACACAATAATCCCCTGTGGGCTGGTGTAACCAGGAGGTTCCTCTCAGTATAACACAACTCCAAGAACGCTCTCCTAAAGCCCTCTCGTGGCAAGCAGACCTTGACATCGGCATTCAGCTCCTCAAAATATTTACATCATGTGCAAGAATAGAATGTAACTTTAATTAAGCAGAACTCGTCAATTCTTGGTATAGTACCTTTCACTGCGGACGTGTCGATCATTGTGGAGAAGCAGATTTAAAAGTTGTTGGGATTGTTGAGGGATTTACCATGATTCCGTTCAGCATTTGGACCCTTTAAACATCATCTACTGATGTAAATGCACATGTACAGTCCTTTAGTCAATGTTTGTACAGTTTGTTAAACTTCTTTTTCCCCGTACGTAGCTAATGGTACTAATCGGAGGTGCGCTGCCAAATGAGAGTTCTCCCACACTGTATAGATCAGTGAGTTTATATTTATTCATATCATTGATGTTAGACTTCACCATGTTTGTCAGTGCTGGTGGAAGGGTGGGTGGGTGGGGACATCCCTCACCACTGATGTTAGTCATGGTTAGGAATTTAACTTAGGTTCAAAGTGCGGTGCACTTGTTCCACTGATCCCTGCCTCTCTCATGCGACCTCCTTACTTATATACAGATTATCTTAATTCTCAATACTGGACTATCCACAGTGTATTATCTAATGTCTTGGGGAAAGGCATGCAAATGTAATCTCGATGCTATATTAAACTACATACTGCATTTCTAATCATTGCGAAAATGAATTTTCATTAATTAGTTCATTTTAATTACCTAAGGTTGAGGTTAACATAATTCACCTTCACTGGGGTGTTAATGAACACCTGACACGTGACAAACTGTTCTAATGCTCCCACATGAGTGGGATTCCAACCGCTAAGCCTTAACAATGTCCCTCCTCAGAGGAAGATGTTACAGCAGGCAGGCTATTCCGTAGTAACTGGTACACCGTCGGTATATGCACTCAATGTATGTCACACATGTAATGACGCATCGATTAATGTATTCCCTAGTTAAAATTGATTCTCACCTTCACAACGAATGCATCAAACCGTTTGCGTGAAAACTGAGTATTTCTCAGCTGTAAAAAAGTATACGGTAACCTTGCAATTAGGCTAATTGCTTTCACAATGTTAAAGCAGAAAAGGCTAAGAAATAACGAAGAAACACACACACACAAACAAGATACCAACAAAACAAATGTCCAATTCGAATCGTAAATATTCATGGGATCTCTGCGGGGGGGGGGGGGGGTGAATCGTTATTCGCCTACTGTATACGCCATCAAATATTACAGCAGTGCGGAATGAAGCCACCTTCTGGGGGTAGCGAACAATAATATTGAAGTGAACAATCGTACGAGTGAGAGCGGAGATGCAGTGCAGCGGAGGATGCCGGCATCATTCATCACATTGAGCGCACCACTCCTTAGCCCGATTACCGCTCAGCAACGGAATTGACCAGACCCCAGCCATAAACCTAATATTTTTATTCCTAACTGAGCAAACTGCTGCATGATTTATGGCGCGATTTGAAAAGGCAAGCAATAGATTTCACGTGAGCCGCACGCCATACATCATAATAAAACTAAATTACTTGACCAAAACAACGTGTTTGTTATGCCGTAGTCCAACGTTGGCCGGGAAAAGTTAGAGACTGTTTCATTTCCTCTCTCCAACCCCCCCCCCCCCCCCCGATAAATATCCATAAAAGTTCAGCGTCACTTTTCGTAAGGATCAAAAATAGGGCTTAAAAGGCGAAAAACTTAATTTTCATATCGTCAGCAATACAATGCAATCATAGCACGTTGAAAGTTGCTTTGGACAAAAACAACAAAAACGGTCACATTGATAACTCCCACTGGACTTAAGGAGATGGGCAAGCAACTAATCATTTGCGAACAAGGCGCAACGCCTTGCATCAAAATCTCGACGAAAAACGTATCCGTTTAAAATGCATATCTCCCTTTAGTTCGTATCTCTCTTTCGTTATTTTCAAGCGTCTTTCTCGCTTGTTCTTTCTCTCCTCGGTCGATGTTAAACTATTTACACATTTCCATGCAGAGCGCCATTGAGAGCGATTGTTTTCAGTGAGCGCTTTATGCATTTAAATTATTATCATCAAAATGACTTGCGTGCATCGTGCTCATGTATTTATAAACTGGAGAGAGAGAAAGATAAAACCACTACGTGGCAGCCACGGATAATGATCCGTATCCAGTTTACTTGTTGGGTCATGAACTGTCCTGACAGGCAAAGTCAAGTATTCCGTGGGTCAAGAACAAGTCTGAAAGTCGCTCATTTGTGTTTAATATCTGTACAGTATATTTTTTGTAAGGTAAAAGATAACTTTACTCGTTGATTCCAATGTTGGTAAATGTACGCATCTCTTTCGTTTCTTCTTCTCAAAAGTCCACCGTGGCTGCCACGGCGGTGAGATGTTAACTACCTCGCCTTTTATACAGGAGATCGTGGGTTTGATCCCGACCCTGACGCCTGTATATTTGGAGTTTGCATGTTTACTTTCCCCGTGGTCGCATAGATTTTCTCTAGGTCCTCCGAGTTTTCCCTCCACATTTTTTTTTATCAAAAATGCATCTTGTGCGCTTGAGTTGATTCACGTATCGTGGAAATGTTCATTGATACTATCATTATCATCATAAGTGTTCGTTATTTACACAATAAAGCATTGCATATTCTCAAGACTCTTTTTTTCAGAAATATTCTGCATTGCTATATTTTGTTCATGACAAATTCTGAGTGTTTTGTCTCCGGGAGGAAACTGGAGAGCCCACGCAGAAAAAGGAATAACACTCAAAGCTCTGCACAGATGGAGTCAATCCAGCGAGTGGACCAAATCGATGTGGACTGCACTCATGTATCCGCTGCCATCTGCCGGTGTCCCGCAGTTCTTTTAAGCCATCACTGCAATGCATCGGACAACACCAGGCAAGCACTGGCTGATCACCCATCTAAGCACTGAGCATGCTCAGCCCTCCTTAGCATTCGAGACATTTAACAGATTCAACGGATTGAGAATGATTCGGTCACATACAACACAGAGTAATACATGCCATAATAAAATCGTGCCAATAACCAACGTTACGTAACGCGCAGGCCTATGACCATATCACCAGGCGTAATCCTGACCTCGTGAGATCTTGAAAGCCAAGCAGGTTTGCGCTTGGATAGAGCTTGGACGGGTGATAGCCATGCCCGACCGGTTGTTACAGGCCGCTGCGGGATTACGTCGTGGGTAGCAGAGGCCAGTGCAGCAAAATATCATCACACTGCACTGTACTTCGATTCTAACAACGTCTTTGTACCCACTGCCTTCGCCGACGTGTGCTGGCCAGCGTGGTGAAGTATGGTCAAATCATTCCCAGCGACCAAACTGGCATGGGGGAGGCTCCGCAACCCAGCAGCATATTGACTCAAGGGCCGTACACGAACCAAGCATGAATAGCCGGCACAAATGCGAGCCGAGAAGAAGTGATGGACTCTGGACACCACTGTTGTTAACACTTGGTAACCGTTACCCGTGGGGAGATAACACAAATGACAAACTTGGACATCGCGTTGATGTCATTTTATATTTGGCTCCTGTTGGGTTTCTACGATTTTCTTCCCCTCTGCTCCCGATCATTCCAGCTGTCCCGCGGGAGGGCAGCGAGCCCTTGTTCGTTCACCAATTTCGGGGGTTGCTTGACGCCCTGTTGTTTTCCCCTCCTTTTGAACGCCCCCACTCTATTCTGGGTTCTTTAATGACGACGAAAAAAACCATGCTTGTTAAAAAAACAAAAAAACGGCCGCACACGTATGCATGTTGAACTTCTTTCGCGCCGTACGCAGCCATCCGTACAATGTAAAGGGATGAAGGGAATCTCCATGCCGCTACGGACTCGAGCTACTAATCACGAGCCGGAGCCCTTTGTGTCCAAGCGGAGCCACAGCCTGCCAGACAGAAGCCACTTCCAACTGCGTGCTCTGTGCGCACGCTGCATTGCCAGCGGAGAAGCGGGAAGTTGATGTTTTCCTTTTCAACGCGAACAAAAAATTTGACAAAGTGGTGAAACAAAAAATGCGTGCATACGCATGAATCAGGGGACATTTCCCGTTTTTATTTCATTACATTTTTATTGTACAAAGGATTCTTAAAATAGTCTAGTGTTGTACGTTTCTATGCATGTCAAGCACTTGGCCATGCATTACACATCAGTTTATTTTTTTCTGTCAGTGCGTGTACCGACAACTTGAGCCATCGTCTTGAGGAGCTTTTTTTGCATTAAAACGTGCGAGGGACAATGTGAATTCCTTAGCTGCACCTGGTGGTACATTGCTCGTGCGTTTGATTCAGCAGAGGTACATGCCTACTGCTCACAGGCGAGCTCTAAGGCATCCTAATGAGACAAAATGTCAAGATGTGGGCTACGGGCTCTCAAGAAATGCACACTTAGAATTGGTCCGCACGCGTGAGAGGCTTGACTACTGATCTTTCATACCACCCGATTGATGTGAGCTTAGTGTTTTTAGGGGTTCTTTTTGACATTCTCACAATCGCCTTTATTTAATACTTACTTTAACCACCGGTATGGTCACCATGGAAACGTAAAACGGTCAAAGCAACGCTCCCCAGGACTTTTAAACTCGGCTTGCTGATGCAGTGGGATGTAATATGCGTATATTGTCAAGAAGTGGTAATCATAGGCATAGGCACAGCAAGAAAAAGCGTACGGCTCCATGGCACTCAAGCGGTTTTGTGAAAAAAATAGCAGTGCATCGAATATGAGCTCAAATTAAATTCATAATAGATTATGTTACATCGAGAAGGGCCATCAAGACTTCCCTCTATTGGAGGTCATTGTGGCAGAGTGAGCATGCAATTGTTGGGCTGATTAAATAAAAACATTAATTGTTTTTAATCTATATTTTTGTCTTCATCTCTTATCTCTCTCTTCTGTCATCTAACTCTGATTTTATTCATTGAAATGGAGGCGCCTCCAAAAGTAATTTCTGCTCAGAAACCCCACTATGGAAAACACGTTCGCTTTAACTTTCTGTCCGAATATCAATGGCCATGCTGCCAGAACAATGAGTCAGATAAATCAGAGACTTTTCCAATAAAATTTCGTTAAAACTGTTACCAATATTGTGGAGATCAATTGAACTAAAAACGATTTTACAGACGAATGCAACCCAAACTTGAAAATCTCGACGACGCATTGGAAACTATCCAAGGAAATGTGGCCTAGACACCGAAATAAACATATCAGTGACTTTTAGCGAAGATGTAAACATTAACATAAATCAGAGGATGCCATGTTGATCTTTATCGCCCACAAACGAAAGGGGACCTTTGTTAATACGCTTTGTAACATACAGCACATATTAACAGCACAGTGCCCCCTGGCTCTGTACTCGGGAATCGGTAAAACTCCAGCACAGTCCGTGGGTCCGGATCAAACACTTCACATTTTGGTGTCCACCCGACATGGCAAAAACTTGAGTTAAATCAACAACTTTAATTCGCCAATAAAAGTGAAGAATGCAATAGTCTTTCGATTTAAAGCTTTCGTGACTGCAGGGATTCATATTCTTGGTTCTTTCGGTAAAGTCACGTAGAAGGGAAATAATAAAATAAAAAAAATAAAAAAATGTACGTAATTAAATACAATTCTCACGACGTTTCGGCCACAACACAAGCAGCCGTCCTCAGGTGAAGAACAGAGCTGTTATTTCCCTTCTACGTGACTTTACCGAAAGAACCAGGAAAATCTAATAGTCATTTTGGAGCGCCATACTGGCAGGATGTTATCTCCCTCGCCTGTTATGCAGCAGATCGTGGGTTCGATCCCGACCCTGAGTTTGCATGTTCTCTCCCGATGGCGATTGTGTGGATTTTTTTCAGGTTCTCTTGTTTTCCCCTCCACATTTGCCAACATGTGTTCGAATTATCTGGCTGCTGCTATTATAAATTCCCACATATTTTAGAAGCCACTTTGATGAGCTTGTATGGTGTGTGGCCAAGTCACCTCTGAAAAGGAGCTAATATTATTTTGCATTGGGCTTTACCTGGTGAAGTTTATAAAAGTTGAGTGTTTTAATAAGCATGCCATCATACAATCCCCTTGAATTAGACATATACAAAATCTGGTGTCACTAATCCGTTGCCACCTCAAGAGACACTGAATTCTGCTTTGGCCCATGGACGATGTGAGGGGAGATGGGCGTGGTGGGATGCCCCTGTAATATATGTACGTAGAACGTCTTTGGCACCGTACTTAGCCGTACATAATGTACATCTAATGTGGCTGACAGATGAGATCACAGATTTGTTAAACTCCAAACCCGCTGGGTTGCAAGGTGGTCAGGAAATGGTGGGCGAGCAAGTTGGATTATGGTGAGATTGCCACCTCATCCTGGGTTTTCCAGCATCATCCTCCTTTTGATTAGGTTGTTATAGGAAATCATTAAATTTCTCGTTTTTGTTGTGTCCGTTGCGCAAAAATATACCACTTAAGACAATGCACGTACATGGAGTACTCCCCGCTTGCAATATCGCGAAAGATTTTTCTTCCCCTGATATGTCCCAGATGTGTGTACATCCGAGGTGGCAGTCCTAGTTAATCGACCCACATGACGCTCACTCTCTCACATTCAAAACAGACCCCTCTGAAAGAGTAGTGCGGCTTTCCAGATTAAATACATCAAGTTATTATTATTTATCATGAAGTCCCCTTTAGTCCTGCAAGCTGCAAGGCTATGCCGTGGTGTATAGTGTATTATAGATTGATCAGGACCAAAATTAATATCCTATTGAGTCCCAGACAAGATGAAGCGACTGCAGCGAATGATAAAGACCATTTTTCCAAAAACAATGACGGATGCAAAGACATTACTATATTTACCCATCCATGATTTTTCAAGGAGCTGATAGCAACTGCTTTTAATGGGATGGAACTCAAGAGAAGAGGCATGAAGGGATATTAAACAGAATTCACGATGCTCACAATGAAAGGGGCACATTCCGTGTCAACAAGCGAGATGGCTACACTGTATAAAGGTAAGCTGTGGAGTTGACACTGTCAGCCTCGACTAGATTTATGGTTGTGGTATAATGAAAGCCAAAGGGCAATGCTGAGTTATTAATCACGAAAACAAGACTGCAGCCTTTCTGCTGAGGATAAATGCACACTGGATTATGGCAGATGATGCCTAATCCTGCTAAGGATGTGAGCACGTCACCAGCCACCCTTTACAACCCATTTATTCTGATCACACCAAACCCTAGTGGATTCCATAGGCCCTTTTCTAAATGCAGCCTTTAACAACCTTCACTAAGCTTCGCAACCCAAAATACCAAATCGTCGCTTGTAAAACTGCAGTATTTAAGGGAGTCCTACATGTTTTTGCTGTAATTAAATTGTATTGTTATGACATTGATGTTTTCTTTTCGGCGTTGTCGTGACAGTGATTCTCCTACGAAAATCCCCCCCTGCCATGAGAATGTGAAATGTTCACCACTTCGCGGCCCATCAATAGAAAGGGGGGAGCATCAACTCACACTCAACTGAGCAGGAAACCCCTTTGCACTTTAATTTTGTATCTCTTTCCAACTGCAGGTGAAAGCATCAGCTCGTCTGCTCATCTGTCTGTCCATCAACGGGGCGAGGACATATATACTATATGCATATACTGTATATATCTCTAATAGACATTATTCAATACGAACACAACTTTATAATAAGCTGTGTTACTGTTAAGGACTTAACCCATATAAAAAAACACCTGATGACGCACACCCGAGCAGAAGGACTTCATTTTGGCGATTATGCAAATTCATTTTGCCCTGACAGCTACCCGTTGTCGGCTTCTATGCTGCTAATTAAACACTTATGAAAATAAACAATTTGTTGTAAAACGTTACATAATCCATGCGCAGGGTTGAGTCCCCCCTCCCCCCCGTACTTATTTACCTCTTTGTTGTCAAGTGAAAGTCACCTCTTGAGAATTGAGCAAAACTGTTGCAACATGAAAACAATGAATGGCATTATTACTGGTGAGTGTAATCGGTGTTATAAATCTCGACGGGATTCTGGGTTGGTGTACTTGTTGGCACACTGGACTTGCATTCTCAAAGTTATCCATTCAATTCGATCTTCCGCACCTCCGATTAGCAAGGTTCGATACGTACGGTGCGAAAAAAGTTCGACGTATATACATGCATGGCAGTTGACACAGCTGTGCTGGGTTTATCATCCTGTTTCTGTCCACCCAGACACAGGACGAATGGTTACCCCACGGTAATTTTATTGGCAGGGCATGCGTAGAGAGATAAAGTGTAGATGGCTCTACATTGGCCAGATGTCTGGCCAGATGTCTGGCCAGTGTGACCAGTGTGGAAGAGTAGGCCAAATACCATCTAGTGTGGCTCTCTCGGAGGTTCCTCCAGGGAAGTGACGTGAACAAGCAATTGCAGGGCCACACCTTTAGCAACTGCGGCTGGGAATATGTGCCACGTATCAATCGCAAAATCCTCTTGGACCAGCATTTTTTTGCGTTACCGCAATTCGTGCTGTGCACTTGTGCAGTCAGCAGAGGATGTGGCTTCTGGCTCAATACAAGAAAAGAAAGTGCGTGGTAGTTTCCCATTGATTAGCACTGTCTTCTTCTATTAGCCTTATATTTGTTATTCCCATCAGTTAATGGCAAACACTATCATGTTTACGTTGTTTATACATATTTAATACCGTACCTGTGGAGTGAAACAAATAGGAGTGGACGTCACCCGAGGAGATGAAGCAATTAAACCAATTCGGGGTGCTGGTGGCTCGTGTTTTTTGCATCCCAGGATGAGGATCGTGAGAAGCGATTACAGCTTGGGAAGGCCTCTGTCCAACCTGGCTGACGACGACCACAACGGCGATATGGAGCGAAACCTGCACGCCAACTTCATCCCCAACCTTTGCATTACAGACACTTCAATGTGTCTGCCAAGTTTGGCACTTGCACACGCGCGCACGCACGCACGCGCACACGCGCGCACACACGCAGAATTACAGAAGCACTCTCGCTCGCATCAATAGCTGATTTACTGTAAGTAATGGTTTTCCCAAAGAGCAGTCTTAATTGGTCGGCTTGGCCCGGGTCTCTATGTGGGGCAGGCCAAACAGACAGACGCGGCGTGCAATGTCGAGGGGGAGGGGAGGGGAGTGGAGAGAGCGTGGATGCTTGGTTCACGCTCGTCGGCGGTGAGAGGCTAAAATCGCTCAAATATGAAGACCTCGTCGGATTACAGAAGCTTATTGCTGGATTTTCTTTTAATCCCATTTGTGGTGGGGGTTTTTTTTGGTCAGTGGCGCTCTTCTGTGCAGGATGCGCAGGGCCGAACCGGCGTGGCTCTTAGATGCCAGCGCGTGAGTTGCGAGAGCCTTTGCAGACCGCGCAGGGTTTTCGCGGTAGTGCTGCGGTAGCATCTCTGGTGGGTGGTTCTTCATACTCTGAGTTTTTTCGGTAAAGTCACGTAGGTAAAAAATGAAATTAAAATTAATAAAAAATAAAATAATAAAAATCACGAAGTTTTCGGAGGCAATACAAGTCTCCGTCATCAGGTGGGACCGTCACAGCCAGATTTGCTGTATCAAGTGAGGCAGGGATTCCAAGATGCAAGTTCTTCAATACAAGTTAAGGGGGAGGGGGGGGGGGCTTATCAGAATGTGGTAGCCAATGAATGGAACGTATTGGGATGGGGGGCGGGGCTAAAAGAGAGGACGAGGTGTACGTGTACGTGGCCCTGTTTGTGCACAAGCACCTGTTGGTGCACATGATAGAAGAGAACGAAAATGCCCATGTTGTTTTTACCAGTGTTGGCTGACAATCGAATACGAAAAAGGAGAGTACTGTTAAACGCTGGGGATGTTAACACTCGGTAAAGTAAAATAGTGCCTGTCAGATTTTTTGTACCGTTCAAGTTGTGGTCACGTGTTGCTCGGCGTGTTCTCTTGACAACTCTGAAGAGATGGAGCTCCCAGCACGTGGAGTGAAATGTCGAACGTCGCGCCCGAAACAAACACGTGGCAGAACCCGAAATAAAATCGGAGATTTTGTGATTTTTTGGGGGGGAATATTTTCCCGATTCATCTTTTTGGTTCTTTCGGTAAAGTCACGTAGAATTGAAATAATAAAATAATACAAATAAAACATAATAAAATAATTATGTTTTATTTTTATTATTTTATTCGTGACTGCAGGGATTCATTTTCTTGGTTCTTTCGGTAAAGTCACGTAGAATTGAAATAATAAAATAATAAAAATAAAACATAATAAAATAATTGAAATAATAAAATAATAAAAATAAAAATAATAAAATAATTATGCATGGTTCTCGATGTTTTACCTCGCTACGTGACTCTTATTCTTCAGGGAGTTCACACTTTTATCCGGTGCCCTGGAAACCAATTGTTACATCAGAGGGTCAATGCAGAAGCAGCAAGAGGGGTCAATAGCATATCTTGCATAGTTCATCATCAGGGCTGTTGTTCTTGTTTCTTTTTAAACCAGATTACAGAGCGAAAAATCAATCGTTGCTTGGGTCTAGCGTAACTCAAGCATACGTTAAACGTTGTTGAGGGAAAAAAATGTGATCGCTGTAGAAGGAGGGGGGAGTTGGAGGCGACAGGTGGGACGGTGTGTGAGGGACCGAACCCACGGTGGCTGCTAAAGTGGTGCTGAGAACATCCCAGCACGGCTCGGGTCTGTTTTACAATGTTCGTGGGAACGTGTCATCAGCGGTGGCTTGTCATTGGGTGCCAGTGGTGTCTCGGCCCCACGAGAGAAACAGGATAATGGAATACAACGTGAACAATGCGAACCCATATAAAGGTTTGTTGGGTTTAATCGCATAAGTATAAATGTGTTGTAAACCCACCACCACCACCTGACACAGCCAACCAGTAAGGTTTGTCACGTAAATAAAACATGCCAATTATGTGTCAAACCTTACTGATTTACTGTGTCGGGTGGTGGCGGGTTAACGGTAAATTTATACTAAACGATCTAACAAAACAAAAAAAAACACTTTATTACGAGTAATATTGGTCGCGAAAGCCTTCGTGTCAAATACCGAACACTTTAAACCCCATAACCCGCGCACTGTTCAACGTTTTAGATGAGATGAAGTGCATTTAGCAAGGCGGCTGATCATCACTGGAAGTAAACAAGCCGGCGTGCTATATAGTCCCCGGTAAGCACGTGTGAGTGATTATGCAAGATCGCTGCTGCAGAAGCTGGCGCCGAAACCCCCGCTGCGAAGCAATCACACCGGGGCTTTAAACGAATACAGCAGCGAGGGATGCCGATGCGTCGATGCAGTTTTACCCGGCGACCATCACGAAGGACCCTTCGAGTGCAATGCTGTTGACAAGCACCTGTTCGCACGTGATGCAACGCCCCAGGAAGTCTGCTTCCCTTTCCTCGGTGTCTATAAAACAAAAAATACCTGCCCGTGGGAAAACCAATGCAAGCCGGAAAGCGTGCAAGAATGGATGCAGAGCTCGGTGCATGCTGGGATATACATGTAGAAATAACACGATGAACGCATTTAATAGTAGAAAACAATGCAAGTTCAGAGTCATCATATTGACTGTTAGGTGGCCTTGGTCTGGACACGTTGCCAGAAGGGATGATGTTATGGATGAGACTGGTGACAGATTTGTAGCTCGGGGCAGAGATCGTGCTCAATGAGACGACCAACGCAGTAATGGAGCCGTGAGTTCAGCTCATGCACAGGAGACGCGTGGATTGTGGCATCGCAGGACCGGGATTGATGGCAACGATGCGGGGAGGGCTCTTAATCGAGCAGTGGATAGATCATAGATACATACATCGAAGGCTCATGATGATAGGGACATTATTATTAAAACATTATTAGTATTTATAATTTTAAAATATTCCTATATGATATATGTTAGCGATAGTATATTACTATATAATACGGCCAGAAAAGTCACCAATAAAATTTCACATGAACCACGCATTCATGCAAGCACCCGATGCTCAGTTTTGCAGTTTTAAAATGAAACATCTTTTAATTATATTATGTTTTGAATAACATAATTTAATTTCTTAATAAAAAGCTTATATCATTGTACATCTGGAAGACTTCGTTGAAAATGACATTTCGGTGTGAATTTTCTCTCGTCGTTAAGTAGATGGCCTTGCCGAGGGTTCGATTCGACGCGGACTTTCACCTGTTTGGGATTGCGGGGTCGAGATAAGGCGACATAGAGCTGCTGGCCGTGCGAGAAGACCGCCGTCTGCAGATCGATGCCAACGTGATCGAACGTCTGTCCCTGCGCCTCTGTCGTTCATGCAGGGGGTGTGTAGGTTTGCAGTGCCCCATGCATGAACACGACGAAAAGTGCAGCGTTCATCACAGATAGATAAAGTTGTGTGCTTATATAAGAGTATATACAGTATTCCTATCTGATATAATATCTCTATCATCATGACAGGGATATTATTATTAGTGGGCGCCACGGTGGCGAGATTTTAACTCCCTCGCCTGGTATACAGGCGGTCGTGGGTTCGATCCCGAACCTTACGCCTGCTGTATATTTGGAGTTTGCGGTGTCTCTCTCCCCGTGGTCGCGTGGCCTTTTCTCCAGGTCATCTGGTTTCCCCCTCCATATTTAGAATCAGCTTGCGTTCAGAGTATTTGGTTGCTATCAATTGCTATACATTTCCACATGATAAGCCACAAATGATGAGTTATTATTTCTGAAAAAGATCTGTCTAGCTCAGTGGGCCTTACACATGGTTAAATAGTAAAAAAAAATCCTATTATTGCATACGTCCTGGCATATAACCTTGTAAGTAATAAAACATATCCATGGGGCACCAGAAACAGGGAATATATGAAACGACACACTCCCATTATCTTGCTCCTAATTTAATTCCGGACTGTTTTTGGCAACCGTCCCAGCTGAATGTAAGATTTAAATTCGGTTTGCTCACACTTATATATGTACGTAGGCAAATAAAAATCTGCTTTTTACTTAAGAAGCAGCGCTCGCTAAAAGTTCCCCCTGAATATCAATTCAAGGGTGTTTAGATAAAACCTCGCGACACTGCCTCCGTGATTGAATGAGGGATGCATTTATTTAAAAAAAAGTGGTTTTCAAGTGCCGCTGCTGTTGCTTGCATGAGTGTGCGACGGAAGAGGGCTTATGGTGCTTGCAAATTATCTGCATGTGAAATGCAAATACACTGTTGTTGTGCGGTGGCTTAGAAACCAATTAAAATTGTAATCACGTAAAGTGTTTACTTGCAAGTCATTGTTATATTTAACAAAAATCGCATTCAATGAATATTGAACAAATGTGCATTATCGCCGAGCAAAAATTTGCCTTTTTCATATTTTATAGAATAATAAAAACCGTAACGCAATACAGCTATAATTTGTACATGTTATGCATTTGACCGTACAGTATCTCAAAACCGTGGTAGGATGACACCATTTTACAAGTTGCTTGTTGGGGCACAAGGGGACCAGGGCCAGCAGATGACGCAAATGACCTCGCCAAGCCTCGGGCCATCACCACCAGTCTAGGGGCACACGTGGGGACGAAGCTGGGACTTTTATTTAGTTGTGTATTTGTTTATTTATCTTTTTTGTAATCCGATTGGTCGAATAATCGAATTGATTATCTGTAGAGTCATCGATGACTTCAATAATCCGATAACCCAACTCTAGCTGTTTCTGCACTTTGCTCAATAAATGCATCGCATAGGGTGTATGTATTTTGCACTTCTCTCGCAGAGTACGAAACCAACCGTGCTAATCGGAGATGCAGGGGGCAGGACAAGAAACTAAACACGAAAGCCAGTTTTAAAGAAATTAGTTTTCAATCTTAGATTTAAAAGTGCATAGCTCCAGTGGCTTCCTAATATCGCAACGAGGGGGGTTCCAAACGGCCGCAGAAGCGCGTCTGATGCAGTGACTGTCTATGTTCGATGGCCAGCCAAAAGCCGCTGCGAGGATGACCGGAGTATGTATGGATGTATGTTGAAGTTCTTTCGCAGCGTACGTTGCCAACCGATGCTAATCGGAGGTGCGGATGAAGGACAAGAAACTAAACACGAAACACAGTTCTCAAGAAATTAGTTTTAAATCTCGATTTAGAAGTTGCGTAGCTCCAGTGGCTTCCTAATGTCGGAAGAGCGTTCCAGACGGCCAAGTGCAAGAGACCCCACCCCCCCCCCCCCCCCACCTGCTTCATGACTCTTGCCCCAGAGAGTAGGGAAGAGCCCTGGGTCCCACCAGTAAGCAGTGTTCCATAACCCCAAATGGGTCTCTCGCAGGCGATACACTTGCACCGGTAAATTGTGCTTTGCACACAAGAACACGCAAAGCACGCGCACCCTATAATGGAGACACGCGCGGGTGTTTTTTGTTTAGAAACGTTGCGTGCCGACTGTGCAGCTGATGCGGAATCTGGCGGAGGGCAGAATCGGTTCGGTGCGGTGGCAACGGTGGCTGCGGTCACGATTACGGCCACGTCTTGAGAAATGCCATCTACCCACGATGAAGATCGGGATTACTCCCATGATTATGTTGAAATCGAGTTCGTTTAGGAGACGGATACATGCGAGGATAGATGTTGAGGATAGGTCATGCGTCACGTGCATCTCATCTTTCCTGTCCCTTGCTCATTCGCTGCTGGGCGAAGGCCTTCGGGTGATTCGCCGGTTACGTGCGGGGTGTTTGCCCATACTTCACCGTGCTGGTCAGTGCGGGTTGGTGAAGAAGAATACGCAGCCCAGGATCAGTTGCGATATGACTTGCCACCGATGTTAGCCGTGGCGGGGAATGGAACTCGAATCGTTGGGTTCGTATAGCGCCACGTGCTAGCCGCGTTGTCACCGCTCTCATCCCGCGCATACAGCTTTGAAGCCTGATTGTTTTTTTCCAAATAAAATGGATTTCAATGCTGGATTGAGTCCATTTTTGATGTCAAATGGGACGCTAAAACAACCGCACGTCAACGCCCACGTAACAACGTCCAACGGGGTTTGTCGAAATTGAAAT
The DNA here is from genome assembly GCF_015708825.2 of Lethenteron reissneri. NCBI lineage: Eukaryota > Metazoa > Chordata > Hyperoartia > Petromyzontiformes > Petromyzontidae > Lethenteron > Lethenteron reissneri. The sequence goes on from NC_083827.1 coordinate 9,590,653, forward strand.
CGGTTTGCATTGACACGACGGACCAAACGACTCGGAGGAGGCCCCATGCTTTCGGTGCAATACCTCAGTCGATTGCTGCTGGCTCCCGGTGACAATTGTAGCCCCGCGTGCGCTACCCTCCCTCGGCACCCTTTGAGTCGCCCGCCACACCGCCCCCTCCGCACCCCCTTTAAACCATTACAGACAACACGGTCCCTTGTAGAGACCTGTGCTCGTGTGGAATGGCAGCCACAGGGAACGTCGCAGAGAGCTGATAAAATATGATTATTGCCTGGAAATGGTTATTTTGCTGAAACAGTGGAGCCCCGGGATTGCAGTCATTTTCATTATACCACTTTGCAGTGTGGCTGTCCACGTATGATTGCAAAATATTTCGTAGTGGCGTTTTTTTTTTCGTGGTTTTTCTTTTACCAGAGGCTGTTCAGTCACACGTGGTCCCGTCTTAGTGGCAATACAGCACAAATTATGCTAATGTAATTTATTTTTGTTATTATTATCATCATCATCATGAGATGTCTGTGCTCGCTTTTTTTCCTCTTCATTTTATTATTAAACCTCCACAATTTCCCGGGCGTTAACGCGCAGCCCGCCGAAATAAATCTGTGGATGCCACTTTCCTCCGTCCTCCCGCATTGCTTTGCCGTCGCAATTACAACTTTGACTCATTAAGCGTCTTACTTTCATAATTACATCCTGAAACGCCATATACAGAAACAGGCGCGCGTGTTATTAGAGAACATACGCAACGGCTAAATGCATCACCTGAACTGTTAATAAGAGTTGGCACGCTTGGGCAGAAGGCAAAAATTATGGACAATGGTCAAAGAATGATGATGGAGTATTTCGATTTAAAGCTTTCGTGACTGCAGGGATTCATCTTCTTGGTTCTTTCAGTAAAGTCACGTAGAAGGGAAATAATAAAATAATAAAAATAAAACATAATAAAATAATTCTCACGACGTTTCGGCCACAATGCAAGCAGAGGACGGCTGCTTGCGTTGTGGCCGAAACGTCGTGAGAATTATTTTATTGTGTTTTATTTTTATTATTTTATTATTTCCCTTCTACGTGACTTACCGAAAGAACCAAGAAGATGATGATGGAGTAGACAAGCCAGAGGAATGGAAATGCGTACGAGCGTAGATCCAGCTAGCGGAGATGGAGAGAGGAAGCCTGCTCGTTGTGGCATGCGCTAGCCGGATTATTGGCGACAGCGAGGAAAAACCTTCATCCAGCAGTGGAGTAACCATGGCCGATGATGATGATCATGGTAATAACAATCACGTTAAATCTTATTTTTGGAATACGTCAAATGCAGTTCTGCATGCCGAACTGCGTTTGACGTATTCATAAGCGTGCATTTATTCAATCATTGTATAATGCCTCACTTTTCTAGAGCCCATATCTCAGTGTTCCCCTGTGGGCTATTCTTGCCGTCAGCCGGGGAATTCCAGCCACCTGGTGCCCAACACAGCCACCACGCCCTCGCCTGATCACCGGGACAACACGGCACGAGTGAGAAACGCGTTCATCATTTACATTATTTGGCACCTCTTGTATATCCCCACATGTGATACGCCACTTCAAGGAGCTATCACGCGTGGTGTGGCCAGGTAGCCGAAACAATAAATAAATAGCATTCACGTGAAGGGGGAAGGGGTGGATGCCGTGGTATACACGCATACTCACACACTGCTCTATGGACACAGATTGATTCCCGGCCATGGCTAACACCAGTGATGTGGTCTCAGAAATTCAGGCGAGCTTGACTCGGCGACTTGTGCGTTTATGGTCACAATATTTCATTGTGTGTGGACTGGATGAGGAATATTATTCAAAAGTGTTAACGATTACTGCATAGCTTTATTCTTATCACTCGCCACAGACGTTTGCCCCTCTTGAATCGATGGGCGAGTGACCTGTGGCAGTTACCCTTTCACCTGCCCCCAACCCGCCCCGATCAGCAGTGGTGAAGTATGGTCAAACAATCCCCCCAAAACCAATATGGCATTGGGGTGGCCTTCATCCAGCAGTGGATTGACAAGGGGCCTTAAATGACTCTTATACTAATTCTCCGAATGACACCGTTGAATCTCGAGGGAATATGAGACTTGCGTAATTGTGCTTTACACACATACAGTACGTACACGGGATATCAATCATGCGCATATCTTTTTAAGCAGTCATCACTAACGTTTATATTAGCATCACAATTACGACCGCCGCCATAGATCGTAATTCCATTACCGCGAACTTCACTCCAAAACAAATGACATTCCTGCAGCGACGCCGCACACTCTCCATCTCTCCCCGGCACCGCTAAGTGGCGGGCAGGAAGGCGTGAGGACTGCTCATTTGCATTCGAAAAATATTTGTGGCATTTCCCCCGAAGGAGAGACGATATCGGCGAAACGATGCTTAGCATGCACACTCATCCACCGGCACGGCCATGGAGGGAATGACAGGTTATGATTTGTTAATAAAGGCAGTTTTCTTAGTAGCACTCCGTTAACTCTTGCTTCATGTCCCATTGATTCAAGCGACGCTGTCAATATGCTGCTACTCGCGTCGAACAATCACTCTGCAGTCCTGCGGAACATCCATTAGACCTTTCCTTGGCTTTTAATTAACTCCAAAGAAACTAATTATAGGACCGAGGATTATTTTTCACGGTCCCATTAAAGTTGTGTTAATGTTAGCACTCGAATAAAAGGTGACCTATATGAAATATTCACTATTAATGTCACATTGTTATTTAAGGGACCGAAGATAATTAATAGTGTTGGCTTCCTAAACTTTTCACAAAGATTAAACAAAATCGCATCTCGAAAAAATAATAAGTCTTGTAGATGTTGAAAGGACAATTTTCATACGATCACTTTGTCTAGGTGACGCATTGTTACCTGATAAACTGCAAATGAATACAACTTTTTTTTTTAAAACACAGCGTAACAACTACGACCGTGCAGAAAAACACCGAGCAATGTAGCGGCACGATTGTGCCAGAGGATGGAATCTCTTTTGACGATGCTGACACGTTTACAAAACGCTATGCGTGCACTGAGCCCAATTTCCCCCCCCCCCCCCCGCCGCCCCGTTCATTTGGGCCATGTCGCGCAAAACTCGGGGCTGCTGATCGCGAAACTTTTCTTCTCGCTCCGTTCTGTGATCGGCGCTTTGTTCCGGCGCTCCCGTTGAGTTGTAATAAAACACGACCATTCAAAAGAAAACGCCAAGCGCGATGAGCATACGATATATGCGGATGCAAAAAAAAGGGTCTGTGTGTTGAAATGTATTCTTGTTCGCAAATAAGCATCGCCCGTTGCTTATCCGTTGAGAGTTTCAGAGGAACACACGGATTAGGGAGCGGCTGTTAAGAAAATTAAGTGGGTGTTGGACAGGGGAAATTAGTAAAATGTGGTCAAGAATAACGATGGAATGGCTGCCAAGGGAAGAGGAAGTCCATCACAGAGATGGAGCGATTAAATCGGTGTCTGTGCAGGTCCGAGGTGGATCGTAGCATCAGGTGGAGAGCGGTGATGTAGCGGTTAGCACCCTGCGCTATACGAACCTGGCAACCCGAGATCGATTCCCGCTCACGGCAAGCGCCGGTGTTACTCTGTAGGCCGAATCAGCCTCAAATGCGTGCCTGATGCACTGTGTAAAAATCGCTACCAGGAAGACAAACGCGGCCGGGCGCAGTGCTGACCACCCACCCCTTGTGTGCCGTGCCGGGATTCGTAGGTGCTCGCTAACAGCACTTGCCCCAAACAGTATGTTGAGGCTATACGGGGGATCTTTGTCTTTGTAGTAACAGGATTGGTCCTGAGGTGGTAGCAATTGCTTGGCTAGTCATTAATGCATCAGTGGATAGATCATGGCTGATGATAATTTTCACCCACATTAACAACAAAACAAAATTGCTGTGCATGCAGCAGCTTGACATTTGACGCAATTTACCTTTCCTTATTCTGTACACACACGTGTAATAAAATTATAATCTTCCATGGTATTAACAAACATAAGCACGTGGTCAAACTCCGAGAGAGCCCCTCCCCCCCCCCCCCCCCACCCACCCAAAAGCTCGGAATTCTCGCTCAGAAAAATATATTTATACACAACACATTCCTCTGGGCAGCCGGAAAATCGTAAATATTTGCAATGGTGCTCAGAACAAACATTCATTCATTTAGGCCTCTAATGTATGTGTGTGTGTGTGTGCCTTCAGTGCCAGCATAATGTACATTGCCTGGCGGCAGCCTATCGCTCCATCTTCATTGCGGGTGACGCTTACAGGGCGGTGATCAAGTGCCTGAGTGCCACTGTCACTTGCCCCCGGCAGTGTTATTAAAGGCATATTTCATCATTAGTTTAAACGCGTGTTGGTGAGCGCGCACACCGAATGATTGGCCACGCGTCGGCATCACCGTCGGGCGATGAAAGGAGACGTCTGGCAATGTCCTACGATGCCACGGACAAAGCCCCCCCCCCCCCCCCTTGCCGTGCCACCAGAGATGTTCCCCCTCCCTTGGATGCCAGCCTTGACTTGACCAGCACAAATGTCTTTCGGAAAAAGAACACCGCAGCCCTCGGACGCGCGCGTCTTCCGTTCGAGACCCGCGTGCCCGTTCAGCGCGACGCCCGTTGTTTTGCTCAATACGCGCTTCTTTGCGACCTGAATTGTTCCCAGCACGTGCTTAATAGGCAATAAGTGTACTCCCGCAGTGACCGTGCCACTCCGTCGCTGTGCTTGAACGCAAACGAACGTTGTCTAAAGGCAACGGGCATATCGCATGTCTTCTTCTATGCAGTGTGAACACTTGCACAGTGACGTCTAGTCAAAGTGTTCACCTTCCCAAACGAGCATGGGGCAGTGGTGCTCATCTCCATTCACAGCCCTGAGTGAGAGTGGTGGAAATTGCACGTTCCTATGGCGGAGACGAATTATTGAAGTGCTTCCTTCTGCTTCGGTTTACGTGAATTTGTGTTGGTTAAAAGAATGCCCTTTACGCAATGTAAGGTGTGCAGACAACGGCATTGCACAAGAGCGTGCACCAGAATAAATAGATGATGTGTGACAATAATCATGTTGTTTCACTGCAGTCCGAAAAGGTTATTCCCTGCGTTGTGCCGTCTATAGCTCTGAATACAAAAACTAAACAGTCTGCACAAGCAGGGGCAATAACAAAATAAAACAACTAAGATTGAAGTCCTTACTTAGTATTTCTGTTGTTGTTGTTTGTGCCGAGCCACCATGGGAACGGTCAGATTGAAAACAAACAAACACAAATGGAATTCCGGTTGCATTAATAAACACTAGGTATGATAGGCAGAAATACCAGCAAATAAAAATTCCCCTGATGTAAGACATATCGGCACGTTTAGATGTCTCCCAGAGCATGACAAAACGCAGCCATAACTGCCCCTCTCACCTGCGCGTTATCCCACGTGTGTGTTCCGAAACCTTGAAATATACACGCCCGCACGCACGCGTAATTGCTTAATTTCAGAATTGTTTTGCACCCAACACGTTCATTTCCACGCCTGTTCGGAGGGCAGCCGCGATAACTTGCCGTCTCAGGAAATTGTCAATTTACAATGCTGCCACCTCGAGACTGTAGTCTCCACGTGAGATGGGGCCGAGTAGCGCGGCATTTGTTACAGAAGTATTCAGCGCATTAAGGTGTCATTTATATTTGTACTGTTTACACCGTTCGTGATGATGGTATCACGTCACGCCACTGCGGCAATGAAGAGCTGCAGGGGCCAACTCAGCGGCTGAATAAATAAGTTTCGTAGAGCTCTCCCAAATGGCTTTTTTTCCGGTTGAGCTGCGTGTTATTCGGCACGACGTCCGACGTTTCGCTCCACGTGCTAGGAGCTTCTTCATGAACGGAATAAAGCAGCCTTTATTTTCCTTTGATTCCAGAGGCACAACCCGCTGACTCACATGTGCACCCACAGACTCACTTAGAAACCCATAGGCTCACAGAGCAACCCGTGGGCTCACATAATTAGCCATGGACTCACAAAGGGACCGATTGAGTCACAGCTACTGTTATTCAATCGGCTTCGGAAGTATAGCAATGCGATGACCTCAGACTGGCCACCAAAGCAGTCGGCTGCTTCTATATACTTGAGAGAGAACGTGAGCTGCTCCATTGAGTTCCTGAAGCAGCATGCTGAATAAAACGTCGGACAATGCAAAACACGCACCGCGCATCCAAAGTGCGCATCGGAAAGTCATAGAGCACAGCCGCAAAAAACAATCTTACGGAGTAGTTCATTGCTGTGGGCGGGTAGAGGGTGATGGAGAGACACACCCGAGTCAGCCGAACCCATCTGCCAGTCACTGAGTTACACTTCAATTGCTTGAATGGGTTCCAATAGAATGCGTGCTACGTCGGAGCAATTAATGTGCTCATACAAATCAAGTGCGGCTCATAGATGTGTGAAAATCAATATCTGGTGGAAGCGATGGTCTAATTGATATGGTGGCCCCGTCTCCCTCTGTGCCTGAAAATCTCTCGCTTCGATGAAGTTATTTGCAATGAAAAGCTTCGTGTTTTTTTTTTTTAAACCAGGCAAAGCTCACCGAGCTATTATCTCCTTTTTAGAGGTGACCTGACCACAAATGGTGTCTCAGCCAAGTGGCTAATATCATCATCACCACACGTGGGAATTTATAGTAGCAGCAAAAATATTCTAACCCATGTGTCTAAATGTGGAGGGCCTTGAGAAAAATCCACGCGCCACCACGAGGAGATTGAAATTCAAATTTACAAGCGCCAGGGTCTCGGATCGAACCCACGACCTCCTGCACTGAGTAGTCTCACATTTCATATACGTCACATGTGTCATATATATCATCTTTGTTGCTTACATTCTCACAAAATATGTCTGGGTTGTGGACAGAAAATTAGATCTTATTCTTACAACAATGGGATGCTTTTGTGTGTAAGATTGCCATAATAGAATCCAGAACAAAAATATTTTCGATGGACCTCAGTAAAACCAGATGCGCCAGACACAGCAGCATCTTAAGCGCAAGCCACTTTGCTCAGTGGAGCCCGGATACCGGAGTTCGATTCCTGGCTACGGCTAACATCGGCAGCGAGCCCTGAGGGTCCCTCTCCCCCCACCAACCCGTAGTGACGAGTGTGGTGAAGTATGGGCAAAGAACCCCCATGACTGACACGGTGCCATGGACAAGTGGATAGGACAGGGGGGCTGTACATATATATATATATATAATACAGAATTTCAAACAAAACAAGTAAAATAGATACCACAACTTGCATGTGGTGGATGTTAAGTTGAGAGATGCGGGGAGAGGCAGCGAAGAGATAACAAAGGCCTGCAAAAAAAACACATTGCCAAGGAATTGGAAGTGGCCCGTGAGAATGGATGTGAAAGCAGTGGTCGGGCTATAAAGTTAACTCGACCCCCAAGGGGTGTAAAAATATATGAAAGGAAACATTAGATATGAGAAGGATTGAAAGAGGGATGAAGAGAGATTTCAAAAATAAAACAGAATATACGAAAATATATATTGCAGAGGCAATACACGGATCAGGAGAAAAAAAAACTCATCTTCAAAAGGAATTCCAACAATGGATTTTCAAATAAAATTCTTCCTTGATTAACAATGTTGATTTTAACCCTTTAACCTGTCTGGATGGGTTTTTTTGTGTCCCCTTCCGTGACTCGTGTTTAAAACATACACGTAGAAGACTTCAGCTCTGCAGCACTTATTTTAAAAGCTGGAAACCTAGATAAGCACTCTGTGAGGTTGCACTTAAAGAAACATATACAGTAGCATAACCTAATTTAATCCTTGTGAGTCATGAATAATTTTTGGGAAGCCCTTTGTAGTGTTCTACTTTTAAGAACTACCATTTTGGGAGGCAGTCGGGTGGCTCAGAGGTCAGAGCACTGAGCTGGCATTGCTGAGTTCCTGAGTTTGAATACAGGTTACAGCCACCCAGGATTACACCGAGTTCTCAGGTGGAGTGAGTTCATGGTCTCAGCTTGGTCTGCATCGGACGTACACGCAAACAAATGCCCATTACGTCAAATGTGGTTTGGTGCAAAGTGTGACTAAATTCCAGCTCTGAGAAATGAAAGAAATATGTTGTTTAGTCTGTCATGCGATGGGTGGGAGAGTGCTACACGCTGTTTTGACCAGGAATATCTGCAGCGATCTCAGAGGTACCTCTGTGATATCCACTTTCACGGGTGATTCATAAACATGAGGGATTGTACTGTTGTGCCGGAGACGCAAATTGATACTTCTTCTCATGACATAACGGTGAAAGATTTTAATTGTATTTACGATCAAATAAATTGATTTTCAAATCATAACTTATACTAGAAAAGACTTTCATCATCGACAAAAATAATAATCAGAATGTAGGGTAGAGAGGAGCTTCTCCAGGAACCAAATTCAGTGTCACTCCACGTGCTCGGAGCTTTTCTATGAACTGAATTCAGACTGAAACCTTAGAATAATAGTTAGAATCATTGTTTCGCCGACGTGTTTTTCGGGCTTGTGCCACATACTATCTGCCATTACGTTCAATATTTGGCTGCGCGTGCCTGCAGCTTCTTCAGAAACGTCAGGACACGTGCCAAACAACACGCGGATATAACCCTAAAACAACACCGTCGGAGGACAGCCGTACAACACAACTGCAAACACCTACGCAGCTGTAACAAGCAGGAGCTGTCCTGCACATAGTGTTGCTGTTTGCCCTGCACGTGCTGAAGGAGGAGGCTGTCGCATATAAACTGCAACTATTTATTTTACTAAATAAAAAATATATTTTATTTTACCAGGTAAGACCCACTGAGCTATGTAACTCTGTTTCAGAAGCTCAACGAAGTTGGCTTATCATGTGGAAATGTATCGCAGCCAAAGACTCTGAAGGCATGTTTCTAAATACGTATGGAAAAAGTGGAGTATCCAGAGAAAAATTCACGCGATCACCGAAAAAGAAACCTGCAAACTACAAATATACAAATTTCGATTTAAAGCTTTATACAAATGTCACGGTCGGGATCGGGATCGAACCCAGGACCATCCTGCATACCAGGCGAGGGCGTTAACATCTCGCCACCGTGGCTCGGGGGCTGACATCGTCCACTCAAAAAGAACATCGACATACATGTGCCCTTATTTAATTATTAAATTGCCTTGCGGGTCTGGCGCTCTAGCCGCGTGAAAGTCACGCGTAAAAACACATTCGCCCAATGAATTAAGCGAGTGCTGGGTGTCACAGGAGCCGGCGACGTGCCGTGTGAGGAGGGGTGCCAACAGCCCAAGGGAGGGACGAGTTACCGGTGCGTTGCGCTCGTTGTACGCCGGCAATTGAGCCTCACGGCGGGACCCCGGGGTCCAATAAGCCCCCGGCTCTCGCACGAACTGCGTTGCGACGTCATTTTATGTCCGTTGAAGGCGAACGACGCGGTGATCTATTCCTCTCGACGAGCTCTACACGATGAGCTAATCAAAGTTTTGTTTCTTCTGCGCATTCGTCCTCGCCGCTGCGCTTGAACGACACGACAACAGAATGATACGTGCCAGGTGGGTCGCGGCGTTTGTGTGCGCGGTGTGACGGAGTCGCCAAAAATAAATAGATTAATTACGTACTCTGTTTTTTTCGGTAAAGTCACGTAGGTATAAAATAAAATAAATCACGACGTTTCAGGCGCAACAAAAGCGTCCATCATCAGGTGGGAAAGCATGGTCTGCTGCTGAGGCAGTCTGCCTCGTGGTTTATTTCATACCCACGTGACTTTACCGAAATAACCAAAGAGTATGGATTCCTGCAGTCACGAAAGCTTCAAATCAAGATTAATTAATATCTTTGACTTCCGTTTATTCGGGACCCCGGGGTCCCGCCATAAGGTTCAATTATTGGTTATTTAAAAAAAAACTAAATATTTGCGATGGAATGGTTGAGGCGCTGACCACGAGGTGTGAACGCCATGAAAAGAACATGCAGCGAGAGACAGGGTTGTGAGTGCGGAAAGGGCTCGCGCATCTCATAAATGTTGTCAATTAGCGGAAAAAAGGCCTGCCTCCCAAACCCTCTCCTTTTGAAAGGGCTAACTTGTTATCTCGAGTTCCAAGTCACAGTCTACCTGGCGCCTTGTGCAACCGTCTTTGAAAAACTAATTATTGATTTGCCGTACGTGTTAATTATTCGTATAATTTGTTTATCAACCTACACAAGCCTCTATGTTTTAAACATGGAACGCAATATAATTGATCATTATGGTAAAGGCCACAGCTCGATTAAGGTCTATTGCACAAGGCAGTTGTTTACATTTCAGTGAAAGCAACATTGATGTGCTCAGAAGGTACATAAGCACGTGGAAGTTTTTTTTTACTTGGGCTGAGGTAAAGTCCTGTTAAGTAAATAATAAGCAATTAAGAGTACCATCTCGATCAACTGCTGGATGATGGCTTCCCTTGCTCCATGCGTGTCATGGGTTTAACTCACCACGCTTCAATGCAAAGGCGGCAGCAGGATGACAGTGGTAACACACCTGTGCCTCATAAAAAGAAGACCCTGGGTTTTGGCTCCCCACTCGGGCAACTTTCCTTTGTAACTGGTACTAACAGATTACCTATAAATAACCAAATTGGGATCACATCGCCTTTATTATGAAAATATGACAGGACCCTCCTGAAATAGTCATGACTCAGTGGGGCTTGACTGCAAAAAATAAAAAGAATTAAAATTATTGCTGGCCAGTGTGGGTTGGTGAAGGGAAAGTAGAGTGGCAAAGACCAGTCAAATAGCTCTTGGCACTGATTCAAGCCAATGAATCACTGCCAAGAATAAAACTCCGGTCACCAGGTTTAAAACGCAGTGCGTCAACAACCACTGCGCCACAATTGCACGGCGAAAATTTGATGGCTTTGCACTTGTTCAGATGTCACCTGCAACTCACGTTACTCGGTGGCGTGTGGCGTCTGAACAACTGATATTTCTCGATTTAAAGCTTTCGTGACTGCAGGGATTCATCTACTTTGTTCTTTCGGTAAAGTCACGTAGAAGGGATATAATAAAATGATAAAAATAAAACATAATAAAATACAATTCTCACGACGTTTCAGGCTGGCACAGAACAGGTCTGTCGGAAAGACAGCCATCTGTCTTTCCGACAGACCTGTTCTTCACCTGAGGACGGCTGCTTGCGTTGTGGCCGAAACGTTGTGAGTATTTTATTTTATTATGTTTTATTTTTATCATGTTATTATTTGCCTTCTACGTGACTTTACCGAAAGAACCAAGAAGAAGTGATATTTCATTTTATTTACAAAGGATTAACCCCAAATAAATTGCCAGTGAAAAATACTGGCTCAACAACAAATCAACTTTCACAAGAAATAAAAGTCACGGTGAACATCATTGGAGTGAAGGTCTGTGGATTAAAAGGTCCTGGGTGAAGGTGAGGGATGGATGGAGGCAGAAAACGACCGTCAGTTCTCAGATCATTACTGTGCACCTGTTGTCCATCAGGTGGTGACCACACAACTTATCTGACACCGCGGTCCCAGAGAAAATATCCTCAAAGCTGCCAAACTGCCAATAATCCTTGGCCATGTGTGCCATAAATTCCTCGCCACAGCCTTTAAATGTCAGTCCTCAGTGCCGTTGCTCTCTCTGGAGGGGAAGGACACGCTTTGAAAGGAGGTGACTTTTGGAAAGTGAGCGATTAGAAAGGACAAGTATTGGTACATGTTGTGGAAGATGCAGCCTCTGCAATTGCTTGAGAGCTATCGACAGCCCCTCCAGAGGGTACTTTGGCCTACTTTTCCTCCCTGTCTTGGAAAAAGTATCCACACTTTACCCCACCTTATGCAGACTCACGGATCGACTTACACGAATCATTGCATTAACCATGACAATATTTGTTTTGCTAATTTAATTTGGGGTGAAGCGACCGATTAAGATAGCACTTGTCACTGATGCTATCCATGGCCAGAAATCAAACTCTGGTTGTCAAGACACAATACATAGTCATCGGCACCAACAAATGTACCACCACTCCACTGCTTAAAATTGTTATTACATTTAATATCAATCTAATAAATGCACTGAATATTGTGTACTTACTTAGCATTGATATCAATATTTTCCCTCTATTACATTCATTCCTATGTACTTATAATTTTTTTAAGTGGAAATGTAGGCCTCTTCTGGGAAGGCAGGTTATATTTTTATTCATAAAAGCAGGTATCTTAAATTGAATTGGACAAGCACCCTTTAAAACCATTCTGTTCTTGCAATAACATATACATATATATGTATGTGTTCTGAGAAAAGCAACCATTGCAGAAAACCCATGGGTAGACCTCTCATCGCCACAAACTGGGAAATCTTCAGTCATAACCAAGTCGTCAATCGCAGGCACAGAATGCCTCGTGTGTGTGTCTATGTATGTGTCTGTCTGTGTGTGCTGCATGCATCCACATGGAAAGCAAATGCGGGCCCTTCCCTACCTCGCCCTTCTCATTTCACTTTACACTCCTCCATGCACCCCCCCTACCTTTCCCCTCTCATCTCGCTCTACTCCCCTCCACGCACTCTCCTACCTTTCCCCTCTCATCTCACTGTACTCTCATTCAGACACTCTCCTGCCACTCCCCTCTCATCTCACTCTACTCTCATTCAGACACTGCTACCTCTCATCTCGCTCTACTCCCCTCCACGCACTCTCCTACCTCTTCCCTCTCATCTCACTCTACTCCCTTCCACGCACTCTCCTACCTCTCCTTTTCCATCTCACTCTACTCCCCTCCACGCACTCTCCTACCTCTCCCCTCTCATCTCGCTCTACTCCCCTCCACACACTCTCCTACCTATCCCCTCTCATCTCACTCTACTCCCCTCCACGCACTCTCCTACCTCTCATCTCGCTCTACTCCCCTCCACACACTCTCCTATCTCTCCTTTTACATCTCACTCTACTCCCCTACACGCTCTCCTGGCTCTCAACTTTGTGACGACACAAGTTTCAGCCATGTAGCAATTAAGCGCTGCTACTCAGGCTGGCACAGACAAAAGAGAAAGTGTTTTTTTCCTCGCATGGGGCAATGGTCCCACGTTACCCCCCCCCCCCCCTCTGCTGCCATTGCAGAGTTCTTCTTTGTGTAACCAGTGGGGGAGGGCAAAGGGGAACCTCAGCCTGGCCTGCCACCGGAGGTTAATTGCAAAAATGGGATGCTTATCTTTAGACTCCATGAATGCACGTGCAGAAATGGTAATTTACCCTTCCTCTGCTCTCAAGCGAGACCGGGGAGGCGGCTAGACTGCGCACACGATCTGCGTCCACATGCATGAAATGCACGTGGGGATTTTGGAGTTATGAATGAAAAGCGGAAAAGCAAGAAAATGGATGATTGTCACAAAATAAACGAAGGAATAATACAATGCCAAAAGGGGGTTCTTTTTCCATCAAATTCATGAAAAATAACATGACCCAAACATGTCCGTATGTCTCCAGACATGAGCATTGTTCATCAAGTTACTTGGCAGCAAGTGCACTTTAATTGTATATGTAGGCCCAATGCTTTGATTCATGAAAAGTTTATTTTTTATTCGTTCGCGGAGATAGAATGTACTTTTTCATTTCACGATAACCCTCCATCACCCGACAGAGCCAAACAAATGAAAGTGGACTTTGCTGTTACAATTCATTTGGTAAATGTTTTTAGATTTTTTTTCCCCAATGTTATGATGACGCAGAGACTGAAATATCTATTTTGATCTCTCACAGAGGAGAGCCAACCCTTCCTGTTCAAGAATGGCCCGTGGAAGTGGATGTCACAGAGCTCGCTCTGAGGTCTCATCAGGTGTTGTCTCGGGTCCGCAGAGTATTGCACAGCATTTTCCCACCTGTCCTGCCACCGAGAAAAATGGTCATCACGTGACAGTCAGACAGATATATATTTTTTTCTCAGTGCTGGAATGTAGCCAAACTAAGTGCAGAACTAACCGTTGTGAAATCGTCAGCGTTGTTGTGGAGAATATAAATAACAAAATCAATAATCAGACGACACGCTTTGTTCAAATATCCGTCTGTCCAAATAGAATACCGTATAGTATGTCTTAAACAACCCGTCAGCGGCACGGCCTCCTCTCTGCACTCCCAGACGTTTGTGTGGCGAGTGGGTTGTGTAACAAATACGTTTCTATATTTTTGTTTACGTGGTGAGCCAGATGTGTAAAGGAGACAATATTTTCTTTGCAACTTTAACACGATGGTTTCTTGTGCAGCCCCCAGTGACCGGGCTAAGAGCATCACCACACGACACTTGAGAACTCGGTGGCTGCAGCCTTGACTCAAACCCAAGATCTCAGATGTGTCAGCATAGCACTGTGACCCCTGAACCACTTGGCTATTCTCATTTTATAAATAGTACATTCAGATCTCCCACTCAATGTACATAGTGGAAGAGGGTTTTCACCTCTGATTTACGAAAAAGTATGGGACACATCGTGGTAAGAATATTTTTATCACAATAACTGAAGAGAGGAAAACTACATTTGAGGGGTGAATCATTACGCAAATGGCAACAAACGCTTAACGTCTTACAAATTTCCCAACAGCAGCTACTTCACAAACATAAATTCCTGGAAACAGCGGGAGAAGTGGTAACGACACAGCAAAGCTGTTCCCACATCGTGGGTCACGGAGGGAATGAAATAAGTTGAAGAAGCTTCAAGAGTTTCTTATCGTAGAGGGTCAGTCCCAAGATTTGTTACGAGCCAGTTAAAGGTTATAGCGATATTGAAAATGTGTCAGCACTTTGACCTCGTTTTTGGATAAAAGAAAAAAATCGGAGAATGTTTTGACTTCTTCTAACGAAAGCCGTTTACCATGGCCCAGCATTTGGCAAAGATAAATTGTCCACGGTCTGTCAAGACGTACAAAGATGCTTCATGAAACAAAATATGGGACACACACCCAGATAGTCGCTTGCGTTGGCTCTGTCGTAAGGTGGGAAGATAGCGCTGGGCTCTCTGCACTTTCAATAAAACTAAAATTAAAAGTTACCTGTCAAAGAATAAAAACATTTGTGTCACTGCCACATGTATGTTTAACAGGAAAAAAAGTATTCACCTGTAATCTGTTTCTACAATGCAACAAGCGGTGATTTTAACCCTGCCATTTATGGAAATGCATTTACCAGTGACTGTTCTTTTTTTCAGTCCGACAACCTTAAACTCAAAGCTGAATGTATTAATAAGCCTGTGGATGTAGAATAAAGTAAAATTTTACAGCCCCTTTTCAATCGACTGCTGGATGAACACATCCCATCTCCTGCTAGTCACGGGGCTCGTTTGACCATACTTCACTCTGTTCAGACTGGCTCGAAATGTCACCACGGATGCTAAATGTGGCTACGAATAAACTTAGATTGCTGGGTTCACAGTGAAATATGCTAGCCACTGGCCCACCATGCCATCACCGTGCGTAAAAGTTAGTGCTCCACTCGAGGGTCCCTCTGAAGAGCCCCTCTAGATGGTATGTTGGCCTACTCTTCCACTGCGCCCAGACGTCTTGGAAGATGTGCGAGTACCCACACTTGATTCCACCCCAAGCGACTTGCTAATCGACTAACTGTGATGAACCCATTTAAACTGATGGATGAACAGAGGTGTCGGGGGGGGGGGGGGGTTAATACACCTGCACCATTGTCCCAAAAGCCGTGCCGGGAGATCGAATAGAACCGACGATCTCTGGATTGCAAGTCCAGTGAGCTAGCCATCACCCCATGTGTGCATGGACGTGGATTACGTGAAACATTCATGAGGCTGCGATGCATCAGGTCAATTGCAGGGTCGATCTCAAGCAAGTGACACGGTATTCGCTGTCTTTGTGAGGCAACTCTCTTGAGGGGCAATGCACTTTGCCGCAGCACTCATCGCGTGCCGTCTTCCGTTGGACCGCGGTTCGTGATGTAGTTTATACTTTAGTTGTTTACATGGTGGTTTAGTTACTGCAGCTACATACTATTAACATTCCTTCCCTTTATTAATGTTACCTCTATCCCCTCCCTTTGATGCTGCTAATCCTGCATAATGCACGGGCATAATGACTTTAAACCCCCCGCCAAACCTCCTACGCATTTCACAAGTAGTACTAATCGCATATTTGCATTTCCCATAAATATGATAAATTCCTCTTGATATACAAATTATTTTGTCAAGGCGCCCTTCCCCCCTCCATCCCAGCTTAAATAGTCGCTCCAAGCCTGGAGTGTCTCATTCAGACTCTGTCTTCTCGACAGACCTGTTCTTCACCTGAGGACGGCTGCTTGCGTTGTGGCCGAAACGTCGTGAGAATTATTTTATTATGTTTTATTTTTATTATTTTATTATTTCCATTCTACGTGACCTTACCGAAATAACCAAGAAGAAGTCTCCCGGAGTTTGGGGACGCCTGACCCGCACCAGCCCGGCGGCAGTGGCACAACCCAGGGACGCGGCCCCTGCTGACGAGCGACTTCGACGCAGCGGTCATCGCTCATCGCGACCGGGCTGACATCTGCCTCGGAGGCGACAACAAGAACCAGCCGTGGTGAATCATTGTTACGATGCTTGTTTACCGAAGAAAGCCTCGCCGAGTCTCAAGACTCTTTATGAGGAGGGTCCTGTCAGAGGATGTTTTTGTTTTGTTTTTACGATTCCTACTGTGCCTATTGGATAATATGGCACTGGTAGCAAAACGTCGGACATGATGCCCAATAAGGCGGGGTGCAAACACATGAGCGAGCTACTCTCGTATGACATTTTAAAATAAAATGTCTTTTAAGGACATCGGTGTTGCGTGACTCTTGAGCATGCCCGCCTTCACGTGAGAGGGATTGTGATTGTTTTATTGGTGTCATGGGTAAAAAAAATAACACTATTGCAAAAATCTAAAAATTATCCTAAAAATCGCATCCATAACACATTCCTGCGGAGGGAGCTGGTAGGAACGTTGGGTTGCTCGGTCAATGGCCAGGGTCAACGGCGGCGTGGTGTATTCCACAAATATGGCCGACTGAGGGCAGGCACGAACCGGCGTGAGTAGGTTAAACGTTTAGTTTTATAAGGGCACCACGGGGTGACCAGCCCCTCCCCACCCAGCCCCACCCCTCCCACCCTCCCCACCCAGCCCCTCCCCACCCTCCCTCTCCACCCAGCCCCACCCCTCCCATTTTTGGATGCACGACGGACGGACGGACACAATAATCCCCTGTGGGCTGGTGTAACCAGGAGGTTCCTACCAGTACAACTTGTTCGTGGGTTATTTGTCGTGCTGCGGGGTTGTGTCGCGTGTTTGTTCGGGATATTATACGACGTTTAATTCCCGTTTTATTTTAATTAGTGACATCTTCACCGTCATTATCATGCACAATCTCCGCATCTGTGCCGTGCGACTGTTAACCCTTGAGTGTAATGCGCAAGCCGCACCTTCGCAAAGCTCACTTATTGTGTACATACTCTCTCCGTCGATGTCACGGTGCCATCTGTCATGTGTTTTGTTGTGCATGAATTCGTTTCCTAAAAGATACAAACACACCGTGTCGTTTTTTTGTTGCCATCAGGCAATCATCCCATCCACGTTCAGAACTGTCTGACATCGTTGTGACACGCTATTAGGTCTTAACAGCACCTCAATGCCAACCCATTGCACAAAGTCACCGAGATGTAAATGTGATTGTTATCCTGACGGAGGCTGCGCGTCCATCTGCAACAGTTTGATATTGGGGCAGTTGTTGGCGCTTTCGAGCGTAAAATCTCTGGATTGGCGCGGTGGTGTCACTCTGGCGTCGACCTGTCCGCTCGCTCTGTGAGAGGAATGAGACAGCTCGTCTCGTGGGGCGTTTATTGCGCAGAAAAGAATATATATCTTGGTTTTTTTTTCTTTTTTGTTAATCCAGAAACGCGATCAGACAGCGATGATGAATCAAATGAATGAAATGATTTTCTCAACTCTGCTTGATAGGCTTGCCGATCTCATTTAATGCTACACTATCGCAAGAGGCTTGTATGTTTTTATTTTATATTTAGAATGTTACGCTATTTCACTGTGTTCATAGTATATATATATATAATATACACGCTAAAAATATGCATGCTATTTTAACAATCTTCATTAACCCACTGCTGAAGAGACCACTCCTAGCTGTGCATAGCTGCTCAACTCCATTCATCATCATCAATCACGATCAGTGCATTGATGATGAAGGCATCATCACTATTACGCCATATATAACTAAAATACGAAACCTGGTGCTCGTTATACATACACCTCGCACAAATACGGTCCACTGGCGTGATTTCGCACGGGAGAGATCGCTCTGCACACCAGAACCTGGTAACCCTATGGCTGCAGCGGATGGAATGAATGCCTCGGGCATTGGCACCTGGAAGCTGACGCACTGAAATTAGCGCGGCGCAAACAGAAAGAAGAGGGAGGAGGGCATGTATTAATAGCACGTGGGATATCAATTAACGCCTCGGAATTACTTGTCCGTGCAAGTGACGGGATCTTGCGCGTCTCATCGCAAAGTGCGCGCAGTCGCGAACGTGGTCATTTGCCAATTTGTCCCCATTTGTGCAACGACAAAAAAGATTTAATGTTTACAAAACGTAAGCTACGACGAAGCAAGAAAAAAATTGGTTTTAATTACGCCGTTCGGCGTATTAAAATGTGAAAGAAACCCATCGTTTAAAGTGCGCAGAAAAATAAATACAAAAAAGGACAACGCACCAAGCTTGACCTTGAGCCCAATTTACGATTCGTTATGAAAGCACAGGTCACTGTGAAAACCGGTTCCGACTTCTGCTTACCAACAGATGTATAAAATAAACATAATCTGCACGAGCCAACATTGTCGAGGCCAATTGCACGGACTCTACCTAACTATTTATTGAAGTGGCACACAGTACGAGCATGTGTGCTCACTGGCCTGGATTCGTATTCGATTAGCAATCACATAACCTTGTTTTTAATCGAGTGCAAGCGAGCATGAAACAAAGGTAAAGGTGCAGCCCTGCAATTTCCTGTTGATAGACACTGCTGGCAGAAGGGCATTCGCGTGAGGAATCGCTTAAGCCCTATCTCTCGTGGGTGGTTGGTTTAAGCGAGTGGTTCTTAAACCTTTACTGCAGCCTTGCACCCCTTTGGTTCTCAATCATTAAACATGCATAATGTTCATAAATGCATAGGTTTGATGAAAGAAAGCAGTTGTACTTAAGTGCCCGCGCTTAATTTTTCGTTTCGATGATTTACCTTCGACAAACATCTGGCCATGTCTCGCGGCCCCCAGAAAGGGCATCCCCTCTCACCCCCACAGACGCGCTGCCGAACAAGACGAGCACAGCTCGATATATTAGGCAGCCCCTCGCAATGCTTACACTATTATTTGGGTCTTTCGGTAAAATCACGTAGATAGGTTCAAGGAAAATTACAAAAAAACTACGACGTTTCGATCGCAACACAAGCGGTTCCCTGATGACCACCGCTTGTGTTGCGATCGAAACGTCGTCGTTTTTTGTTATTTTCTTTGAACCTATCCACGTGACTTTACCGAAAATACCCAGCTAATATGAATTCCTGCAGTCACAAAAGCTTGAAGTCAAGATGTCATGCTTACAACAACTGCCAAGTGAAGTTGTCCGCCAGCCAAGATGCGCACCGCGCAGACGCGAGACAGAATTCTGTACGAATTTAAAATGTACATTTCGCAACAACTGCATTTACATGTCCCGTCTGTGTTGAAGTGGTCGGAGAGGAAAGCTGCGTAACCAATGGATACCTGGCTTCTCTGAACAAACCTCAGCTTTGCTGGTACTGAATGCATGGGGGGATGTGGGGGGGGTGTTAAAGTCATACACCTGCATAGGGACGTCAAACATTGCGGCACACACCAGTACGGTGTCATCAGCAACAGCCATGGTCCATCCACTGCTGGATAAATACCTCGACAAAACCGTCGCCGACTCTCACGGTCACGTGGTGTACCGTCGTCATCATCATCATCATTATCGTCGTTGTCTTATGGCTCGTCCTGCTGAGCCAGGCGATGAGAACGATATTGTAGCGTGGAGATGGGGGTGGGGGGCAGAGACCATCGTCCAGTCGGGGGGGGGGGGGCACTCAGTGACACGGGTCTGCCACTCATCCACAGAGCGGGCTGTTGGTCACGTTGGCTCCAGGTGTGGAGGTCAAGCAACGTAACGATTCATCCAGCTCCTGCATGCCAACACCGTTTAATTGCACCAATTCACAGTGGATGCCCTCTGGGATCAGCAGTTCACTCCGTTCGCTGCTGCTGCTGCGTGGTTCGTCTTGACAAGACGTCATCCCTTCCGGCTGCCATGTCCTGCCCAAGCCCACTTGCTTGTCTTAACAATCGACATGGTGCCTCTCTAACCTGCGTACCTTCTCTCAGCCACGTGTGCGCTCCTTCCATGACCAATCGAACCCGGTGGTCATGAATACACAGCTCCCAATTATCTTAAGAGGACATTCTTCAAGTTAAGACCGTGGCTGGATTGCTGAGCGGTGCTTTGAAACAGTGTGCACAAGCATACATCTAGATAATGATATACATCATTTCTGTTGCATTGCACTCTCTTGAGTGTGCACCATGACAATGACAAAGAGTAGCTGGTTGACACGAACACTTGATGAGTTATAGTAATCACCTTGTGCGTGTTCAACTTCTTTCGCGCCGTGCGTAGCCAATCGGAGGTGCATGCTAAGATATACTTCGGAAGTTATATTTCAGGAAATATAACTTTCATTGTAAAAGAAGGTCATGTGACTCAATGATAATCATGTACAACTTTTCTGTGAAAAAGAGCTTTATAGTTCGTCGGATTCCTCCAATATAATTAAATATTCTGATTCTGTCGCTGCGAGGTAGTCAGCCGAGGGAATGCAAAATCCAATTGTTGTACTATTCTTCGACGAAACTTACGCAACCCTCAAAATTTCGATTTAAAGCTTTCGTGACTGCAGGGATTACCGAAAGAACCCTCAAAATGTCTGTATGGAGACAACGTGTATAGATTAAACATGTTCACAAAATTAGCAAAACGCTTCATACCAACGAGAGCATGATATACATACAATTTTGTATCATTCCTTTGCAGGGAAATGTGCCTTTCGTGATTTATTTATTCAACATTCAAATCACCATCAATTGTTTCGTCCGGTTTTTAATGCTCCGTGCAAGCAGGGCTTTTTCTCCTCTAAAGCTGACCCACCGAAAGCACTCCCCAGTTATCTTAATGATTATGCAGTAACTTTAAAGTGCACAATTACCACAACAGTTATAATAAATTCAGTACGTTTAAAAAAAAAATCAAGAGAACCATCAGTGTTAATGGCAACCTTTAAAATTGCAGCAATATTTTATTTGGCTTGGGGAAAAAAAACACTGCCGTGCCGTGAAACATTTAAACAATTCTTGTGAAAATAATTTAGATCCGAGAAAGATGGGGGGGGGGGTTTGTCTCCAGGGTACACGGCTACGTGGTTTTAGCAAATCATAGCTTCAGGGGTAAAGTTAAATATCTCTGTCGAAAGACAAAGTGTGAACAACCGGCTCCGCGTGATAATTTTATTTCATCCTTTTCGGTTATGGAGATTACACGTGGAGGTGCTTGGCGCCGGCTGGTTATTCGTTGGACTAGATTTATGTCGATGTGTGTGTGACGAGGCAACGGCAGATTTCAGGGGGTCCGTAATCACCCAGACATAAAATCTCCGTCATTCACAATGCAGGTATCTGCAAAGAAGAGCCTTCTTACGAGGTAGCATTCCATATGCAAGCGACAAATGTTAAGCAAGGCTGATCCCAGAAAAAAACTAAATTTTCAAGGTCAGGTGTTTAAACTCTGCGTTGTCATTACCCAATGCGCCATTGGAGATTGGCAGATGTTGTTTGTTTACTAAAATAACGTGTAGATTTGTTTGTGGAATGGGGATTGTGCCTTGTACCCAAAGACACGGTAGCAGTTCCAGGAATGCTATGGGCAGCCCGGCAAAAGTCCCAAATTGTGTGTGGCTTATGCGTGTGCTTCAGGACACACGTTGTAACAAGTATGAAGCGCACTAGAAATAATCTTAGACGTAATCTACCATTGGAACCTCATTTGCCAGTAAAAATATGATAATTGTTTTTTTACCCTTCTATCTGGCAACAAAACTGACACCTTTTTTACAAGGAGTCATGTTTGCATAGACCACAATACCTGCAGCCATAATGCAAACGAAAAACATAACTCTGATAATATATGCACTGTCCTTGAAGTTGATTGGTCCACACCCGAGACAGCTTTCCTTAGAGCCTAGTCTCACATGGGTTGGACCAGATGACGCCAAAAGGCGCCTTTTGGCGTCATCTGGTCCAACCCATGTGAGACTAGGCTGATAATGTATACACTGTCCTTGAAGTTGATTGGTCAACTTCAAGGACAGTGCACATTATCAGAGTTATGTTTTTTGTTTGCATTATGACTGCAGGTATTGTGGTCTATGTTAACATGACTCCTTGTAAAAAAGGTGTCCGTTTTGTTGCCAGATAGAATGGTAAAAAAACAATTATCGTAATCTTCTTCTTAAGTTGTTGCTCTTGAGACCGGGGTAACCTTGATGGATGTCCGGTCGCCAGGTTGATAGTGTGAATCGTGATTTCTCAACTTGATAGATTGGGCCGCACGAAGGCTGTCATCTTCCACTCCATTACAAATACGAGACGATTGTTATGATGACAGTGATGACGACGACGATGATGACAAGAGCCAGTCGGCCGCGTCATTCTGATTAGAGGATGCTTATTTGTTTCCCTCCTCAGTATGCTTGCAACGTGTAAAAAGTCGTCCACGCTTCATTAAAGTACGTAGACATTTCTCAACGTCATCTTTTGTTGTTGAAGCAGGCCCGCATAACTCGGCAATGGCTTTTCGTTGCTCTGATATCACCGGCATGGGAAATATCCTGTGTTCCAGCTGAAAAAAAAAAAACGTAATCGACAGAGCAGCAAAAACACCCCCCACGATCCAGGCCACTTCATCAGCATCACTTTCATGTCACCTTTCACCCACACGGTGAGATAATGAGCAACCGTTCCTATTGGCGCGACGATAAAAACCGAAATGATATAGTTTAGAATCGTGCACAACGGTGGGCAACTATGCATAACAGCTTGGTGCTAATTAGGGAAGCCTTTTTCTTCGGGAACCTTCCTGCCACCTCTGGAGATTTACATATAAGCTATTTCCTGGCCATAATGGGCACACCAGATAGCAGGCCCGACTCCATGGGACATCACCATGACCTTTAAACATTGCTAACAAGCAATCTTCGCAGACGCATGTTGGTACCTGCTCTATTTATGCGCCGAGCATCGGGGATCGGCGGCAAGACGGCGCGTTCTGTTTCAAGGAACAATAACGAGCGACGGGAGGGAAGCAGGCCTCGAACGAAATCGCGACTCAGTCAGCCGGTCGTGTTGGCCAACGCAGACGATGTTGATGGGGGGGGGGATAAAAAAACGCAATTTTGTTTACGCGTGAAGTAAAGAAGCATTTTGATGTTGTTTTTGCAAGACGGTTGTATATTTGCACGGGGAGTCAATCGAGACACTAATATTTGTTTGTTTTAAGTTCGCGCTTTTCCTCCGTAGGAACCGAGTCAATGATCGCACAGCAAGGGTAATCACGGGGCTTGCACTCGCCCTTTCAGTCTAAAGCGCTCAAATCTCCAGAGTGCTATCGAGTTGCGTTCCGTCTTGTTCACAATTGGCATCTTGACAAAACACGTGTTTGTTAGGAAGCAACGGTTAAAATGCCACGTGCATCGTTTAGGAACTGCAATACAGATCAACTTCAGAGGAGGCTACGGCAACCACTGCCTGCCAAGAACTCTGTACTTTGTTCAGCCTTCATGAGGGCAGGAGGCCTCCATCTGCTCTAAAAAAAATCTGAATTCCAGCACTAAACAGACAAAATAAATAAATTCTGCTGAAAAGACCAAGAGTGTGTATGTAGCTACAGAGTGATCGTGTAATCCGAGTTGGTGTCTCAGGTGGCTTCATGGTGTTTAACAGCACGTCCAACAGATGTGCGACTGACGCACAACGAGGAATTGCAAAGCTGGCGATGAAATGATTGGACAGGGTCCCAAATCATCTCACAACAAAAAATGCGGAAAGCCAGGATATCCAGACAGAGCACTGTACATGCCAATGCGCTCATTAAGTTAAATTTAGAAAATCTGCGCCATGCACCGAGTGCCAGACGAAGCATGGTGGCTGCTTGCACAGCTTGCTCGCGAGCTGAGCGTGGCAGGGGATGCTGTGTCGGTACAAGCTTAGGAAGCAGTTATTGTATCAGCCTCCATCTGTTGTCAAATTGGAGATATGTTTGTTAAATTATATAACAAAATGCCCATTCGGAGCGGTGACGCAGTGGTGGGCACACACCGCTACCGTGGAGCCGGCCACCTAAAGTTCGACTCCCGGCCACAATGAACGCATATCAGTGGCGAGTGATATTCAAACTGGTCCTACCTGCCAGCCATCATCCACCACTCTCCCTAGCCCTATTCACCAATCCACACTAAACAGCGTGGCATCAAACAATAACCACGACGTGCGTCCTGGGGTGGCCTTCATCCAGCAGTAGACTGACAAATGCCCGTGAATTATCATTAAAATCACAGAAATGCTGGCAAATGTCCAGTCACAGTCGGCCTTGCTCTTCTCAGCACTCGCCGCGAGCGATACCGCTTCTCCTGCATGGTCACCGCACCCTCTTTCCGGCGATGACACCGACCGCGCGAGAACACCTGGCTGATTTTAGGGAGGGATAACGCATTTCGCGCTTCGCTCTCAACGTGGGGTATATAAATGGATTTTACCACCGCTCGAGTCGGATGTTTGACTGGACGGTGCTTTCACCGGTGTCGACGGCTGCACGCCGTCCGTTGTGCACCGGGCGTCCAGACAGCGAGGATACTCGTTCAAGCGCTTGTCATCGGTCGCGTGCAACTTTTGCAACGGCACCTCTGGCCGTGCCAACGCTGTGCATCTGCATCCGCTCCAGTCAGTGTTTAAATGCTGCGGCTCGCGTGCAGAGGAAATATGAGGCCATCATGGCCCTAATGCACGATGAGTTATATCGGCTACCTATCAAACATTGGATCACTTAGAAACTACGCCTACTCGTCTACCGCTGTGGTGAGATGCCAACTGGCTCGCCTGGCATGGAGGTCATGAGTTCGATCCAAGTGGTCACGTGTGTTTTTCTCCGGGTCCTTCGGGGTTTCCCTCTACATTTAGAAACATGCGTTTAGAATATTTGGCTGCTATAAATTTACACACGATAAGCCATTTTGCTGAGCTCTCACTTGTGACCAAGTCGCTTCTGAAAAAGAGCGATTTTAGCTCAGTGGGCCTTACCTGGGAAAATAACAAAAATAGTTTACAGTTGATTTCTTTTTTATAGGTTTAGTGTACAAGAGTCTGCACAAATCTGCTCCATTTTAACTCGCCGAGCAGTGTATACCGGCCCCAATGGACCCAAATCGATACCGCCTATGATCCACAGCCGATGGTGATCTGCTGCTATACCCGCGTGTAAACCTTGTGCAGTGGTTAGACCGGGCACAGTCTCGCTGTTGTCTCCGGCCCGAAGACCTGGAACCGATTACCGGCAGATGTTCAAGTCTGCTGTGAACCCGTTTCACAAAAGACGTAAAACAGTGTTATTCCAGAGAGCTTATTACACGCGATCAGTACGCATTTGTGATAGACTGGACTCATAAGAGTGCGCAATAACACAAGTGTTCAGACTTACATGAGACGCAATGTGAATCTATGACAGCGGTGACATATTGGCAACTCTGTTTCAATTCTACGAAATAAAAAGTGGCTCACTCCGAGTGGTATTGAGTCTATCTCCCAAACGAATTTGGGCAAATGCTGATGCCAGCTTTATACAACAAACCCGGTCCATACATCATGCTTTAGCCCGATGCTCCAAATCTAGTTTCTGGTGAGCCCCAGCCACGAAGAGAAGCTGAGAGCGCAGCTTCCTGCTTGAGCACGCATTCCCAGTCGAGACAAATATGCAACGTGCACACTGCTCACAGCACGGAGCAAGAGGCAGTCAATCAGCAACGAGCCACAGCTATCCCCGCGTGCTTTCGGCGTTGTCGCCACGCGTTGTCCGACAACGATGTCCGACATTCCACACCACGTGTGGAAACTCGAGAAGGATAGAGATCATTCCCGTCCCTGCAGAATCTCCCGGCAACATTGCAGTGAAACGTTGGACATCGTACTCTTAGTTCTTTCGGTAAAGTCACGTAGGTAAAAAATGAAATTAAAATAAAAAAAAATAAAAGACGGAAGCTTGTGTTGCCTCCGAAACGTCGTGATTTTATTGTTTTTATTTTATTAATTTTAATTTCATTTTTTCCTACGTGACTTTACCGAAAGAACTAAGAGTATGAATCCTTGCAGTCACGAAAGCTTCAAATCTAGAATTAGTTGGACATCGTGTCCAACACGTCACGCGACATAAACCGGGAACGTGCCGGACAGCGACGCGACACAAACGTCAAAAACCGACGCGGCAACGGTGAGCTGCACCTGATAGATGTGGCTCCTCTTTTTCATCGACGAGAATAATCTAATATGGCTCATTCCCCAAGTAGTCCACGAGGCCAGGCCAGATACATCACTCCGTCTGCACCACCTGAGGTGGCGTAACTCAAGCGGTTCCAATTTCTGTACGCGGCCAATAACGGTGAATCACGCGTAATGGCCACTTGAAATGAACGGGTTAAAGTAAATTCACTCTTATTAGCCATATCAATAATTTTAAGCCGTTAAGAGTTTTGCTACCTTGGGTGGTACCGATTTCTGCTCTGTTCCATGGACTGAAGCTGGGTGGCCGCACGTTTCGGCGGAGGAGAGAGTGGCACACCTGTGGTGCTAATTCAGTTTGGCAACGCCCCTGGCAGTGCAGCCTGCACAATCACCTAAATTGGTGGTTCTCGGGCTCTCTGGATCTGCAACCCTAAAAAAATAAAAGAATAAACGCGGACCACTATGCAGTGAAATAACGCACGAAATTTTGCTCGTAAAAAAAACGAAATCGTATCTGCAACAGTTCCTCCGAACACTTCCCGTGACCCTGTGGGTGTTAGACACAATTAGAATGGAACAGTGTCTATTACATTGAGTATCCCTGGTAGAATCAGTACGATTTCACTGCACGTAAATTATTTATTTGAAAAAAAAAATTCTGGATGCTTTTGTGAATATTTTAGTGTTTCACGGACGCTTAAGCAATTTGTCACATAACGCTCTGATGAATCCCATTAAGTGTTTACATTTTTGAGGTTTACTAAATCCCCTGACCTTTGTCACCACCACGGTTAGTTGATCAACTGGTCACGTGTGGCGGGGTGAAGCGTTGGTACTCCCATCTCTTCCGAGACGTCCGATCATTGTGGAAGAGTAGGCCAAAACACCATCTCTGGATGGTATGTTGGCCTACTCTCACCAGCAGTGACATAAGCGAGTTTTTTCCAGGCTGCTTCTCTTTACCTTTGCCCACTGCCGCCAGTGGCGTCAAGGTGAGGCTCTGACGTGAAGGCAGCGTAGGGTCGTAGACCTTCAGAGGCAGCGGTCACCCCAAACTAAAGGCAAACTAAATTACCAACAACGAAAAAGCCCTTGTACTCAATCAATTAGCGTCAAGTCACTGATCGCAGCAGTCTTCTTTAATAATCAAAGTATTATTTGATGTTAAAAGTTCAACGACTGATGGTTAATGATTCGCAAGCATGGCTTTGCTTAGCACACGCGAGCCTTTCACGTATGCAAGTCACTCTATGGTCCAAACATCAAACCACGTGCGTCGGTGACCTTTCGCTGCTTCGAGCGCTTTTACGCCGCGACTGTGAAGGGATATTGGACCCCTGCAGACGGACAATCGCTATGCTCCAGGTGTGCGCAATTGACATAATTGACTATCGCAGGATGCTGTTGCTGTTAGATACATATATATATTTTATGACATTCTACTTGGGGACAAAAAATAAGCATGCCGAGTGTCAATGCGCTCCACACTTTTAATTTAAACCTGCCAGGGGAAGGCAGATTGCCTCACAAAATTAGATCTTATTAAAAATATACTACCTTGCCAATATTATTGCATGTGACCGAGCACAGAGATAAAGGCAATTATTTAGAAAATAAGTTTTAGACTTTCGGTGACGTGACCTTCTGAACAGACAACTTATTTTGTCGCCTTCTTATGCTCCTGACCTTCCACAGTATCCACGGGATAGACCTCCAGACGGCCAGAACCCACTGGCACCAAAGAAAGGAAGACCATTCACCTCGTCCTCCGCAACCCGGGCCCAAGTGTCGAGCTTGACGCCTGCCTCCATATCGGGTGGTGACGAAGAGGCCCCTTTTTTCTCTCCGCCTGATGAAGACCGCTTGTGTTGCGATCGAAACGTCGTGGGTTTTTTGCTTTTATTATTTTCAATTTATTTTTTCTTAATATATATAAAACAATTTTTTATATTTTTATTGTGGGGTTTTGCTTTTATAATGTTCAATTTATTATTTATTTATTTATTGTATTTTTATTCTTTTAATTTATATTTCATTATTTTTAGTTCATTTTTTTTTCTATCTACGTGACTTTACCGAAAGAACCAAGAATAAGAGGCCCCCGATAAGAAGGCCGAAGGCATCACATCTCCTCCAGAATCACCAGTCAAGATCAAGCCGGAGAAAAAATAAGTTATAAAACTACATTTCAAGAATAAGAGCCAATCTTCTTCCATCGGCTCAAATTAATACACTGCTGGATGAAAGCCTTCCCAAGCCGTTTACATCACTCGTGCTCATGGGAATGGGAACGCGTGGATTTGAGAATATAGGCAAGTTACCGAGGCCAGTGCCAGAATTCAAACTGTTAAGACAAGTCAGCGGGCCTTGGGGCAGGAAACACCACACCACTCGAAGGGACGTTCAAGAATGAAGATGGGACTGGAAGCCAAGGAAGGAAACGCATGTGATAAGACGTCCACCGAGATGATGGAGCGATGCCATTAGCTCGTGTTCTGTTTGCCGAGTGGTTTATTATGTATTTATGTATTATACTATAGAATCATGGGAGTTGGAAGCAGCTTGGGAGGGCCCTCATCCAGCAGCAGCAGATTGAGCATGGCCAAATATTATTGTATTTAAGACTTGCCTTCAAGAAAGTGCCTTCAAGAAAGTGCAATTGGCGATCATCATCTTTCTTTAAAGCGCTCTGCCCACGGGTCATTTGAGCTCATGTACAGCGACACCGTGACTTTCGTCGCTTCGCTCTTTCGGCCCGTTTTCAATTATCACCACATTTCACATTTCGTCCACGTGGCTTTCCTTTTTCGTCCGATTTCATCCCCAAACCTTCCACGACGTTCGCGGCCACCCGCCATCTTTTTCGTTCAGTCTTCGAATAGAAGTCGTTCAATGAGCATCTCTTGTATTTGTGTTTATTCATATATTATTAATACTGTACTTACTTCTGTGATTATACTGTCAACAAGTATACTGTAAACAATTCATGCAGAACAGGTGGAGTTGTACTCCACTCATGAATGCGCCCGAGTCGAAAATGGTATCCAGGCCCTTTTGTTACCGTGAGGAATAACTGTTACCACTACGCCACCCTGTCACTCATGAGAAAGATATACAAATAAGTTGTTCACCATTGCCATTAGTGCATTGCTGCTGTGCAGAACTGATACATACAGCGAGGGGTGACACCAGCACAATGAGCTAATGGCATCTTTCATAGGTGCTGCTCAGGTTATTACACGACCTCTTAACACGCCGATGCCATGAATCTCATCACCAGACATGCGGAGTAATAGCACATTCTCTCTGCTCATTTTGGCCAATTGAATTGAAAGTCACGTTCGGATACAAATCACCGAGTGTGTGTATGATGATGATAATAATTTAGAGCTCTGTCAGTCAACTACTGGATGAAAATCTCCATGCCATCTCGGTCATGGGAGCTGTTTGACCATACTTCATCACGATGGTCAGTGTGGGTTGGTGAAGTAGGCATTCAGAAGCAGTTCCGATATGACTGACGACTGAGGCCGGGAATTGAACGCAGGCGGCTGGGTTCAAAGTGAAATGAGCTCACCTCTGCACCTTCGCTCCACCCACGTAAAAAAATGTAGAGTTTATGCACGGTATTGCAGCATATGAAAAAAACGGTAAGCGATGCATGTTTAAATGTGTCGGCAATATCATTCCACCGATTTGAATCCAACACTCTGTAAATGATGATGAAAAGCGATCACAACAGAAACACGCAGTCAGAGGCTGAGAGTGTGGTACATGCACCTTTTGATTTAACTCGACTTGCATGCAAGGCATGATGGGAGCCGTGCGCCTTCCTGCTGTTTGCGAGTGCATTTTCGCTCGCGTTAAATCCATCCTTACAGCGAGCAAACCAAACGTAGCTGAACTTAAATTATTCAAGTCGCGGAGATATGAACGTGTCGTACACGGACTCTCTCCCTCAGGGAAGTTCCCACCGGGAACGGAAGGTTCTGCAGACTTCCACTGTGGCGTCCCCAACGTGAACAGCACGGCGCCGAAGGGAGAGAAAGAGAGAGGAAGAGAGAGGAAGAGAGAGGGAGCTGCCACGGGATGTACGCGGCTCCCGGGTCGGCCTCTTATGCTCTGCAGATGAATGGCCTACACGCGCACGGCGCATAACAACAGCACAAGAAGGATGAGCCACTCTCACAGTTCACGCACACACACACACACACACGCACGTCCCCTCCTACACTCGTGTATCACCGTCACCAGCCATGACCAATCCACTGCTGGATGAAGGCCTCCCAAAGTTGTCGTCATCCGTCACGATCCTGCGACGGAATAATTAATCCGCCCGGCACCCTGAGCAAGAGCCTATTTCATCGCTCCATCTCCACTGTCGGTCAATTCTCAGACGTGTTTCATTCCTCGCCTGCCGCTCCATCATTGTGTTTGATCATGGGCCTTGATCCCTTCGAGCCACGTGTCCTGTCCCAGTTGCGTCTCTTCACAGTTTGGATGGCATTACCATTGCATATGTCCTCTACTCCACGTGTTCTCCTCTAAGCTGTCTCTCAGTGATATCCTAAGCCTGCAACTGTCCGTGCTAGTTTTTCGTACATTTCATTTTCTGTTCCATTCGTTTTATCGACCATGTTTATGAACAACATATGTAAAACAATTAAACAGCAGGGGTAAGCATGAAAGTGGTGGAGAGAGCCGTGATGGGTATCAGAATTTTTTGTCGCATTACCACCACCATTCTGCTCTCCATCGGCTTTAATTTTCACGCGAGAAATTACAGACGGGGGTTTATTTTCAGGCCAAAAATACAAAATAAACCCCATTTGCAATCCGGTACACTTGGGAAGACACCAAAACCTTCCTCGCCCACTATAGCAAGCGCTAGATATTGTCCGGCCAAAAGCAGAAAACTTACCAGTAATGGGAAATATATATATAAATAAGATTTGCCCGCCTGGCTTTGAAACTAACTGTGCAAAATGAGCACCTCCAAAGCAATGCTTGCCTGCCCTGCTGTTACGGCTGATGAGGATTAAGTGCGCAGAAATGTGCACTTAGACGAAAGCCCCAGTGCATTATTGCTTTAATGCACACCTGGCATGCTGACAACATTCGTTTTTATTTCTCCCCAGCGCGAACCCTAATTGCCACTACTTGTCAGGATCCAGCACTGTTAGTCACTTGCCAACGTCGAGGATCTCGCGTACGTCGGGGACAGTCGGGCTCGGCGGCGAGAGAGAGAGATTGCGGAGGAAGGGCTCGGGAGGGAAGGCGATACGATGGCAACCCACTCGCAGCGTTTCACTAAAACTTTAGAGGGATTGAGTAAAGTTGCGCGGTAATGTGATATTTGCATTTTTTTTTGCGAATTACGTGAGAGGACCGATTGTAATCAATTTGATTACGGAGTAAAGTTATTAAATTATTCAGTTTACTGATGTTCCCGTGAATGCTCAGCGGCTTTGCTAACAAAACTTGGGGCGCGATAACAATTCACGTGGTAGTATCTGAGATTGAGCCCAAAGCAACTGAGAGCTAAACGTTAAAAGTAAGAGGTAGAAGTGAGGCCCTGTAATTTGCTGGCTCAGGCCACTGCTGGTGTATTTTGGCCTACTCTTCCACACTGACCAGACGTCTTGAAAGAGGTGGGAGCTACCCACGTTTTATCCCACAGCACTCGACCTAAAAATCGACTGCGTACGTACGTTGAACTTTTTTCGCACCGCACGTAGCCAACCGTGCTAATCGGAGGTGCGGGAACTCATTCATACTGCTGCTGTGTGGACACGTGGGAGGATCTAAGAAACGTGCACGTTTGTTTGAACTGCCACGCTGGGCGATCAAACAAGCGACCTCTGAATTACGAGTATAAATATTATACCGTGGCAGCAAACCCTTGAGCCGGAAAAAATATATTGCAAGAGGTTATTTAAGAATGTTGTTATCCTTGCAATATGCATCAGTTTAATATACAGGGTCCTTAAATAAATGTTCACACTTATATGGGACTATCGTTTTTAACATGATAACAAATGTATATTCTTGGTTCGTTCGGTAAAATGTATGTTAATAGCTCCAAAAAGTCAAAGTGTCTCCACTTGTTCGCCATCATTGTCAACAAACGCCTGGAATCTTCTCCAGGTGGTCTCCAGAGCCCAGAGGCAGCATATTTCTTCGTGCTATTGTTGCAAATTCTCAGAAGTGTTAACAATTATTTGAAGCACCCCCCCGTATATGTAAAAAAAAATTGTTTCTACCAAAGATTAATTACGTCGGGGAAACACTGACGTCGAGCTACTTTTGGCGTGTCTTGGGACTGCGGTTGTTAAAGTTTCTGTTTCCACAGATCACTGCTACACGGAGCCAGCTCGGTTTGTGAACCCGACTCGCGAGACGGGACCGGCGATGCCCACGAGTGCCTGACCGAGCCGGCCAATCTCCCATGCCTCCTTCCCCCATGAAGCGCGCCTGAGCGGCTCCCCTTTCCACAAGAGAACTCCTCTCGCACTTTGTACCACGGCCATGCGGGGTTCGATCGCAGACGTGAGAAGAGTGGTCGGTGACTTGCCTCACTTGGTCCACATCAAGGGAGACAAACGATTAACGGCAGAAAAATGATACCAACAACGGGTATTTGTTCGAGTAGCCTTACTTATTAGCCTGTGATCAAATCACCTGGGATGGGTCCGATTTCGTCAGATCTGAGAATTAAAGCAGGCTTCAGCCCGTAGAGTGCTTTAATGGATGCTCACCATGCAAAACTGGTATTTGTAGCATGCTGTGGGGTGGCAGAGGAGAGTGCAGCAACAGTTAATTGCTTCACTGTACTTCCATGCTCTTTGTATCTATACTCAATAACGTCACCAACACCGACCAGCGTACTGAGGTATGGAAAAGTGACCCCCACGATCCACGTGGCATGAGGAGGCCCTCATCAAGCAGTGAATTTCACGGATCGTTGTACGTGTACACTCACGCAGCGGAGAATAGCCAAAGTCGGCATTACAATGCATTAAGGTATTTAATAGTGTGATCATTTATCCCCGTGCCCGTGGAATGGTAGGTCGGGAGCGAGTGGACGGATCGAGTGAGCCTCATTCCACAGAGCCACAAAAGCAGGAACAACATTCAAAAGCTTTTCTGTAGCGGCCCAGGGCCACTGCTGGTCCAGTGGTCATGGAAACGTAGCGTAAGAGAATGTCTGGTGGCACGGCAACACCGAGGTCTTGGGAGGGACACTCTTTGTCTGGTCTAATGTGCTCCCCACTGGGATGGGTGTTCTGCACTGTCGGCCTGCTGTCACACTACACCAGGTGTTCCCGCGTGAGTCGGGTGGCGACCACCGCAGTGCCGTAATGAGGCTACGTCCTCCAGCTCGCCCCCTCACTTCTCAATGCTTGGGCAAGCCGCTGAGCCCATCAATATGTCCCCCGAGCTGCTATGTTTACTAAGGCTGGAAACAGGCATAGGTCGAAGGTGATGATAAAGGTGCAGCCCTGCACCGTTGCTTGCTCACGCAATTGCGGTTGCTGTCCGGAATTTTTATTATTATCTCGTTTTGTTCATTTCACCTTGTTTTAAAAAATAACTCTTTTAAGCGTAAAACGTGTTTTACGTTCCATGCGGCACATTCAGATGTGGGTCTATTCGTATTATTGCACTGCGACCCATATAATGCTCCTTGCACATGGAATGATACTATATATTTGGCAGATGTTCCATCCTTACCGGCACTCAATAAGATATTAGTCTTTACTTGGACAGACTGAATGTAATTGCCGTAGAAATGTGTTACGAATGCCTATAACTCTTTACCGATGCCCTTTATCTGTGCATTTTCATGTTTAGCTCTTGTTTTTAATGCTGCTCGAAAATTGCTCGTATTTTAACGCAGCAGCCACATTCGTGGACATGGGCAAGGCCGCATTATGAGTTCGGCCCACCTCAGATGGGCAAAATTAAGGGCAGAGTGGACACGGAGGGGTGGCACGGCGAGACGAAATTAAAGTTTCCCGAGACCGCTGCTGGAAAGAAGCAATGGGACGTTACAGGTCAACAACAACAATAACATTTGTAACAACAAGTGTTCATTCACGAGAAGTTAAGATTATAATTAGTATGTCACATTCATACAGCTCTAAAAAATGTGTTGTTATTTTTTTTATCGTTACTTGTTTCCAGGCCAAGTCTCGATTGAAAGAGAGACTGTTGGTGTTCGTCTGGCTCTGACTCGGCTATAAATAAAATGACTCACTTTGCTCTAATGATAGCCACTTTGCCCTCTAACACGTTGCACTTTGACCTGTCCTTGTCATGTTTGCAGAGTCATTTTCGACATCCATAAGCGAAAAAAACACAGGATTTTAAAAACACTGACAACGCGCCATCAAATTGAGAACGAGGCCTCAAAACCGGTGAACTTTACACAGAAGAGGTTATACATGGAGTTCATTATGGATTCATTATTGTCGGTCAGGGCAATGCAGTTTATCAGGCATCTGTCATGTCACTTCCGTAATCACTTTACATATGCCCAGGTCCTGAGGCTGCGAGCAAAGTGTTTTATACCATTCTCTGAAAGAGGCCTCGTTAATTAGACCATCTGTTTTTTTCCCTAATAGACAGCACAAATCACTCGCGCGGTAAGCGACACCTAGTGCAGTGCGAGTTGAACTCGCAGCGGCATCAGTCAGCCTGTGCCATCAGGTCCGCGTGGCAGAAGAGGTGAAGCGATATTTCACGGCAAGGGCAGAGAATGGATATGAGGCCACTTCTTCCTGAGAGACGGTGAAGGTTTCAATTGAAGCTCCCACTCAAAGCAATACATGTGCATGATTTAAAAAAAAGTAGAATTTACTTCTCGTCATCAGCCATGATCCGTCCACTGCTGGATGAAGGATTCTGCCAACCGTCGCCATTTCTCAATCCTGCAAACGCAGCAATCCACCCAGCACCTGCACACGAGACGATTTCATCGCTCCGTCTCCATGGCGCGCTTGCTCTCGGTGCGCGGTCCTTTCCTCAGCTGCCACTTAATCATCGGTCTCGACCCCCGGCCATCATCCCTCCTGCCCGAGCCTACTTGATTCTCTTAACAGTCGATACATCGGTAACTCGGCTCTGTTTTCAAATGCATGGGTTCTTATTTTTTTCTCTCTGTGCAACTCCAACCAAGAGTCGGGTATCATTCTAGACTTGAAGCTTTCGTGACTGCAAGGAATCATATTCTTAGGTGTTTTCGGTAAAGTCACGTAGGTAAAACATCAAAATTAATAAAATAATAAAATAAAGATCACGACGTTTTGCCTCCGAAACGTCGTGATCTTTATTTTATTTTATTATTTTATTAATTTTGATGTTTTACCTACGTGACTTTACCGAAAACACCTAAGAATATGAGTCGGGTATCACCTACCATGGTACCCAAAATCTTTGGCAGTCAAATTGGTCAAATGCATCCCTTGTTTAAGCTTATACATATTTATATTTTCTTCCACAACACGTGGTATTGTTTGTCCTAATTAAAAATAGTATAACACACGATTACGGACTTTTCGATCAAGTGTTGTTCGTGAGTTCCTATGTAAGCCTGACACGTCGCACAAGGGAGTGCATACGTCCACCAGCACCATACCCAGCCACCTTCAGCTCGCCAGTGCTTATGTTTACTGATAGATATTCATTTAAGGCCAAGTCACTCCTGTGGAGGCCTGGGAACTAGTTCACATACTCGTCTGTGATGTTGGCCGCGAGCGGAAATCAAACTCCCATTGCTCGATTCGTCGCAGAGCGCTCCAACCGCTGAGCCACCGCTCCTCGTAGCGTGACACAGCACGTGGACACGCTGCCAGGACGGGGGTTATTGTTCCGGCAAAGGGAGCTCCGTTGTTTCCCGCTGGTGCGGAACACGCAACGGCGGCGCAGCTTGACAGGAACCCAAGCACGCCGGTTATTAATGGGCCACAACTCGGACAAGGGAGTTCCAATGTGGCGCGGTGGGTCGGAGCATTGCTGATCAATCTCTCTTCGCTCGGAAGGCTGCATTGGGGGAGGAGAGGTCTGTCATGGTTGAGAGTCGTGAAATGGTTTAATTGTTTTGGTTTTAAACCGCATGCCACTGCACAGGTTTTCACGGCTGCGCTGCGCTCTGGACGCGTTGTTGGGTTTCAGGGCGCGATGTTCCGCACGACAGTCGACGCTTTGCTCCACAATGCTGGGAGATTCTTCAGGAACTGAACTAAGCAGCTCACTAATCGAGAGACACCGTGTTTTTAAGCAGAACTCTGTTCTTCTTCTCGCCACACGAATAATGTGTGCTGAGTTCATCAGCCTATTGGGTTTCAAATATTCATATCACCAAGCAGCATTTGTTTAAGAAACAAATCGGTGGACTGGTTTTAAACCTTCTGTGTGTCATCAGCAGCGTCAGGCCATGTTAAAATGACCCCAATTCAGTTCCTGGAGAAGCTCCCCGCCCGTGGAGCAAGATATTGAACATTGCGCTGAACAACATCATGCACTACAACCCAAACTCACATCGGAGAAGCTGAGCCACATGATATATACACTGTCAGTTAACCCAAACAGTTCGTCTCTGTCTGTTTCCCAAGACGTCTCCGAAGCCTGAGTTGAACTCCTGGTGCAGTCAAATGTCCTTGCAAAGTGTGGCTCCTGATGGCTGATGTTTGTCTCCCCATTAATGGGACATCCTCAGAGGGCCTTGGCCCATTGCAGGGCAAAGGCTCAGTCTGTTGTCCCCCATCCCCGAGTGTCGCTCTCTCTGTATCACCTTTATTTTTTTTCCCCCTCTCTCTCTCTCTCCCTGGACAAAATAATTGGAAAGTCAACAGATGTGTTGGTCATCCATCTTATTGTTCTTGTTACAGCCCAGTAAACAAAAAAAATGAAAAAAATGAAAACATTTTCAACATTCTCGACCTCTTGCTCGGGTGTTTTACTCGGGCGTTTGATTTTTTTGCCTCTTTTATGTGAGACTCTCTCTTTACACAAACCACTTCCTATGGAATGTTTGTTTCAGACCAACGGACGGATGATGAACCACATCAGTCTCGCTGGGAGCCCTTTAAACATTTCCGTTTGTATTTGGATAGAACTATTTTCTTATTTTAAATCATTTATGACTGCATGTTATACTTTAGATATTAAATACAGCATGGAATGATTGGCCATTAAATGAAGATAAGTGGATGGATGGTTA
Source organism: Lethenteron reissneri (assembly GCF_015708825.2). NCBI lineage: Eukaryota > Metazoa > Chordata > Hyperoartia > Petromyzontiformes > Petromyzontidae > Lethenteron > Lethenteron reissneri. The sequence continues at coordinate 9,628,557 of NC_083827.1, forward strand.
TAATCGTGTCTGCATCAATCTGTTTCCACTATAACAGCAATTTCTGTCTATTCTAGGCAGAATAATCAAAAAAATTACTTATTTACCCAGGAGATACTAAAGGCTATTTTTCACGAGGGTCGTCCTTTGGGATGTTTGACCAACACCAATGGCATTGCGTGTGGAATTCGGAGAGCCTGGAGGAAACCCATGCAGAGCAGGGGGAGAATATACAAACCCTACACATCTTCTTGGTTCTTTCGGTAAAGTCACGTAGAAGGGAAATAATAAAATAATAAAAATAAAACATAATAAAATAATTCTCACGACGTTTCTGCCACAACGCAAGCAGCCATCTGAATGACGCTGTCTTTCCTGAGGATGGCTGCTTGCGTTGTGGCCGAAACGTCGTGATAATTATTTTATTATGTTTTATTTTTATTATTTTATTACTTCCCTTCTACGTGACTTTACCGAAAGAACCAAGAAGATGAATCCCTGCAGTCACGAAAGCTTTAAATCGAAAATTAAACCCTACACAGTAAGGCTAAGACACAAACATTACCACTGCGCAACATGCCGTGGTATAATGATAACAGTAAAGTTATATAAGTTTACATTTTAAAAAATGAAGTTGTTTTAATACATAAAATCATCTTAGGAGTGGAGAGGTGGCACAGTGATTAGCGTGCTGCACTATGAACTCAGCAGCCTGTGGTCAGTGCTCCGTCACTCCCAACTCGAGTGGGGTCATGGCACCTGAAGCGGTTGTGGTCATGAATGCCCCCTTCACCAACCACAGCGATCGGCGTGGTGGTGGTTGTGGTGGTGGAATAACCCCCAAGATCAACATCGCGTGGGGAAGAGGCCTTCTAGCACTATTGGATTGAAACATGGCTGTAAACTATTATTGTATTTCAATGAAAATAAATTAATATTCAAAACATATAAACACATGCCATATCTTCTGTGTGCACTTGATGCCTTACAGTTATATTTTATTAAGTCCCCTTTGAAAAAAAACATTTCTTTACATCTGCCAAATGTGTTTCTCAAAGAAATCTGACCAACTGCGAACGACCACCAATCAAGTCTAATACGGGTGTTTAACAAATATCAGCAAATGAAAAACTTCGAGTGTTTCATGGTAGATAATGGGACCATACTAAGGAATGTATTCTAAGTGGTTTATATTAAAACAGAATTTGTCTTTGCCTCCATATATTTTTTATTTCTACATCTGGTAAGTAACATTCTTCTAGGATTACTGGCCAGTGTGGAGGAGGAGGAGGCTAAAATACCCCCTAGAGAGGCTCTTTCTCGAGTGGAGGCCCCTTCTACCAGCAGTGACGTGAGCGAGACGTTACAGGGCTGCACCTTTGCCTTGTATATTATACGAGACGTCAAAATGACCTGGGTGCGTTTTCGGTTTTTACGTCAACAATTTTCCATTCTGCCAAAACAACTGTCAAATAACATGGACGGAATAAACGTGGCTTTCAAAAAACATGTGCTCTAGTTAAAATACATTTTCTCAGTACATGCACATTAGCCGTACTGATTCTGATGATGTAATGGCTTGTAATAAACATCACAGTGCCGTACACCTCGGTCAATGAAAAAGCATTAGGTTGTCTCTTCAAGTTTGCTCACGACGGTCTGAGTCCTCCGTGCCCATTACTACCATTAATGATAGTACCGGACAGTCAAGAGCGATCGCATCCTCTTTACGCTCACTTTTACCGGCAGACAGAGCAATTCAGCATCATGCAAAATTCATCCTGACTGCACCTGGTGTGCAGAAAATGACCTGTATGCTTTCAATTTATTTAGCTACTCACGGCCAATTGTGGGTAACCGATTCTGACAACGCCATTATTAGCCAGGGGTCAGATGCTCACAACACACAGAAGAACAATAATAAAATAAATAAATAACGCGCCTTCTCCGGCCGGCGGATGCGGGCAAAATTTATTCCGATCCACTAATTACTTCAACAAAATAATGCACTGTGATGCATTCACTGACGGTAGCAAAATAATGCCACGATATAATTCAGACGCATACATCTCTACTGCCTTGGTTTTGCTTCACCTCGACCGGCGGATGCGCACACCTCCTTCACGAATGGAAAAATAAAATACACAGCCATAGTAGGAGCGACTGGCCACGCAACCCAAACTATGGGCCGCATAGTAAACGCATCGTGGACTGCGCACCTTTAACATAGGAGGAATATCAAGACTACACCAACTCTCTCTCCTGAAGTGCCCTCATGGCTAGCCGACCTCGACATTGGCATTTACCTCCGGAACGTATTCCCACACGCAAGATTACTATTGTTTGTGTCCACATTCCATGTATGGGGAGTGGTGGCGCAGTGGCTAGTGCGCTGTGCCACTAATCCAGCTACTCAAGTTCGATTCCTGTTCCTGGCTAACACACGTGACGAATATCTGGAGCAGTCCTCAAACGAGTACCTGGTGCAATGTGTAAAAATTAGCACTCGGGAGATAAAGGCTGGCCACCTAACCCTCCACGTGCCGTGCCGGCTTTCATCGGTGCTCGCTAACAGCACATACCCCAACAGTTTGCCGTGTGTGGAAATATTGGATGTGTGCATCATGACTTGTCCAATGCTTTGTAATTGAAGTTAAAAAGGTAAGGGTGCAGCCCTGCAATTGCTTGTTCAAGCCACTGCTGGTGGGAAGGGCCTCCACAGGAGAAACCCTCTTAAGTAGGTATTTGGCCTACTCTTCCACGCTGGCTGTACGTCTTGAGAGAGATGGGCCTATCCATACTCTACTCCACCACAGGAGGATCCCCCGCATTGTTCACCTGCAGAGCTGGGAGATCGAACCACTCTGGCACTGCATACAGGCTGACTGCGGACGTTGGCAGCAGAACGCGACGGCGATCAACCGAGCGCGGAGATCCATTCGAGGAGCGAGCACATTCTTCTTGACCACCAGCGGAGAACACGCGCACGCCCGCGCAGCCTTTCACCTGTCACACGGAGTGACAATTGCAGATTCCTGCCGAACGGAACGGATTAAAGGGGAATGTTATACACAGAGGTCCGGCGATTAAACGGTAACCTATTCCTACTCATAAGATTTTATAGAACACTGAAAATTCGCCAGCGCTCGACTGCTCGAGCAGATGAGGCAAACCCCGTGAGATGGAAGGATAGAGTGAGCGCATGGCATGACAGAGCCCAGTTGGGTGGTGCTGGCGATTGGTGACTGACGTCAGAAGTGCGAATGATCGAATGATCGAGCGAATGTTTTTTGAAAGTGTTCTTTTCCTAAAAGGCGCTTCTGCACTGTATTTTGGCCATCTCATGTTATTCTGAGGCCAGCGTTATCCATCCCAACAGCCCCACTGGCTTAGTTCCACCCACTTAACTAAAGAGTCTCGGCGTTTCCACTGAACCCTGAGTGGTTTCTTCAAGTAATCAATAAACCAGCGAGCGGAAATTACTCGCTGTCCCACAATGCACTGCTGTTGCGGAGTGATAATCTTGGGCTTCTGCCGATGATGTTCCATAATTTCTACCATTGCTGTGGACAGTCGTGTGGTATGATATTATTTAAAGAGTTGGGGGGGGGGGGGAGAAGTACGACATAGCCAATTTTAAACAAACTTTCGCCAAGTGTTAAATGCTAAACAAGAGTAACGATATGAATCACGTCTGTCTCTCGTGCATTGTGCGCGAGCCCTCACCACCCCCATTGTTCATACGGGGAAGAGATGAATAAAACTAACTACCACTGGCGTTAAATAATCTAACAACAGCGTGGACTTGACTATAATCATTTAGATGGGGTGGCGGAGCCTTTAGCAGGGAGGAGGGGAGAGCCCTGAAGACCCCCAAAGCCACAAGGGCTGCTGGTTGTGGAGCGAGCTTGGCTGGGTGTGTGCGTGTCTACTTTGAGTGTGCACAGCGCTGCATGCATTACTTAAGGCTTCTGTGAGAAGTCATCGTTGTTGTCAAATGCTCGCTGATTTCCCAGGCTGTGTGAGTAAACCTAATGGCCTAACAGGCTAAATGGTAGATTCCAATATGAGCTAAGTATTTGTCTGCCTTTCAAGGGAAAAGCAGTGTAAGGACACCTCCTGATGCAAGCACTCCATGAAAAGAGATTAATCGCTGAGACATCTTCTGAAATCTACTTCACTCACACCACTATGCTTCCCTGTTTAGCAACATCCATTTGCAAAAATAATATAAATGTGATTTTTTAAAGACAACCTTACCCCCTAAAACTATTGTTTTGAAATTCGCAACGTGATGTGCAAGTTTCGTCTCTGTTTTTTTTTCACACAGTTCCAAATCAAATCATTTATGATTAGGCACATGCAGGCCTGTGCACGAACACAATTCATTGCGAATAAAGCAATCAAGAAATGCAATTCGCAAGCGACAAAGATACTGCTCTACTTTCAACATTACACTTTTTTGGTATTTTATAATGAGTAATGAGGGCCACCCACAGAGATAATAATGTGGTTTCCATATTTAGAAGAGACAACTATTGGATATAAGCACCTGGAATAAGAGCATTGTCTGGCCTGACTTGCCCAGCGTGTTACAGAAAAATCTCAGCTCCTCGCATTGAAGGGCTTTCATGTTGAGCAAACCCGTCAGTCACGATCAGTATCTGCTCTTCGAGGTCAGCAAGAATGATGCGTTTTGTTCCAAAACTTGGGCGATAAATCTGAAATGTCAAAATAAATATTTCTATTTCCCATTGATATGGTCAATCCTTGACAATCAGTTTGGCTTTTGGCACAAAACACTGCTGCTGCAAAAACAAAGAGGCTGAAAGAGGCAGTTGTTTAAGCGGTAGGTGCTCACCAACTTTGACGTGGGCTGAAATATAACTTGAGTGCGAATTGTATTGCCATTGGCCTACAAAAGGCGTTTTGTTATATATTTCGTTAAACAGATGAGATGCAATTTTTAAAAAGCTTAACTTTTTTAATTTAAACCAAAAGCGATACTGCTTTGGACAGCCGGTACTCGAGCACATAAAACACAAAATCATCACCATCGTGGAAAAAACTGCCTTAAAAATATAAATAGGCCGACATTTCAGGCAATGACACATTGGTCAATTACACGGCCTTGATAGGAAAAAAAACTTGTGTTTGTTGGCACTATTATTATTGGTGAATTTGCTGAGCTTTTAATTATTTGACAATAGTAACAACATGAACATTGCATTGCAATGATATCATGTTTTCTCTAGAAGTCTTTGTTTTCTTTTTACCTTGCACGCTTATGTAGGCATGCTGCATTATATTTCTTGGTGATTATCACGCTAATTAATTTTGGCTGCATGCTGACAATCTGAGCAGTATAAAGGCCAGCATGTCACTGGCACATTACACATTCTACGGTGCCATGGATAGCTTCCGTCAATTACATTGCGATAAACTGGACAAGCCAGCATAGTGAGGGAGCCTTCGCATGAAATTATGCGAAACCTTGCTAAAGCAGGCAATCGGAAGCACAAGATGAAGCTTGTGGTTCGAAAAAAACAGCATGCGCACTCTCCATAAAATTAACTCAATAAACTTGAAGTGCACCCGCCGAATTGACCGTTTTAACTGCGTTATATCGCTCTCATAATTCAGAAACTTCAAAAGTAACACGTGGGCACTGAACGTCTGTTTCAATCCATGACTAGGATTATAAGCACAGTGGCCTGGCCGTTGTCACGCCAGCAAACTCTGCTCAACAACGTTACTTTGCAAGCGACCATGTTTACATTACATTAAGGGAAATGTGTTTTTTTCCTTCAGAAATTCGCACGAACAAATTTGCCGTAAAGCGTCGTTTTTGTTGGCGTGCCCCAGCTGTCGAGATAAAGGGCTTGAAAATGCATCGTAAAAATACATATGCTATGCGTACCAATCAGTTGTTAAATCCATACCATTCTAGCTGTGCGATCCTGCCACGGTGCAATGGTTGGCACTCTGGATGTGTGATCCAGATGTCGGGTTCGATTCGGATGATCGGCACGTTCCTTAAATCTCCCCGCAGCCTCCGTCCACCGAGCGGTAGAGATGGATGCGCCGCAGTTAGCCCATCGGTATGCCATGTTTGGTGGGATAAAGTGTGGGTTTTACTCTCACCTCTGCCAAGACATTCGACGAGCGTGGACAAGGAGGTCAAATAGCCTCTGGAGGGCTTCACTAGCGGAGGTCATTTTTCCCCAGCAGTGGCGCAATTAAACAGTTGCAGGGCTGCCCCTTTATATTCCGAGTCGTGTTGTCAGTCTCATCAACAGGTAGGCTACTTGGCGTATGGGTGCTGGTCGGCCCCAGTGTGGCCTGGCATCGTGTACACCAGGAGTGAGGTCGCCCGGGCAGGCTTTCATTTTTCACGTAGAAGTGCAGCGGTTTGCTGCACGTGGGGCTGACAGTCAGACAAACAGGGACAATAATGTGTCCCCTTGCACAATTAACTCCTTCACCAATAATATCACCTCTCTCCTCTGAACTCCCTTTGCAATAACATTTATATATACACACTATAGGAAACCATACATTTTTTTAAAATTATATTTCTAAAGAAAATGTGGATTCCAGGGTTAACGGAATAGATTTACAGTTTTTAAGTGCAAAATTTAATTTTGTTCTTCAAATCTGGAGGGTGTAAGTTAAAGGTTCCCAGATTTATTTAATTCAGCCGATGATTTTCTCTGGGCCGTAAGATGCTCACTCAAACCCCATCTCAGTTGAAAGAAAATGGAACTTCGAGTAGCACCGCACAAAGCTATGCTATGGAAATCAAAACAATAAACACGCAAAATCATATTGTTACTAAACGGGGCCATAAGTGTTAACCCCTGCAAAGCATTTCCCCTCACTGCTACGCGCACGAGAATACTTCAGAACATGAAGACAAGTTCTAGATTTGAAGCTTTCGTGACTGCAAGGATTCACTCTTAGTTCTTTCGGTAAAGTCACGTGGGTAAAAAATTAAATTTAATTTAATAAAAAATAAAATAATTAAATCACGACGTTTCGGAGGCAACACAAGTCTCCGTCATCAGGTGGGACCGTCACATCCAGATTTGCTGCATCAAGTGAGGCAGGGATTCCAAGATGCAAGCTCTTAAATACAAGTTAAGGGGGAGGAGAGGGGGGGGGAGCTTATCAGAATGTGGTAGCCAATGAATGGAACGTACAAGTGTTGGAAATGCGTGCTATGCAAGACAGTCGGTCTCTCGATACAAATGTGAGCAGAAACATCCAGGTGCTAGCACACACACTTCCCATTTCTGCGAGCGAAACAAGTTCGGTCGTGACATGTCGTCATAAATGAGTTCCATTCGAGCGTCTGGGGAGCTGCTGGTAACGGGGTTAACCGTGCCGCAGCGAAGGCGTCCAGAACAGAGACAAAGCCTTGCTGTCCCAGCTTCGTGGGAAAGGGACTGATGTTTTTAATGTTTTTGTTATTTAGCTTTGAGCGTGCGCCTGCTTGTGTACGTGTGTGTAGGGGGGGGGGAGCGGTGGTGCAGCAGTTAGCGCTCTGTGTGTGTGTTGAGTGGGGAGCGGTGGTGCAGTGGTTAGCGCACTGCGCTACAAACCCGGCGACCCGAGTTCAATTCCCGGTCACGGCCAGTGCCAATGACGATTATCTAAATCGGTCCTAAGTCTCCGTTAGGTCGACTCAGCCTCAGCTAAGTGCCGGGTACGATGTGTAAACATCGCTACTCAGGAGAGACAAAGGCGGTCGGGCGCAATGTTGGCCACCCACCCCCTCGTGTGCCATGCTGCTCACTAACAGCACTTGTGTTGCAACACACGCACGCATGCATGTCAACATATGTATTTATTACACTCACTTTGGTTATTGGGTACAACTAAGTAATGCTGAATGACGATCACAATGAATGTTATGATTCTACTTGCATTGCGCCACGCAGTACTCACTCACTCTGGGAGAGAGAGGACGACTCAGAGGCGCGAGAAGGGAGCCACGCGGTGAGCCAGCACGAACAAATGCCCAAGCTCATTGGTCCCCGATATATTAAGGTGCTATTGGCCAATTCATGAGAAACTTGGAGCATGCGGAGAAAACCCATGCGTGCGAGGGGGAAACACTGTATCCCATACAGGTGGAATCCACATGTTTGCTGTACTGCATTCTCCTGGCGAGGCAGGGTATAGCACCCCGATGCCCACGTGAAGAGAGTTTCACAACATTTGTGCGCTCGACCGAACCCTCACTGCCTGCACAGTGCTGCATGTCAGGCGTGCACAGCCATCACCTCCCGACTAATGATATTGTCACGTGTGGCGCTAATGTCTCACACTCAGAATGGGTATCAAAGTGTGGCCGTCCTGGGTCGTTGGTCTGCGCGTTGAGCATTTCTTCTCTCGATCTTCCAGCATGCACCTCGCGGAGTCGAAGCGAGACACCTCGCCCATTCTCCACACAAATAGGTTGTCGTCACTCGAACTCATCCGGCCGCGAAAACCGTACGCGCTCCGCGGAGCGAAAATGTTAATTTCACGAGAGGCATGATTTCTCCGAATGCTCCCAGTAGCCACCCCCGCCCCCTCTTTATCTTTGTTTACACAACAGCTACCGACCTCGTCAAACTCCACATGGCCCCTGAGAAAGCCAGGTCTAAGTACATCCGTCACGATCGTGTGTGCGTCTCCCCCGCAGGCCTGCCCCCTCGCCTTTGCAGCGCTGCGTGATGAAACACGCAGCGATAGCCACAATAACAACACTATCGAGGACGTGCAAGAGCTTCTTTGTGAGCTGGAATCCATTGGCCATTATTCCAGGTACATTTCATCGAGTATCCTTACAGACGTGCCGGGCAAGCACTTCGATGTTAAATGACACGTTTAAATAGCTTTGCTCGGCACACTAATGGCAGATAAAACACGAAGCAGCCACAATGAAGTTCCATGCAAACCATAGATGTCTTTTTTAACCAAGGGCTCCTTAGCATCAAACATGGAATTTAAGTAGCTCGTGTTCCAGTGAGAAAAAAATATATATTACGTATTCAAAGATTACATGCACTTCCCAGTGTGGTTTCAATACAGGATTAACTGCAAGTCCTGATTAGCCGACATGCACAGGCAACTTCAGTATTGAAATGGTGCAAAGTTAATGAGCGAACACATCCGTATTGATTAATCTTTACGGCCTCATTATGTGTGTTAGTAAAGCCCACTGCCACACAAAGACATTTCTTCACAGTGCTTTAGCGAATTAGAAACCTGCCACAATAAATGACACTGCATTCATCAGGTCAGGATGGAAATACGTTTCTCATCATCACCATCATCAGCCGTGTTTTATCCCCCGCTGTACGTAACGCCTACATGTACTGTTGGCCTCCGAAGCCACAATCCAACTCGCTCATCTCATTGCTCCACGCGAGTTGGTACTCTTGGCCATGATCCATTCGCTTGCTGCCAATCCATCACCGGTCATTTCCATCGTCCATCGACCCCTCTTGCAATGTGTCCTACCGAACCCCCCCCCCCCCCCTTGTTTTTTTCTGAACAGTAAAATATGATCTGTCGAATTTGCAATTGTTCTAAGTATGTTCATATTACTTTCCATCTCGGTGAAATTCCTAACATGCATCACTCCCATGCATATTTGTGTAACTTTCAGCTTTTATTCATAATGAAGAATAACTAAACTATATCTAGGCAGGCAGACATCGCTTAGCACCTCAATATGCGTTCATGGAGAAGTGAACGCTAATCGAATCGGTGCTAAAAGGGGTCATTGTACCATTGTATATATGGGAATGCGTTCCAGACACCGAAATTTCTTACGTACGAGCAACATATGAGGGCTTCATTGGGATATCAGTAACAGCGCTAATAATAACACAGCTAGTAAACATTATTTTAAAATATATTGTTTTATCACATCAGCATGATATACCGTATTGACCAGTGCATCCACCTAACGCTCACAACACATCCCACCTGACGCTCACCTGCCTCGACCCGCCGCACAGCTTGCATTTTAAACATCCAAAGTGATACTTTCCCCTTGACACCTGGTCACATTTACAGCACTTAACATCTGCAGCCCTTTTCCCCAGACATCATGGGTCTAAAATGCTCACAAACAATAAGGCAGACAGAGAGACCAAGGCGGAGTAAAACAAACGTTGGCAGGCATTTGTGTTTTTTTCTTCTCCAAAACTGAAGAACGCTCCGTGGCTCAGGACAGGGCATGTGGCTGATGCGGCCACCTGACGCACCAAATGGCGAATCAAAGATTCGGCGGCCTGTGAGTGTGCGACCACGAATCCCAAACCATCGACCCACATTGTAAACAACCCCGCCGCTATTGCTGCTGCTGCATTCACTCCTTTAAAGGAGGAATGGACGAGATCCACTCTGCTTCTGAACAAACAATTGCGCGGATAATAAAATCTAAAATTGCATCTTTAATCTGCCGCTATTAATCCATAGGGAAGAAGATTAAATAACAAATACTGGAAACCATTTGGAAACAAAACTTTATTTAAAATGTAATCGTGATCACCAAAAATGGCGGTGGTGGGGTGCTAATTGGCGTTCGCTCTCATTGGCTGAGCGGTTGCAAACAAAGATGGTGGCAGGTGTGTGTTTTCTCGGCCAGCGCTGCTTGCGTTCTCCTGTACCAAGAGCGCTATATATAACAAATCAATGTTCTATGGGGGTCGCGCTAAGCGAGGTCTGTCTAATGCCCCTTTACCCATTGAAGGGTCTTGCTACATTGCTTTTTTGCCCAATTCCATGAATAGATGTGTGGCTTTTGGCAAAGGACTTCCAGAGAAGGCGGGAGAAAACCCACCGACAAACACCCTTGCATGCCCTGATGGTCACGCACGCGAGCACTAACCTAGCTCAATTTTGATTCGGTTAACCCAAAAACACTTCATCATGAATAATAATGGTCGCAAAAGCCGTCGTGTTAAACTGGATGTATTTATAGTGAATTTGTCTTGTAGCTAGTTTGTATTTCTTGTATCCAAATATGGGCTTCTAAAAAACTATTGAGACTGGTACAGCATATACTCACACTATTCTGTAATTCAGTAACATCGAACGTAAATGCACATGCTCTACGAGTTGCATTTAATACACGGAGGAGGCGTTTTAAAGTAGGAATTACAATTAAGTCAGTGTGGCACTTCTGAGTGTCTCATTCTCGAGTCATTCTTCTACCTGTGTCTCATGTCTATGTATTTATTCATTTTCCCCGCACATCGCTGCACGACAATGCCATTTGGCATAAATCAGCTCTCGCTCTGAGAGTACTACATTAAAGGGTGATTGATGGGTGGTTAATTTGGCCGTGACGTCGCACGCAAATGGACTTACGTTGCCGCGGACGTAATTTAATGTCGGCAAGCCACGGCAAAACATTGCAAAAAAAACGTCACGCTGGAGCTACACTGACAATAAGCGACGTCATGTGTCCCCGGGAAACAGGGTGGAGCAGAGGAAGCAGCAAGAGCCTCCGACTCGATTGGGATCGTCGAGCCCCTGAAGTCCGTCCCATTGCACCGCTCAACAACAGCAACTCAATAACAACACCGATTGGTTGAACATCCGCGCTCAGGGATTAAATTTCCCCCCTCGATAGCAACCAATACAAACTGAAATGCATGAAACATAATGCACTCAAAATGGTCCACATTTCAAATATTTTACTTTTTTGCAGGGTGCAAGCAGGACTGGCTGGTACCAGAGAATGAAGCTCCCATGCTCAGCGACTTCAAAGGCAAGTCGTGCTTTTTGTAGTCGAGGATGTATCCAGACACAAGTCCGTGTGTGCGTGTCTCCATTAATCCAAACGACGTGCATCACATGGCATTTACATCTGGAAGTGAATGTAACATATTACACATACAAACCCAAATGCCCACAGGTCTATAAACACAATAACAATAAGCAATTATTGTTCAAAGAGGTACACATTAATATAATATAACAAATTAAACATTCATCATCATTCTGTTTACTCATAAAGTGCACACGAGTCACTGTTTATAGCTGATTTAAAAAAAATAGGCAGATGGTTCAGCGGTAGTGAGCGGCTTGCAATTGCAGCGAGTTCAAATCCTGGTTGGGGGGTTGACAGCCCATCACCTCTCCAGGGTCGATAAAATTAGTAATACTGATGGGAAGTTAACAGTGGTTGTCATATGGATAGACTCGCCCCCGCCATAGGAACGTGGACATTGCACCACTGGTCCACGGCTGCAAACAGGAGATAACTGCCTTATTTCTAACTTGAACAGTAACTCACTTTGACTTGAGTTCCAAAAAGTGTTTGTCAATCCACTGCTGGACGAAGGCATCCTCAAGTCATGTGGCATGCTTGGCCATACTTCACCACGCTGGCCAATACGGGTTGGCGAAGGGAGGGCCCATGACTGGTTCATCAGAAGCCAGTCACGACGGATGTTTGCCATGGCCAGGAGTTGAACTTATGGTTCAGGCTACAATAGCGCAATACTCTAACAACGGCCTGCCATTGTTCCCCACCTACAATAACCGAATGAATGTGTATTATCAAGAGCGCAAAAGATTATGTACTCTTCTTGCTGCGTCTATAGTATGCATTTACTACCCTCCACTTATAACCCACTACAACACGTGCGTCATGCGTGTCCACTTTAAGTAAATGAACATTATTTTTTTGTTCTGTAGGCAGGCCTATGTGTGATGACATTCCTAATGTATGTCACAACATTATCTACACGCAGTGTCCAAGGTCTCGTGGCCCACACTACACCTTAATTCTAAAATTAGCCGTTTCCCTCTGAGATTGCCACTCCTGGGAGGGACGGCAGGAAAACATTAATAATGGTTACAATTTTTAGTTACAGCGTAACCTTCACGGCCATTGGCATTCTGCCGGTAAAGCCACTAACAAATGGATGGGAAGGGGCAATGGTTGAAGATAATGACAGAGTAGCAACTAAGGGAGGGAGCGTGCCTGACAGGACATTCACAGAGGAGATGGAGCGATACAATAATCTCATACGCAGCTACTGGGTGAGGATTGCTACATCGTAGGATTGTGATGGTGATGGTATAGGAAGGCCTTCATTCAGCAGTGGATTGTTCATGGATTATCGTGATCCAGTTTTTTTGCTCGAGGTTAAAATGCCACAGCTTTTTTCAAATCACATTTTAATACAGATCCAAATGCCCAAAATACCACACAGTCAGCAACAAATAGTACAATAAAAGGAATAATAAATAAGGGTTAATACGATTGTTAAATTGAGCAAGAGTATAAGAAACTGGGAAAATAAACAATGGACATAGTATCTAAATACAACTGCATCTTACAACTGTTATATTTTTTCACAAACACACAGTGACCCATCGATTTGGCTCAAACAAAATCAATCCATTGGCCCTGTATATTAACCCCTTGCCAAACAACAATGTTCCTGACTGTTCATATGATTGTATAGGCACAACCATTATTTCAACTCCTACAGATATTAAATCTTGATTTGAAGTTTTCGTGACTGCAGGGATCCATACTCTTTGGTTCTTTCGGTAAAGTCACGTAGGTATAAAATAAATTTAATTAAATCACGACGTTTCGATCGCAACACAAGCAATTATCATCATGTGGGAAATCCACAGCAATAATTTTAGTTTTTTTCCTACAGATATTCTTAACAACCAACATGGACACATACAGCATCGTTAGCCAACAGGGGTGTTACCACCCTGCAGAAGTTGAGGCTGGTTATTGGTCAGACGACAGATGAATGGTCACAAGTTATTTGCAAATGTTATCACTAATTACTGTCATCACGCTATATGTAGAACTGACAACTTGTAATGAGCACATTTAACTATGGTAAAATACTGCTAGATCATTATAATACATCCATTCCACTACTGGCCACGCACTGAGCCTGCCAAAACCATGTCTTGAAGGTTCCATCGTCAGCATCATCAGTTTTTATATAATCTCGTTTAAAGGATTTTTTTCGAAAAAATAATGGCATATTAATGTATTTATAAAATGTTGTAGTTGTCTGGACACCCACGACACCCTTGACTCAATTTCTCAGAGTATTTTTCAGAACCCCTCCAATTCTTGTTCGTCCATCAAAGTTGATGATGACCATGGCACTTTTGTCATTATGTTGGGTTTTGATGAGTGCGCAGATGGCTGAAGAGGCCAATCCGAGCCCGGAATTCCCTGTGGCACACTGGACAGGTCAGGGAGGATGTAGAGCTCTGAGGTGCAGCCACACGACCCTCCAATACAGGCTATAGGAAGGGGTGGGGGGGTGGAGGCGGTGGGGGGGAATATATTCCTGAGTGCAGCCCCCAGACAGATTCAGCTGAAACTAAGCCCAAACGACACCGAGTTTACTGCGCCCCCGCCAGCCTGAGAAACCGATCACTTGCTCAAGCTGGCTTTACATGCGCGAGCGATGCACTGCACAGCAGACACTTTCACCGTTTGATTCAAGACTATGTCTGGCATCGCAACGGTTTCCAAGGGTTGCAAATTGTTTTTTTAGCAGGTTTCGGCATTAACCAAAAAAATTAATGAATGTCGTTCCCGGCAATAGTAAAACGGCAGATTGAGGCGTGAAAACTCTCGACTCGGGTGAGTTATGATCCTGATTATCCGTGCAGCGAGGCAAAGAGAGCTGTAAATATCACAATTCGTCTCTTAGAAGCTCCATCAGCAGGAGGGGCTTTGCATTGGCCGTGTGGCAGCACAACGCAGTTTACGCGTGTGTGTGTGTGGGGGGGGGGGGGGGACTGCCCGATAATAATAATAACAACAAAGTAGCTTGCAGGGGTGGAGGAGATGCGCGTCACGAATATAGTTAACGGGAAATCATTTTGCGACTCCGATTGCGCTCGGTAAATGTTATCGCCTATTTCTTATAAAAATTTTTTTGCTTGGGCTCCTCCAAATGCAGTTGTGTTACGGTTAAGTGCGGCGAATATTTCTTCACAACATGCACGCAAATATCAAATTAAATCCATTCAATGCCTAATCAGCTGCACAGCGACCGCGCCGTGCAACTTGCATTCATTTACACGCAGTTCACTCGGATCTCGGTGAGAAAATGTACCGCTTATATTACTTTAACGGTGCTCGGGGTTAATGTTCCCAGTGCACAAATAGACAAAGAGAGGAGGCTGCCATAGTGCAATGGTTAGCGCGCACACAGGATTTGCAAACCAGAGGTCGGCGGTTCGATCTCCCGGCACCTCCGATTAGCGTGGTCGAGTACGTACAGTGCGAAAGAAGTTGTGAAACAATTGGGCAGGATTCTTAAATCCCCACCCAGCAGCAGAATGGCTGCAGCCACAATTAGTCGATCGAAAAGGAACCGTGTGTTGGGGTAAAGTGTGGGTACCCTCACCGCGTGTAAGATGTCTCGCCATCGTGGAAGTGCGGCGGCTCACTAAAGCTCCTTTTAGTGGAGGCCCTTCAACCAGCAGTCGCGTGAGCAAGCAATTGTAGGGCTGCAGCTTTTACCTTTTTACATAGAAATGGATTTGATAAATTAGTCTAGCACTGTTTAGCATAAAATGTTATATTTTCCCACAATGCATGTATGAAAAGCCTTTTGCAAATCTATTGCTGGATGAAGGCCTTTTGACAGAGTGTGGCAGTCATGTTTGACCATACTTCACAAAGAAGTGAAGTCCCAGAATAAAATTTCGATTTAAAGCTTTCGTGACTGCAGGGATTCATATTCTTGGTTCTTTCGGTAAAGTCACATAGAAGGAAAATAATAAAATAATAAAAATAAATCTATTAATTTATCTCGACGTTTCGATTGCAACACAAGCAATCATCTTCAGGTGTGAAAACCACAGCAAGAAAATTTGAAAAAAGTGGCGGTTTTTGGTGCTAACGTTAAGAAAAAACTGCCACTTTTTCAAATTTCTTGCTGTGGTTTTCACACTTGATGATGGTTGCTTGTGTTGCAATCGAAACGTCGTGAGCATTTAATTGTTTTATTTGTATCATTTTAATATTTCCCTTCTACGTGACTTTACCGAAAGAACCAAAAACATGAGTCCCAGAATCAGTTCAGAGTATCACTCACCAGAGATGCGAGCCATGGCTGGGAATCAAACTCATGCCATCAGCATCATAGCACAGTGCGCAAACCACCGTGCCACCCAACTCTACAGACCATTTAGCCTGGTCTCAAAACAATACAAATTAATACTAACAATTATGACCAATAATTCATGACGCACGGCTAAATGAACATGAAGAGAGGCATGGGCATATTGTGAATTACTCAGCCACAGCTGTTGAGCAGCAGAATAACACAGCTGCCATATCCCATGTTCAACTACGCATGGTATCTGTGGGTAAAGGCCTGTAATCTCTGCCAACACCCCCAGCGTTGCCAGAGAGGTTCCTCGCTGGGATGAGCTCTAGACTAGAGAGAACGTCTCTAGAGGATATGGAGCATCCTCTTACACGCTGGCCAAATGTTTTGCAAGATGTGGGTGTACCCGCACTTGATGCCACCAAGTGCGACCCACCGATCCAGTAACTGTGATGTGCCTTGCTGGGTGGACAGGGATGGGGTGTTAAAACAATAAATTTTTAAAAAGCTAATTTTCATTTACAGGAAAATATCTGCTGCCTTTTTGTTGATCTTATTCTAGAAATTCTATGACAAATAGTAAATGGCCTCAAATTGACATTTTTGTATGTATATTTATGAGAAAAAAAATGTTAAAACAGGTGGCATTAACCCCTTTATAGCGAGAATCTACTAGATGATAAAATATAATCCAGATAAATTTGAGGCCAATTAACAATCTATGACCATCTAAAATAAGAATTTTTAAAAATATTACGTTGGAATTATCCTAAATAAACCAACAGTTATATTTTAAACAGTTTAATTTTTTATATATATAAATGGAGGATTATGTAGATTTGTGGAACATAAGTGGGTGACATTCATTAATGTATTCTTTAACAAACATCTAATTTAAAGTGCATTTATGTTAGAATGTACAGCAAAATTGCAATGCATATCACGGAAACTATAACAGGCTTACGAGTGTTTTAGAAATGGGAAGAATGAAACTTCCTTAAAATCAGCATCGATTGTCAAAGAATGTGCAATATCACTGAATTATAATCAATAATACAAAGGGTGCATTATTATTGTTAGTTGTTTCATTATTATCATCATCATTCGCTACATATTATCATTACATTTCATCATCAGCGTCAACAACAGCAGTAGAAGCAGCTTATAAACATTTTCATGCAATCACCATCATCATAATCATCTTCATCGTTAAAATTAAGCTACCTTTGAATATTAGAATTATCACCAATAGCAGGATCACTCGTAACATCTTAATCACGTCATTATACTGGTAGGAAACTCCTGGTTCCACCAGCCCACATGGGATTATTGTGTCCGTCCGTCGTGTAGGGAGGGGCTGGGTGGGGAGGGGAGGGTGGAGAGGGGCTGGGTGGGGCGTGGGGAGGGGCTGGTCACCCCGTGGTGCCCTTATAAAAAATTCAACGTTTAACCTACTCACGCCGGCTTGTGCCCGCCCTCAGTCGGGCATATTTGCGGAATACACCACGCCGCCGTTGACTCTGGCCATTGACCGAGCAACCCAACGTTCCTACCAGCTCCCTCCGCAGGACAATGTGTTAATAAGTTCTGTAACTTGTAACACAACGCCGCACAATATCCGCTCACTCTTGACGACAGAATGGCTCAGGGGCGTGAAGAGGAACCACAGACAAGCAGGGACACAGCGTGCAGTGAGCCAGAGACAGACATTGAACGTGTTGGCGCTCCACCGGTGCGGAGTAAAAAAAAAAATCCGCAATAATTATTTCTTTCCCCGCGATTCGCAACCACGGTAAAAAAAAAAAATTGCGGGGTGCGTCAAAATCAGTTCTCGTGGTGTCAAAGCTGTCGGAAGACGAACGGTAATACGAGCAGATGAACACGAAGCTTCACAGTCTGTTGCCGTATAGCAGCGCCCGGCCCGATGACGATTGACTCCGTGTTCCAAGAAGCAGATTTGACTCCTCGTGCCCTAGACTTCGGGCGGTTCCTCATTTCATTTCCAGAATAATTTCTTGGCGTCCGAATGAGAAAGCAGCTGCTGGATCTAAGGCAACTTCGAACGCACAGTCTGCAGCTCACTCATAAAACATCGGGAGATTGTTTCACGAGGACCGGTGTGTTATGCTGCACTGATGTACCGCCAATACGCCCAATTTTCAAAGTTCTGCGGTCCTCTATATGTTAAGGTGCCATCAGCAGATTAATGAGTGTTTACATGTGGGAGGAAATCCACGTGTGCACTCTATTCCATACAGATGACGGAACGGGTGGAGTTCACATTTTTGTTACGAGAATTTCGGCAGCCTATGGCAAGTGGCCGTCCGTCGCCCCCACTGATGTCATCTTCTCCCCTCCCTGCCCCGAATGTGTGCAGCTACTACGGACTATTGTATGTAGGGTGTGTAGGTATATATGCCTACGAAATTATATTTTTTTTGCGGGGGGGGGGGGGGGGAGTGAAACAAAATTGGGGCAGGAGGGGGGGGGTCGACACTTTTTGGAAACCTGTCAGATCAACTTTTTACCCCCTTCATCTTGGGGGGGGGGGGGGTGTCCACTTTCTATAACTTTTTGATTCAGGCCTTGTGAAAGGCTCTTATTATTAAGTTGACGGATAAACCAAAAGCCAGGGTCATGACACCCCAATACTTACAGGAAGAGAAATCCACAACATTTGTGCAATTCGCCGACTGCGGCAACGTAAGTCCACAGTGCGTAGGCACCACTGGCTGTATTTCCCCCCAAATTGATTGCAAATTGATTATTGCCATAGTTTCGTGGAATAAATAATCCCTTCGCGAATCTCGCAAAGCAGTCCACCTCACGTGTCAGAATGGCTAATTTTTTTCACAACAGTATTTATCCTTGTACACAATATAATGGACACACTCTGCTATGAAATAGGTTTTCGCATGACAGGCAAACTTACGTTTAATTCTCAGAGCTAGAATCTATCCAAACTAAGTGCAAATCCTACTTTATCATAAGGATTTATTTTCTCTACAATCATTGGTGCACAGGCCAATGCCATCAACTCACTACTGCTGAGCACCTGGTTTAAATCACATAGGGCTCAAATCTTCATTGAACCCCATTTGTGAATAGTACCTGCACAGTGCTCTGACATTAGAACGAAGCAACATCTTCTTTGATCATCATTTCTACAGAGTGCAAGTCTTATTCTCTGGCACAGAACAAGTCAGCAATGATGCATGCATTGCAGCGCACAAGTTCAGTGTGTTTGTGTGTGTGGAGCATTGGCAAGCATATTGCGCGATTAGTACAGCACTCCGAGTTTGATTCACAGTCAAGAATCAGCACTGGTGAAATATGGTCAAACAATCCCCATGACCAATACAGCCTTGGGAGGTTTTCATCCAGCAGTGGATTGACATAGCGATATTCATTCATTGTTCTCGCATGGTTAAGAAAATAAACTTGAATTTGTTATGATAATGCATTCTCATGTTAAGGCTCTGCAAAAATAAATCAACCGTCGACCTTAGTCGACCAAGCCTGATACTTGTCAGTTATGATTGTTTCGCAGTACAGATGGTTGGAATGTAAAGATGCATCTACCTATTGTATTCTTAAGCTCGTATATGTTGTATAGAATGAATTCACGGGATCCCTTCAGCCACTAGAGACCGCTACATCCACAATCTTAACAACATATCGAATCACGAGAGGTGAATATAGTTAGGTTCTGGGAGGCCAGTGAGTGACAACTGCTCTTTTGCTTACATCATTGTACGCTCCATTGTATTAATGGTCAGACCTGACACCGGAAAATAACTGCAAAGGCTCTTGTACTTTGTCTTTGACATTAATACACATGCATTTTCATCAAAATGCAAGTGGCATATGTGATTAGATTTTTTTAAAGGTGAAAACATAAAAAGACAACAACCAGAATGTAAGATCGCTGAAAACGGCTGTCGCGCACGCCCCGTAATGCTGATGTTTTGATTGAAGTGTCAGAAATGCATTTCTTCTCGGAGGCGTTAATGTCACCCCGTGATTCGCATTGAAGTTTTTTTCCGCATTTTAAAGTCGCACGCCAAAAAAACAAGCGGCTGCCATTTCCTCAAAAAACCTGGCCGGCAGAGGTCTTCACATCAACACCGAAGCGAGGAGGGAAAAAAAAAAGCATTCTAATATTTTTTTGAATTCCAACAACTCGGGTGGAAATTGTGAATCAACGAAGCCAGACAATTTTCTGCCAACACCTCTAGAAAATTGTCTCGCCTCCCCGTGATTTGGTAAATATGCAATTTTCTTGCTCTGAATTGAGTTTGTTACAAAATCAACTGAATAGCATTCTTTTGTTTTGCTGTGCACACTAAAGCCGTTATAACTGCTCAAACGAAGGTTCCCTTAAAAAAACTGGTAAATTACTGTATTATTACAGACCAAGCCTCAATAAATCTTACGGATGTTTGTCTTGGAAAAATCCTGCTACGTTTTCGAATTTGGTAAATTTGAATACCATCATGCCGACGCACATGGCCTCCTGTTTTTCGAAGAACATTATGGGATCTTCAACGTCTTCTGTGAAGCAGATGTCATGTATTTATGCCAAATGCACCTGCAGTATTATCCAGGGCAACCAGGGTGTTTGAACCACCAACCCCTACAAGAGGAGACAAATGCGCTACCGATCGGCCACATCATTGCCCTTTATTTTTTTATATTTTTGAGGATCTATTCAAAAATTTGCAATCAATATGACGTCCTGAGGTGAAGAATCCTTTTGGAAATCTTACATAACAGGGTACATTTTTTGCCAGAGATTAGCCCATGGATGAAATAATTTTATAGGATTTATCCCAAAAATACCTTAAAGTGGTCATTTTATCCTTTACACACGCACTTTTTGTTTTAATTCTCAGAGCTGGAATTTAGCCACATCGATGTCTTAATATAATACCTATTTGTGCAGTAGTTGTTCGGACGGGCTTCGAACAATAAGCCAAGAAAGAACCCGGTTTAATCACAGGCGGCCGATACCCAAATTCAAATCCAGGCTCTCAGTGGCACTAGCTTGGTGTCTCTGACCTCCGAGCTACCCAACCTCCCATCTACTTATGCAGCAATCTCTGTTGTGCAGATAGTAGCGAGCATGCTTTATAGCAGTTGATAATGATTTCTAGTGACGTGCTGCACCCGTTACAATCGAATGAGTTATCACAAATTGCTCATTCAAAAACGTAGATAGAAAACAAAGACATTTGAAAGCTTTTCAGCGTTGCTTTATCATAGGGTGGAAAAATAATCACTCAAGTGAAATGTTAATGCATGCTACCCTCATTATCTGTCACTCAAGTTCTATTTTGGCAGCGCTCACACATGTTTGAGGAGTGCTGGAGCGGTAGTTAGTGCACCGTACTTCGCAAACTGGGGACCTGAGTTCAGATAACAGCCACAGCAAGTGGGATCTGAACCCATTTGGGGCCTCATCCTACGTCGATTCAGCCTTAAATAATTTACCTGCTTTTGTGAGTCAACATAAGCACTGGGAAGACAAAGGCAGCAGAGAATAATGTTTCTGGCACCATGTCCTTCTGCACCTTGGTGGACATAATAGGTACTCACTAACGATCGTCATCAATATCATGATCCGCCACGATGAATTCATTGCTGGATGGAGGTCATCCAAGCCATCACCATCCCTTGTGTTCTCACGTTGCAACCATCTAGAGCCTGCACGTGCGCTGAAACCATCACCGTCATCACCGTCATGGACATCCTCTCAGGAGTGTTTCCTACTTTGACTGTTCGTCTGTTATTTGTCATCATGCCTTGGGGTAGCATGTCCTGTCCAAGCCGAATTACTGTTCACTAACAGACCACGTGATGTCTCTAATGTGCATATGTCGCCCGGTCCACTTTTCCTCTTTCTATCTCTCGGCGTCCAAGCACGCAACCAGCTGTGCTTCATCGCACGCTTTTCATCTTTTGTCAGTGCCCGTGTTCCCGATCCATTTGCAATAGCAGTTAACATACACTGGTTAAAAGCTGATTCAATTTACCGGTGGGGCTATTACTAATTGGGCCTTCCAATCAGTGTATGCACATGTTGCTCCCCCCCCCCCCCCCCCCAAATATAATGAGTTTTCAATCCATTAATAACAGTGGCACAAATCCCTGGGCAGCTTATGAATTTAAACATTCAAATCAATAAAGCTTCTGGCAAACAAATATGTGACAGGATGGACAGGCCTGATTTGGCCAAGTACGAATTCATTTGAAGCTACAGAATTATATATCGTTTTAATATATATAATATGTATAAAAAATATACTATTGTGAATGTCTGCAGCATTAAAAACATTCACGACACACGTTAAGAAAACGTGTTACTCAATGTGGCAACACTACATTACACGTGTACATGATTGTAAAACATTCTTTGTGACTTGTTATTTAAAAAATACAAATCTGCCAAATTAAACATGAAAGAGGACAATATTGGATTATTTACAGAAACCACATACGCTAACACGCGTTTTACATCCTTACATTCTGCCAGTGTCGAGTCCGCTTGAGCATTTTCCTGAGTTACAGTTGCGAAAGCCAGCCATGGTTATGGATTTTAGAGCATTTAACATTTGGCGAACTTTCCAAAGCCTTGCACAAATTCTAATTTCCTGGGCCAATTAATGGAAATTTAAGAGCAGAATTGTCTTGGCAAAAAATGATATGCGTGTTGCGTAATTAAGTCGGCTCTTTGCCCGACATCGTGCTCAGGGATCGGTTTATGATGCTCAGTGCGGAATAATTCACTGGCACGTGACCAACACGTGGACGACGTGCTCGCTCGCAGGGACTGGGTTGTTGCGGCGAGACACGCTGTGGTCGCCTTCATAATGCCACCCAATTTGGCAAAACAAGTCAAACCTCACGCTGCATTCAGAAAGCTCGTGTGCATGAAAGCAGCTGAACGTCAACGTTTTGGCACCCAAGACACTGGGATAATCCTCAGTAAAAGCACAACGTCTCACTGTGGGCTGCAACTGCTCAACACCAACCAAAAACAAATTGGCTGGCATTAGCAACTACACACACGTTCATTGGTCCGTATCCATGCCGCTCGTTTAAAGCTTTCATTGACTGGGTGTGGTAGCTCAATAATAATCAAACAATGTCTTTAGTAACGTGTGGAAACACGGAATTAAGTTCTGCTGACGTTTGTTTTTACTCACCCTAATGCGCTGGTTCAGGGCCCAACCAGGCAAAAAAACACATTCTTGTTGCTATTATTTTTTATTAATCAAACTTACATTTTTTAAATCATAATTTAACTTAATTAGAAAAAAAAATTATCATGCTATACTACCGTGTGCAATTTCACGATTGTGCTGATGTGTTACCAGGTTTGTCTACTGCTGCTGTTCGGCATGTTGTCCGACAGTGCTTCACGTTTCTGGGAGCTTCTTGATGAACTGAATTCAGTTTCTGCCCAGCTCTCATCTTCATTCAGCTTTTAAAGAAGCTCCCAACAAGTGGAGAGACATTATCTATTCTTTTAACATGGCACGCTTGTTTCGTTTATATTCTTAGGTTTTTTCGGTAAAGTCACGTAGGTAAAAACAAGTTAAATAAAAATAAAATAAAAATCACGACGTTTCAAGTGATACAGCTGTGACGGTTCCACCTGAAGACGGAAGCTTGTGTTGCCTCCGAAACGTCGTGATTTTTATTTTATTTTTATTTTACTTTTATTAATTTTTTTTTACCTACGTGACTTTGCCGAAAAACCCTAAGAATATGAATCCTTGCAGTCACGAAAGCTTCAAATCTAGAATTGTTTCGTTTACCCATGAAGGCTTCCAACGAGTCCCAGGACTTTGCCGGACATCGTGCCGAAAAACGCTCGGCACACCCTGAATACGCATCTGAGAGGGATATATTGCCAAGTGATGGGGAGAGAATTGCTGTACTCATGAAGACTCCTAGACTTTAAAATGCACGTCTGCTATCTTTTGATACTAAATTTTGTGCAATGTGTGTTTTTTGTTTATTTGTTCAAATTACCTTTAAAAAAGGTTCTTTAAAATAGACACAGAACAAACTGTTCGAGAAGCCGGTTTCATCGTCTTGTTGCATCAGAGGGCCATGCCATGCCTTTGGGTTTCGACCTTCATCATCAATTGAGCCGGGTGCCCCCCTGGCATTAATCTTCATATACAGAATTTTTATTTATGGTCATTCGTGTATAATTATGAACAAATCTGTTCTATGAAGATGCATTAGGCTAATTTGTAAATGAGAAAACAATAAGAAATATTATAAGCACGACCGTCCAAATATAATCCTGCTACGAGCCAGTAAAACACTGCTCTTTTGACATTGAGTTCAAGGTCATATTCTGCACACAATAGAGATGTTAGGGTTTTGTTTCACGTTTATTTACCGTAAACTAAAGGCTTTTATCTACCAGGTAATGCCCACTGAGCTATTAGTTCTGTTTTAGACGTGACCTGGCCAGACCTTATAGCTCATAGCAGTGGCTCATCACATTTGGGAATTTATAATAGCAGCCAAATGATCGAAATACACGCGTCTGACGTGGAGGGATAAAGATAACCTGTAGAATATCCACGCGACCACGGAAAGACCACGGAAACTCAAAATATACATGCTTTAGTTTTGGGATTGAACCCCCGACTATCCTGCATGCGAGACGAGGGAGATCACATCTCACCACTGCGGGGGAGCTAACGTTGAGAAATAGAGAGGAACACAGGGATAAGAGATCATCATACACGGGTTAAGAACTATTTAAACCGCTAAGAAAAGTAATTGGACTTGGGCACGGCACGTTGTTGGAACGGATGGAGACTAATGGTCAACAATAATTAGAGCACAGAGTGGAACCCACAGAATGGACATTCAAGAGGACGTTCACCACGAAACTGGAGCAATGAAATGAGCCTTGTGCCGGTGCTGGGTGGATTGTTACATCGCGGGATCACGTGGTACGGCGCTGGCTTCTTGTTGTGAGCCTTTAATCCAGCAGTGGATTGGCCTTGGCCGATGCTGATCGTGATGAATGAGCTGAAATCACATGCCTAAAATATGCACCGAGTATCCGAATGGGAAAGAGAGTTAAAGGAAGGCAAGGTATTAATAATTAACATGCGACAGGCACGAGAGAGAGTGGACAGGTGAGAAAAGCAGAGCGCTCAGCGATTAAAAATACAGAAGCCCACCGACCTCGGCATCGACATAAAAAACACAGCGAACGCCCGATGACCTCCCGTTTAAAAAACTGGACGTTACGTGGAACAGAATCACAGACCAATCTTGCACATGAGTGTTTTCAATGAGTGAATGAAAAGGACGGTGCAGGTGCTACTGGGGCAGATCCCGCTCAGACATCTGTGAGGCTGGAAAAAATGTGCTTTGCCATGAGGACTTGCCAAATATATATTTATCTAGAAAGTCAGTGTCAGAGGTGTAAATCCGTTGCCATGGCGCTCAACCCTAGCAACAGCACGGTTCATCTGGCACCATATATTTATAAATATAAAGTGTGCACCAGTTACCAGGCCAACGGGCACGGAGAACATGGCCATTCCGTTGGAGACTTAAATTGCACCCATAATCCTTTGTTCAATGCACACTATCCAATTGTGTGTGTGTTTTAAGGGGGAGAGTGACATTCAACTGAAGTTATTTGTGTTCTCTCCTGTAAATGAAGATTACATTTAAAGCCTTACCTCAAATAACAAATTACAGAGGGAGACTGTTTTATTTTGCCATACCGCAGAGAAGCCAAAAACGTGTTCTCATGATCAATAGAATGCTACCAATTAGACGGACAATATTTCACCGGCCTTCAGACTCCTCTACAAAGTCTCACGAGGTAAAATACGAAATAAATTTTCTAAGAAATATATTTGCTTCACACGTGCATGAGAATGCAATTGCTTGTCTTTAATCAGCTGTGCAAGCCCACCAAGTTCAACATGCTGTGACAGTGTGCACGAAGACACAACCTGTGCACAGGCAACAGCTAAGGAGCCAAAATCGTTCAAGCGTCGAAAAGTTTACCCGCGTAACCATCACGAAAAAATTAATCATTTTGAAGTTAATTACCAGGCATTCACACATACCAAAAAAGTTTTACCATCTTACATCAAAGACAATCGTTTATAGGCCACATCCCCTCTGACGGTGTCATCTCATGCAGCGTGTTCACACAGAGATGAGTATAAGAAAAATGTGTTTTATCAATTTATTCGCTTAATTATGTGTGAAAGTACAATGAATGTTCTATTTGTAGGGTACTAATTCAGAGCCACTAGTAGGAGGCGTTTTCTCTCTTGTTTATTCCGGCTCTCACAGCCATACAGGGATAACTCCATACCGGGTCGGGGCAGCCGACATGCTTCCAGACCCACAGCTTGGAGAGGCGAAGACCACGACGACAGAAGCATGACGAGTTCCACTCCTGATTGCAGCAGCCCCAACTGCGAGTCGGAGCTCGCCTTTTATACTCCCCAGCGTGGCCAGGCTCCGCCCACGGCCACGCCCCCTTCTGGATCCCCCAGAAGGCTCCGGGCTTGGCCCACAGGTCCAACTGGTAGTACGGGCTGCTACCCATAATTCCATTGGCTGCCAATCTCCCAGCGCCACGCGCTACAGTGACTCATTCAATGAAACTACACATTCACAACACGAAGAGTAAGTGTAGGCCAGATTGCATATTTTATCAGGAAAGTGTTTTCTCACAATCTGAACGCCTCGATTTGATCTCTTCTTACATATTTCAAAATATATACAGCAGTTTTAAACACGTGTCAGGCATGCAGTTTAGTTGTATTCACATAGTGAATTATTACCATTGCAGGCATAAATTCATCATTAGCATCTTCAGCCACGGTCATTCATCTGTCGGATGCAAACCTCCCCAAGCTGCTGCCATCTTCCACAATTCAGCGACGTAACAATGCACCACACCCAGCACCAGAACACAAAAGGATTTCATTGCTCCATTCTCTCGGTGGATGTTGTTCCAGAACACCCTCCATTCCTCCGCTGCCATTCCGTCATTATTCTTGATTATTGGCCATCATAACCTTCTAACAACATGTCCAATCCAAGCCAACTCACCTTCTGCATATGTTGTCTAATTCGTAAAGCTCCTCTTGGTATTTCTAAATGTAATTTCTAACGTGCATATGTCCACGCTTCTTTTCGCACTTTTAACTTGTTATTTTTAGGCATGTAAAGATTTGCCCGCTCTTCCAAAAATGTAAAGGAATTGTCACGATTCAGGGCTGTGATTCCATTCAATGATCAATAATCGCTGTTTAATATTTCCATGTTATCTGTAATGCTTCGAATGTTTATGCCTCGTGTGTTCAGTTTTAGCTACACCATTGGCCTATATCTATTGTTAAACATCGCATTTGCGTGAACTAGCCTATTGTTACGTGCACAATACGATGCGTGCCTCGCGAGTGTGATCATTGATTTTAATCGATGAACCAATGCATCGATAGATAACGTGTGTCCACGTGTTACCGATACAACGAGAGCCACCTTGTGGGCGATTAAACAGCTGTGTGGACCCGTACATAAACTCGCTCCCACCAGAGGAATGTGGAATTTCTGCCACAGGCTCAAAGGTGGTAAACAGGTGAGCACCATCTGAATTCTCAATCGAGCAGGATATCACTTTTTTACGTTTGACTTCTGATTAAATATCAGTCACGTCAATTGTGTATATTTGTAATTAATGCTCATTAAACGCCTTGGACATCCCTTTATTCAGCATCTTTTTAGCATTATTTAGCATTCCCTCAGAGCGTTGCAAATGCAGTGTTGTTGCGAGCCTGGAGTTTGACCCCATCTGGGCGAGGGATTACTCATAATGATGAGGCCATCACCTGCACCCTCTTCACAGGCCTCACCCCACACTACTCCTTGTCATGATGAGGTCAACCCATTCCAGATGGGGGTCAATGTTTAGGACAAAATCATAACACTCGTGCAGACAATATAAACAGCAGCATCTCTCAGCACTAAATCATATTCAATTATATTTCTGAGAAGTTCTAAATGATATCTGTAATTAATACAATCATAACACTCTTACGGATAATATAAACAGCAGCATCTATCTGCACTGAATACTATTCAATTATTTTTCCGAGAAGGTCTGAATGGTATCTGTAATTCATAGGTATGGAGAATGTAACACTCACTTTCATGTGATCCCAACTACTTGAGTTAGCCTAGCACACAGTTATCACATTTGTGATGGTTAGATTATAGTCCTAAATTATTTTACTGAATGGACATTGGTATGTTAACGTTTATTGCAGACAAGATAGAGATGATAGGTAATCATTGACTGACCATGTCAATTAAAGGGGTAACGTTTATAAGGATTTGAATTGAGCTGATATTTTTGATTCACCCCAAATCTTTTGACACGAATCCAGTTCCCCTTGAGATATGTTGCGACTTGGTTTTATTTTCTTTCGCGCCGCCACCACTCTCTGGTGGGGCTTCTCTGACGTTAATAGGCAAATAAGTTTCAGCAGTCTTCTTCCGCCCGTGTGCACGCCACTTGGGCTGGGTTACGTAACCTCTGAGTAGCGCGTAGGAGGCAGTCAGTCACCATGGTGGGACTCACACTCATGGGCACAATTGCCACTTTTTGAAATTGGTATTGCACCTGTCTTATGAAGCAGAATAACAGGATTAAGAGCTGTCATCTGCAAGCGCTGCGGTGCAGCGCGAGTGCTCAGATAATGCACGAGTAAGTGCATTATCTTCCGCTTTGTCCAAGTGAAATGCCCAGCCTTTAATGCCCATCACTGGAAAAGTTTTTTTAGATGCTTACATAGTGTTATTATTGCTATTTACTTATACATTTTACGAAAATGGAACAAATATTGATAAGTGCACTGAAAAGGGCAGATAGATGCACGCTTTGGAATTGGATTGGAGACGAAGAGGAACACGTGGATTTCGAGAACGTATGCAGACATAATGCAGACATCATTCAAACTGTAGAGAGAAGTGCACTGGGGGGGGGGGGCAGGACACATCTCCCAAAGAGATGACGGCCGATGGTCAAGGACAATAACGGAGTAGCAGCGAGAGAATGGAGAGAGCATCTGATAAACACGTCCGCTGAGGAGATGGAGCAATGAAATCAGTTCTTGTGCAGGTACCGGTTGAATTGTCCACCGTGGCATCACAGAATATGGCGGTGGCTCGGGGAGGTCTTCATCGAGCAGTGGATTGACCATGGCCAATCATCACTATTGACGATTACTATTGAGCCAATCCTAACATGGCATTGTCATGTTGGGAATCCCTGCAGCTCGTGATATCAGGGCAAGTTCACAGTAAGTGGGGTCAATCTAACACTGGGGGGGCAAGCCACGATGTCTCCTATTTTATTTTAACAATGGCGAGGGGGGTATTTTGAGCCCCGTCTCTCTGCGAAGAGAAAACGTGCACCGTGCGGCACGACATTGTTTTGTTGTATTAATCCAACAAAACAATTGCACCGTTGGCATGGGGTCGTGCGATTCCATGGCATTATCAAACAACTCTCTCCCGCATTTGCATGAAACATCCAGACCGCCCTGCATATATCATTGCCCTATCTGCTGGTGGACAAATGTGTTTGCACTATAAATGTGTGCGATTTGTCACGTTCGCTAAGACATATTTTGAATAATATATAATGAATCAAAAGCGCAGAAACGCGAAATGTGCTACCTTGGGGAGCACTCAGCAATGAGTTTTTCGAAAACGGACCATTCAGTGTGTGCACAATGTATTACAGAAGCACACAAGACCAACCGGATAACGAATATGCACAGCTTTGAGTTGCAAACCGTGTTATTTTCTCCAGAGTAATTTCGCTGAGGGAGATAAATAAATAAATAACCCCGCACACAAATTATGATAATAAACTCCTTTGGCAACAATTTGTCAAATAAGCTGTAATGTAGGGACAAAGGTAGACTTGGAGTTCAGAATCAGAATATTTATTTAGGCTTGAGGAATCCGATGCGCTTTGACGGATGTGCAGGAGGACATCTCCAGTAGGCTTGGATGAGGAACCAGACCTCTGACTTACGTTAGCAACTTGCCACACGAATTTTGTGTGCGATGTAAATTGAAACTTATTATTATTACTGTTAACCAAAATTGCATTCGCTTCCTTATTTTATACTTGTATAGCGCTTTTATCCAAGGCGCTTTACAAGTGTGATACAATTATGGTAACTAAAAGTGATATAATGAATAGCGATGGGGTATAGGGAGGGCGGTTAGTGGGTACCAGAATTACGGGGGTGCCTAGGGATGGAGCAAAGGATGGGCCAGGGACAAGATGTGGGTCTTGAGCTGAAGGAGCGGAAACTAGACAGGGAGGGATGCTTGCTTAATGTGTAAACACATGGTGGACCACTTAACTCTTTTCCACTGCACAACCGAGCCGCAGCGGAGCCCAATCAGCCGCACGACTCAGGACGACCTAAGCTATTATTCTACTGCAGTAGCCGAAGTCATTCATTGGTGTGTGACATACACACCAAACAATAGGGTCATTATCCCCACCCATGGGCCCTACTTGGCCCCAAGTCAGCGTATCATGGTTTGTCCTGGCTCGGTATGGCAAATGGCCAGTGGAAAACCGCCCGCACCCGAGGATCCCCGCGTTGGCTCGGTTCAGTTGTATCAGTGGAAAAGGGTTGTTTCTGGCTCCACTCAGGGAGCAAGAGAGCCTCGCAGAGATGAGAGCACTGAAACCTATTCCACTTGGGGATATTCATTCCCCGTGTACATTATCATTATGAGACTTTGGGAAAACAAAATAGGTAGGCTAGCATATACTCAGGCAAGGTTTCACACGTCGTGCTTTTCTGGAATGTGTATTAACTCAGTGGGGTGTCAAAAATGTATCAACTTGTACATTGACAGCAAACCAGAATAAAAGGAAAACCGTAATCACAGCTCCTTCTTATTGTGTGGACGGGTACAGCACAATGCCTTCCCTCGACATACTCTTCACGTACGCAGCATCGCACGATGCCAGCGTTATAGTTCATTCTTTTACACAGAAACCTGTGATTTACGTGACATTGTTTCCAATTTTTTGCCTCGTACTCCGAAACACCTGCTTGCGTTTGTACGACTGTGATAATATTGATACGAGTTATTTCCATAATACTGATTCCGCGTGACAGAAATGTGAAATTCACAGCTAACCATTTTGTTCGTGGTGCCACAAATACTACAATTTGGCTTGAATTACAGCATCTTTTCAACTGTGTCTGACACATATTCTTTTTTTCTTTACTCAGGTTAAACATTCAATTAGAATAAAAAAGGATATTGATGCCACATTTAGATATTACATAGAATCAAAGCCACTTGCACCAAATTACACATTTAGTCCACTTGAATTTGAAAAGGTGTTGGAGTATTCTTCTCAGCGTCTCAGTTTTATATCTCCTGAGAGTTTTACCCCCAGGCACTTAAAGTCGGGAGTTTCAGGAATTCTGTGGATGGTGATTGGCACGATAAAAGTGAAAATTGGTATGTGAGGAGGCTCTTGTTGGAAGCCCTAATAAGGTTTGAATCTAGAAATGTGTGCCCTTTCCGCTGCTTGTAGTGAAATAGGTTTCACAAAAGGATGGTGATGCATGCCTGTGACCTTTATGAGACGGACTCAACCATCAGAAAAGTTAGGACGGGGTGGATGGCCTTATATAATATTTAGTGGGTATTCCTCACAGTGACACATTACACATCTGAGATTTCCTGAACGGCAGTGCGTGACATATCCAAAGGGAGCTCTGGCGTGGAACACACACAGGAGACGCTGAAGCACATTCCTTATTCAGCGGGGATTCTCTCCAGCTGCCCCATTTCCAGCTGAGCAGCGTGGCAGATCGCATGCCAGCGACAGGGTTGGGACATTGAGGAAGCGGGAAGCACTCAACACTTGAGCTTTGATGCCGTCCGTGCAAGATGCACAGCCACATTTCTCAATCCACTGCTGGATGAGAGCCTCCCCATGCCTTGTGCGCTGTGAGCGATATTTGACCATATCTCATCACGCTGGTCAGTAGTGGGGGTTGGTAGGGGCTGTGAAGAACAACTGATTTTTCTGCACACACTGAAGATTACACTATTTGTTGTGCAGGATGGTCGATCATCCAAGCACTATCCAAGATGTGCCACGTGATCAGGTGCATTCCACGTGATTTGGCCATCAGTGTGCATCGCCACTGCTCACTGTCAAAATGGCTATAACAATACATGAATCAAGTGTAATAATAGTGCCATTATTTCCCTACTCTTAAGACCGTTTCAGAAGACTCATTTTTGCATTGGGATGTTTGGCCAATCCTATACCTTGTATATGGGAGTAAAATAGAGTATGTACCCGTGGGAAACCTGCAAATGTCAAAGAATAACACCTATAGCACAGATTGATTAAATAGTTAACGGTGGCGAGATGTTAACTACCTCGCCTGGTTTACAGGAGGTCGTGAGTTCGATCACAACCCTGAAGCAGTCGCGTGGATTTTTCTCCGGGTCCTCCGGTTTTTCCCTCCATATTTAGAAACATGCGTTTAGAGTATTTGGTTGCTATAAATTTCCACATGGTAAGCGATGTCGTTGAGGTATCATTTGTGGCCAGGTCGCTTCTGAAAAATGCTACGGTATATAGCTCAGTGGGCCTCACCTGGTTAAAAAAAGCTTCGTTTTAATACACTTGTGATCACATCTGCTGGGCACCTCGCAGCCTGACTGAAAATCCCAGTGAAGCTCCACATCTACGAGTAAGGGGCCATCCGTTTAGTACAAACGCAAAAATCTGTCAAAACTTGACCCCTCCCCCCTCCCTGTACGCACGTTGACTTTTTACATCCTCCCCTCCGTGCAGAAACGATCAAGGACTAGTAATATCAACGTGTTTAAGCAAACACAGCCGGACTGTCTAACTCATTTGAAGGCCAATGTAGACAAATTATTATCGAGGCTTCACCCCCCCCCCCCCCGTTTCTAATGCGTACGCATCGTCAGTAGACCCCCATACACAAGCGTAAGCATTTGGGTTAACCCTCCTCCCCCCTCCATGCGTATGTACTCAATGGATGGCCCCAAAAGGCCGTCAAAAGGCGATCCTTGTTTATTATGAACGACTCCAACGCTCGCTGCATAGCTCAATGGCTCTGCCATTCGAATGCGGCATGCACAGCCTCCCATTGGCCAAGCGACAACCTCCCATTGGCCGAGCGACAACCTCCCATTGGCCGAGCGACAACCTCCCATTGGCCAAGCGGCACCCTGATTGGACAACAGGTTTGAAAGGCGACATGCGGGAGTTTTGAAATCCGTCGAATGGGCAAGTAAAGCACGCTGGAGAGGGAGACCAGAGATTGGCTGTGTAAGGGATGCATCGTCCTTGCTGGCAGCCTTTTTGCTTCGTCTCTCTACAAGTGGTCTATGCTGATTAAATCCAATTGAAGACTCCATTGCGTGCTGGAATTCCTTGTCTACGGCTCTTTACATGTACGAAAAATGTTCGTGTGTGTGTGTAGAACTCCTTTCGCACCGTACGTAGCCAACCGTGCTAATCGGAGGTGAGGCTCGTGACATGCTTAGCTTTCAGGCCCCACCAATATTTGTCAAGTTCGTTGCAATTTGGTTTAGCATGGAATTAATTGAATAATGTGCATAAATATAGCTATCAGGACGGAGTGCCAGAGTTAAGTAGAAGCATAAGCCCTGCTTAATACTCCATACAAAACCACCGGGGTTACTCTCTTACCCAAGATGTCTGCTCAATCCTGACTGCAATCTTCCCCCCCAAATTGGTGAATGCTTCATGCCGAACCCAACATTTTGAGTGAGTGCCAGTCGCTTTAAACGAGACCGTAAATTACTGCAATCTGCCAGTTCCCTGTGTTTGCAGCAGGTCCGGCTACAGCCCCCTCTCAGGAGCCAACTTCAAGAGTTGATGGGGAGGAACACCATCACAGTGGTTCACCGGCTAAGGAAAGTGAACCTGGGTACGGGGGGGTGGGCAAAGGGACGTGGTGGTGGGGGTGGTGTTTGATGGTTTTGGTTGGGGTGGTGGTTTGTGGCTGTGGCGGAGCGCCGGGTGGCTAAAGCACAGCAAGTTGGTACAGTAGGGGGCACAGGTGGTGCATCAGCCAGTCATCTCGGTCATCTCGGTCAGTCGACCCGTGGCACCTGCTGGGTCTGCGGGCGTTCGACACTTCACGTGGCCTCAAGGTGCACTTGGCCTGGCACAAGCGTCGTGGTGACGTCACCGCCACTTTTCTAGCACCCGGTCCTGGGCGGTGGAATTCGTGCTGCAGTGCTCCGTGCTGCCATTCGTTAACACCATTTATTTATTTTATCCACGAGTATTTTGCCTGAATGCATTGTTTGTGACATCTAATTTTAAAATGAGGTCCTGCCGATGCCATGGGTTTATGGGCAATTATATAAAATGAGGCAGACTTGTAAGTGCACACAGGCAAGACACGTTGGTTTTTAAATTGCATAATTAGTAAACAATATGTTAGCTTTAATTACTTAATACACGCGCAGTATGTTGCAGGTTATAGCAGACAGGCATTATGCATGCAGGAGCAGGTTTTACATAATTGCGGCATTTACAGATGACTGACAATACACTGCAGTGCTTTACAGCAACAGCGGCAACGTTACTGAAGCAAGTGACAGTTTTGTACTCGAGCTACACATGGGATGTTCTTCATATAGCCAGAAGTCCCCTTGCTGTACAGGGTTGACTGCTCAGATCGTATTCATCCATGTGCTTCTATCCTGTGCATCTTCTCAAGTCACATCCATCTACCGTCCTCATGTTATTCCACCGCATCCTCCCATCTCCCCTTTCAGCCTCCCTCTTTGCCTGCACACGTGGCCCTTTCCCATTGCATCTTCTGGTCTCTTTTGAACACTTGAACTATATATGCTGCACAAAATACGAACAAAGCCGCAGGACAACGCTACAAAAAGTTGTCCCCTGGAATACGCAACGATATAGATAGGGGGTTTGCTAAATAACTTTAGGCACACTGATACATTGTATATATATATGTGTGTGTATACATATAACAAGTGCTTGTCATTTGTGAACACTTCGACAGGGTATCCGTATTGCTATTATGCACTGGCACACAAGCGGGAAAACTAACTCTCACCTTCCAGGCTGCCCGTATTGTGTTGCAGCACCAGATGATGGCAAGAAATTGGACGTTGTTCCAAGTGTGATATTGCATTTCTAGGGGATGCGTGGTTTGCCGCGGGATCGCAGGGACATTGTGCCTACCGACGACTTCACACCATGGTGTACGGATCACGATCTGTGCAGGCACAATCGTGAGGTCTGGCACTCCACTGCAGACAGCAACGACATTCTATCTCTGGCAGACACGTTCGCTTCGAAGCCAAAGTAAATTCGAACTCCAACTTACCTTGCATATTAAGCAGTCCCCCTCCTTTACCTCTTTCCATTCATCTCTTAAATCCTACCTCTTATCTCGTGGCCATGCTCTTCCTCTTCCATCATCTCACTCCTCCACCTCTTCCTGTCCCTCCCCTACCCTTTCGTGGTCCCTAAGTGCCTTCTGTCACGGTCACTCATTCCTCAATACGTGCACTCCCCTGCCATTCTAAATCATTCTGTCATCGTTTTTATTTGACTTTGTCAAGTGCTTTGAGTAAAGGTGCTCTATACATAACATTATATTAGATTTAGCCATTCAATTGCTTTTTTCTGAGTGTTGGAGAATTGTAGATGCACCCACTCACTCAACCACCCGCAGCCCTCGCTTGAAAAAATATGGAACAGTGCAAAGTGACACGCTCCATGGTTTGGTAGTGTCCATAGCCACAGGCGCACACAAAAAAGTCTTTGATTTTCCACTCGTGCATTTGGTGTCCACATCTTCCATGGTTTGTGCAGATCTGGTTAAGCGAAGTGCTGCCCATAATTTCCTTGGAAGATGGAAGCTGAGCAGAGTGGTGTGGGCTCTGCAGCATTACGGCAAGTATCCAGTGACACGATGTTTAACAGCACAGGAATCCAAGGCACTGGTGTAGTTCCGAATCGCGATGTTCGATTGGTTATTGATGCATCGGTGGCAGCTTCTTTTGCCTCCCCAACTTATACCGATGATTCTTTTTTTTAATGAGGGTCACCCTTTGTCTTGGTTTTAATGGTGGCCTTTTTCAGGTGTTCATTAAGAGTCAGTGTGTGATCACGTGTTATGCCTAGATAGGTCAGCCCGGGGTCACGTCACACCTTTTCACCACAGGTCACATCGAGTCTGGCGTCAGCAATATTGTTGTTGACATGAAATAACTAAGATAAACGCTACCCTGGGTTTGATCTCATTTGCCGCGTTTCATAAGTACTTTGCCAGAAACGTTGGGGTGGGAGTTGAAGAGTGGCCTCTAGCATACCAAGGTAGAGGCGATACCGTCCGATGACTCGCTCGATCACGCCCAGGTTTTTCGGCTTTGATGACGGTGGCCTCCCTCCAGAATTGGGGAATTTGGTCGGTCTTGAGCACATTGGTGTAAAAAGAAAAGTGTCCAGCCATCTCTGAGCCCTTGGGCCTGGAGAGTATGGTGGTTGAACAGTGTAGGAATGAAATGAACAGTCAGACCAGTAGACGGAGTCTTCAACATGGGTAGATAGCAAGTGTATACTCAGGGCTGTTTTTCTCATTTCTTGAGTTCAACATGAACTGGCATGGCACATTTGAGGGTTGAATTCTGTCACCTTAAAAAAAGTAATACTGTTTCTGGATGTGTCTGGGTTAATCAGAGATTCGAGCATTGAGCTGAGGTCCAGGGTTTGAAATCAAGCAGCTGCCAGTGATTAAACTGGGTTCTCAAGTGTAGTAAGTTGATGGCGTCAGTCCGTTCATCAATTGATACACACACACAACCGACTACGCTAAATAGTCCCTTCTGTACTTAATTTGGCTAAATTCCAACTTTCATATAAAGGTTTGACTATCAAACCATGGACATTACTATCATATGCAGAGTCTATTGGAAAATGCTGCCCACTACTATACAGATGAGAGGTGATATTTGCTTCTTTGGGGAATTCTCGAACATGAAAAGTTGCACTGCTCTGGGAAAGATCTGAATGGATTTTTCGTCTCATGGCATGATGCCGATAACACAATCGGGATAAAATTTGGCGGGAATGAGAATTTAAAAAATGAAATATTTTTTAATCCGGCTAATCCCATCCGACATCCAAGTTGCACATTCCAGAAACAGGCAACTTCAGGCCTGGGGGGGAGGGGGGGGACAAAGATATAACCAAATCTCCCTGTCGACCAATCTCCGACACTCCACCTGGGAAAACTCACAGCCAGCATTAAGTGCAACTGTTCATTTGTTTGATGTGGAAATGTGGACTGCATCTGGCCCACGAAACATGGCATTTTCCATCTCCACCAGGAGAGATGGCTTTGTGGGATAACACCCAATATCCTGGATTCAATCCTGCGTGGTGAGTAAGCGCAAAGGAGAAAAAAAAAGCACGCGAAAGAGAGAGAGAGCCATGTTCGACATTAAAAAGCTCCTGATGCCGGACGTATCCAGGTCTGACGCTCAAGGTCCATCTCATCCGAAGGCGGGATTGTCGTACTTTTATTGCATTTCCTAATGAGTGTTTGTGTTTGATTGAGCATGCCTCGCTACTTAAGAGCAAAAGAAAGCGGCAGCAATCGAGGTGGGGGGAAGAGTGAGGTCGGCCGACACGGCTGGGTGCGCAGTGGTTGCGCGAACGCAACTTACGCTGCCGCCGTTGCTATAGTGCTTTGGCAAGATCCGACGATCCAGAGGGTTCATTTCCTTACAGTTTTTTTGTAGTTTGTATATCTTCCTAGAATCAAAAGATTTGAAGCTCTGCTTAGGGTCATCTTTAAATCTTTCTTACAAACGTTGGACGCTGGCTTCTGGATGTCCTATTTAGGTCACCCCCCCCCCCCCTTCTATACTAGGAATAAATGTAACAGCACAAAATGTGATGTCGGGGCATGTGTGACCAAAATAAAGTAAATCTGTACTTTTTTAATATACTTTGTGTGGAGCACAGCTTAAACACAGTATGTGTTGGAATATATCACCGATTGGTGCTGCCGGCAATTGACTCAAATTAAATTAATTTGCAGTTTTTACATTTCTTAAAATACATGTGAATGAGAAATTATTTTAAGAAAGTGAAAACCAATTTCAATAAAAGAAAATTAATATCACTACTGTCCTGCGTGTTTTTGAGATAAATTGCATCTTGTTAGGCACGATGTCTGACATTTCGCTCCACGTGCTGGGACCATTTTTCAGAAACTGAATTGAGCTTCAGGAATTAAACGTCGGACACAATTGGCGAACAATACTCTGTACAGCCCGAAAAAAAGTCGGAGAGTTATACACAAAAAACCTACGCAGGGGTAAAATAAACGGCAAATAACTATAAACATACATAACTGAGAAATTATGCGATTGTGGATTGTATATAAACAGCAATGCCTGCAATGTTACATTTCACGTGGTGCCAGTTTCGCACATTTAATTCGAGCGGACCCAACGAGCATGGTTTTATTTTTCAAAATGTGGCACTCGCACCCCTGAGAACATGACAAGCAGACATGCGGCGTTGCCAAAATGACAAGTCCCCCCAGCCTGAGAGATGTGTCTGATTCACTTGTGCTCATACAATATCAGGAGAGTAGGAAAAAAAATCACTCTGATAAGGAACAGCGTAAATATATGTCACAGTTGGCCAATTCTCTGGGCACAATGTGTGGGTGGGAAGATTGGCCATTGAGGTTGTTCCCAACCTCGAACGCCCCCGAGCTCCGGTTACACATGCTGATAGAACCATCACTGTCGGTGGGATTGGTATTGTTTTATGCGGGAAACGATCGCATATGTATATTTCTCAAAGAAATATGTATTTTGAAGTAGGCAGCATTACTAACGCCTGCTGAAACCCTCAAAGCAACACTCTGATCGACATCATCAAGCAATTGATGGACATTGTTTCCGGGGCAGCCTCAGGCAAGGCCATTATTAAACCGTGTACTCACGGTACTGAAATGGCCCTTGAACATCATAAACGGAGTTTTCTCCGATCTGTATAATCCTCATCTGTATCGCTCATCTGGTAGATCAATAGGCTCCGAGTGGCCACAGCCAGAGTTCAAATGTAACCCAAGATAAATGTAACCCGGGATGCTGCCATGGGGTAATGGCTAGCAGCACACTGCACTTGCAATCCAGAGGTCACGGGTTTGATTTGATCTCCCGGGATGGCATTTGAAAAATGGGGTACGTTTTTTTTAAATCCCCCACTCCCCGCCTCTGTCCACCCAGCAGTACAAATGTGTGTGCCACAGTGAGTCGATTAGCAGGTGACATGTGGTGGGGTACAACGTGGACACTCCAACCTCTTCCAAGACGTCTGACTGGCGTGGAAGGCTAAACGCTCTCTAGAGATGCTCCCTTGAGTCCCCTCGAAAGGTGGCTCATTCCCCAGCAACGGCATGAGCAAGGCATTGCAGGGCTGCACCTTTAACTGTTAAAAATGTATGGACTGTGCAGCGTGAACATTTGTGATACATTTCAACGTTTTTTCTGTGGTTTTATAGTCATTGCTTGTTTAAGTTGTGTAACCGTATTGGCTGTTTTTTGCTTAAACCCAAACAAACCCAAGCTACTCGACTTCTGTGTATTATTCTGGCTTTGGAAGAAGTAAAAGGTCTGCAATTTGGGAGGGATGAGCAGAGGGACCTAGTATCGATATGGACAGTACACACACTTCAGACAGAAAATAGAAATGGATTTGAGTCTTTAAAAAAATAGCAAGTGGATGTTGCAGAAGTACAAAGTCGTTTTATACAGAGCAGAATCGTTGGCTGGCTTTCAGATGAGTGTTACGAGTTTGTCTCAAAGCTTCTGCATTCTACGATACCGTTTGCACTCAACATTTTTTTTATTGTCTTATGCAAGGCGTTATAGTGGGATGCGTCGGCGTGGCGAGCGGTGGCAGAGGAGTTATCGCATTGTGCCATCAACTATACGGAGTGGTTAAATTTTGATTGAAATCTTTCGTGACTGCAGGGATTCATATTTTTGGTTCTTTCGGTAAAGTCACGTAGAATGGAAATAATAAAATAATAATAAATATTATTTAAAGTCACGTAGAAGGGAAATAATACAATAATAAATATTATTTTAATAATAAATATTATTTTATTATTAAAATAATAAATATTATCTTATTATTTCCCTTCTACGTGACTTTACCGAAAAAAACAAGAATATACGAGTGGTTCTTAACCTTGACTGTAGCCTTGCA
The DNA here is from genome assembly GCF_015708825.2 of Lethenteron reissneri. Lineage (NCBI taxonomy): Eukaryota > Metazoa > Chordata > Hyperoartia > Petromyzontiformes > Petromyzontidae > Lethenteron > Lethenteron reissneri. The sequence goes on from NC_083827.1 coordinate 9,669,081, forward strand.
CCCCTTTGGTTCTCAGTCGTAAAACAAATGTATGTTAGTAAATACACAGGGTTTGATGAAACAAAATAGTTGTACTTACGTACCCATGCTTAATTTTTGTTTCAATTAATTATTTACCTTCTAAAACAACGTGGCCACGTCTCGCACCCCCCAGAAAGGGCATCTCGCACCCCCAGGGGGTGCGTGCCCCCCAGGTTAAGAAGAACCACTGAACTAGAGCATGGCAAACATCAGTGGCGTATCATATCCGAACCGGTCCTGGACTGCCTCTTCACCAACCTACTCTGACGAATTTCGATTTAAAGCTTTCGTGACTGCAGGGATTCATCTTCTTGGTTCTTTCGGTAAAGTCACGTAGAAGGGAAATAATAATATAATACAAATAAAACATAATAAAATAAAATAATTCTCACGACGTTTCGGCTACAACGCAAGCAGCCGTCTTCAGGTGAAGAATCAGACACTGCCAAGCTAGGAGCTTATATATAAGCTGGGTTGGAGGTGGAAGAGCGCCTTAACAAAAAGAATGTGCATATCAAGAGGAATTTGGCATAGTAACTGCAGCTACATACTATTAACATTCCTTTCCTTTGTTAATGCTACTCCCTGCACCCTCCCTTGGTGCTGCTGATCCTGCATAATGCATGGGCATAATATGACTTTGAAACCCCCCGCCCACCTCCTACGCATTTGCCATGAATATGCTAAATTCATCTTGATATGCACATTCTTTTTGTTAAGGCGCTCTTCCACCTCCAACCCAGCTTATATATAAGCTCCTAGCTTGGCAGTGTCTCATTCTTCACCTGAAGACGGCTGCTTGCGTTGTAGCCGAAACGTCGTGAGAATTATTTTATTTTATTTTACTACTCTGATGAGTTTGGTCAAATATGGTCAAACAACCCACCACAAATGACACAGCATGGGGAGGACTTCATCTAGCAGTAGATTGATAAAGGGCTGACAATCATTTAAAACTTTCATAGTTAATCGGATAAGTTTTGCTATTTGTATGTATTGTGTTTAAAAACAATTCACTTCAGTGTGCGTGGTAGGTGTGAAGTCACCGCAGTGCTAACAATCTCTTGTTTTGCTACGAGTATTACATTGCATATTGACTTTGTGACAAAGCAAAGCAATTGCACTAAAAGTAACTTGCAGTCGAACGTCTCCAATTGCTGTGACTAAGTTTGAATTCACGTGTAGTGGGTTCTATTGAGGCACACACTCGAACTTAAAAACAACATGTTTTATTAGCTAACACAACAGGTAACTCTTAACATTAACAGGATAACAACATAGGGTGGTGACCACCGCTCCTAACTAACACTCGAGGGGATAGCTATATAGTCAGACCAGGACAGCTAATAGGCAGCCTGGTCCACGAGACCGAGGATCGTAGATGGCGACTTCCTCCCCAGAGTTGACCCACCAGAACATCCCAGCTCCCTCCTGGGACTTGGCTTATAACCGGGAGGGATCCTGGGTCCACATCACGTGACCCTCACACCCCCATCTGGGGGTCCCCTTGCCCACTCGTACGGTTACGTCCCCTCTCGGGTTCACGCAGGGTATCATGTCCTGAACTGACCTCAGTGACACTCGGACCCTGCGCTCGAGTGAGCCATTCCGTGCCATGCGCCACACTGGTGCCATAGAGCGGAACCACGCATACAGTACAACTCTTCACTCGGTACTGTCGCTATACGGTAGTGACACCATTTATGTCACTACAAACGGACTGCCGAGAGAACACTGGATGACTACCATGCATTCCCGTCCTCTCTGAATGCATGGGTGAGCAATTGTTGTATATACTGGGAGCACACGCTCAGTTATATTTGGTACAAAATTCATTCAGTCATTTATTTTATGAAGCCGTATTTCTCGCGGTGCCACAGTGTGTTCAGCGGTGAGTGAACTGTGCCCTGAATCCGGTTATCCGAGTTCAATATCCGGCCACGCCTTAACGTAAGTGGCGAGTAAAATCGACCGGTACTGCACCTCTAGAATCCTCCACCAACCTGCACTGAGCAGCGTTGTGAAGTATGATCAATTTGCCGACACGGCATGAGAGAGCCTTCATCTGTGAGTAGATTGAAAAAAGGACTGTAAATTGTTATTTTCTTTTTTTACATTTATCTCCATGAAAGGTGTTTGCACGACTCTGTAGTGTATAAACAATTCTGGCTGTGTACGAGCATGACTCCTAATGCTTGCCACAAGCTCGGAATTCTCCCAAAAGCCTCTACCCGCGGGCAGGAAGCCTTAAGGAACGAAAAAAAAACATCCAGGATTTTTAGCAAATCAATAAAGCAGTTTTGCCGGTAACTTCCCGGAGTGAAATAAGTGCCAATAAAACACGTCCCAAGCGTTTGTGAGATCACCCCTGCAGACTGGTGGCCCACAAATCCAGCCCTGTTTCCTTCTCTACTACCAATGTGCTCCCCACACTCCCCCCCTACCACCCTACCCACACCAAGTTGCCATTTTAAAACCCTCACAACACCACACAATGCCGAAATGTCCCGTTGCGATAATTCGACGAATCTTACATTTCCATTTAAAGCTTTCGTGACTGCAGGGATTCATCTTATTGGTTCTTTCGGTAAAGTCACGTAGAAGGTCTCCACCTGAAGACGGCTGCTTGCGTTGTGGCCGAAACGTCGTGAGAATTATTTTATTATGTTTTATTTTTATTATTTTATTATTTTCCTTCTACGTGACTTTACTGAAAGAACCAAGAATCTTACATTATATTTATTTTATACATTTTTTTTAATTGAGAATCGCCATGTAGATTTTTCCTGGTTGTGCTGTCAAGCTCTCTGACGTGCTGGTGAGCTTCAAATCAAGATTGCATCGCATATTGTTTGGCACGATGTCCGACGTTTAATTCAACGTGGTAGGAGCCGAAGGAAAATTACTTCCAGAAGAAAATCCCAAAAACATATCGGAGACTTTGTACCTTGCTTCAATTCTCAGGCCACGCATTATTATAATTCTACAGGACTCGATGTGTGCAGAAGGCTTGTCCAAAGGGGTGGGGGGGGGGTCCTACATGGACGAATTCACCCGTTACGAGAAGTGGACCCCAAGTGCATTACGCATCCTCGTTAATTAACCACACCATTACGTTCCCTTGTATCAATCGGCGGGCGTTTCAACTCTCAGAGGGCATCGTTTCTCAAACCTCATCGGGCAATGTTCGCTTTCTGGGAAATGTTGCATACTGCATAAATTCGCGTTAAAAAAAAAACACAAGGTCGTCAAATGTTGCACCAAAGGGACATGAACCCGACCTGACCTTATACGCCTCGATACTCATTAGAGGTGCAGCGATTCACACCCATCATGATTCGATAACTTCTTACCATTCAAGGTTGTAATCTGATGCAATAATCTAAGCTTCATTTACTTTCTTTGATGACATAATTGTCTGTTATTTGCCCCCAGTCGTGTGTTATTAGCGTCACGTCACGAGATGAAATTCCAATTTCCACATCTCGCCGAGCGGTGCGACCGATTAGCAGGGTTGGCTCTGGATGGTGCGAAACAAGTTGGACGTACATATGTAAGGGATGTCAGGGGAAGGCTTCGGGAGGGGGGCAGTGGAAGGGGAATGAGCAGGCGAGGAGATATAAGAGAAATACCTGGGGATGAGTGTGGGGCCGTCCATAAATGGCGTCACGCACCTGGTGGGTGGGGGGGGTCAGACCTTTGTGACGATGTGTGACGAGGGGGGGGGGGGTTTGAGAAATGTGGCGTCACATCAAAATGCGTAACTTTAAATAAATATAGACAACACGTTCTATTTAATTAAATAGACGTTTTAATAAATGTTTTCTCCTACAACATCAGAGTTCAGCGCCACATTAAATACGCACTTCAATGACAATAGTTGAAAGCGATTTGAAGCATGTTTTATTTTGGAGGGGGGAGCAGAGCTTTGTGACGTCATATTTTAGGGGGGTCTGACTTTTTGTGACGCCGTGTGACGAGGGGGGGGGGGTCAAAAATCGTTCAAAATCGCGTGAGGTCATTTATGGACGGCCCCAAAGACCGAAACAACAAGACTACTTCACCTCACACGGTGGGCGTGCAAGCACGGCCAGTCGGGAAGCGAATCGAGGCCTCTGATTGGTGCGGGGAGGCCTTGAAAGGGGATTGGCTTGATCTGATTGGAGGAGAAATACAAACGTAAAAGGCGGGAAAACGAGGGTTGACTCGCGAGGCAAAGGTTGAGAACCGTCGGACAAGAGGATTGTCTGAGGTGATAGGTGGAGGGAACCTTCGGGAAAAAGGGGGGAAGTGCAAGGGGGAGGAGGGGACGGTTGGATACGAGACGAAGCTCGGGCTGGGAGAGAGTTCATATCCACAAATGAAGGCTCTTAGTAAAGTGAAGAACGTGTCGGTCGCCATTGCACGTGCATCGTGAGGTTTGCGAATCGGCATTGTTCGAGTTTCTCAATCGATTGTTACACCCCAAATACCCAGGCTTCACGGAAGAGAGACATTTAAAATGTAATGCAAATTAATGCATGTTGAGCCCTGACTATACGACAGCTATTAAACGTGGTTTTCTTTGAAAGCAACATTATTTACGCATTTATGTAAAGATGAGTTTTCCAAACACATTCCTGCAGAGGGAGCTGGTAGGAACGTTGGGTTGCTCGGTCAATGGCCAGTGTCAACGGCGGCGTGGTGTATTCCGCAAATATGCCCGACTGTGAGGGCGGGCACAAGCCGGCGTGAGTAGGTTAAACGTTGAGTTTTATAAGGGCACCACGGGGTGACCAGCCCCACCCCTTCCACCCCCCACCCAGCCCCACCCTCCCCACCCAGCCTCTCCCCACCCTCCCCACCCAGCCCCTCCCCACCCTCCCCTCTCTACCCAGCCCCACCCCTCCCATTTTTGGATGCACGACGGACGGACGGACACAATAATCCCCTGTAGGCTGGTGGAACCAGGTGGTTCCTACCAGTAAAAAGTACTTTGAACCTGGCAGCGTGGCCACTGTGGAGATGGAGTGCATGGTGAAATCAGCTGCTGTGCCGGATCCAGACGGATTGTTACAGCGTGAGATCGTGAGGGATGGTGACGGCTTTGGGGAGGCGTTCGTCCAGCTGTGGATAGTTCCTGGCCGTTGACGAGGATGAATTAAACATGAAGTGTGCAATACAAATTGTGTGTGGATTGTTACATCAAGCTGTGAGATTTCCCAGGCAAACAACAAAAACGTGTATTTTTGTTCGCGTAAAGATATCCACCACTAAAAATTATTATATTTTTAGGCAATGTTGCGTAACAACTGCACATTGTTTTATTCAGGGCTACTCACAAATTGGCCCGGACAAAGATTGGAGATTCAATACAAGTGACGGCTCCTCATGGGCTATTGTTAGCCCAACGTTAAAACTATTCATCAGCTCACAAACACTAGTTTTGGATGCTGCCCTGCTGTAATGGGGAGGCTCACAGGGACATGACATCCAGATGTCACGGGCCACCTTCAATCTCCCGGCGCGGCAGGAAAAAACAATTGGAGGGTCATGCTACCAATCAAATAGTGCCGCAATTTTGGATACAGTAACTGTTTTTACTCAAAGTAATTCATACTACAAATAGGATGTTGGTATTCCTATAAACGATCACGAGTAAAAACACACTTGGAATGGCATTTAACGTGAAAACGCACCTTGTTTCTTAAAGGGAAAATCAGCATTCTGCAGTGTTCCCATTCAGATTTTTGTTTTTATCAAGACCTTTAAGAATATAAACGCACTAAATCCTAATATATTTTTAAAACCTCACCATTATCGTAAAACACAACTTAGTCCAACGTTTTTCAACTATGCATTTGTAGGATCGATGCATATAAATAAATTAATATTTAACACTATCCCTTAATCCACTTGCCAACCCTTTTCCCTGGAGGTGAAAACCCCCTGCTGAAGAATGAATTATTCCACAGGTCGCAAGATGCTCAGCATGCGACTTTATCGTCAACGAGGATGCAAGAAACAACATCAGGCACTATGTGTATCTAAGTAGTTGTTAATCATCTTCAAGGCTATCTTGTCTCGGGATTTATTCATTGGGTACGTTACAAATGACAAGTATGTTGCACGAAGTTAAGTAGCAGACAAAATCATCAACTCTGTAAAACCTACACCGGAAGTACACCCAGTGCGTCCATGCTCTGTACCACGTGGGAATTAAAGGACAAACTTATGCTATACCCCCTCACCGGTCAATTCTGTTACATGTTTAGAGTAACCGATTTGACAAATTTTCAACATTTTATTCGGTGCCTAAGGCACTCTGCAGTATAATGACCCAGACACTCTGTCGTACAATTACCCAGACACTCTGTGGTACAATGACCCAGCCACTCTGTAGTACAATGACCCAGCCACTCTGTAATACAATGACCGAGTCACTCTGTAGTACAATGACCCAGCCACTCTGTAGTGCAATGACCCAGGCACTCTGTAGTACAATGACCCAGGCACTCTGTAGTACAATGACCCAGGCACTCTATAGTGCAATGACCCAGGCACTCTCTAATACAATGACCCAGACACTCTGTAATACAATGACCCAGTCACTCTGTAGTACAATGACCCAGCCACTCTGTAGTACAATGACCCAGACACTCTGTAATACAATGACCCAGACACTCTGTAATACAATGACCCAGACACTCTGTAGTACAATGACCCAGCCACTCTGTAGTACAATGACCCAGACACTCTGTAATACAATGACCCAGACACTCTGTAATACAATGACCCAGACACTCTGTAGTACAATGACCCAGACACTCTGTAGTACAATGACCCAGGCACTCTCTAATACAATGACCCAGACACTCTGTAATACAATGACCCAGACACTCTGTAGTACAATGACCCAGACACTTTGTAGTACAATGACCCAGGCACTCTGCAGTACAATGACCCAGTCACTCTGTAGTGCAGTCATCATTGGTGTTGGCCTTTGGTGGGAATCAAACTCGCGTCACGGAGTACTTGACACAGCGCGCTAACCACGACAATATTTCTCTTCACTAGATCTGATAGGACACACACAAGCGAGCTATTCTACTTATTCGAGCCAGGTCTGATGAACCATGCAGCTAAATAACGTTTCCCAGTGCTCATAAACTAAATGCTGATTCAAGTACAGCACTGAGTCAGTTTTATCTATGCAAGCCCGATCAGGACGTCGTTGATGAATTCTTAATGTGACTGAAATTGCTCAGGAAAAATTATGCTTTTGAGTGGAAAGGTAATGGGTTTTTTTGCATATTTTTCTTCTTCCACGGAGTGTATAATTAACATATTTTGAAAGCAAAAGTGGTAGGCATGAAGTCACGAGGGGATTTTGATGTAAATTTTATTTTATGTTCTTTTAAATGCTGCTGCCAGTAAAAAAAATACTTGGCAGGTTATGCGAGCAAGCTGGAATATAAAACAGGGTGGACATTCAAGTAATTAACAAATAAAAAGGCAGGCTTTCAATTGAAGTTTTTTTTACATACAAATAAAAAAATACGTATCAAAACAGACATCTTGTTTTGAACTTCTGTTAAAGGTTTGACCTTCACCAAGACAGTCAATAGTTGCATTCCTGGTTGCACCCCCCCACCATCATAGTTTGCAATCACATTAAAATTGGCTGACCTTTTCCCTAAATTGTGTTTGTCCTAATGGGAGAGGCGGACCTGAATGAGAATTAGACACAGTGGATTTGTGGAATCAGTCATGAAAGATTCCAACTTTGAGGGAACTCAGTAGGTCAGGTGCCGGGGTACACACGCCTCAATTACCCATTCACGCCAGCTCGGGCCACAAGCACTGCCCGTCACGAACACAACTGTGATTATAAAGGATAATGAAATTACCTTTGGTAATGACATTTTAAATTATTAATTTCCACACCATTTCGGCATTATTAAAACTCCACCTCATGCCTGCTGTGTAATTATTCCAGTATAAATAGTATTATGGCTTCTTATATCATCAGAGTAATATTTGAGGGGAGGGAAAAAAGCCAATATGGAAAGTAATCATGTCCACATGTATGTTTCAAGCTGCACGTGTGACGCAAATATTGTAATCCGAGAGCTTAGTTACATGGAAATGAGCAATAAACTGAGATTATTTTAATAACACATGGATATTAATCTGCTTTCAGAGTGGTATGTTTAGTCTTTACTCACCTCACTCATTTCCGTTTCATGAACAATCTGCAAGAACTCTTTAATGTTTCAAACACAGCCATTGTACATAAGCCAAACAAAAACCATCAGCATTTCCTGAAGAAGTGCATTATGGTCCTGTAATCTTTGACCACCATCAAAATACATTTTAGCAAATGTGGTTGACCGACAGCAGCAGTGGTGCGGTGATAGACAACTGTGGACTGGTTTCATCCTCATTGGGACTCATCAGCACCAATGATCACTGCTACACAGTCTGACTATGGGAACCATATATGTGGAGGTCCACATCCACACTATGGGGCCCATTAGCTCTCCGATATGTTTTCAGGTTTTACCGCATCTTGTTAGGCATACTCTTTGGTTCTTTCGGTAAAGTCACGTAGGTATAAAATAAAATACATTAAATTAAATTACGACGTTTCGATCGGAACACAAGCGACCGTCATCAGGCGGAACCGATACAGCAGGACAACTGCTGATTTAGAGTATGGACCCCTGCAGTCACGAAAACTTCAAATCTTGTGTGGCATGTTGTCTGAAGTTGCGTTGCATGGGCTGGGAGATTCCTCAGGAATATTAAGCTCCTGAAGAAGTTCACAGCATGTGGCGCAAAACGTCGGGCATCATGCCAAACCGACGGAGTAGTAACATTTCTGCAAATGCTGCAGGTGCTCTTCACAATATAATTGCGAATCGTAGAAGCTTTTACCTCAGCTTTTGGCCAAAGTGATTTCCTCAAATAAGCATGGGGCGATATTCATCTCTTGTTCACAGCACTGAGCCAGTGGTGGAAATTCCGCATTCTGATGGTAGCGGCCCAGTCTTTCAAAGATGCAATGACAATGGGGTAATTTTTATCAACACCAAGTCAAGCCCTGACCGGGATTTGAACTCGCACACTTCGCATTGCAATCGTAGTACTGTGGCACTTGGCCACACAGCTAGGGGTGATGTTTATCATTGTTAAACATGTAAACTACGTGCCCGAGATGGCATGCATCGAGGAGATGGAGCATTGAAATAGAAAAAAAGAACTGCCAGGCAACGATCCACCTCGCATCTGAGAAATTGTGACAGCTTGGGGGAAGGCTTCAGCCGGCAGTGGATTGATCATGGCTGGTCATGATGGTTAGAAAACACGTTCAACCACATTGGTTTGGTGTTCACTGACACTCTGTGGCTATAATTTTGTTGAATGGCTACAAAATAATTCAAGTATATTTTCAAATAAATTGGCAAGCTCTTTTTGTCTATGAATACCTGCTGCAACATGTTTTTTTTTTACGTAAAGTTACTAAAAAACATTCCTTCATTATATTTATATATCTAAACTATGATAACTGTCACCCCACGGCACTACCACCACTACCCAATGCTGTATATTCTTGAGATTACTGTTTCTTCTTCGATACATGGAACTAACGTACACTTTGTGACTTTTGCCAATTCGCAGCACCGATAAAAACGCATGAAGCAGAAATGTGCCAGTGCAGAGGAAGCAGTGATCTGCATCAGCACTACTTGTGCCAGGCGGGCAGTCATCTCCAATTCACTGAGACTCATAAATACATTTATATGAATTCACGACACTGACACCGCTTGCGAACAACATGAATTCAAATCAGTGACTGTGTCTTTCTGTTCTTTGGTTTTTTCGGTAAAGTCACGTATAAAAAGAATAATTCCTGCAGTCACGAAAGCTCCAAAATTAAGATTGTGTCTTTCTGTTCAACTCCCAGGTGAGAACAGTAAATTACGTCCCACGTGGTCACACACCGTGCCAGATGACTTGCACCTCTCAGTCCCACCTGTCTACTTGAATATAGCTAATTTGTAAGTCGGCACTACAGCATAGTTTTATGAGAAATTGAACTTGCCGACCTCTGAAATGTAAATGGCCATTGGATATACATGCTCTTCAGTCTACTTGGAAGGTAGAATGATGCAGCATGAAATGACATGTACACAAACACCGTTTGATAATCAGCATCGTCAGGAGCACTCATATTCAATCAACTGCTACATGAAGGCCTCCCCAAGCTGTTGGCATCTCTCACAATCCTGCGATATAGAAATATCCCTGACATCTGCACGTGAACTAATCTCCTTCGTGGGGATACTCTTGGGCACAGTCCGTTCCTTGGCTACAAATCCATCATTATTGTCAACCTCCATCATTATTCTCAACCATCAGCCATTCACTGCTGGATGATGGCCTCCCTACCCGTTTTCAGTTACATGGGGTTTGTCTTTTTTATCATACTTCACCACGCCGGTCCGTGCAGGTTGGTGAAGTTGGTAATCAGGTTCTGATTTCACTCGTGACTGAGGTTAGCCATGGCCTAGAACAGGGGTGGGGAACGTCCGGCCCGCGGGCCGTATAAGGCCCGCGAAATCATTTGATCTGGCCCTGCCAAGGCAACCGCAGGCAGGACTCGAAATTCAATAAATCTCGGAGCAAACCTGGAAAAGCAGTTGCGAGTAACAACATCATCAATACCAGCTAACATCACACGCCTCGCCAAAGAGAAGCAGTTCCAGCCATCACATTAGGGGTGAGTTAATTAAACGTTTGACCAAATATAACAGGCTAATTTTTAAGTTGATAATTTTGTATGGCCCTCGAATGATGCTATAAATATCCAAATGGCCCTTGGCAGAAAAAAGGTTCCCCACCCCTGCCCTAGAATCAAACTAAGATAAATGGGTTTACAGTCCATAGGTTAAATACTGCCTCACTGCTACCCCCAAAGCATTGACCCAAGTAAACCAAGCTAAAGCTTAGCATCCCAAGTAGCTCGAGGGCCTTCGGAATAAGGAAAATAGATGTGCATTAATTATCAGCTCGGATTAAAATTATGACAAACATAACAAGTCCAATGATGTAAAGAACTGCAATTAATTGAATATCTATCTTGTCTGCATCTCTCTTATCCGACTACATCTCTATCTATTATCTATATATTCTGTCATATCAATAGGAGTATATACATTTGTAGTGACGTAAATTGAGTCACTTTGGCGTTTAGCGCCAACGACCATCACAAGAGTGGAGCTATGTGTGTTGGGCCTCTCTCTGGCACCAGAGCGGGTATGCCATGGAAGCGGGCGCTAGGGTGCATAGCAGAGGTCGCAAACGGGTTTTGATTCCTTACCCGTACCCATACCCGGCCGCACCAGGGTCGCAAATGGGTACCCGTACCTGGCTGGGTACGGGTACCCGTACCCTACCCGTACCCGTACCCTACCCGAAATGAGTGACAAACGGTTACTAACCAGTTACTCACGGCCTACCCGTACCCGGCCGCACCAGGGTCGCAAACGGGTACCCGTACCCGGCCGGGTACGGGTAGCCGGGTATCGGGTACTCGATTGCGACCTCTGGGGCATAGTCCTGGTGACAGTGAGGAAGAGGTCGGGTGAGGACGTGACGTCTGGGTGACCCCGAGAGGGCACGTGACGGCACGGGGTAGCAAGGGGGCCAAAAAGGGGGCTTGAGGGACACGTGATGCTGGCTCCAGATCCTTCTGGAAAGATCCGGAAGGGGGCGTGGCCGGAAGCGGAGCAAGGCCACGCTCGGCAGCATAAGAGGGATGGTCCGAGAGCAATCGCGGCTGTCTTCTGAAATCAGCCCTCGGTGCTACGTCTCTTCGGTCGTCGGTCGTTACGCTCAGCATCGTGGGTCAGGCAGTGTGTTACTGACTGACCCGGTTATGTAGTTACCCCGTTGTGGTCTAGTTAACAGTGTTACGTTTATGTAGTTACCCTGTTGGGGTGTAATGTGTGTGCCTCCGTAGAGCCCACGACACATTGAAAGGCGAGTGGCCCAAAAATACTTTCTGCTTCAGGACCCCACCCACTGCCTTCCCCCACACCGCCCTCCCCGCCCCGGCTATTACCAAAACTGCCTCAATGTTTTGAATATGTGGACCAAATCCCAAGGGTTAATTTTGCTCGCTTGTGAAAGGCAGCTGTGTGCACACGGAGCTGTGATTTCTATCACAGAGATGCGCGCGGGCACGCAGCGTAGCGCCCGTGCCTCGACAATACGTGAGCTTCCGCGCTCGCGATGCAGAGCCAACATCCTCAGGCGCTGACTGCCGGCTTCGGACGCAGGTTTACGGCCACACTCACTCGGTATCGATAACCGCGTACAAGGACATACAACGGCATCGGTGGCAAAGAGCTCCTGTGTGATGCCTTTCAGAAAAATTATTGGATTGATAAAAACAAATTTGCACATTTTGCCAACGTGCTTTTTTAAAAGTCAGCAGAAAAATAAATGGATGATGCCATGAATCTTCAATTGATATTATAGTCTGTTTCTCGGAAATAAATTAATGTTAAATTGTTTTTAAGGCTAGCCAGACAGCCAATATAAAGGTTAAACTAAAAGTTGCAGCTCTCCAATATTTTGCTCACAACACTGCTGGCAGAAGGATCTCCTCTAAGGGAGGAGAGGGTGGAGGGTTCTTCAGAGCCCCTCTATGATGGTATTTTTGGCCTACTCTTCCACACAGGGCAGATATCTTGAAAGAGGTAGGTAATATGCACATTTAATTACATTAAATATTTTATGTGCATGTATTATCTACTCTAGCATATGAAAATATATATAACATAAGGCAATTCCTCTGCAAAATGTAATTTCCATAGATTAGGAAGAAAAAAACATTCCCCCATTATTGATATTGCATCAGAGTATTGGCATTGAAGATGTAGCATTGAGAAAATGTAAACATGGCAGATTTAACAATAAAAGTGATTTGTAGGAACATTAAACTATAAACCTATACCAATGAGCAAATTTCATACAGCCCATCAAGCGCATTACCATCAAACGCCATGACTCGCACTCATGGCTCATATCGCAAAAATTGAAATTCATACATGAGAAAGGTAGATATGAAATTACCCAATGCATAACACTTAACCCAGAGTACGACGCACGGACGTTTAGTGTCCACGTTTCCATTTCGATAAACGAAATATTGACATTCCTTTTATATGCGAACAAATACCATTACTGTTTAAACATTTGTTGGCATTATCACCGGATGAAAATACATTCTTATGTTTGTTACGCTTTAGAAACATGTTTAATCAATTGCCATGCTGTATTGTGGAACGCGCCTGAGAATAGCATGTCTGCTGATGGGTTTGGAGCGATGAAATCGGTTAATGTGTAGGTCCTGGGTGGAATCATGAGGTGTGGCGGTGGCTTGCGGATTAACCATGGCTGATGATGATACTTTATAGTTGTCCAAGGCACCCTCTGTTAATCAGCCACCCCAAAAAAATCACCCATCACTCTCGTAACTTGTGCCACTTAAACTCCACCAATTTGAAGAAGGTACTAACCTCTGCTTTCTCCTTCGCTTCAACATCATCCGACGCCACAATCTGCGCCAATAAACTTAACCTCAACCTAGACATGCCATCGGCACACGAGGACTCGTCAAATGCTTCGCCAGCCGATTCTCCTCTCATGAAAATGCGTGATTCTCGGCAGCAGCAGTAGCAGCAGCTGTTGCATCAAAGCATAGCAGACGCCGAAAGGAAACAAACTACTTAAGCTCCGGACTTAAAACTGAGCACGTCACATATGGTATTGCTTGTAAAACTACCAACGTGTACTTCGTACACAGACGAATGCATAAACTGCAGCTAATCACCTTTGTCAACTATCACACTGATGTTTAAGACGTAGGCTTTCGCGACCAATATCATCCATAATAGACGGGGTTTTTTTGGGTTAGATCGCGTTCTAACCCGATCTAACCCAAAAACATTTACACGATCTAACCCAATAAACCTATATTATGGATATCACACTAATGCCGATAGAATTTAATTTTCACCTGTCTCCCCTCCAATCAGTGCCCACTAAAACCTTGCAAATTGTACCTCAACTTTACAGCACTCGATTTGATCAAATCTCTTCCTATTCCACCTCTAAAATCCATATTTATTTTCCTTTACCCCAGCCAGCACCGTGGAATCGCTCCCCCTCATAATCTACCCATTGCTGGCTCCCACCATACATCTCGCAAATCGTTTGAAAATCCTTGGCATCCCCTCCCTCACTCGACAACCACAGCCTCAACACAATAAAGACACGGCAATGGCCATCTCAGCGCCTTGTGACACATACGCTCAATGTTGACGACAGCCAAAGCAATGACTCTGCCTTGTAGCGCAGTCAGCACTTGCCTTGATTGTCGCATTGACATACTTACTCGGGCATCATAATAAAAGACATCAACGTACTCGACCAGGCTCGTGCCGTTCCGCGCATGTGGCATGGCCACGTGGTTTTGCTAAAAACTTTTCACTGCCCCCCCATCAAATCAAGGGTACAGGACAACGGCACTATCCTGTCTCACCGAGCTCTCTCTCTCTCTCAAGGTCTCCCGGCCATACCTCTCTACCCTTCTTGCGCCACTGACCACAGCAAACCACCGGCACGTCCTACAGAGCACGTCTAACTAATCAGCTCATCGTATCCAGAAGCAGAACCGTCCTGGCTGAATGGCGTTTTTCCGTAGCTGCACAAGCAGCCATCAGGACCTCTCTCCCAATATTTGGATGTAGAACTTCTTTCGCACCGTACGTCGCAAACCATGCACATAGGCAGCATCCAAATAGCATCCACCTTCAAGTGGCAGTCAAGTGGTCCTTGAGCTGACTGCACCTCTAAGTTCCCGATGAAACACTGAGTTAAATTTGTGAAATTTATGCTGGCTAAGACTCGTGTTGATTCTTACGAGTTACAAGAAATAACAAAGTTAAAATGTTAAAATGTCCACTTACAGAGCAATCATTCAAAGATTCTTGCTTCGCCTGGCACTGTGAAGAGCGACAAAACGAGAAGAAGAACAATTGGGCATCAGCAGCAGAAAGTTGGAGCGGCACTTAATTACAGCACGATTTTCAAATTAGTGCCAATGACAAGCCGTTCGCTAATGATGATATGCATTAAATCGATGAGTGGGTGGCCAACAGAACACCACAGACACCTCCTACCATGCAGCCCCAAATCTTGCTCTCCCCCCGCCGCCTCCCCGCCGCCCACACAGTTGACTCGATTGCCATCGACAGCAGTCAAGCCCCAAATGTGCAATCATGAATTCCCCAGACTTCGCACTCAAAGTTCTTTTGTCGATGTTGGACGGGGACAATTAATTAAGTCGGTGGGTGGGGGGTGTGAGCCCTCCCCCCCCCAGCCACTGGCTGCTCGCATCAGGGCGCCGATGCACTTTGTGGCCTCCGCACTACCGCCCCCACCGCCGCAGCAGTGGACACTCCGTGGCCACTGCTGCTGTCACTGCCCGTGGAGCAGCTCACTAGCGAGCGTCAGGTTATTTTTTTTCTCTCCCTTAACCCGGGTCTTGCCGCACAATTAGCAGCGACGCTGACAGCCGAAGTCACGTCGTTTAAACAAAAAAAATATCTTCTTTTTAAATCCTTTATATTAAGTTCGCTTGCTTGCGTGCTTGCTTGCTTACGACCGTGCAAATCTTTCGGTCGTTTTTTAACCCACTTCCCGTGATCCAATCGAGCTGACACAGACTCGTTGTGCGTGAAAATTAATTTTTGTGAAAAAATTTTCCCAAAATTTTACACTGTTTATGGGAACAAAAATTAAATATTTAATTACCAATTGCTTAATGCTGGCAGACAATCATCTAACCCAAAGGTGGCAGCCATCTGAAGCCAGAGGACGAGAGGACTCTAGCCGCCACGCATATAAAGGATTTAGAGTGAAAAACTTTGTTTTTACGGGTTAATTTTTTTGCTGCTCACACTAATAGCGGGCCTGGTGCTCGTGGCCACCACCAAGCGCTGGGCTTGGTAGGAAATTAAGTCGGGCGGGCGTGCGGTTTACTTTCTCTGCGCAAACAAAAATACTCCAACATCGATGCGGCTTCAAAGGGCAATCTCGCCAACATCTGCTCTTCTCATCAAGCCTTGCACCACTTCACAGGTGAACTTTGAGTGTAGACTTTTTTCACGTATTCAGGGTTTTTTTTTGTTGTTGCAAGATTTGCATCAACTTTTCAAAGGGTCTTACAGATTATTATTATTTTCACTCAGACGTTTTGTTTATAACATCGGCATTTCTTTGTTTATCATTGTGAAGATAAAACATGCTGAAAGTGCACTTAGATTTTAGAATGGGTGGAGCAATGGTTCTATGGCTCGTGCACTGCACTATGAACCAGCCAATACCAGTTCGATTCCCAACCAAAGACGACATCAATTGTAAGCGATATCCAAGCCAGACTCATGCCATCACCAATACCAACCCACATTAACTAGAATGGTGAAGTATGTATGAGAGTGGGAGGGGCATTCGGGTGGCTTTTAACAAAAAAAACTATTGCATTTTGTAATGTAGACAATTTTAAGATCATGTTTAAAATTTTACGAAAACAATTGACTAATTTAAGTAATTTCATCATTGTGTATTACTTATATTAGAATCAATTCAGGTGAAATTTAGTTAAATAGAGAATTAGATCGATATTTCACACACTCTCATTGGCCGAGTAAGTTAAAATAATTCCATGCCGAGCCACTGTTACAATTTTGTGGTAGTGCCAGCACTGCTCCACCAAGAAACGTGACCAACCGTCCGCTGGTAACTTCAGCCCAAAGGCACCAACATGAACGTGCCACTAGAAGGCACAAGAGCATCCACTTACATTTCAACAATTCCGAGTGTAGCTTAAAGTTGCAAAACTCTTGCACGCATAATATCCAATGTGGTGGACTGATATTAATTATACGACTGCTATGAAATTATATTTAACCCTTTCTCGTTCAGAGACGTCTGCAAGTTGCAGGGTGGGTGCCGTGCACCTCTCAAACTCGGAATCTACAAGCGGCTCAGAATTAATTGTATTTAGAGGGGTGCCGCCGTTGTTCTTTTTTTTTACAATGTACTCACCGCTTAGAACTGTAGCGACACGACCGACACAACTACACTCTATGATAGCCAGCACCAAATTGTGCCACATGGCCTCCCGCATGGCCTTGGTGGAGCCTCGGTACGTCTTCCGACCTAAAGACGTCCTGATAAAGTTTTTCTTCTGTGTACGTACGTCATTGGAACGTCATCGGAACGTCATCACATGGAGGGTCCTTCGACTGGTGATATCACACATGGGTTTTCTGTGGGTGCTCCGGTTTCCTCCCAAATGCAAACACTCATTACGTTTCCAAGAACAGCATCATATATAGGGAATCACAGAGCTCGAGGATACATTTGGCACCAGCTCACCACGTGGTTGCTGCCTTTCCTGCCTCTCTGTGGTTCCTCCTAGCCACCTCTCAGGCGCTCTGTCTTTTCAAGAGCGAATATTGTGCCGTACGTTGCAAGTTGAAATTATTATTAAATAAAACAAATATCTTTAGTTCGAAGTTTGATAACTCATGCATGAGAGCGGTAGGGAAGAACTGCACTTCAGTGTAAGCTTGATGTAAAAATATTAATATTTGTCACAAATTATCTGAATACAGTGAAATTGTGCCACGACAAAAAATTTCACGTACTTTTCAGTCCGCATTAATTTCCTCACGATTTGTTTGCCAAATCGTTTTATTAAATAACAATTAAGCATGTCTCTTTGTCAATTCACAGCGAGATGAAGACCTCCCCATGCGTAGATCATACTGCACTGCACTGGCCCATGCAGGTTGATAAAGATGTGGGGAGGAGGCCACGGACTGGTTCAGATACCACGGATTTGAGTAATCTGCCAATGCTACCTCCAGTTTCCTTGAACTTCAAATTCAAACGGAATTTCATAAGCCAAGGTTTAGGCTCAAACCGTTTGAGACTAGGCTCGAAAGAAAGCCGTCTCTGGTGTGGACCAATCCGTTTCAAAGACAATGCATATTTTAATCAGAGTATGTTTTTTTGTTTGCATTCTGACCACAAGTATTGTGGTTAATGCAGACATGATTCCTTATAAAGGGCTTCAGTTTGGTGTTTTAACATCATAACACCTGTTTTGTTGCCAGAAAAAATGGGAAAAATCTATTCTCAAGGTTTAGGCTTTCCGCATTTCCCTGGCCATGCGAGCGACAAAATGCGAGTAGCTCGCAATGTTTCTGTGCACGACTAGCCCGAGGTTTGTGTAAAAACGCCACACGTTTTTCTTCCAGCGTTAATGTCTCTAAATTTTCACGCTGGGCCCTCGCAACAATATTTCCAAGCATCAACAAAACGGCAAGGCACCACACGCCACAAATTACCCCTAAGTAAGCTACATGTGGCTCATGATCCGTGTAATGAAGACAGCTGTTCCAGTCGATAGACTGCATCTATTGCATGCAGGGAACACTTGGAGATATTTTGCAAGCCATCGAACTGTGATGGTGCATTCCCTATGGAGGGGCTTACTGACTGACTACTATATGGGACCTTTCACGCCAATATCAAAATATAACAATATGTTTTACCCTTTCTGGTAATATCACGGGTGTTAAGATGTTAAAACACCAAACAAAATTCCTTTTTCAAGGAATTTTGTCTGCATTAACCACACGTACTTGTGGTGAACATGCAAACTAAAAACATGCTCTCATAATATATGCACATATAAAGAAAGTTGTCTCTGGTGTGGGCCAATCAGTTTCAAAGACAATGCATTTCTTCTCAGAGCATGTTTTTGCATGTTTACCACAAGTACGTGTGGTTAATGCAGACAGGATTCCTTGAAAAATTATTCTGTTTGTGGTTTTTACATCTTAAGACCCGTTTTATTGCCAAAAAGGGTAAAACCTATTGTTATATGACTGGCTACTTTGTGTCAGAAATAATCATTTGGGTCATCTTCTGGTCACTTTCACTGAGATCAGAGCTTAGGAAGAACAAGGAAAAAAATATCACAGCTTTACAACGTCCGTTTGTTCTCCCATTTATTTGCGCGATAACAACAATAAACAAAGATGAGATGACGTCACACGGTGCATGGTGTGCGGTGCCGTGAGATGACATCACGTGTCATGATGTCATGGGGAGTCAAGTTTTGAGCAACCCTTTGATCAATCTTCTCAGTTTTCTCTCGATTACGTTCTTAATATCAAGGAAACCTCACACTACAATGTGATCTACTTTGGAGTACTGTACCTTCACGAGAGTTATCATGCCCCCATATTTCGGACAGAAGAAGAGACCCGCTTACTGTGTTTCATGGTGTCAACATTAATTGCAAAGTGTTTAAAAGCAGGATATTACCTTACAACCTATCGGCAGGTGCAAAAAAAAATCTGTGTGGTATTCGGCGAGTTTTTTTCCAATGAGAATCAGAAGGAACAGCTCAGATTAACAATAAAATGTGAAAGTTGAGTAACTTACCATGGTGTAATATGGAATTGTTTCTCTATAACAGCTGACACCGTTTCTGTGATTTGTGTTTGTTTCATCATTTATTCGTGACTAACTTTGACTGCATCGCATCAATCACATGTAGCTTATTACAAATTTAAATGCATTCACGGAGTCCAAAATGCATCTATTAAACAACATAAAGGGCCCCTACATGTGTCTCCTGTTCGCAAGTTGAATATTTTATATTGTAAGGACGTATACAATTGTATCCATCCTTTTGATTTACCCAACATAAAACAAATGATGGTGAAGGTGCAGCCCTACAATAGCTTTCTTATGCCACTACTGGCTGAAGGGCCTCCACTAGGGGGAGCTCTAGATGAACCTTTCTATAGGGTATTTGGCCTACTCTTCCAAGCTGGACAGACATCGTGGAAGAGGTTGAAGTACCCACACTTAACCCCACCACGTGATCAACTAACTCTGTTTGAATGAAATGGCACATTTCTTATATTTCAAACAAAACGCGACTTGGAAATTCAGCATTAGATTCTGCTAAATATTTAACTATAGATACAACACACCATGGAAGCCAAATAATATCACTTCAATGCATATTAGCCTCCAGTCACTGTCACGGATCATGCATCACCCAGACATTTAACAATGTTATGCGGAACACCTACTGTCATTTTAAATAGCTGAGCAAAATTGTATTCCATTGGACAGTGTACAATGATAACATAAATGTGTTATTGTCTTTAAAATGTCTCGTTGGTATGTTCTAAGTGATTTTCTCACTGCAGCTGCAGAGCTACTCAATACCTTGATCAGCACTTAACCTCTACCTAATCAATTTGTTTAAACCTTGTGGTAAAACCAAGACTAATTGCAGGTAATTTTTTTTAATGCCTCTATGTGCAAAGCTGACCTGATCTCACTCCCACCGAAAACTGGAATCTTCTAATTATAATTTGAAATTAATGCTTAAAACTCAGTTTCCTTCTGATAAGAAAATGTATTCTCAGTGTATTCCCCAAGAAAGCTTTTAATAATAAATGGGGTGTTTTTTTAATAGACAGTATATATAACAATCCTATGATGAAGATGACTGCTTTGGTTTAAACTTTGCCACCACATAGTAGTGGTCTTGTAATAGAGAGAATGCCTGAGGAATGTGGCACCTGCTGGATTCTGAGTTTGAGCCAGAGTGGAAAGAGCTGGTTAGCGTGTTCCATTTACGGCATCCTTCGGTGCCAACTCGGGACTAGAAATCCTGGCCTGATGTGCGAACAGAGCAAGGGACAAAGCGGTAGACCGGAGAAAGGGTCACGCCTTGTTTGTGCTCCGGGTGGCATTGATGTAAGGTCAGCTGGAAAATCAGTGGCCTAGCGCCAAGCTGAGTATTACACTCAGCAAAAGTATTAAGGTAAGGTGCAGCTCTGCAATTATTTTTTCACGCCACCCCAAACAGAAGATCCTCCACTAGAATGACTTCTATAGAGTTCCACTAGACTCGAGAGGGCATTTCACCGCCTCTTTCACGTTGGTGACATATTGGTAGATGTAGGTGTGCCCACGGTTTATCCCACCACATGCAACCTAGCTAGTGACTAACCGTGGTATACCCATCCCATTCATACTGCTGTATAGATGGAGGCAGAGAGAATTTAGAAACCTGCACCATTGGTTCATCCGCTGCGCCAGGATATTGAACAGGCGACCTTTGCATTGCGAATCCTGTGTGCTAAATTATGCTTAGTAGTGAGCAGCATATTGGCACGCAAGGGGAGTTCTAACAATCGACTGTCAGTCATTATTAACGCAAACTGCGAGTAGAAACGGGGATGTTAAAACGTCCATTAGTGACGAGCATATATGCTTCGGTTGCGAGTTAATGTGACAGATCATTAGAGAGGTATCCTTTACACTGCAATGCAATGCTGCGTTGTTTTTGGACTTACATCAATGAGGGTGAATTACCACGCTCCGATCAAAATGCATTCTAACGAGAGGTGCGCTCCAAATTAGAGTAATTACCAACTCATTTTAAGTGTAATTAATACGTGTATTGTATTTTTTCCTCCACTTTGAATTGTTTTGCAGTGATATGAAAGAATAAACGCTATTGTTTATTTAATTGGTTGTTTGAAGGAAATATTTACAGGCTGGGAATTTTTATTTTACGCTATGTTATTATGGAAATCGAATATCTTTAATAACTATAATTCTAACAATAAGGTTTTGGTTATTGCAGGCTGTACCAGCAGAGAAATCACGGTTCAATGTGGTGTCAAGGATGCTTTAATCATCACGCACGCAAAATATCATCAGTGTGCTTAAAGGCTACACGTATATTTTCAGTTGTATTTTAATCGTAAATGTATGTAATGGTAGTCATATAACTTTAGTTTAAAGGATAGATTAGTTTAATGACACCCTTTTGAATTTTGATTTAAAGCTTTCGTGACTGCAGGGATTCATATTCTTGGTTTTTTTGGTAAAGGTAAATAATAAAAATAGTATAGATATAAAACAATACAAATTCTCACTACGTTTCGATTGCAACACAAGCAATCATCAAGAAAATTTGAAAAAAATTCAAAATTTCTTGCTGTGGATTTCACACCTGATGATGATTGCTTGTGTTGCAGTCGAAACGTCGTGAGCATTTTAATCGTTTTATATTTATATTATTTTTATTACTTCCCTTCTACGTGACTTTTCCGAAAAAAACAAGAATATGACACCCTTTTCATTAATAAATTAGTTTCCTTTGGGTTAGATTGTATACATATCACGTACAATTTGTGCTATAACTCCTCCACCACCCAAAATCGGCAAAAAAATATCAAGTTGTCACGTGGACAAATGCGCCGATTGATTGTGTTCTTCAGCCGAACTGGTTACGTCTGAAAAGCGAGTGGAGCTGTTGTACGACGTTTCGCGGGAGATTACAACCGGCATTGTCAGCTGACAGCGAGAGCTCAGAACCCAACAGAAACCAAAGATGATACATTTTAATATCGGTAGTGAAAGCCTACGGATGAAATCGAAGGCCGTTTGTCAACCCACCGCTAGACAAAGGTCCCCTCATGCCGAACACACCGTGCTATGAATCCACATATACGAGTTGAATTCCCAGCTAAGGCTCGCCTCAGTGGTGAGTAATATCAGAGCAACTTCCAGTTTCCTCAATCACTAACCCACACTGATCAGTGGTGAAATATGGTCAAACAATCCATAATATAGGTTTGTTTGGGTTACATCGCATACATTTAAATGTGTCGTTAAATTCGGCACCACCCGACGCAGCCAATTCGTAAGATTTGTCATGTAAACAAAACGAGCAAATTCGTTACACACCGGTGGGTTGGAGAGTAAACCCACAACATGTACAATTGGGTTTACTCTCCAACACATCGGTGTGCTGTCTGAGTCACGAAATGGCATATTTTGTATGGTGGTCGGTTTAACGACATTCATATTTATGCAATTTAACCCCACCCCAAAAAAGCTGATATTATCGATAATATTGGTCGTGAAAGCTTACGTGTTAAATGGTCAAACAACCCCCCCTCACGGACAAGGGGGGAGTTGTTTGACCATTTTTCCGAACTTTCAGGGTACACTTCGCTGGTAAACACAGCCTCAAGAGAATTATGAACCATCCCCTCCCTCAAGGCTCGGCCCAAACACCGTCACTAAGATATATACGTAACCCGCAATGTACATTGTCTCTCAGGCTCATATATGCAGAGTACACATCCTCCGCTGCACATTTCCAGTACACTAACAGATTATTTCACTTTATTGAAGGCATATTTTCACCACCTGACATTGACTGAATCCTTCCAAAACCACCAGAAGTGCTTTCTACCGGAACAATTATGCAGCAGATGCTACTACTCTCGATGTGTCCAGCTGTGTTAGCCCAGTGTGCTAAGACCCAACTCAAAGCAATATAGGGGTTATCATGGGTAGAAGCCTAACCTTCAAGGCTGACAACAAACAGATCTGTGACAAGACTAAATCAAGAACTGCCCCTGCTACAGAAACTTGCAGGGATGACCCGGGACAGCTTAACTAATATGCTGCAAACTGCCACCCTCTCACTGATCTACTCGGTGGCAGGGGTAAGGTGCTCCAGCCTAGTCCGGGAGCTCATACACAAAACTGCTCGATGCACAAGTAAATATTCCAATGTGCATCATAACCGTGACATTGAAACCGACACCAAATCCCCTGGCTCCCTGTGCCGGCAAACATTATGCCACCAAATATCCGCAGAAACATTCAAACTCTAAGGGGAGTTTACACGTTTCCTTTCCAACAATAATAACCACCTACCCATCTGGGGAGGCCTCAACAATGTACCTCGCCGCTGACTTAAGCCCCCATCCCCCCTTCTGGGATCGAGCTGTCACCACTTCAGAATCTCACCCTGATCTGGAGGAGTGCCACTGAACAGAGTGGAATGACACAGACGTCCAGAATAAACGCCTCGTTGGAGACCAAAAGATCGCACCTCCCAGCAATTGCATTCCTCTTCGGAGTCACCAGTGTAACCATCAACTGCGCATCAGAATATCAACAGGCCACTGTGAACATATCCTCCGTAAAATGGAAAATTAAAGACAGCCATAGTGGTGCGACTGTGGCGATGCAACCCAAACTATGGACCACACAGTGAACCCACTGTGGTCTGCACTCCTTCAGTGGAGGAGGAATAGCAAAACGCAACAAATTATTTCCTGAAGCCTTCTGCTGGCTGGCAGACCTCGACATTAGCATTTCGCTCCTGAACGTATTACCATACGCAAGAGTAGAATGCAAGCCACTCCCCTCCCACGTAATTTGTTTGGAAAACAAAACTTTATATTTGTTAAAATGCGAAACATTTCTGAGGCTCCGAGGGATATAATATGTTTTGGTCCATATATGTCATACGAAAGTGACAGTAGGGCAGATTCGGTTTTTATTTTCTTTTTAAGACAAAAATAAATAGGCATTTCTGTTTTTGTCAATATGGCGTGTGGCATTGCTTGTACAGCCGACGGTCGCAATGCGCGAGCCCACGGGAATAGACTGGTGCTGAATATTAGGCTGTGGGAAAAATGATCATGAAATAAGAATCTGTTTTGTCGCATAAAATATAATGATCAACTGCCAGCGTGAATGATTCATGAGTCTGAGTGTGCAGTGCGGAGTTAATGTCACAGACGGTGTTGGGCAGGTGTATGAAATGATGGATGGGGTCAAACTGTCGTGAGCATGGTATTGCATACATATGGCCAATGACACTTGATTATGCACAAAACAATGTTTCTGTTGGAACATAATTATCATGTAAATGAAGTCCCTAGAATGGCCAAAAACTATCTATTTAAGCAGCGTTATCTGATTTTAGCCAGATTCTTAACAACAAAATTATTCAAATGTTCTGCAAAGATAACACAATTATATATTTCTTAGTCTGACGGAAATCTGAATGTGTGTCCAATGTAAGTTACTGCTTTGCTGGACAACATTTTCGAACGTGTACTTGAATTATCACCACATTATATACAGTACTTTGTATTGTTCTGCATGCGTGCTGCTGCATTGCAATGCTTGCATTCTGTAGGTTGATTTTGTCCGAGTTGTGTATGATCACGAGTTGTGTATGATCACGCGATTCTATCATCAACTACTTAACCAGGAAAGCCTCACAGCAGGACTTTTTTTTTCAAGAGATGTGGCAAGATGGTCCTGCTGAATTTGGATATTTGACCAATGCCATTAATGAGCATTTGGCTTATTTGTGTGGGAGAAAGCTGTAAATTTCGAAGAAAACTAACCCAATTAAGATGCGGGGGTGACTCTCAACACTACCACCTCCTGACCACCGGGCCCCGTGACCATAACACCTGAAATGCCCTGGTGATCACGAGCCAGGCTCAACCCTGTTTCTCGTTCAATATCTGACCAGATTGGTCACATGAGAGTGATTCTGGCATCGACAAAGTAAAAAAAAAATCAACAAATTATTTACTCTGCCATGGACTGACACAATTTGTAAAATATATATTTGGGAACAACTTAGGGAGGTAATTTCCAATGCACTGCTGATATGAAAGACATTGGCGTAACACATGAATGAGGTTTGTAAACATTTCTGGATATAAACTGGAAGTCCATGGATGTAAAAAAGGGAAACTAATCAGTATTCTTCCACGACGTATTTCTGTGCTGTTCCTGCGTAATGGCGTAAAGATCTGGAGTGAGATGCCAATGTCGAGGTCTGCTAGCCACGAGAGGGCTTCAACGGCGAATGTCTGCGTAGTTCTGCTAATTCTCCATTGAAATATTCTTAGGTTTTTTCGGTAAAGTCACGTAGGTAAAAAAAAAGAATTAATAAAAGTTAAATAAAAAAAATAAAAATCACGACGTTTCGGAGGCAACACAAGCTTCCGTCTTCAGGTGGAACCGTCACAGCACGATAGCTGTATCAAGTGAGAGAGATTCCAAGAAAACAGTCCTTGTATATATACTGGTTGAGGGTGGGAGGAGCCAAGGTAATCCCTGAATATTATTTTTGTGAGGTTCGGTGCGGCTGAAGCACGCTGTTAGGAATGAGCCTTTGTTGTGTAAACTAGATGCGGATGATGTAAAGGTGCATGTAAATGGGACTGAGCCTTTAGTTATGTAGAGGTGATGCGGCTGAAATCGCTGCCAGGAAATGAATCTTTGTTGTGTAGAATGGTTGACTGAGCCTATTATTATGTAGAGGTGGTGCGGCTGAAATCTCCATTGAAGGTACGCAGACTACGGTGGTTTACCGTGTGGTGCACAGTTTGGGTTGCATGGCCCGATCGCACCACTGCGGCTCCATTCGTGAAAGAGATGTGCATGGGTGGGAGACCGTAGCCTTCTCCATTTGACCTCACCTGTGACGTGTATTCATGTCACCTTAATCACAACGAATGCCATCATCCAGGCGAAAATTGATGTCGTTAATTGGAATCCACAAGAAGAGTGGTAGAACTAAGTATTGAATGCGATTAAGAGATAATTTTAAACAAATTAAATGAGATCCAAGTGGTCAGAGAATTGATGCAGATGAATTAATGGGTCACTTTATGTCTTACCTTTATTTTATTCTCTCTTAAATTCAAACAGTGACAGATCTATTGTAACACAATTATGGATGGGTCTCGTAAACTGCTTAAAATGTGTTACATTACAAACTATTCAGTGTTTACATTTTTCGCTTCGAGTTTATACATCTGTCGTACCAATTTATTTTTATTTCATGAATATAGTAGGAAGTGTTAATCCATGTTTATAAGTTACTCAATCACATTTAAATTGAATAGCAAACTGTGCCATGAACCCATATATCTGAGTTTGATTCTCGGCCATGGCTAATATCAGCGGCAAGTGATGTGTGAACTCGTACTGGTCTCCCGTGAACTAACCCAGCATTTTCAAACAAACCCTATGACGGACATGGCATGTGGAGGCCTTTATCCAACAATAGATTGTTTGTACTTCTTGTTTTTTTCGGTTAAGTCGCGTAGGTAAAAAAATAAAAGAAAATAAATAAAAATGAAAACAACTAAATTAAATCACGACGTTTCGGAAGCAACCCAAGCCTACGTCTTTTTTTTATTCACTACAGTAATTTTGCTGTGGCGGTTCTACCTGAAGTATGGATGCTTGCAGTCACGAAAACTTCAAATCGAGGATGGATTGTTTGTGTTTAAAATAATGATGATTAAAAACGTGTTATCGGACTGCGAGTATCGTACTACACGTTACATGTGTTATTACCTTTCACCAGCAGAATTATCAGGCCTGTTGCGCGGAAAACTTAGTTTGTGAATTATCCCAAGGCTATAGGTGCATAGCAGTCTATTCTTTAAGGTGAATTATAGTGTTGTATTGATTTATGCAAATTACCTGGCACGCATTTATTGGCCTGCGTTACGCAGCAATGGATTAACCACAATAGTGATGTACCACTAACGCATATACTGTAATCCTATTATCATCACAGCACATAGTACTGCTATTGCCATTTATGCCACCGTGTGTTTATTGGCGCTCAACACCAACACGTTGCAATGATACAATTTCATTAGCAGGGGTAATTTGGACACCATATTGAGAGCGGCACACCTTTGAAAATGCCATAAAATGTTGAGTTCTCTCACTGTTTCCGTCATTCTAGATTTTCGTGACTGCAAGGATCCATACTCTTTGGTTCTTTCGGTAAAGTCACGTAGGTGAAAATAATAATACAATAATTAAAAAGCGAAAAACAACTAAATGAAATCACGTTTCGGGTCAACACAAGCGCTCTTCCTCAGGTGGGGACCACCACAGCGCAAACAGTTGTTGAGGTATGCCAAAGAGATGGCTTTGACAAGGGTTTATATAGCTGAGGAGGGTGGGGGGGGGGGCAGGGTGAGTGTGGGGGCGTTGCGTGGGCTGGAGAGGCTAATCCTAAGGGTGGACGTAATGCTCCTGGGCCAGAGGTCGCAACCGGGTACCCGATACCCGTACCCTACCCGATACCCGGCTACCCATTCCCGGCCGGGTACGGGTACGGGTAGCCGTTTGCGACCCTGGTGCGGCCGGGTACGGATACGGTTAGGCCGTGAGTCACTGGTGAGTAACCGTTTGTCACTCATTTCGGGTAGGGTACAGGTACGGGTAGGGAACGGCTACCGTACCCGGCCGGGTACGGGTACGGGTACCCATTTGCGACCCTGGTGCGGCCGGGTACGGGTAAGGAATCAAAACCCGTTTGCGACCTCTGTCCTGGGCATACTGCTCATTCTGCTCCTGTACATCGGATGGGGGGACAAGTTTGCACGATTGAAACACTGCACGTCAAATTTCCTAGTGATGGTAGTGTGCAAGGCTGGGAGTAAAATACTGGAGATGTGGATATGAATATAAACTATAAGGTAGCTAAAGTTTAACTTGGTTAATAACATCCTTCCAATGATTGCTTAATTTGAATTCATCCTCTCGGTTGAAGTTATGTCTATGTTTGTATATCTGGATGGCTTCATGGACAAATCTTTGGTGGTATCCAGACGGCTTGCAGAGCACTTTGGTATCGGAGAAAACAATGAGAGCCCACCGCGTTGTAGCGATGGTCAGCCACGGCAGAAGAGTTCGTCCTGCCGTTTAGCCCCCCCCCCCCGTTCCATTCCCTGGCTACCACATTCAGATAAGCCCCCCCCCCTCCCCCTTAACTTGTATTTAAGAGCTTGTCTCTTGGATTTTTCTTCACTTGATATAATAAATTTAGCTGTGACGGTCCCACCTGAAGACAGAGACTTGTGTTGCCTCCGAAACGTCGTGATTTAATTGATTTATTATTATTTTATTTCTATTATTATTATTTTACCTACGTGACTTTACCGAAAAAAACCTAAGAGTATCGTGCTACCGTGTTTCAAATCTGACTTGTGCTCGCGAATGCGGTCAGATAGATGTCGTTTCGTTTGTTTTATTATTATTTTCACCTACGTGCCTTTACCGAAAGAACCAAAGAGTATGTTTCCGTCATGTACCGTGTGTTGTTCGGCACGATGTCCAACATTTCCACTCCGTGAAGCGACGCATTCGGATATCAAGCTGAACAACATGCAATACAACCTAAAATCGCATCACGGAGCTAAAACAATCTATTTAAAACAAATCTATTTAACTTTAAATAGACTAGCCTAATACACAGCTCTGTTAACATGTCAAATATATATAGTATTTTTTATTGCTTTATGATCGCTATTTCCTTAAGTCACGGGAATTACATGGGGTTGAGGTCAAAGGGGCCACATTTTTTTCTTCATGAGCATGAGCACCAATGGCCCAGGCCACTGCTACTATTGGGCCACTTGTGGGCCTCGCCTGGGTTTTCTCTTGGGCAGCTCCCGGGTCACCACGAGGCCAGTGCTGGGCCACTGCGGTGGCGAGATGTTAACTACCTCGCCTGGTATGCAGGAGGTCGTGGGTTCAATCCCGACCTTGACGCCTGCTGCATATTTGAAGTTTGCATGTTGTTTCTAGATTTGAAGCTTTCGTGACTGCAAGGATTCATATTCTTAGGTTTTTTTCGGTAAAGTCACGTAGGTAAAAAATTAAAATTAATAAAAGTAAAATAAAATAAATAAAATCACGACGTTTCGGAGGCAACACAAGCTTCCGTCTTCAGGTGGAACCGTCACAGCACGATACCTGTATCATGTTTTTATTTAATTTTTATTTTACTTCTATTAATTTTAATTTTTTACCTATGTGACTTTACCGAAAAAACCTAAGAATTTGCATGTTGTCACTATGGTCGTGTGGATTTCACTCCGGGTCCTTCGTTTTTTGCCTCAACTTTTAGAATCAACGTGCATTTAAAGTATTTGGCTGCTATAAATGTCCACGTGATACCCCACTCCGTTGAGCTATTATTTGCGGCTAGATGGCTTCTGATAAAGAGCTATATAGCTGAGTGGGCCTTACTGTACCCGGTAAAATAAAAAAAATAGTTTAGTTTTTAGTTTCACTACTGGACCAGCAGGGTCTGTAAAGAACAAGAATTTGGAAGCATCATGGCAGCTTCCACGGATAGATTTGCTATTTGATTTTAGAGTTTGCTCCGGAGACGTAAATGTAAGAAAACAGTTGTAACGGTGGCAGGAGTGCTCACGTTGGTCATGGAACACAATGCCAACCGTCACGTTGAGCATAAATGGAAACGAAAAGCGTTGGGCATCAACGTGTTCGGATCTGTGACCTTTTCCTGCGTAGCATGCCTGATTTATGCAGGCTCTGGTTTTATTGACATTTTGCCGCCATATAAACAGCGCAAGGGACTGAGTTATTGCATCGACATATGCAGCTCCGAGCCCATGCACACGTGTACGGCTTTGTTGTCCGGGCTTTCTTGCTCGTAAGATGACGAGTGATGGCACTGTAGATAACTACACGTAATTATTGTGTCAGCCCTCACTGAGCCAGACCTTTTTAACATAACTTTGGCTCGCTCGCAGGCAACTTATGTGGAAATGACGTTCAATTTAGGAATTTTAGGGGAGCAATTTTGTTTCAATTTAGTTTGTGAGTATTTGCAAGTTCACCCGACACCCCCCCCCCCTCTCTCCCCCTCCCAGATATATAAAATAAAATAAATTCCTTGATTAAAGGTGCAACCCTGCAATGACTTGCTCGTGCCACTGCTGGTCGAAGGGCAGCCACTATGAGAGGAGCTCCAGAGCTCCTCTCGAGGGGAGGTATTCGTCTTGCTCTTCCACATTTGGCCAGATGCATTGGAAGAGGTGAGAGTACCCACACTTCACCCCACCACCTGCCGATCAACGAACTGTGGTGGACCTGATCATTGGTTTTTTACCCTTCTATCTGGCAACTAAACTGACACCTTTTTTTACAAGGAGTCATGTTTGCATAGACCACAATACCTGCAGTCATAATGCAAACAAAAAACAGGACAGTGCACATTATCAGAGTTATGTTTTTTGTTTGCATTATGACTGCAGGTATTGTGGTCTATGCAAACATGACTCCTTGTAAAAAAAAGGTGTCAGTTTTGTTGCCAGATAGAAGCGTAAAAAAACAATTATCATATTTTTACTGGCAAATGAGGTTCCAATGGTGTGGTGGACCTATTTCTACTTCCGGATAGAGAGAGAGTGGACGGGGGGAAGATATTTAAGGAACCTGCAAGCATTGGTTCGACTACCACGCTGGGAGATCGACCCAGCAACATCCGGATTGCAAAGTCCAGCATCCGGTTAACTGTAGCCGTTGTAGTTTTAATTTAGCTTGGGAATGATCCAGTTCAGTACGACTCAGGGGAGTTCTGTTTCGGTAACGAGTAACAAATGCTAAGTTGTTACCCCTCACTCGCATCGGCGCAGGATTAACCCTGTCGTGGACGTGTCCTGCTTGGATCTAAAACGCGACGTTGCCACTCCGCTTCTACAGATGACGGAGAGCATTCTGTGCGATCGTCAAAAGACGACCGCTGCATATGACCATGCTACCTTGCGCACGCTACGTAATTTGTTTTATACATTTTATGTCCTTTCTAATCTAGCATAAGATGGCAAGGGGGGGGGGGTGGTTGCGATAACAATTTGGAATACTGAACTGATGTTGTTTGGGGAAAGAGTTAATAACTCTGCCTCTTGGCAGATGTTCCACATTTTGATTTGCATGTGGGAACCCGCGCTGCTCACGTTTGATTTATGACGGTGGGCCAGCACAGCGGGGGGGAAGGGGTGGGAGAAAGGGGGAATTGCTCGCGACAAACTCCTTTAGCGGCGTGGCAGCCTCGTCGACACCTGCACCACCGATGCCAGTAGCTCTTTGCCAACGCACGTGGGCAAGGGTGGCGCAGCGGTAATGTCTGTGCCCTTACAGCAAGCGGTGTCAGGATACGATTCGCAACCCGTGTGCCTCTTTGTATGGAGTGTTTTTTTTTTGTTTCTGCAAGGGTTGCCTCCAGTTTCTCAAATTTCGTTCCCATAGTTGGAATAAAACAACGTGACTGTTATTGGCCAAATGTTGCAAGGCTCGAAACCCACCTTCAAATTACTCAACTCCTACCTGTGTAAACTTGGCAGGACCCTCCTGAAAAATAAGTGATGGGACTCAACGAGTCGATCCTGATGAAACAAGCATTTCAACTATAATATATCCGCTATCAACTACCCATGATGATGCATTCAAACTCACACTGCATGCACAAAGTCCTTTACACTCTGAGCTGTGTGGATGCTTCTGTTTAGCGGTCAACATTATTTACTGGAGGTGTAACGATGCATCGATCGAATAATTCATTTCGATTCCTAAGCTCCCAACAAATCATTGGATCACATGTCCAAAGAATCCATGTATTTTAATTCCTATGTATTGCACGTGTGTACCTATCACCCTTAGACAGAGGTGGGACAAAGTCATTGTTATGCAAGTCTAAGTCGAGTCTGAAGTCATCAAATTCATGACTCGAGTCTGACTCGAGTCCAAGTCACATGACTCGAGTCCACACCTCAGAGGTGGGACAAAGTCATTGTTATGCAAGTCCAAGTCGAGTCTGAAGTCATCAAATTCATGACTCGAGTCTGACTCGAGTCCAAGTCACATGACTCGAGTCCACACCTCAGAGGTGGGACAAAGTCATTGTTATGCAAGTCCAAGTCGAGTCTGAAGTCATCAAATTCATGACTCGAGTCTGACTCGAGTCCAAGTCACATGACTCGAGTCCACACCTCTGCCCTTAGAACACATAAAATAAACAGCTGTGTAATCGACTGCTGTGGGGCAACGTTGTCAAGCAGAGGGCAATGCAGCAAAAGCCACGGTTGTACTGTACTCGTGACAGTGTGCACATGCTCCCACATCGATCCTCACCATCTTCACCGACCCACATTGACCAGAGCTGGTGGAAAATGATCATCCCCCTGACCCACACTGTGTGCGGAGGCCTTCATCCAGCAGTGGATTGACAAATGGACTGCGCATTGTACGAGCATACGTTGTATGCTGCTGGGGTCACATCGGTACATTTTAGTTTTGCGGCGTTTATTGAACGTTGCTTTGTTTAAAAAAGAAATAAGTATCCGCGTTAAAGATTTTTCGATTGTTGACAAAATCTTACAAGTTGGCTTTGACAAATATGTTTAACTTTTGTTGTTGGGCAATTGACTTCTCCCTCTGCTGCTTTGCTTTCGCGGAGTACGCGAGGTCTCTATTGAGCTGTATCGGCTTGTCACTGGCCGACAGGTCACCGTTGAAAGAGGGACAATTCGTCTCACAGTAGGATCTCGTTAAAATAAAGTCTATTGTGCAATCAGCCGATCACCTAACCGCTGCAGCCACTAGTGGCTGCTATATTCGTTACACATCAATGATAATAACAAAAAATATGTCCCTCGAATCAAATTGTCATGTTGAATTCTGACAATCCAGATGCAGTTCTGTACACCCTGCTGCGGTGCCTTTCCCCTCCCCGACGTTCGCGTTCTGTATTGGGTGGACTCTTGATTAATAGAAAAAACAAACTAGGTGTGAGTATATACATACATCTTTCACGTAGATTTGAAACATTTCAAAACTGTAACGGTAATTGTTTGATTCGTAGTGAATGTTTTTGGGTTAGATTGCGTAAGTATAAATGTGTCGTGACCCTCCACCACCCGACACGGCTGGTAAGGTTTTTGACGTAAACAAATTGTTGCGTTGTTCACGTGACAAACATTAGTCGCTGTGTCGGGTGGTAGAGGGTTTCAACGCATTTATACTTTCGCGATCGAACCTAAAAACCTTTATTATGAATAATGTTGGTCGCGAAAGCCTCCTTGTTAAGCAATAATTGATGTATTGAATTTTGTATGGTTCGCTGCGGTGGGGTAATGGTTAACAGATGAGATTTACAATCCAGAGGTCACCGGTTTGATTCAATCTCCAGGCATGGCAGCTAAACAAATGGACGCATTCTTGAATCCCCCCCTCCCCCCACCTTTATTCACTGAGCGATGTGAATGGGCACACCACAGTTTATAGGCAGGCCACGTGTGATTGGGTAAAGTGCGGACACTCGCACCTTTCACAAGACGGCTGGCCAGTGTGGAAGAGGAGGCCAAGTTCTCTCTGGTGGGGCTCACTAGATCTCCCTCTAGTGAAAGGCCCTCCTGTCAGCAGTGCCGTAAGCAAGACATTTCAGGGCCGCACTTTACCATTCCATTTTCTCAGTGAATTCTCTTCATGTTCTCGGGCTTGACTATGCATAATTTACACGTGAATAACAAAAAACATAATTTCGAGTGAAACTAAGTGTCCTCTACTGAACGACTTAGCAGTGAGCTCAGCATCACATGCTTCAGTTGTGTGTTTAAAAAATATGCGTGGAGCAGCAGGATGTTAGTCATTAAATGCTTCCCCTTCCAATAAATGTAAGGGAAGAGTTTGTTGGCGCGTATCCGGCCAGCTGCCTGACGCTCCGTCAGACAGGCGATAAATACCCACCAGCGATTCTTATCATCGATCAAGGTGGGTACGCAGACCCCACGTGGTGACGGATTCCATTCCGCCGCACTCACTCGCTCTGACGTTTGGGTTTGTTCGTCGCAGGAGTCAGAACGGGAACGGCAAAGACCCATCAGCCAAGATTTCAACAAATTCTTACTTTTCTTTCCCAATCTGGAATTTAATTCGCTCTACTCCCCCACCCCCCCAGGCAATGAATAGAAACCACAGAAGCGGGAACTTGAAATAATCCAACGTATAATGTCGATTTTGTTGGGGAGTATAGCGCAACCGTTAAAAAATACCATGCACCTGCAGTCATCTGAGCTGATTCTGTAAAGGATGGCACCATCGAGCAGTTTCCTATCAATCACAAACCATGCGGCACTTGCGCTCGCTCTCGAAACTGGCACACGAGGTCAAGGCACAGCCCTGAAAGTTCTTGCAATTTCTTGCTCGTGCCACTGCTCCGCTCGAAGGAACTCTAGAGAACACCTCTTCCCCTTTCCACGCTGGCCGGACCGTCTTGGGAGAGCACCCAAAACTTTACCCCACCCCCAAGTGACTTGCCAATCGACTGACTTGTGGTGTACCCTTGTATACCGACTGCTGAGTGGGCAGAAGCAGAGATGGAGGAGAGGCGGGGATTTAAGAAACTTGCACGATAGTTTTCAACTGTCACGTCGGGAAATTAATTCGATGACCTCCAGATTGCAATAGCAGAGTGCCACGTTCTGGGCCAGAACTGAAGCCAAGACGGACTTGGGGAGAGCCCCCGGTTCCCAGTGTTCATGAAAAGTCTGCAAAAAAAATATGCGGGCGAGTACACATGCGGGTTTAGTCTGCCGCTCAACAGAGCCAACTGTGTAATTTATTGGTTGATTGATGCTGGGTATTAAATGCTAAAGATGGATGGGCAGGTGTGAAGTTCTCAGCAAGCATTCATGTAACAGCTGTAGCAACATTTACATTTGCGTGTGAAACTAACAACATTAAACACTTGATAAAAGTCGTGGAAAATGTCAAGGGAAGGCTACCACCACCGTGCAATGATGGATCTCACTTCTGAATCGTATCTCAGTTTTTTTTTTTTATAAATTCCTTTTTCGATATGATTCAAATAATAAAGGGTTCCTGATATGTAAGGGTAAGTAGCAAGAGGCTCGCAATCCGGAGGTAACCCAATCCTATTTCCCGATGCAGCAGTTAAAACAATGGTGCAAATTTCTGAAATCCCTCGGCCTCTGTCCATCCAGCAGCATGATTGGGTAACGCTACAAACAGTTAATCCGCTGGTCTCATGTGGTGGGGAAATGTTTGGGTAATCTCACCTCTTCCAAGCCTTGGAAGAGTAGGCCAGATAACCCTCGAGACGGGGCACTCGTGGGCCAACAGTGGAATGTATAAACAATTGCAAGGCTGCACCATTAAGATTCTTATACGTGCACTTTAAGGCTTTAAATGGGTTTTGTGCCACCTTGTATCCAAGAGTTGTTTCAGCCACACACTCCATTAAGATCTCCGAGATCTGCCGATCCTTCCCTACCCGACATACCCACGGCTTCAGGTTTGGAACCTGGGCTGAACACCACCGGGTTTTTGTCTGCATGGTGCCGCCCCGGGGCTTTGGAATTCCGTGCTCTTGAACGTCAGGAACTCTCGGTCTGTGTTCAATGGAGATACATTTTTGTTGTCCTGGCTAAAGACCCCACCACCTGTTTGAAACGGCTTCCTCTCTCTCTCGTTCTCTATCTCGTCTCTTTCACCCTTCCCTCCCCGGTGACTTCTCGCTTATTGTCCTCCTTTACATGCATGAGGTTATGAGATTCATTGCTTAAGGGTGCCTTATAAATATAAATTATGATTGTTACCTTCGCCTAAAAGAATACATTCTATCATAACATCATCAGCAGTGAAAGGGTATTAAGTGACAGGCTCTATGCGTCCGTGTGTTTTGTCTGTGCGAGTCATCACACGCAGGCGCGTGGCTTTTGTTAATGCCATTCATTACAGTCACCAAAATTGCTTCGCACGTCCAGAAGATGACGTGTGCACTGTGTACCAGCGTTGCCACGGGTCAAAGTTTAGGCTCCGCATTCCCACGAGCGGTGGTCAAGCGGGCTGCTGGAAGGCGACCTCTCCCGCGTACGTCCACACGCCATTACTGCCGTGTCAATCTGGGCATATTTACCGATTGCAGAGGCCAGCGTCAAACTCAAACGAATTCCACGTCAGCTTCCCCATGCATTCATCACCGTCCGTCAGACCAGCCAATCAAGACATCATTCAAGCCATAAAATGTAAATTAGGGGGCCAAATGAAATGCACGGCACAGTTGCTGTCACGATTGGAAGTGGGTTTTTTTTCCCGTCATTTATTTTAATGTTTTTTTTTTTTATATAGAGGGTTGTTGCAAGCAGTCCACAAACATAATGTAGGCCTTACATTTTAGCATTCTAAGAGTAAATGTGCGAGAAATCATGAAGTTGGGCTCGCTCAATGTTGATTGACGTGGCATGTTTATTTTTTAAGTATTTTCTTTACTTTTATATACATGGCAATGTGTTCTTATTTTAATTGGCGCTGAGGGTATTCAGCAATGCAATGTAATAGCCTCGGTAGCCTTGGCACCTGTGCAATTTCACCTATTGTCAGATCAGGACTGGTGCTTTGGGCTGCTGCACTGAAGCCACCTTGCTGCTGTACATTACATGCTCTTGCATGCATGGGATGTCCATGCATGTAAGAACGTGTAAAATACCGGCAAGTGGGAGTGGAGGTGGCCAGGTTGATCGAAGATGCTGAGCTTGCAGCGCTGAGATCCTGGGACTGAATTTGGGCAGCTGCCTGTGATTAAACCAGATACTCAAAAGATTAGGAGTTGATGTCCTCAGCGATGAAAGTGCTAAAAAAAGTATCATCTTAGGTTTGCTTTTAAAATGGATGTGGCTAGAGTCCAACTGTGAGAATCAAAACATCAGTTTGACTGTCATGTGACAACCTCATAGCAGAGTGTGTGGGAAAATGCGCCACGGTGGCGAGATGTTAACTACCTCGCCTGGTATACAGGAGGTCGTGGGTTCGATCCCGATCCTGATGCCTGTATCTTTGAAGTTTGCATGTGTCTCTCCCCGTGATCGTGTGGATTTTTTTTCTGGGTCCTCCGGTTTTTTCCTCCACATTTAGAATCAACATGCCTTCAGAGTATTTGGCTGCTATAAATTCCCACATAATAAGCCACTTCGTTGAGCTATCATTTATGGTCAGGTCGCTTCTGAAAAAGCTAAAGAGCTCCTGGGGCCTTACCTGGTGAAATAAAAAAAAGAGTTTAACATAATTCAGTTTAGTGTTCCCTGCTGTGTAAAAAATGCCACCCAACTGCTCTTTGCAAAAGTTACGTGGAAAAAACAAATCGCATTTCTCTGAGACACAGTCAGAATTCCGGATGGATTTTTCATCTCATCTCATGACACCGCTAGAATAGGAGGAATAATATTTTTTTGGGGAGGGGGGGGGGTTGGGTGTTGAGAAACAAAGCGTGGAAGAGCAAAAACCCAAGGCCACAACCCACAACCGAAAATTGCAGCGCCCAAACACAGAGTGGTCATCAGAGAGGTGTGTGCAATGAATGAACGCATGCATGAGGAGGAAAAAAAGCCTTTCAATTTCAAACCGGGGCTCAACCAAAATGGGGAAATGAGCCTTTTAATATCTTACAGCATGGACAATCGAATGCGGATGACGGTGGGAAATTTGAGCCCGTCGCCAAATGTTCTGCCGCCAAAGGTTCAGAGGGCGCAGGTAATCATCCCCGTCTCTGTCTGACCGCCATTTTTGTCCGTGCATACCCACAATCTCTTTCCGTGTCCATTTAACCAATGTTGACGAAATGTTCAGGGATTGCCAATGACCACTACAGCCGAATTTAAATTACTTTTTTCGGTCAAAAGATGAAGGGGCGAGTCACAAGGCTCCCCAGAACTGGCGCCGGGGTTATTTTGAGAGACAACGCGAAGCATTTCACCCCACTTGTCCACTTGGGTTATTGATTTATAATTACCTATCGCACATTAATTTCACCGTGGTGGACATCAGAGATACTACTTATTGATAATGTAAGTGCCTTTGCAATATTAATTTTGAAGTCCAATTATACACGCGCTAAATCGGGAGGGGAAAAAACGCGGGGGGTTTGTCGACGCCACGTAAAATAGCTGTTTGCAGGACACATTATGCCTCGTGTGAAACATATCACGCTTGAATTTTTTAAAATTCTAGGTTAAACATCATACAACTCAATGCGTTTTCTTTGCTTTAATCAACAGCTTGTATTCATGTATTGTCCAACACGAGTACGGCGGTTAGCACGCTCAGGTTTTAAACCTGGTGACCCGAGTTCAATTCCCAACCACGACGATCAACAGTGGCGAGTCATGTCAAAATCACTCCTGCCCTTAGCCCTTCACCATTCTGCACATACAAGCAAAGGTACGCATGGTCAAAATTCCATAATAAGCCACACGGTTATGGGAAGGCTTTCATCCATTGGTTGGATTGAGAAAGGCTTGACATTTTTTTTCCTCTTTATTGCCGAATATGTTGACCCAGTATCTTATTTTGATTTAAAGCTTTCGTGACTGCAGGGATTCGTATTCTTGGTTCTGTCGGTAAAATCACGTAGAAGGGAAATAATAAAATATTATAAATATAAAACAATAAAAATTCTCACGACTTTTTCAAATTTTATTGCCGTGATGATGATTGCTTGTGTTGCAATCGAAACGTCGTGAGAATTTGTATTGTTTTATATTTATATTATTTTATTATTTCCCTTCTACGTGACTTTACCGAAAGAACCAAGAATACAGTATCTTATTGTTTTGCCTTTAGATCGCATCGTCACCGTATTGCTTTCATGACTCAGGTCTCCCTTGAAGAATAGATGTTTACTTTAATTCTCAATAGGCTCTTACCTGGTTTAAACTAAAGGATGTCGATATTGATTCATTGATGTCACTTGCTTGGGTCCATTGCTGTTCCCATTGTGCTTCTCAACTCCAGTCTCTTCGAGACCCCCCTTAAGGTCCACCTTTTCGAGATTACCAATTTTTTCTTCCTTTGCAAATGATCGTCATGGCGGTACCCCGGGGTACCAAATAATACAAAATGGCCGAGGCAATTAAATCTTTTATTTCGGGGACACGATTTTTCCAGGGGTGTACTTAACTCCGCGACTGGGGTACTAATCAATGCGAAATCAGTGCTACTCCGCAATGTCCAAACGCAGCGAGGACGATTGCGCCGAAACCCTGAACGCTCGTACGGACCGTAGTGGTGCATCGTGAGTACAGCTCGTCGAGATGAGTCGATTGCCACATCGCCGGCCATCAACAGACTAAAAATGACTGCATCACGGACATGATGCGAGAGCATAATACTGCACATGACGGTTGGTAATCACGGAAAGCCGTACCACGTGAGCGGTCGCATGGACCGCCTTAGACAAGCGCTGCCGTAGAGGCCACTTGAAATAGCTGGGCCTTGGCACAGTGGTTAGGAACGCCTGCCTCTCTCTCTCTCTCTCTCAGTGGATTTGGGTAAAGACTCAAAATACTGAACGGGAGAGACGCACGACTGATGATGTGAATGTGATGACGCTGTCCTAATAGCCAAACGTGTACTGATGGAAGAAACCACGAGAAGTGGATCTGGTCAAGAGCTCTTCAGAAAGCAACCGCAACGTGGAAGTTTTACTCAAACCGAATGGAATAATTATGTTGGGACGTGATCATTCAGAAGCAGACATACTTTGCTTGGAACACGAATATGTTTTCATTATAATTAGACCGTAGCATAGTACTGTGTGTGTAGTACAAGGACTCAATTTTACTGTGGTAGGTCAATCGAGTTTCTTGACTAATCAAATCAAATGTCTCTCATCATAAAACCAACAGCGTATTCTTATAAGAAACTCCAGAACATCAGATGCATTACAAACGTGGGATTGGTGTCAATAAAGTAAAAACAAACTGATTTCACACATTCACAGCTACTGGATTTCAAGACACACACCCCCAACTTTTGCTTTAAAATACCGGGGACAGAATACTAAAATACCGTAATGGTAAATACATGCGTAATTAGATTGTCCAAACATTACTACATGTCAACATCAAATGTGCACAATATAGTTTACGTGAAGGTTGGTATAAAAATGAGGCATGAGTTAAAGCAGCTGGCGATGTGTGTATATGTAAACCAAAGCAAGCCCTGATTTAGGCCCAAGTGTTTCATGTTGCCTGGCTTGCTCATCCCCAGTGGATATTTATCACTGTAATGCTTAATTCTTAGAAATAGCTTCGATCTGCATTAATGGCGTCAACATATCCTTAATGTCCATTAACACAAATATACTATTCTTGTGGGAAATGGGGAAAAAAATATTTGTTTTGATCACACTACACAACAAATTAGCACTGTTTGCATAATCGCGGTTTAATTAGTATTTGCACTGTATGCATAATGCTAGAGCAGGCGTGATGTCTA
This sequence comes from Lethenteron reissneri, assembly GCF_015708825.2. Taxonomy (NCBI): domain Eukaryota; kingdom Metazoa; phylum Chordata; class Hyperoartia; order Petromyzontiformes; family Petromyzontidae; genus Lethenteron; species Lethenteron reissneri. The sequence goes on from NC_083827.1 coordinate 9,710,235, forward strand.
ATAGGCAATGGTAAACTCGGTGCCATTACACACGGGATCTGAAAGTCACCTATATTGAACTGCAGGAAGAAGATGAATTAATCTATATATCTATAAGGCCAGAGGGTCAACCAAACAAGGATCTTGCCGAAGTCGACAGGCAGATAAAACACATTTTCTTTCCTTAACCGTGGAAATGTCCACTCCTCTGGTTCCGCATCAAATCACCGAGCAATGCACATGAAGACTTGGCAACGATATTGCGTCGAAGTTTGTGTGCAGCCCAATAAGCAAGACGAGGGTTTCCCTTTTTTTTTTGGTATCCTATGTTCTTAAACATACATGACAGTAACCTTATTTTCCTGTTTGTTTTGCCGAGCGCAGGCCCAAAACTGACACAAATGACCAGAGTTCGGCACCGCACGGGCACTGTTGAAGGTATTTTGTAGGAGATAATACGTGATATACGCACACTTGAATTTTAGCAAGGTTATAAGAACTTTGGAAAAGAGGTGATGGCAGGGAATGGAGAGAGAAGTGTTTCAAGCTGCAGCGTGGTGAGTGAAGACTCGCGTAGGACGAGTCCTCGACACGGGCACAGGAATAAACGAGTGGAGTTGGCGGGTATAGGGACAGGGAGCAGTGAAGCAACACAACTATTCCACATAGGTAGTTGAAGGAGAATTAGAGATTGCCGAGTGTTTGCGGAGGGTCCGAGAAAACATTTGGGCAACTCCCGTGTGTGGTGATGGAGCACAGCTGTGCAAAGCAGTCTGGGTATTTTGAAGATGGTGGTGAGCAGTGTGTGTGTGATGTGCTGTGGGCACATCTTCCCATAATTAATTAAATGTCTGTTGACAGGTTACCTGTATAGTTTGATGATTAGGTGTCTCTCCCCCGTGTGTTTGAGTGGTGCAAAAGGTTTAAAAACAGTCTTGAGTTGGTAAAGAATGATTAATATTTTGAAACGGATGTCCTGCTAGGGATGTCTTGATAGGTACTGATAGGGACATCTTCTTTCACGTACTAAAGAATGATATACTAAGGTGCTATAACACGAATGGGACAAGTAAATACACATAGGCAAATATGTGGTAGGTTTAATTCCCTTGGCTTTACCAGCACGTATTCTATGCCTAAAACCGCTACATAACCTTGAAACACCTTCACAGTTTTGTGTGCAAATACTTCATTAGAACCATCCCTATTTTTGAATAGGTGTTCACTTACCCAACCTTTTCACATATCCGCCCATATGTCCGTCAACAGGGTGTCGGATATATAAGATTGTGCTGCACTTATTGAAAGCCACAGCATTGAGATTTAATAAATTAGCGACATTATTATTGCCTACGTCAAATCTACTTCAGTCAACGTGTGTGCGTGAAACGGCGGCCAAGTTTAAACAAAACTTCATAGCGCGAGTAGCCAAATTCAACGCGCACTTAAAAAAAAAGCGCCGATTCTTGTTTTCAAATTAAAGGAGGCGTAATATTTATCTGCTCAACAGAAATAATGGATGTAGAAATCCTGATGGAGCGACTGTTTTTTTTTTTGCCGATGGATCCTGGAGGTACCAGGGAGACTTGTTACGGCGCACAACAAACACGACTGGAGCCCGGCCGTAGCGTCTAGTAATGGGGCGCTGTGGCCTCTTGGCAGATGTTCTAGATTCCGAGGACCCAAGCTGCTCGCTTTTGATTTATGACCCGGGTGGTGTCTCTGTTGTGGGGGGAAAAGGTGGGGGGGGGGGAAAAGGTGGGGGGGGGGAGTTGTGGGGAGAAAGTTGTCTGTGACAAAATGCGTAAGCTGCATGACAGCCGTGCGGGTCTGCAGCCACACTGATTAGTGAGGTGTCTGAGACGCCCCAGAGGGGCCACCCACGTCAGATCCCAGGGAACGCCTGGCACGCCGAACATTTGTTTCTGTACCACCCGCCTGAGGTTGGTGCCTCCGTTCGCCCCGCCGCCGCCGCCGCCGCCTCTGGGATTTAAAGTGTTGCCTGTTTTGCCGCGTGTCAGCTGCTTAAGAAGGGTTCGTCGGTGTTTAGGTGGACAAATTGGTGCAGCCAGTAATTTAAAAAAGAAAAGAAACCCCAACACGTTTGATTGTCCAACACTGATAGATGTCAATAAGACCCTGATCTTCTCTTAATATAATACATTAACTTCAAGCCCATTGTATTGGTTAGACCTGCATTTTTTGCCCCGTTATGTGTTTTTTTTACCGTAGTTGGTTAAATTGGCCATGGACAGTGCACACACATTGCCCGCACTTGTAAAACATGTAATGTCATGTTCTTTTAAAGTCTCTCACACCCCCTGAAACATGTTGTGATATTTGCATCGCCATTATAATCCAGTGATTATGACGCATGAGAATGTGGCAGCGATATCACCGGTCCTGAAATGTCTCTCTTCAACCTGATTCATGCTGACGGAATGAAAATGTTCAAAGCATGATAAAGTACACATACTTACAAAAGCATTACACACAAAATCCAGCGAATAACAATATATAATACATCACCAAGTGATCAATCACAAAAGAGGAGTCCATTATAATTTGTAGCTAATTCAGGGGTGCACGCACACCCCGGGTCTGCGAGATGGCCTTTCTTAGGGTGCGAGAAGTGCCCAGAGTTTTTTTGGAAAGTAAATAATCGAAAGCAAAAATTAAGCACGGGAAAATTAGCACAACTACTTTGTTTCATCAAATCTATGTATTTATTAACATTATACTTTTTTTACGATTGAAATCCAAAGGGGTGCAAGGCTGCGGTAAATGTTAAGAACCACTGCTCTATACAGTAAATTTACATTTTCCAAGGTGAAACTGCACCATCGTTTCCATCTGAAATGCATAACTTTCGCTGGTCAAAGATGGTCAAACACGTTCTCTCCAGTAGTGCAATGGCACGTGACGAGTTTTGGAGTCGAATTTGTATAAAATCTGCGCTCTACAATTGTCACTTACGTTTGAGATTCAAAGATTTTAAAGTGACCTCAATACGCACAGCACACAGCAGATTCAAGTGTGCTGACAAAAAATTGCCTGTACAAGTCAAACCAACTTCACACTGTCATCGAACCGCGAATCACATCCCAACACACCTAACATAAGTGCTTCCAACAAATTATTTTAAATCACACCATCCTGAATTTGCCAAGGATGAGGTTTTCGACCGTTATGTCTGACATTTACAGATATAGCCTGCACAGGCTATTGGGTGGGGTAAGCTCTGTTATTTAGCGAACACCTATAAAGGCTGGCATGGAGCATGAAGGGGTAGGGAAGGCCAAAATCATACCTGACCGTCTCTGTCTCGCCAGTGCTGATATTTACACACCACGCCAAGTACTTATTTCATGAGTTTAGATATTCGTCCATATGTTAGTTGTGAGCAGGACAGGGCAACGTAGAGAAGGTTGGCAAAGGCAGCGGACCTTCACATGAGTGGGACAAACGCGTGGACGAAGAAGAAGATGTTAGTTGTGAGGAGCAATCGAACTCCGGTCATCGGCTTCGTAGTGAAGTGTGCCAACTACTACGCCACCACTCTCCTCACCTATTAGGTGCACACATGCATACAAAGCACATTTTGCATTGCATTTAATGTCAGTTGCCTTGCTACCTATGAAGCCACTTATTTAACATGCTGCTTCGGCTTCTGTTGAAAAAAGCGTTGGCAAACTTTTTAGATATCACGCAAAAAGACGCCGTCGTCTAAATTCATTGTTGACTTTTGGAAACGAGGCTTTCAAGTTCCACCCTGTGCAGATGACAACAGCGGGTTCATATCAAAGCGAATCCACCTCCTACACGAGACCAATTGATTTAGTTGGTGCACAGCACTGGAGTATATTTGGCCAAATACCAAAACGGACACCCGGAATGAAAGGAGCCTCGTGGTTTACAGCACCTTGAAGCACAATGTGAGGCCAGCCACTGATCTACAAGAGACCTCAAAACATTCTCGCCCTAATTGGACACCTGAACATAATGAGGTCACCGCGGACAAAGGACGGAGTCCTGGAGGTTAGAGGTTTGTTATAAAAATAAAATAAAAAGTAACGTGTTATATTTCGCACGACTGATTGTCGGTTCTTTGACGCCTTGTGTTTTGGGCTCAAAAAGATGACCCGCGACTACTTTTACTGTAGTTTTGTTCGTAAGCGCCACACATCATGACAGTTGCAATGAAAGACCTCCTGGTAGCATTGCACCTAATCTGGCTGGTGGGATATTAGAAAGTTGTGTTCCTTGCACCCTTTCAGTCACACTCTCAGTCAAGCACGAAACTCCACCTTCGGATCCGCTCGTTAAACCTCAACGGTGAAGCTTGACCCACGTGCAGGCCACGGCGCATTGAGTGAGCGTCCATCACGTGTGAAACGTGTTAAATGAACGTCGATGCAGGAGAGTGTTTGACATTGAAAATGGGGAGAGAGAAAAAAACGGCGTCTTCAAATGGGACGGAGTAGAAATATGCGAGCGAGCGAGCGAATGTCAAGTTTAATTACACAACATGCCGCTGGCAGCACGCTTCGTTGCGGAGTAAGTATATGTCAACACAAAAGCAGAATTTGCGTTTTATAAAAATGAAAGACTCGCATCCCGTGTATCTGACTCTCACTTGTCAGGAGAGTAAATATTTAATATTTGTTTATGGAATTGTTCATTAAGCTATGTGAAGGTTTCTCTCAAAGCATTTTTTTTTACAAACAAACGCTATGACTTTTCTCTGACGATATAAGCAATGCTAATGGGATGCATTACACTCTCTTGCTTTAGACGTGATTTTTTTATTCGACAACAAAAAAATATTGCTTCCATTTGTGTAACGCTACTCAACCAAAAGACTCGTGCTTGCAATGTGGGACGTGTCCTGTTGCTCAGTATAAATCAAAATTGAGTGTTCAACTTGGAAAACACTGAGACACGTTATACGCCAACAGCAAACACAACCAATCACCCACAATGCAACATAGTGATAAAACCGAGTAAGGTACATCCACTCAGACAAATGATATGAGTAATAAAAAATATATGTTCATTCATGTACCAATTCTCTCATTAGTTTTGAAATGTTGGTATGGCACTTTAGTATATTCTCTCTTTTGAGCCAACATTTGTCAATATTAATCCCTTAAAAACACTCACAACGGCTATACTCTACTCAAATGAATAACATGTCTATTCACATCAATCTTGTCGAGTTGGTGTGTGACAAAATGTGTTAAATGTTTAGCTTTTTCCATATTATAATTCAATTTTGCTCCCAGCGTATGTCAGTAAGTCTGAACACTTGTTATCGCACGCAGTAAGCGCTCCAGAATAATGCTGTTTTAAAGTCTGTTGCAAAAACGGGCTCAGACTTTGAATGGATCCACAACATCTGCCGGCAACTGGTTCCGTGTCTTCAGGCCGGAGAAAAACTGAAACTGCAATGGCCGTATCACAACAAGGTTTGTGCAGGGTACAGCTTATAACCATGGGCTGCAATGTTACGAGAAAAAGGAAATGTCCACGTGGTCCACCAGGTGTTCACCGCTTACAATCTTTTCAAATGTTGCACGCTGTTTAAAGGATCTCTCGAGCGTTTTAGTTCTCACGAACTCTTTAACGTTATTAGTTTTGGGACATGCTCTCAACTTTTTCAAAATTAAAACTGCAGCATGAACATAATTCTTTAATTAAGGGTGACCGTTTTATGGCCAGCGTACGTGGCTAACTTATTTGTATTGGCCTTGTCAAACAGCAGGCATCGTAGAAGATGCTATTCAGTGAAAGATGAGCTGTGTATTTGGCTGCGAGTGCATATCTCTCCAGGTCGTGCCATGTATTGCTTGGGACGATGTCCGACATTTTGCTTCACGCACCCGAGGGAGAGATTCATCCAGTGCCGGATGATCTTTTTAGCAAAAGTATCATAAGCTACGGGCCCCGCACTTTCAAGGTCCTTACGCTAAATGCTTTCAAGCTATCAATTCCGGTTCAGTGATTCTGCACTTGCTCTATTACTATAGTACTATACTGCTTTCAACTTTTATGAACGACTGGGTGTTTAAGGTTAGCGATTTGTCGTATTATCTGGCTGTATAGCAAATGAAAAAATACAATTTACTATGCAAGTTACAAATGTTTTTTTAATATTTAACTTTTTTTTTTATTTAGGGACCCTCTATAACATATACTACAGGCCCCGCACTAGCTTAATCCTTCACTGGATTCATCACTTTCTCAGCTCCTGAAGAAGGCCTCGGCACGTGGAGCAAAACACGTCAAACATCGTGGCGAACAGCAACGCGGTGAAAAACACACAAAAAAGACCACATCGGACAGCTGCACCGCGCAACCGCGAAAAACCTCCGTAGCTGTGGGTTCCAGGGTAGCTCAATAACTGAATAATAATCATCATCACGTAGCACAGACGTGTGTTTTTTCAAAAGTCCGTCTTTTTTTCAGTTCACACGGCTCTCTCTCTCTCTCTTGAGAGAGATGCTCGCACCCCTGTTAACATTAACGCGCTTGCTGGAGGAAGTTTGCTCCCCCCCCCCGCTGCCCCCTGCAAGGCCCGATCGCTGGTTATTGCACAATGCATCATTCACTGTCAGGGGAGGGCTCGTCAAGAGCGCGGGCTGCCTCGGGTGCTCAAATCACCGTCTCGGAGCCCAATGCCTCGAGGCTGCGGGACTCCTGCCCCCCCCCCCCCCCTTTACCCACCTCTGCACACACCAGCGGCGAGAGAAAATGACCTTCCCCAAATACGCTTTTGACCCAAACATCCCCGAATGGAGGCCTCCAGTCTTCTCATACGACGTGACATTACCCTCCGGGGCACCCGAATAATACAATATATATATCTATCGTATGATACGAGAAACTAATACATATCCCAAAGGGGGCCAGGCTAAATTATTTAGGTTTTTGTTGGCTATACTAGAGTAGTTATTTCCTCTGGATGCTTTGGTGATATACAGCAGTGCGGTAGTGTTATTGATATACAACGTGAGGGATGATATACCACAATAATGCGATACTGAGGGACACATTTATTAATATTCTTATCGCAGTGGGACTCTAAAAGTGCAGATAATGCACACAGATGTGTACACAAAACTGCTCGTCCATTTGCGTTGGGGCTATATTTTTCAAAAATAAGTGGATGTGTTCTTTAAGATATTAAACCCGGCCTGTCAAATCCTTTATTGATCGTAATGTTCAGCTTAAAATAAGCTAAATGTACATTGGCTAAGTATGTTGCTTAGGTATTTGTGTTCTATAATGATGTGTGCGGACAAGTGAACTGATAACTAAGTATATGAACGGAATTTTGACCTGAAATGCGATTCGTCTCGTGTCCTATAATAATGGCCTATGCAAAAGGAAGCAGCGTTGACAAAATGCATCAATGCGTAGGCACATGACATCATCAGCCATGATTTATCCACTGCTAGATGAAGCCACTCCCACCTCCTTCCTACTCCATCTCCTCGGTGGCCATGCTGTCGAGCATAGTCCATGAACTTACACATTAAATGTGAAATGTGTAATAAGGGATGCATTGTTGTCTCTCAGGGTCCGTGGTTTTTCTGTATTCTTAAATTCCCGTGAATGGTAATGCCTCTCATGGCTTGCAAAGCCTGATGGGAACCCATTATATGAAAAATATACCAATTGAAAAACATCAGTCCTTGCACATGCGATCCGAAGCATTAGCTAAGAAGTGATGGATGCATTGTTCTGTACTGAGTGTACATGTTCGTGGTCATACCCTTGTCCGAGAATGTGTGACCCTTTCTCAATCCGCTGCTTGATAAAAGCCTGTCCATACTGCGTCGGCCGCGGGGGTGGTTTGACCATCGCCTCTTGTCGTCTGCAATGTTAAACATTCAGCAGGACGATGTACTCGATGACGCATTGCTATTCAATGCATTGCTATTCAATGCATTGCTATTCAATGCATTGCTATTCAATGCATTGATATTCAATGCATTGCTAACTCGGGAAATCTGCATTGCGATATCAGCAACCATCGCAGAAACTATTATCTTTTACGCGTATATATTTTCCTTCTTTGGTTATTTCCAGTGTAGTTCTGCAACCGCTTTTCTTGTCCCCCCCCCCCCTCCAATACAGAGGTGTTATTGCTCAGATTTAGAAATGGAGTGTGTAAACGTTGGTAGACTGCAGTTTAATGAAATGGAAAGATTTGCCATGTCTTTTGTCTCCGTAATGACTTAGGGGAGTTGCATTAACTTAGTGCACTCAAGAGCCTTAATTACCAGCCACTGCCTTCTTACGGAAGCTTATTCCCTCTAAGGTGGGTATTAACTTGGAGGCGGGTTGCCTAATATCTCTGGGGAAATAAGCTGCGCGTTGTTCTTTCCGGTTCCAAAAAAGCTGCCACGACCTGCAGCTGTTTATCTTCTCATTTAGCGAACACTAATTAAAATAAAAAGACGAGTTTTACAGTTGTTTGGCAGAAATCACTTTCTCAAGTTCCTCTGGGAAAGAAAAGAAATGCCCCAAAAAATAGTTTTCATTAAGATTGAAAGTCTTGCCCGCACGTAAAGGGCCCAAAAAAATCACATACACACGCTTTGTGCTGTGGTTGTTTTGTGTGGTAGGTAAAAAAAAAACATTTACAGTTAAGAAGAAGTAATCAAAGGAATCCTGTATCAGTTGCCACTTTGATAAACCGGCCTACAACTTGTATCTGTGAACATCGAGTACAATGGTAAAATGGATTAATTCCACAAAAATTCAATTACATTTTTTTTCAACTTTATAATCGCACGTTTAATTAATTGATCAATTATCTAACAAAAAGTTACAAAGTAATAGGAAATGTTGACTGGAAGTTTGGTCAGTCGTCACCAATGCCACTATCCGTTAGCATTTCCTTCAGAAACGCATCTCTACGTGCATAGAAAACGAGATATGGGAATAAATAATTACATTTTTTTTGTTGGATTAGTGAAATAATCTAGATTTGAAGCTTTCGTGACTGCAGGAATCCATACTCTTTGGTTCTTTCCGTAAAGTCACGTAGGTATAAAATAAAATAAATCACGACGTTTTGATAGCAACACAAGCAATCATCATCAGGTGGGAAACCCACAGCTTGAATTTTTTGTTTGTTTAAATAACTAAACTCTCAAGCTTTAAAACACTGGAACACTTTGGTGGCATAATTAATGCAAAGCTTGATGAAAACACTGCATTCAGTTTCTCGGCCTGAAATACACTCCTCATTTCTGTAGCATTGCTGCATTAAAATGTTACATCTTCCAATGTCACCACAAGCGTACTGCAAAGGGTGGCACAGTGTACAAACACACCAGTGCCTTAGAGCAAGAAGGACCTGGGTTCAATTCCCAACTGGGCCACCTCTGTGTGTGTGTGTGGAGTTGGTGTGTTCTTGTCGTGTTCTGCAACGAGGTTGCATGCTGCTGCACTCCCGATCCAGGTCTAGACACAGTCAATTGATCCTTTTGGCGGTACCCCGGGGTACCAAATAATACAAACTGACCGAGGCAATTGAATATTTTATTTCTGGGACACTACTTTTTCCAGGGGTGTACTTCACTCCGCGACTGGGGTACTAATCAATGTGAAATCGGTGCTACTCCGCAATGTCGAAACGCAGCGAGGACGATTGCGCCGAAACCCTGAACGCTCGCGGTACGCACCGTAGCGGTGCATCGTGAGTACAGCTCGTCGAGATGAGTCGATTTCCGCATCGCTGACCATCAACAGACTAAACATGACTGCATCACGGACACTATGTGAGAGCCGGGCTACTATGGTACCCCGGGGTGCCGCCATAAGGTTCAATTGGTCTTAGTTTATTAAAAGCTGCCTATAACAAGAGGGATTGACAGGTCGTGTGTGGTGGGGTAAAAGTGTGGGTATCCTCATTTCACTCTAACATGTCTAGACCGGGTGGAATGGTAAGCCAATACCACCCGCTAAAGGGGTTTTATAGAGGGGCGAGTGGAGACACACCTGCCAGCAAAAGTGTTTGCAAGAAATTGAAGGGCTAGACCCTTACCTGTGACGATAGCACCCCTAATGCAACTGATTTCGACCGGTTCTCAGAAGCTCAGCAGGGTTTTGACGCTGGATAGTGCTTCGATAGGTGACCAGCATGCAGAGAAGCAGTAGAAGATCGTGCAGCAAAATGCATTGTTATACTATACTGCTATGCTATCACATCTCTAATTCACACCTTCACCAACCCACGCATGGTCAAAGAAACGTCCATGACCCACACAGCATAGGGAGGTCCATCATCCAGCAGTGGATTGACATGTAAAAGCATACGTTGTATGGAATGGATTAATATTGGTCTGTTGCTCATTCATTCCGTGTATCATTTTGTGCTTAATCTAATATTTTTTAAGTGTGTTATGAAAATGTCTGATTTGTTCAAGTTATTGCGAGTTTTTTTTTTACAAACGTATTTAACTTTTGCGGTTGTACAATTGACTTTTCTCTCGTTTATTTTGCTTCAGCGCAGCACGCGAGGTCCGTATCGAGCTGTGTCGGCTGTCACTTGCCGACCCAGGTCACCCTGAGTGAGACACCTTTAAGTGTCAGTGGTTTCTGAGCCGGTAAAATAAAGTCTATCGTTCAGTCAATCACGTGACCTCTGCAGTCACCGGTGGCCACCATATTCAGTCATAACAATTATAACGGAACAAATAATTTACTTGAATTATTGACAAGCGGGGGCTACGCGTGCGCGTTCAAGGCAGCGAGAGCGGTCGGTTATTCGCGAATTGCCCACTGCAGCTTGAAGCTATAACAAATCGTTAGAAGTCGGTTCCGGTGAACAAAATGAAATCGACCAGAGTCTCTCAGCATGGACATCAAGTGAGCGCCCTCCCCTTGTTACAAACGGCGTGGGAGACGTCGACGCCTGTAGGAGCTCTTGGCTACTCCAGCCAAGTATCGGCTTAACACGAGTTCAGCTTCAGAAAGGTAGGGATGGCGCAGTTGTAACACTTGTGCCTCACAGCCAGAAGTGCCTGGGTTTTATTCGTCAACTCGGGTAACTTTTGGGTGTCTTCTCCACCACGTTTTGCATCGGGTTTCCCCTGAATTCTCCAGTTCCCTTCCATAGCTCACAAAAAAAACAACACACAATGTAACCGGTATTGGCCAAATATCCTATCGCTGAAACTTTACCTGCAAATTACTCAATTGGGATTGTGCGTCGCAACTTCGCCCCTCACTGCGACCCAAGTCTCAACACTCGGCGAGGATTGCCTGTGTAAACAAGCGTAATAAGAAATGACGAAACGAAAATTATTATTATAGCACAGTACGATACACCCCCCCCCCCCCCCCCCCCACTGGCGTACAATGACCCCCGTCTCACTCGGCACGTGATTGGTCACAGGTAAGCGGCTGTGTTGGATTGGGCCACGGTGGGACCGTTGCGTGGCCCCAGCGCTCACCTGACATGATCCCGGCTGGCTTACTTTTCTTATGGGGGTTGCATCAGAGACTGCATGCGCGTGTGCGTGTGTCTGTGTACGCGGGGAGCGGTGGTGCAGCGGTGAGCGCGCTGCGCTACGAACCTGGCGACCCGAGTTCGATTCCCGCTCACGGCCAACGCCAGTATGACGATTGTCTGAACCGGTCCGGGGCCTCCCCTAGGTCGACTCAGCCTCAAATGAGTACCCTATGCGGTGTGTAAAAACATCGCTACTGGGGAGACAAAGGCGGTGTTGGCCACCCCACCCCCTCGTGTCCTGTGCCCGCCTTCATCGGGGCTCGCCCCAACAGTCTGTTCAGGCTAAACAAGGGATCTTTGTCCGTGACGAAATCGCGAGGGTATCGATGACCTCAGCTTTATGCATTAAGTGAATGCTGTAAGCAAATCGCACCGCCTATGTCGGGACAAAGGGCACCGAGAGGAGCGTTAAAACGATTTAATACGTCGTGTTTAGATTGGCGAAGAAGTGTGGAAGCCTTACGATGAAAATGTTGTATTCTCTATATATAGTTGTCCGATATTATTTGAATGGAGGTGTCCATAAATATATCTCCCGTGAGTGGATGGTCTCATTTGCCAATGAAATCCACGTACAGTTGGCGCGTTTGAAAGTATATATATATTTTCAACACGAAAAAAAAATGCAGTGGGCACCCATAAACGGTGCAGATGCCACTGGCCACCGATTTAAGCCTTGGCCAGCAAACAAACTACGGTCGGAATGGCGAAGGAGTCCTGGCCCAGACCTGGCCATCGATATCACTCACCAGCGATGTTATCTGTCAACGGAAATCGAGCAGCGTGTGATCCAGCACTCTGCACAATGCAGAGTATGCTCCCACAATTCATAGCCATTTATACGAACAATGCTTCTACACTAACACATCGGAAATAAAAAAAAACTCATGCTCGTCAACCGCACGGCCTCGAAATATATATGCAAATATATAAAACTAGTAACGTTTCGGGGGGAAATGGTTCTCGTTCATAGCACACAAACCCTCTGAAGAATGGCATTGTGCTTGTGTAGCACTGCCAATGCAGCATGACCAAATAAAGTGTTCTAACTGTGAACAGGTAACATTTTCATATAGAATCTCTAAAATGTGTGCTTTCTTATTGTAAATACTGTAAGTTACATTCCAATTCTTGCGCTTGCTAGGGGGTCCAGAAATCCTGGAGGTGAAGTATCATCGCACGTTGCAAGAGTCTCACCACAAAATAGAAAGATGTTATACGACGCAGCTGTAGAATATAAAACAGCACAGGTAAATCACCGCCGAGATGCAAAACAATCATCATTATTCAAGAGGGTCTAATAAAAGCTCTTTGTTCGCTTGGAGAAGAGAGAGAGAGAAAAAAGGAGGAAATCGCATTCAGTCAAATCTGATAGCCGTTACATATTTTATACCGGGAACTTCTGTGTAAACATGAGAAGCTCTCCCCCGCCCAGATGAATATCCTGGGCGCTACAATACCATACTTCACCCCACAACAGGCTCCGTGGCCATTGTGCGAGCGTGGGAACCGCGAAGCGGACGGTGCTGATCCGTTCAGACGCTACTCAGCACTCACCGCCCAACCCCCGGTGCCAGCTTGCACGGGGGGGGGGAGGGGGGCTTAATTTCATTCGGCTGCGCAACGCAACGACGTCAAACAAAAAAAACACATGCACACAGTCCACGGATCGGATCGGCCGCGGTGGGGGGGGGGGGGCGAGAGAGGGGGGAGAGGGATGTGTGGGCCGGGGGGAGGTGCTGACGCATAGGCAATGTGGAGTCCTCGGCAAGTCGCCGCTGGCTCGCTCGGCGCAGTTCGAAGGGCGCGCGCACTCGTGAGCACTCGCGAGGGTGCGGGTGGTGCGTGGCCCCAAAAACAACCACGACACAATTACAGAGTAAGTCAGTTGGAGCAGGTAGTTCATGACCTCTAAAACAACCACGACACAATTACAGAGTAAGTCAGTTCGAGCAGGTGGTGCGTGACCACAAAAACAACCACGACACAATTACAGAGTAAGTCAGTTCGAGCAGGTGGTGCGTGACCACAAAAACAACCACGACACAATTACAGAGTAGGTCAGTTCGAGTGGGTGGTGTGTGACTTCAAAACAACCACGACACAATTACAGAGTAGGTCAGTTCGGGTGGGTGGTGTGTGACCTCAAAAACAACCAAGACACAGTTCTGCTCGCGACAAAAAAAGGTGCCGAAACACCCACAGCTCTGCCTCACCCACCTGGCAAAGAAACATGTAAAGGTGCAGCCCTGCAAGTTTTTGCTCACACGACTGCCTGCATAAGGGCCTCCCACGAGAGGGCCCTTTCGAGAACATCTTCAAAAAGCATGTTTGGCCTTCTCTTCCACACTGGCTTAGACATCTTGTGAGTGAGAAGTAGGAGCACCGCACGCAACGAGCCACATTGAAGTGTAATTGTGAAGCGACAAATGCATTTATAAATAACGCATTTGGACGGCGTTAATGGGAAATATTGCGATACAAAAGCAACGTATAAATGCACGTATTACATTTGTAGCTCGACAAAGTTTCCCGTTTTGAGTTAAGCAGATAAATCTCGCTCGAAATTAAGAAGCCCACGATGAACTTTCGAACAACAGTAGAGCCCCCGTAGAGAGTATGTTTGCCCAGCTCTTCCACGGTGGCCAGGCGTGTTGGAAGAGTTGGGAGTACCTTCCGTGTACCCCACAAGACGCGACCTGCCGATTGACTAACTGTGGAGTACCCATTGATACCGTTGACTGAACAGAGTTGGTCGCTGTGTGTGGGGGAAGGGGAGGTTGATTTAAGAAACTTTCTAAATTGTTTCAGCTGCTGCACCACGAGATCAAAATTGAACCGGCGACCTCGGGATGATAAGTGCAGCATGCTGATAACCATTACATCACGGCGGCAGTAGCAGCAGCAGCATCCCCTTGATGCGGACGTCGTAAGCACCAAGCAATTCTGCGAGCAGACCTTCGCACACCATGCTCCCCAGGACCCCGAGTCGCCACATCCCCCTCCATTGAGCCCCCCCCCGCCCAATTCGATGAGCCCGGTGCCTCTCTCATCTCGACAAATTTGTGCCCAAAATTGGCCGACTGCTGGCTTTTCCAATTACTGGTAATTTTGTCTTTGGCTGTAAAAATGCATTCCACCCCACAGTGGTCCTGCGGCTCCCATTACAGAGGTGCCTCCTCCCTTGATTCATACCACCACCTCCCCCAACCCCACCCCCCCCACCCTTGTGCCGGCCCATCCCCTTTCCCATGTGGTGTGACTACGCTCATGGTGCTCACATCCACGCCATGTTCATTTGTTCTCTGAGACTGTGTATTAGTTCTCGGTCATTAATTTTTTTGCACCTCTTTCTCGCGTAAATCTGACAAAAGGTTATTATTTTATTTTGTATTAACCAACTGTGTATTATTCTTTGGGTCTTTCGGTGAAGTCACGTAGATAGGTTCAAAGAAAATAGCAGAAAAAAATTACGACGTTTCGATCGCAACACGAGCGTTCGTCATCAGGAAGATGACGACCGCTTGTGTTGCGATCGAAACGTCGTAGTTTATTTTTTTAATTTTCTTTGAACCTATCTACGTGACTTTACCGAAAGACCCAAATAATATGAATTCCTGCAGTCACGAAAGCGTTAAGTCAAGATTCAACTGTGTAATTTCAAGTTAATTCGCGTATTGGCCCGTTAGTTACATCAGTTAGCGTTATTGAAATAAATATATTAAACATCTCGTTCGCACATCGAGTGCTCGGCAAAAAATGCGTCTACGCAGTTCACAGAACGATGTTGGCATATGCAGATGCATGTGCAATCGTAATAATAATAATAATATTCTCGCATTAGTGACAAAGCAATGATAATGTGAGACTATTGAAGATGATAATTAGGTCATTTAGCCTTGCAGCTCAATGTTTGTTGTTGTTGCTGCTGCTGCGTGACAAACGCAAAGACACTTCTCCCCGGCGCGAACGGGGCCTCGTTGGACGACGACGTTGCCGACTCGGCAATCAGTCCCTCCAGAAAAACGCGATTATGCGATCGCAAGATTCCACGCAAAATCAGCCAAAGTCCGCATATTTATGCGGGGGGCGCGTTTTTTCAAATACGCCGCACTTTCGCCGCATAAATTGCAGATTTCCGCGCGCAAAATATGCGGGCTTGCATGATTTCATAATCCCCGCATTTTCGTTGCAAAAAGTCACATATATCTTAGCAGAAAGTTGAAAAATGTTGCGTTTACTTCACACAAGCGCAGCCATTTCCCCTGTTGCCATGGGAACGTTATGAAGTGTTAGAGGCTACGTAGTTAGTTTTATTCAGGAGTTTATGCAACTTTACAGTTGTAAGATTGCACTTTTTTGTTAGTAGTATGTAAATTTACATTACTGTAAGACTGTATTGTTACTGTATTGCTTACGTTACTGTGCACTGAAAACACTTATTTTAACAGAAGATGTCTGTTTTGTATAGCTACCTCTGTAAAACAGGAAGCACACATTTTATTTTTTAATATTTTATTTATTCATTTTTACAGAAGTTGTAGCATATTCATTTTGTAAAGCTACAGAACTTGTTCGACTCAATGTTTTGTAAGTTTGAGCCATCTGTTTGTTAAGGTCTGAAATAAAACAAGATGAGAACTTAAATATTCCCAGCACTTTCTGTGATGTAGTATGCTTGCTTATCATAGGAAGTAATAAGAAATGACTCTTTACATTAAAGTAGTAGCCTAGTGAATAGGGTGTTGGGGGAATCACTTTTTTTTCTCTTTTCATCAAACCGCAGTTTTTGCAAGTTCCCGCAATTTTTGCATAAAATTGCATAAATATCCCGCATATTCCATCGTATTTTTTAAGAAAACGTGCCGCATAATCAACGATTTTTGCCCGCAACAATTACCAAAAATCTCCGCGTTTTTCTGGAGGGACTGGGCAATGAAATCGTCGGTAGCGGCGAGTTCAACAGCCTTTGTAGGAATAACGGGCAAAAAAGGCAGCAAAGATATAGATTTTAATGACAAAACGTGGTCATTCGCCATCATCGATCTGTCAAGGAAAATCTCGACTGTCGTGCAATCTACTCGAAGTCGTTTCTCGCATTTTTGTTAACGGGGTAACCTCAAGGCCCGAGATAGGCCGACTTTGTGCAACCGTGGCCGACCGAGCGAGGCATTGTGTGAAGAAATGAAAGCGGCGGAATGAGCTGCATTCATGCAGATTTAATATTTTTCCTGTAGATTTTAAGATTAAGTGACTCTGTCTCTCTGAGGATTGGTGGCACACGTAATCTGCATAAAAGCCACATCTATCACACCCGCGGACAGCCGTGCCAATTTGCGATTATCCGTTCTTGGCAGCTTGAGGAGATATGCAATTTTTGTTAAAAAAAAAGCCTCTATGAATTGAAACCATAATTTGAGACATATATGTGATAAGTATATGTTTATATATTTGAAAACAATAAACTGTATATATGAACCCAATAGTATTAAGGATTTTTTTTTCTACAATTCTGACAGCCGAGTAATAATGAATGATACGTTTCGGAGGGAAGCTTAAAATGTGTTTCTTCTGCATTCCTTGGATTTAACCGAGATGACAGTGTTGTATGAAATGTCAGTTATGCAAAATGTGGCAGGCAAAAATAAATGTATCCAAACGCCTTAACCAAAAGTCCAAAAATGGCAATGCCATCAGTCAGATGCAGAAATGTTGTCAATCGTTTACAAGGTTCGCGACAACGCCTTTGGAACATTCTAACAGCAGTGGCAGTTTTCCTCTAACCAATAAAAAATTCAGCAACTGACTGCAGGCAACATCGGCATTGGCTTGTCATCTAGATTCTGTTTTGGAAATCTGAAAGTAATCACTGATGAACGAGCCAGCATTTCCAATTCTGATTAGCAAATAAAATTTTCATAATAAGACTATACTACAACTGAAAGTTTAGAGCGAAATGCCAGTCAAATTAAATGCACGTGGCAATTATAAAGGTGATTCATCTTCTTGGTTCTTTCGGTAAAGTCACGTAGAAGGTAAATAATAAAATAATAACAATAAAACATAATAAAATACAATTCTCACGACGTTTCGGCCACAAAGCAAGCAGCCGTCCTCTTGTTGTGGCCGAAACGTCGTGAGAATTGTATTTCATTATGTTTTATATTTATTATTTTATTATTTCCCTTCTACGTGACTTTACCGAAAGAACCAAGAAGATGAATCCCTGCAGTCACGAAAGCTTTAAATCAAAATGTAAAGGTGATTGTTTAAAATGTACAGAACACACTCGCGTTTGCAAATGATGCATTGCTTAAATGAGACTTGGTGCTTTCTGCACATAGCTAACCAAACAGAGCCAACTAAAGTCTGTACAACCTCAAGCCATGGAGAAAACAAGTCTTACACAGCGGGTACAGACTGCGGCATGGGTAACCATGCAGGAGTATTTAAGCAATATGCGCAGAAAGCGTCAGCGCCACGTTGCAGCAGCAGCGACAAGATGCACTAATAGCATGACACGACGCAACTTCTTCTTGTTAAGATAAAATACGCCAACACACAACACGACGGACATGCCTTGATGACGCAAAATACTACCACAACGTGATACAGATTCCTTATTAACACAAAATACACTAATACACAACATCAGACACATGCCTGCATAACACAATGCAGACTAATCGACAATGTGAAACACGTGCCTTACGAACACCAAACACCTGGATACACAATGTGAAACAAATTCCTACCCAGCACAAAACATTCTCTAACCCATAAAAATTAAGCAAGTACCTTTCTAGCACAAACCACCGCACAACACAACATGTAACAAATGGCTTATTAACACTGCATTGACTAGTGGCGTGGACATGTGATCTCCATCTTTCCGTTGTGGCCTTTGTGGCCTCAGTTGTGTTATGGAGGGGGTAATAAGGGGGGGGGGTGGCGGAAGGAGGGGGGGGGACAAAGTGATCGAGATTTGGGGGGGGCCGCCATACAAAAAACTTTGAGAACTACTCCGATGTAGTCCCTCTTTGGGTTCAGTGGGTGGGTGTAGGACAGGGTGCAATAGTCACTTAGAGACTTCCCGCTCGCTCTGCATGGGATTTTATTTCCGTGAGCCGCGTGTCCTATCGAATCGCTTTTGGACGCGCGGTAGGAAGGCGCCCACGCAACGACGAGTGATGATGCGATGTGAGCGGCGCGTTCCCACCTGTATCGTCGGGCCCACGGTGCATATCCATAGGTGGCAAGCCACCGAAACGCTGCAGGAAAAAAACAATCACACGAGGAGAGATTGTTCTTGCGAGCGCTCGGCAGGCGGCCGCGGTTGTCTCTGTCGAGGTTTCCACGCACCTCGCGGGGACGGCTCGTGGGACCCTTACCACACCCACCCCCATAATTTAATGTTGCCGAAAATGCATTTTTCTCAAGTCAGGTCACACACGCCACTTAGGGTCCAGGTCACGAGTTCCGAAACGCACATTGCGCACAGCCGCTTGTGTCAAATCCGCTGCTAGGTGGAGGAGGGCCTCCCGAAGTCGTGCGGGTCATGGGGCAGCGGGCTAATTTGACCACACTTCACTCGCACTGGTTGGTACGGAATATAGGTGCCGGATCAATGGATTTTGCCGCACTGCTCTTGGTCAATTACACCCATCACAAGCACTGTCGGTGGCTCAAGCCTGCTTACCTTCTGAGATCTGATGAGATTCGGCGCATTCTGGGTGAGTTGGTCACACTGGGCGGGGGGAAACGTAATCGGCACGTGAAGTGGTTTAAGAGCAACGATGTTCATGTGGGACTCACATCCAACTTGTGGAATAAACTGGCATGTGTCATGGATTGTGAGTTTTGTTTCAGATGGGACCCGAGTTCGAGAAGGTTACTTATCCAATGCATGAACAAGACCCGGTCAGTTCTTCCACATTGCCTGGTGGCCCCATTATTCATCTACAATCGTTGTGGATCCTCAATTATCTTGTAAATTGCACCGTTTCATTTCATAGCAGATTGCTTGCCTCGATGACTGTATTTTTGTTAATGTGACGGTTTCAAAATTCAAGAATGAGTTAAGCGCGCCTGATTTTGATGTTTAAAATGTCCACAATTCTTCTTTCATGATCACCATTTCTTTACCAGATAAAAGAGCCATTGCAATTTTAGGATTAAATTATAGACCTGTGCAGCTGCAATCAATATCCTGTATGAGGCTTTATTTATTCTTGCCAGGTTCTCTACGCTCGGGCCCACAAACAAAATCCTTCTTTTTTACTGGCAATACCACACACCTTAAACTGCTGCCATGACAACGTGCCACGTCTAGGATGACAAAAGCGCGGCACTTGAAATCGGCGCGGCTTAAAAATAATGTACTTCAAAGTTTGTCGAAAAAAAAAAACGCGTGAACACATGAAGAATGGCACTGGCGTGCGCGCCACCGGGCGAAAAAATTGCACGGCTGGATCGTGCTATTTGGGAACACGGCAATGGCCAAGAGATGTCTTAGAAGAAATCTCTCCCCCCACCCACCCCCACCGGGGGGGAGGGATGCTACAAGGGGGCACTCGAGCGCCGAGTGGCACCAAAAAAAAATCACCAAACCGAGTCAAGAGTTTTCCCTGGCAGAGATGGGTGCGAGATGGAGGAAAATGGGAATAAATTGTTGGCATCAATGTTGAAGGTCACCCTCGCGTGAGTTGATGACTGATGGGCACTGATGGAGGATGGTGGGCAATTATGAAGGATGATGGATGATGATGGATGATAATGATGGAATATGATGCGACTTTGATATCCATTTAATCTACTTTTCATATATATAGAGCTGGAGAGTTCCATACACCTGTAAAAACAGGTCTTCCCATAACCGAAGGCCGATATCATGCAACCAGTGCAAAACACAGAGTGAAAAAGTGCTCCGAAAATGTAACTTCTTTGTTAAAATATACATTGTATGTGATTATGAAACTTGTATGTATCACTATAATTGGTTGTCAAGAAAAAAAAACACGGGAAAACGAAATGTTGGTGATGTTTTTATAGGTTTAATAAAAACGTGGAGAAGTAACGGTGGTGCAGTGGTCACAGCACTGTGCTATCAACCCTGGGATATGCGTTAAATGCCTAGCCAACCGCCCTTTCACCAAAACACTGTCCAATTTAAAGTATGATCAAACATCCCCCATGGTTCTAAGGTCGTCGACAGGCCTTCATCCAGTAGTGGATTTATGGAGGACCGCAATAACAATTGTTTATATTTGATATCAAATTATAGTTGTGCGGAGGGGCGTCTTTGTACGATTGTACGACACACTTTGTAGAATGTTTATACAAGTAAACAGCAGATTATTGGCTTTGGTATCATAACAGGTGTTTTTGGTGAGATCGCGTAAATATAAACCGATCGTTAAGCCCGCCACCACGCAGCCAATTAGTTACCAGTACAGCACAACATTATTGCTTATAACAGAATAAGCGATCTAATCCAAAAAAACATCTGTTATAAATAACGTTGGTGTGAAACCTTACGTGCTAAACTGGTTTTAGTATATTACACTATTCATGGAAATATTGTATTCAGATATTTTTTAGAATTTATTTGGAATTTCGGAACAAAAATACGTTAATATCAGTTATAAATCTATTGGCGACAACTTCCTTAGTCAATTTTATTGCTTAAAACAGAATAAGAAAAATACCGAAATGTGATTTTCCTCAAACACCCATCAATCACTCCCTCAGGTTCACCGTTTATTCTCAACCATCTCTCGAGAAACGGGAGATTAAAGCATCCATTATACGCCACGTGAGATGTGCCGGCATTATCAACAATAACAATGCTGACGTAGTGTGATGGTTAGCACGTTGGGCTTGCAATCCGGAGGTCGGCTGGAAGACTATTATTATTTTTTGTTATGAAGAGTTTCCTTGTCATTTACAGATGTTATTAATCCAGAGGGCAGCTGTAACTATCTCCCAGTGTGGCACTTGCAACATTGGTGCAAGTTTCTTAAATCCTCCCTCCTCCGCCTCTGTCCACCAAGCAGTTCGAATGGTTACCACCACATGCGTGTATGTATGATGAACTTCTTTCACGCCCTACGTAGCCAACCGTGCTAATCGGAGGTGTGGAGAAAGGGCAAAACTAAACACAAAAAGCAGTTCCTAAGAAATTCGTTTTCAATCTAGATTTAAAGATGCAAATCTCCAGTGGCTTCTTACTGTAAAAGTGGAAGGAAGGGCCCTCCAGACAGCCGCAGAAGCGCATCTGAAGGAGCACAATGCAGTAATCGTCTTTGTAAAGACATGTGGCGAGGTGAAGTATTGGGTACTGTCAAGCCTTCCAAGACATCTGGCCAGCGTGGAGAGTAGGCCAATACCTTCCGTGTGCCTTTCTCTCGAGCTCCCGTTCGTGGAGGCCCTTACGTCTGCCAGTAGAGTTGTGAGCAAGCAGGGCTCCACCTTTGCCTTTTTTAATAACAATCACAACAAATCCACACGAAACTAATTTAATAATAAGTTACCCCAGAAAAGGAATGGTAGAGGGGTGGGGCAATGATTACGCGCTGACCTTTGAGTAATATCTGAACCAATTCTGCACCCCCCCCCCCCCTCCAAAGACAAAGATCCCCCATATAACCTCAACAGGCTGTAGGGGCAAGTGCTGCACCTATGAAGGCCGGCACGGCACACGAGGGGGTGGGTGGCCAGCACCACGCCCGGCCTCCTTTGTCTCCCAAGTGGCGACGTTTACACACCGCACCGGGTACTCATTTGAGGCTGAGTCGACCTAAGGGAAGCCCAGGACCGGTTCAAATAATCTTCACTGCTGTCGGCCGTGAGCGGGAATGTAACTCGGCTCGCCGGGTTCGTAGCGCAGCGTAGCGCTAACCGCTACAACATCACTCCCCACCATTCATCAACCTTCACTGACAGGCGTGGTGAAGTATGGGCAAACAGGCCCCCCGTTATCTCCGTCTCGTGGGGAGGGCTTCCGTCGAGTCCTCGATTGACAAACGACGAACCTCCTTGCGAGTGCGATCGTCGTGCTGGAAATGAAACGCGTATGTAAAAAAACTAAATAACAAATGTGTTGAATTCGCAAGCACACACCCATGAGCGTAAAATGCAACGTCGCACTTTGTTTTCCCGTTGTGCTCCCACCGCAGTTTGTGCGGCTGTGCAAATTTTCTCAAATTCCCCGAGATGCCCATGAGACTCGGAGACTTCGCCAACTCCTTATCATATGATAGGAGTAATTAAAACTGCCACACATACAAAAAAAACATGACCCGCACAGCCCCAAAGGCTTTCATCAAAAGCATATCCTTAGCTCGCCATGCGCTCGTCAACTTTATGCATGTAAATCGGTGGGAAGTGACGTCGTAAAAATTTCATGTGCGGTGATTTTTTTTTTTAAGCTGAAGAGAAGGATAAATATTTGCCATTACTTAGCAAAAATGTATCCTTCTCTGCAGGAGATAGGAACGAGGAAAACACAACTTCATGTGGGGCAAAGGAGGGGAACAGTCGGAGGGAGAAACAAACAAACAATGAAACTCAAAATAACAATGTTGGAAGGGCACCACAGACCCAGAGATAATGAACCACAGATACACACGATGGCAACACACAGCCACTGAGAATTCCAGCATCAGCAAAATGCAAAGGAAAGTTTAGCACACGACAGGACAAAACGTACTACCTTCCTGGCATGTGACCCAACTCGGGTTGCCACCACTGATGCACAAACCCAGGTCTTTTAATGTCGAAGAACTTACCTCTAAGAGAGGACAGTTCTGTGAAATCCAGGAAATGTGGCAATCCGACACAATCCCACCCAACCACCACCGATTTCCATAAACAACCGACCCACGAGACCACCCCAATCAACAGCTCGCACACCACAAACAACCGCCAGCTCACACCACCAGCCAACCACCACTGAGACAGCAAGAGACCCCACGTTGCGATAAAAAAGTGGCAAGTCTCGGCGAGAGTCCACACACTCCGTGATGAAGTAGCGGCAATTCCTCGGGGCGAGTCACGAGGGCGTGATGTAGAAGGCAGCATGGGCCCCTCGAGAGTGCCCGGCACCGCGATGAAAGAGTGGCAAGGCCCGGCAAAGGTCCCCACACATCCATGAAGCAGCAGCGAAGACCCCGAGAGAGCCCTCGCTGAGGCGTAGTCGCGGCAAGGCCAAGTAAGAGACTCTCACACGGATGTAATGCATCAGCAGCAGCAGCAGAAATTCCATGGATTGTCCCCCCCCCCCACACCACCACAATAGAGGCAGTAAACAGTGAAGGATGTACACGTAGGATCGCCACCTGTTATGGTTTTCCCAGAATTGTCCTCTTTTCAGGAAGCTGTCCTGGGAAATCTGAAAGTCTTCCTGGGAAATTATAAGTCTTGAATATTGTCAGCATTGACAGATCTTAAGCCAATGATAGGTCGTGGTTTTTTGTACCTCGGGAGGTGGCTACCTTAACATACTGCCTTGACAGCTTGTTGTAAATTCACCCTCATTGTGTATAGATATGCATTTCTTTCTGTAGCTTCTGTATTGGTTAACTTTAAATTAACTATAAAAGGCAAGTTACAGCCCCCCAAAAATATCTCGTTCATACCGCTACTGGCAGAAGAGCATCCACTAGAAGGGCCTCCAGAGAGGTGTTCTTGCCATCTCTTCCATGGGAGGAACCACACTTGACCCCACCACACGCGGACCTGTGGCGCGGCCGACCGTGATGAACCCATTTATACTGCTGGGGGGGAGGGTGGGGTGGATTTTAAGGAACTTGCGCCGTTATTTCTATTGCCGTGCCCTCATTCCTCGGCAAGCGTTGAAGCGCGCAAGGCCAGCCCCGGTTTCCGGTGAGCTAACAACAGACTCGGTCGTCTAATAACCATCAACACGCAAACGGGATTTACGGCGTGTTTTATTTTTAGATTTTGGCAGCCACAAGCAAGAGGCACGGTCATAGCAAACTTCACAACTGCCCTGCAAAGAAACAATCGTGCGATTTTAATTGTGCATTATGGCAGCTTATTCATTTACTTCAATGTGCATGTTTGATCTTGAGTGTACATAATGGTTTAAAGCCCAGCAGAGAGCGACTCATGGGTGACCTGCAGCGAACACAGCGTGCACGGCTTTCCCATCCCTCAGCCTTAATGAAAATGCCTGAGGCTCTGACAGCCAACGTAAGGGCATGTTAACAGGGCACATTTAAAAGACGGCAGTGCACAGACATCAGAAGCAAGGAGGGGGGGGGGGACGTATACAGCTCCCCCATTCAATCTTGAGAAATGTAAAATATGACTTTTCATTAAAGGGACATTAACAGCGGTAGTTAAGTGCTCGATGTGAAATCGAATTATGTATCCAACAACGCATGAGATACACGACGCAACAACACGACAAGGACAAAGCTGCACGAATCAACCTCGGACATTTTCACGCTAAAAAACTCAAATTTGTCAATAATACTGCCTTAAAAGAAAACAGATGTATATATAGTAGAAGTTTCAGGAAATGGTTCTTCTTAATACGTTTTCCTTTTAGGGCAGTGTTATTTAATAATGTGTTGAGTTTCAGACTCAGCTCATGTGCAGGTGCTAAGTGGAACACATAAGATTGTGACGGCATGGAGAGCCGTCACAATCTCAACCAGCAGTGGATTCATTATGGCTAAAAATCAATTACACTGGTCAACAAAAAAAAATATTTTTTTCTGGCCTGGACTTTTGCAGATGTTTTAGACTAATTTCCGGGTGCTGATTCCAAATCTGATCTCAGATTTGCTCTATCACATCATTTTTATGCTATCGGCATACCCCATTTTTATTGATTTTACCCGAAATTAACTCTGTCACTTATGATTGCAAGTTGTTGCGAGTCACTGACTGCTTTAGTGTTAAAATATGGTGCTGTATTTTTAGGATAGTGTGTTTATAATATCATTTTATGTAGATATCCACATTTATTTAATATTTTTCTTCTGCAGTTTTTATTGAAAATACAATATTTGATATCTCAAGAACCTGACGTGGTAGACAAAAACTGATGCCAGATTTGGAATCAGCACCCCAAAATACCTTAAAACCGTTGGAATACCTTATGCCAGAAAAAGTGTGTTGACCAGTGTAATGAGCTGGATCTGTCCAGCGAATGACCTAACACAATTTGGGATTTAAATCGTGGAAAATGCGACCGCATCTCAAGATGCTGTACAGAAACCGTGGGACGTATTTACTTTAGACTGCGAGATTGCGAGTTGTCATGAAGCGAGGGGAAAAATGAAGGTATTGAGCCTGGACTTGAACAGGGGCAGGTGGTGGTCAACGGCACGGAGAGCTGGGAGAGGGAAGTGTCAAAATACGGGAGCAGCCGACGAGATTACGGTTGGCTACGTACAACATGCAAACATACCACATTCTGAACTTCTTTCACACCGTACGTAGTCAACAGTGCTAAATCGGAGTTGCGGAGGAATGACGGGGAGCAAGTTTCAAGTTTTCAAGTTTCATTTATTAGGTATCGCCCTGTGAGCCATGCGGCTCTTGAGTCGGGTGCAACCGCAACAAACAAAATATGAACAGAGAACATCTTAAAGCGACGACGCGCAACAGATACATCCTGGATAAACCAGCAAATCTTCCAGGAGAAAAAAAAAACACCGTATTACAACGCTGTGTGCAAAAATCCCAGTGTGATGCAAGTGCGTTCCTGTAGCCAGCTTGGTTTGTGAACTTGGCCCAAATTCCCACAAAGTCTTTACTAGGTCACCTGCCACCAATATGGCCGTGTAAGTGGGCCAAGGGGGCATGAGGCATGGCCAGGATGGCGCAAGCTGGTTCGCTCATTCTCATCACCACGTCGCACGTTTTTACCTGGGGCATCATCGGAAACAGCTGCGACGTCGTGGGGTCAGCGCGTAGATAATGGGATTCGTGTATGTTGAACTTCTTTCGCACCGTACGTAGCCAACCGTGCTGCTCGGATTTGCTGCGGGAGGGAGGACAATTTCTGGGATGTATGAACAATAAAAATACTCTGATTTCGTTATAAAATATTAGAAATTGGAAGATAACAGGCCGAGCCCACGAGGCTGCGTGAGAAACAGGGTGTGGGCGCACAAGGATGACAAGCGTGCTGCTGATGCTGGAGCAGCCGAGGAATAGTCCCAGTAAACAAAGTCGGTTCACCCGGTGGTTGTGGAAACGCAGCATTCAAATCGAGCTTCTCGGTGCTCCAACTTACTTACCCCCATTACAGCACAACGTGGCCAGGCCGGGTGATCAGATTTATTTTCGATGATCCACAGTCTCAATATGTGTATCTGTAAACCATGTCAATTAATCATTTTTAACAAATTCTAACACCTGGTTTTGCTTATATTTTATCGTTTTGGAATCTTGCTCAAGGTCTCTTGATGATACAAATGCGCATTTATTGTAAACATGTGCACCTGGAATTCTCTGCATGGAATTCGTCAACAACAGCAGTCCACGTCATCCTCGACAAGTTTCTGTGACTTCAGGACTCATTCTGCTGGTGACAGCAGTTTGTTAGGGAACCGATAGGATATGTCATGCTCTTTTTACGGGAAACATCCACGTTCACCCGTCCGCACCTCCGTCTGAGGACACGTCATACGCTTTTAAACAACAAATCCCTAAACCGATCTCTGAGAAACCCTGCAGCATGGCTCGCCAACACCAATGCCCAGATTTTTACAATTTCAATTTCTATAGCATCTAAATGCAGCCACATGTACTGGCACTTCAAAATAAAATAAAAAGTCAGACTAATACGTGATGCGCATGCCTAGTTTTTTTTTGTCAGAATGGCAACAAAATATTTTCAACAAAGCATAACAATTGTGTGTGTCTGTATACACGGTATGTAACACGTTGCATAGCAGTGCGACTGACACGCGTGCATTAGGATGCGAACACACCGGCGTCACACCACGCCCAAGTCCATGCACACGTAATTCTTACGCAGTTCAATATCCAAGCAAAACCAGCAGCTTGCTCAATGGACTGGCTTGCCAGCTTGTGTTTTTTTGTATTGTCGTGTATTTATTTTATTCTTCAAACTGTGAACTGAACAATAGCGACGTCTGTCTGCACGCCTCCTGGAGCACCCAATGCAAGCGGAACAGCACCGCTGCACATCCGCTGTTGGGCTCGCAGCACCGCGCTCGTGAAACGACGTTAAAACTGAAATCATCCTTCATACTAAGTAAGGAGGACAGGGCGATTTTTCTTAATCTGGAAACTGGCTACTTGCACTGAAGGGAGGCATGGGAGCCTCATGGCCCTTCTAATTAAATCAATTTATAAATCTGCCGTCGGGGAAGTGATTATTTCATGGCTAATGATATTAATGTCGAATTTCATCAAACGGGAGACAATGGCTTGGAGTGGACCTCGTATGCCACGTCAGATCCTTTCCACGGGGTGAACAACAGTGATTCCATGTGATGTCCGATAAGTTTACAAGTGCGGATCTCATTATATTAGGGCTTCAAACTGAAAAGTAATTGCTAAACCCTGGACGTGCAGTCTCCTATCAAATCCTTCATCAACCAAGACATTTAAGCGAGGCCAAAACAAGATCCCACTTCCAATTTTTTTTTTATATATATGAGAATTTTCCAAAGACGACGTTTTATACCATTATGAAATGTGCCTGAGAGTGAAGCTCATTCTAAACACTGCGTAAATACCAAAACCAAATTAGGAACACGGCACTACCGGTTTCTTGTTTTTGTTTTCCAGGTTCCTTGCGTGTGAAAATAAATGCGTTTTTTACCGCGATAGATAAACATGACACTTGAAAAGCAGCGTGCACACTGAAACCTTACACAATGAAAGCAAATTGGCAGCCCGTACATCTATACCCTCCATGTCATGACCCAACGAATGTGGAACAAAATGTCAGAGTCTTAACGTTTAAGCATTCAACATAAAAAAATACGACAGCAGAAATCGCTATTTTGCCCTCGCACTCAAGCTAAACAGAGGTCCATGGCCGCCGTAGTTTTGAACGCGATGTCACGAACCGTGGAGCCGCTAGGACTTAGCGCGCGCGCGGAAAAAAACCCATGAATTTTTTAAAAGCCGAGAGCCGCGTGGAAAGCAGTTTCTTTCCTTTTTGCGGGCAAACGTGTGCGCTGCATTTAGTCGCAATTAAATTGAAAACCGAAGTAGCTTTTGTGATCGCTATGATCACCTCGGCACTTGGCGGAGCTGCACAATGCGTCTTTAATCTTCCCTATTAAGCGAATCCCACTGGGTTACCATGGAGAGGCAGCGCTGTAAATCCCACTCGGCGTGGCGCGATGGCCAAGTAGCTGTGACTCGAATCGGAGGTGAGGGACTGCAGACCCGGGCGCTCACTCCACTCATCCATGTTTGATTCAAAATTGAGGATTCTTTCATTCATTCGGCGAGCCTTCCGGATTGATTTTCGTGAAACTATTTGGAAATTATATGAAAATTTCCGGCAAATCCTGGATAAGTAATTTTTTTTATATAAACCTACCATTGTAATGAAATGCATCGAGTCCAATGTTAGAACACATTGACGGGTTTTCCTCTCCTTTTTTTATTCAAATGATCGCCTAAACTTTGAGATGATATTAGCACGTAACCGCACATAAACATCATTAGCAGGTAATTATAGCGGATCCTTAAGCAAGACCTTGAAACAAAGGGCATTAGCAATTATAATTCTTTGTCATTGCAGGTGTAATTTTTATCACCTTTTTGCAGTGACGTATGATCGATAGGATAGCATGCAGAAAACGCTAAAGGAATCAATAAGAATCACGTCATCGATTTGCCAGCTTTTGCAAAGGGATAATTGAGCCGAGCAAACTGTGGAGTGAAAGAATAACAAACCACTGGAGCAAACGGGAGCGCCAATTCCAATCTCGACCACGGCAGCGCAACAAAACGGCATTGCGAGGATCTGATGAAAATGTTTCAGCGGACGCTTGTTCAAAAGCCGGCGGGGATTAGACAATCAACAGAAGTAAAACAGCGGTCTGGATATTAACAGCGGCTTTACAGGTCACACAATGGGGCACAGCAGCAGCGGCAGTGGCGGCGGCGGCTGCTGCAACAGCGCGTCTCGATACGCTTCGCAAAAGGTGTGCGCGCCTACCTGGC
The DNA here is from genome assembly GCF_015708825.2 of Lethenteron reissneri. Taxonomy (NCBI): domain Eukaryota; kingdom Metazoa; phylum Chordata; class Hyperoartia; order Petromyzontiformes; family Petromyzontidae; genus Lethenteron; species Lethenteron reissneri. Next base: position 9,739,939 of record NC_083827.1, read on the forward strand.
AGAGGAGCGGGGGGTTCGAGGGGGTTATCATCGCCAGCTGTGCGTGCGCTCACACTAAGGACACACGGCACCTTCGTTTTTGTCACCAGTCAATCGGATGCGGTGCAGACATTTTGTGGTGGCATAGCTTGCCCGACGTTGGGTAACCATTTCAAACGTGGTCACTGTCGAAAACAAACAAAGACCCTCTGTTGAATGCCTGCCCGATGATTGTAGGGCAATCTTGATTTGAAGCTTTCGTGACTGCAGGAATCCATACTCTTTGGTTTTTTCGGTAAAGTCACGTGACTTTACTGAAAGAAACATAGAGATTGTAGGGCAGTTTAAAGACTCGCATAAAATGTGCTCTATGTTTTCCCAATCGGAATAACGGTTGCAAATACATCCAGCAGCTGCAGTTTCAAAGAGAAAAATCTCAAATATGTTTAGAGGGATGGTCAATTTGCGATCGAGAGCGTGTGCCAACACATGCCCCATGGCCACGCGAATGCCCCGGAATTGCCTTGTTAGAAAATTGTTCCGAATGCATGCGAGCGGCCGATCTTACGTAAGCTGCGTTCGTGGGTTGTTTTTTTTCGTTCTGTTTGTCAAAGCCACTTTGGTATCCTGCAGCCGAGAATCTGGCTTCCTTCCCAGTGTTGGCCGGCCACTGTGATGGGCTGACGCAAGCTGGCATTGCGCAGGTGTGTTCACGGTTAGAATTTTACGTGCAGTCAACCCAAGGATAATTGGAATTTCAATGACAATGATGACAATTAGGAGGACACATTGTGCGCCCCATAAAGTGCTCACACAATCTATATATACACACACACACCATACTGTACGAGGGGGGCATCCGACCAGATGTCTCGGCGGTAGAGTGAGCGAGCTCACGCTCAGAAAATGTTGCAAGCTCAACTCCTCCTGATTGAAGGTTGACTTGGCCCATCATTATCATCATCATCATCCTGTGGGGTTGATAAAACGAGTATTAATTTTGTAGGGAAGTTGACAATGTTTGTCTCGAATGGGAGACTCATCCCTGCCATAGGAATGCACAATTTCCACCCCCCCCCCCGCCAATCCAATCCTTTTAACGGAATTGATAACATAGCGCGAGCATTCACAAACATTACTCGACATGCATTTACATATACTATTTCTTTTTTTATGCTGTTTCTATGTAATATGTCCAGTTGTGCTGTTGGTGTTTGTATTCTTAACAATCACAGCATCTTGAGCAAATTATTGTATTTAGATACGATAAACATCCAAATTGTTGTGGTTGTTGTTATTATCCTAGACAATGTTTGAGGTTAAATTTCGATTTAAAGCTTTCGTAACTGCAGGGATTCATCTTCTTGGTTCTTTCGGTAAAGTCACGTAGAATGGAAATAATAAAATAATAAAAATAAAACATTATAAAATAATTCTCACGACGTTTCGTCCACAACGCAAGTAGCCGTCCTCAGGTGGAGAACAGGTCTGTCGAGGAGACAGAGTCTGACTCTTGATCTCACTTTTGTACCATGCCCAGCGTCTTTCCAGAGCACTGCGCAAGAGGGCCCGCTCGCCACGCTCTCTTCCGCCTGCAATGCAATCGCTGCTCGAAGACCGTTTGATGTGCTCTGCCAATTTGCGGCGTACAACGCTACCGAGCCGTAAATTGGACCCTGAAGGGCAATTGATTGCGTCCAAACAACAGGAACGGGGCAGGCCAGATCATAAGCCGATCACCTCGGACCGATCCTGACGGTGGGTGGAACAACCTGCAATTAGCCTCGCGGGCTCAAGCCGACCGGCATCACTCTCAGAGTTACGTGCACTCGGAGTAGAACGCACACGTCCTGAGAGGCAATAGTTGAACACTGCGAGCAGGTGACATGCCTTCAGTTGAACCCTACAACTTACATTTTTTTTTCCTAAAGCTAACCGCTGTTTGTGTTTAGACGCGCTAGCGGTGACAATGTCTGGATTCGTGGAGCTTTAAGTGGACTATGGGAAGCGGGGGGGGGTGCAGAGTGGGACGGCTTTCAGAGTGCATGGCACACGAGTGGGTTTGTTGAGAGAGTAGCGTGGCGCATGCACGTACGCACGTGCGTACGTGCGAGTGGGCTGCGTGTGCTGCGATGAGAATGGACAGGAGGGTTTGTGTGCGCGGAACACCAAACTGCGTGAGTGTGTGCGGTAGCCATACCGGTGCTCACATTTATTACTTGTGATTTTCACGTCCCATTACATGGGAGCCTTCTAATTATGTGCACGAGTGTTCGGCGGTAAGTCAGCACACAAACCGTGGCAGCATTAATATTTTATTACTCAACAATCCATACCCTGCCTACAAGCAGGTAAACTTCAGTTTCGGTGCCTCTTTAATTAGGTTTTTATGCTAAAACTCTGGTGTTGATACGCGAGTTTTCTGGGTCACAAAAATATGTATAAGGGCGAAGGTGGGAGCTAAGAATTCCCTGGACAGTCCCCTTTGGGCACATCGGTGTAATGAATAAATGAAGCCCCCTTGAGAAGAAGCTAGTCAGCCAGCCACAATTACCTTGCATCACTCCCGTTCCAAGCTCCTGCTTTTTGAATATGAACCATCCAATTTTATGACCGCGGTGTGACTCGGTGGCAGCACGTTCGCCGCTTGTTGTAAGAGGTTCATGGTGTGAATCCAGTGGCCTCCCTGACTATTACCGCGGGCGTAACGACCGTAAAAATACAACCACACGCCATCCACTGCACAGTGGATGTTAAAGATCTCTCCCCGACCTCATTCGCAAGAGGTAGGTCATTTTTGTGCCTACGTCAGAGTCCAAAGGTGCCAAACTTCAAATATTACCCGCGGGTTGCTACTCATTTGGGACTATACATCGTCATCGTCATGCCACCTCGTGGCAGACTAATGCCCCAGGTCACTCTTGCAAATGAGACTATCCTGATCTTGAGCTCTCACCTGCTGAAAATAGAATCAAATTGAAATCCACTGGGTTTATTTTTTATTTGTAGGACGTGGTAGAAAAGGCCGCAATCTCAGAGAGACTTAGTTTGCAGCATCAGCAGCAGCAGGGCCGTTCGCTACACCTCGCCTCACATATCAGACTCGCTGGAGTCCGAGGCAGATTTGTGAAAAGGTAAAATAATGTGAACTCATGTAGAAAATTACAGTTACACCGGGCAAAAACTGTGGTTTCCTGGGCAAAAATATTATAGTGAAGTGCAAACGGTTTTAAACGTGCGGAAATACTTTGCTGTGCTTTAGAAGCGAGCGTGAGATTAAGAAAACGTCATATTTGTGAACGTCTGTATGAAATCACAGTTACAATTTGCACAAATACTGAACTGGGCGTGGGCAGTTAGTTAATCAGTTATAAATCATATACGATGGTCAGATATGTGACATACTACACTGTAATAATCGTGAGTGCTCTGGAAATTTCACTTTTGACAAATGTATACATTCCCATCTACAGGAATGATCTATTATTTCAAATACAATAAAAACTGCTGTCACCTTTTTATGTAATTCTTAAACTCTCCAAAGGGCAGGTGTGTTGAGGTTATGGGACATCATTTGCAATGCCGAAACATCTCCTTGATTGTGGTGCATCGTTGATCAGCACTGTTTTCCTGTTCACATCTGAGTTGGTGAGAGTGAGCCCCGTGATGGACAGCTTCAGGGGCAGCCTCGTGGTGACTATCTGAAATGCTGCCAGAGAACCATGAGCGGCGGGCAGTGTGGGTGTCCATGTGGTCCCTACTCTAAGGTTTTTTCGGTAAAGTCACGTATGTAAAAAATAAAAATAATAAAAGTTCTTTTATTTTTATTTTTTACCTACGGCATTAAAATAAAAATAAAAAAAATTTAAGTTATTTTATTTTAATTTTTTACCTACGTGACTTTACCGAAAAAACCTAAGAGTATGAATCCTTGCAGTCACGAAAGCTTCAAATCATGTGGTCCCTGTTTTGAGATTGGCGACTACAATCTCACCGTGACCTCTTCTAAATCGTCCACTACTCAGGAGCACAAAATGAATGCACTTGGCACTCTCTTACGAGACAAATACTTCGTATAAAATAAAGCATACGAGAGTCAATAGTAAATAATTAAGCTAATATTTTTTACAAATTATGTATAAAATATAAAAGTTATTCTGGCCTTCGTATTCATTTAAGGCCTAGCTTTACATTCACGAAATGTCAGTTCACACGCCAAGACACCACTAACACCTTAACCATATAACCTCGGCGGCCTCCTTTCAATGCTCGGTGGAACGCTGCAAATAAGGAGTGCTCCAGTTTATTTTTTCTCTCCCCTAAACATTGTACACAGAACAATCAAGTGGGTCACTGATTCTGTTGTCAGCTCAGTGGCTCTGTGTTTTATCCGGGGATAGAGAGAATGAAGTGGGGGGGGGGGGGGGCGAGCGTGCGGAGACCTAAAGAGAATAGGGAGCGTGAAGAATGGGGGGGGGGGCGGGAGGGGGTGGTGGTTCTACTGCGGCTATTGAATGGCAGAACGATTATCCCCATCGTCGTTGGGGTTTGTAGAGGCAATTTGTGACCTGGGTCTTTGAAATCTGTTTGCGATGGGGGAAGGGTGGGAGGGGTGAGAAGGGTGAGAAGGGGCTGGTGGACATCTGCAGATTTTGAACGAAACTTTTACAACATTTTTGAATGTCTCTACATAAGAACAAATTTCTGCCTTGGCAAACACAAAAGTTAGTTTGGTATACATTTTTTGTTTTTTATTATTTAGTATTTTTACACGTTGGTTTATTTTTTGGACTTATTAAAACGGTAACTGGGACGTGAAGCCAAAACGGTTCCCCGTCTCTCACCCTCTTGATCCCCCCTCCCCTGGTGACTGCCCCCCCCCCCGTCCTGCCCCCCCCCCACTTTGCAGCCCTCCGCTTTCACCATTTGTCAGCAAGGCCACCCACCCACCCACCCCAGAGCCCATAAGGCACTCGAGAAACAATTCCAATATAACCGTGACACGAGATTGTTAACAATTCACAACGAAATTATACTATAGATGACATTGCAAGAAAAAATTACCCAAAGGATATTTTTTAATGACTTTAGCATGCTCAATAATTGTATGGCCTGACAATTATGTTCTGTGGGGTAATGTGGTTTATCTTTCCACTGCAGTAAATATCCAAATTGTGCCTAAAGTGTTTTCTGATTTTAAATGAAAACCTCTGCAGGTCAAAGATGAAAGGCCTTACTATAAGGCCCTGTTTAACTTTTAATTCCGTTGGGGCGACCGTCTTTCGAGAGCCTAATAAATACACTATGAGTCTGTAAGGTCGCCAGTTGCTCTCACAGACAGTGCATCAATAACATTGCATAGTATATGAATAGCTCTAGGGTGTATTAAGTATTCTTACTCTGTTAATTGGGCCTAGAGGTCCCTCATGCAGTGCAAGGTCTGCATTTTGTATTTTTTTTTAAACTACAAAGCATTCTCATTACCCATTAATTAACCTTCATATTGTGTGCCTGAGGCAATGGGTAATGAATGAATAGAGGGAACGGTGACAATAATTTTATAATTATGAAACTGAACTTCTTGTATAATAAATAGGTTAGGTCACCGATAGTCAATGGCAACAACACTCATTTTCAATCGTGACATTTACAAAACATCTTACAATAATATGTACTTATTATTTTATTTTACTTAGGAAAGACTCACTAAGTTTCAAGATTCACAGGGGGGTTCCTACATTGGGATCATATTTGACCAAATCCTTGGTTGTGTATTTTGACTTACAGGTGTCGAGAAACCTTAATAATCAGATATACGCTAAAAGCTAAGGCATACAATCGGAGAGCACTGAAACTCTGCCAGAAACATATTTTCTGTGCATACTTTTACACGAACTTTCTTTTAGGGCTAGATCGTGTCGTGGGTATGATGCCAAGTGTTTTTTTTTTAAGTAACCCTCCACCACCTGACAGAGCCAAGCACATCAAGTTGTCACGTCATGGGCAAAAGCTGGAAACGTATTTGGGTTGGCAGCAAAACCGGAAGGTTGAAAAGCAAGAAGCATTTCAGCATTTTTTTTTTGTCGCCGGAGACTACATTAAGCATCGACACGTGTCATCTCCTCGCACGTAAATGTTCAGAAAAACCAAATCAATTTGCATATTTGCTCAAGTGACATTTCATTGGCTGTGTCGGGTGGTGGAGGGTTTTTTAGTAAAAACAAAAAATGGCATTTACACAACACGATCGAACCCAACAAAAACTACTTGTGAATCATCAAAATGAGTCGCGAAAGACTACATATTAAAAGATATGTAACTAACTGTACGGTCACATGGATAAATAGTTTGCAGCAAAGTAATGAAACACATTGTTAACGTTTAATCATTTGCCTTACTTATCAATGCACTTTCTTTTTCTCTTCTAGCAAAAAACAAGAATTCTACGAATCAAAGTTATTTTCTGCTCAAATGAGCACTGCAACATTGGCGGTCATCTCCGGTTACAGCCGAACCAGTGGTGGAAACGCTACATCCCTATGGAAGTTGCGAGTCGGGCCTATGCAGAGGATTGCATTGTCTGCAGGTATTGTGGTCTATGCAAACATGACTCCTTGTAAATAAAGGTGTCAGTTTTGTTGCCAGATAGAAGGGTAAAAAACAATTATCATGTTTTTTTACTGGCAAATGAGGTTCCAATTGAAGTAGCACCCACTTTATCGACCCCAGAGGGACGATGGGTTGAACCAACAACCCCCAAGCAGGATTTAAACTCGCCACTTTCCGAACGCGAGCACCCCCCCCCCCCCCCTTAACTCTACCGAGCCACCTGGCCTCATTACACCATCACAGAATCCCTTAAAATGAAACTCTCATTTGAAACAAACCCAAACAAGCTTTTGCCGTCAGATGTTGTGGTGGCACCTCATGACAATAGGCCAATAAAGAACCCCCATGGGCAGCACGGAATATAAATTTGCCCTTCCTCTATTTGAATGCACACTTTGAAAGATAAGCCATTATTTTAAATGAATGTTAAAAGGGTGCTGCATCGACTTGATTTTATTCATTAATTCAGACCTTACTAAACTCCCAAAGCGCATCACGTGGACAGCATATACGTTATTGCACACCCTTTGAATGTATTAAGTCACCTGAAGCTTGGTTTCATGTGTCCTCCGCAAGATCTCTGCGTTGAATATGATACAACTCCTTAAATTTCACAAAATGACAATTATCAATATATCAGCTTCCTATAACTTTGCAGTTGTATTTATCAAGTACATTTTTTGAGCTTTGATGTTCTTAAAGTCAAAATAAACTTTGCTTAAAAGTGAATCAACTGCAGTTTACTCGACATAAGCCTGCCGTAAGGCGTATAACCATTGTAACTTCACAATCTATTGTGCTTATCAACACACACGCAGTGTCAATTACTCTCGATTACATTTTAATGAACACTCATTTTACGGATTTGTTTAATTATTATACTCTAGAAGTTTACATATTATTGTGAACTTAGTTTTTTATTTTAGAATAGTTTTATTTTTTATTAAAGGGCCAACGATAAGATATGACGATTATTTGCAACACACATTGCACAATTATCGATGACCTGTTATTAAACGATATATCACAGGATCTCAATGTCGTGGCCACTCTAGTCCTCACACTTGCCTCAAAATATTAAATTAAAATCAACATTCGCAAACATCTACCATTTTCATCTGTTACAGTGTTTAATATTCATCACGTTCTTTGAAACCCGTTTCAAAATCATCAGAAAACACGAATTTCCACACTTAAAACGAAGCAACGAATCTATTTTACTTAAGCAGGCAAAAGCCCACTCAGCTATTAGCTTACATAATCGAAGCAGCTATTTCTAAATGGAGGACCGGAAGAAATATCCGCAGGACCACAGAGAGAGAACATGTGAACTCCAACCATAGAGGTATCAGCATCGGCAGTGAACCCACGATCTCTTGCATAGCAGGTGAGGGAGATAACATCTCACCACCACAGCACCCCACTTAAATACTAATCGTTTATAAAGTTGTATTTTTTTACATACATTGCATATTTTGTTGCCACTTTGAAAACTGCAAAACTTTAAAACTCGTATAATAATGAAGCTAAATGTTTTTTTTGTAAATTATTTACATTAACACAACATTTAATTACGAACCTCAAATTATGTTAAGATAAAAAAAATCCTTAAGAGAGTCGGGTGATACGTGGCACACCAAGAGCTTTGGTTATAATTAACAATTTGCATACATGTGACCCACGACCAATGTAACGCTTCCGAAACTCACAAGCACATATTTAAACTGTCATTATTATTATCATCAACTGGACCACTATTCATCTAAGCCAAACATGTGCAAGACTTCTCAAACAAATGAGCGCCACGATATTTCTGGGCCATTCCTCCCGCGTCCCAAACCGGCGAAAATCTGTGACACTAATCGGTGTAATCACTCCGAATTTACTGTCGGCCTTTTTGACAAGAAAATTGGTGCGGTCAGAGCATGACGAGCTAACCGGACGGTGAGCGGGGACGGGGAGAAAACTCCTGGGGCCCTACAGAGCCAAACTCGTTGAATAACAATGACGTTAATTGTGAGGTTATGCATGCGGTGTAGCATTTCCATTTGTGAACTAAATGACCTCCCCTTCCGGATTACTTCAGGAGAAAGCAAGTGAAACGGAGAGGCCAATCTCACAATACATTTTCATCAAGTTGAACAAGCAAACATACACAAACAAACAACAACAACAACCAAAAACCCTAGGTATCTGTGGTCAGAAACAATTTACATGAAAGTGTTGCACCCATCTGTGAAACATTGTTAGACACCTCCATCATGGGACCTCTTTTGGCGTCACCTGGTCGAACACCATATGAGACGAGGCTCCAAAGAAAGCTATCTCTGGTGTGGGCCAATCAGTTTCAAAGACAATGCATAAATTAACAGAGTATTGTTTTTTGTTTGCAATTGACTGCAAGTATTGTGGTTAATGTAAACATGATTCCTTGCAAAAGGTGTCAGTTTTGTTGCCAGAAAAAAGGGGAAAACCCCTATTAGTATATTGTTAGACACCTTCACTCGGCGAGAGGATAAGGTCCAGGTTCGAGGCTATTGTAAAGCTCATTCCGGGAAGTGGCCGTGTGGCTCAGAGGGCAGCAGAGTGCTGAACTGGCACCGCTGAGATCCGGGCTAGCATGGGCGGAGCATGGGGGAGTTGAGGATCTCATCGCAGTCACCAATGATTTAGCAATCGCCACATTTTCATTTGTTTCTGCACGTAATTTGGCAAAAACTCCAGCTGTCATGTGACGAACAGTATTACTGTAAGTGGCAGAGTGGGTAAATAAGTGCGACCGCCCCCCCTCCTCCTCCTCCCCATTGGTGTGGAATTGAAATCCCTTATAGGGGACCTCAACAGTCGTCCCGTGATAGCCACTTCCGCGGGACATTGTCAAGCACGAAGGGATTGCACCGGCTTTGCAAGAAGACTTTGCCTCTTGACGTGATGCCGACAGCGCAATTTGGATAAAATAGTGGAAAAAAGACAAAAACAGTAATACCTCATTCCATTTAGATTATTCTTCAGAGAACATTCAGAGATACTTCCGCTGACAACCGCTGCCAAGTGACTTGATACCCACCTATATTGCCATCTGTCCAGAAATAATGATAGTGTCAAAGGCGTGTGTTTTTTTATCGATCCTTCTATACATTACTATTGTTCTTTTACTAGCTATTTGGGACAAATATGTCAGCTTATATAGACTGGACATCAGTGCAACCCCAACTATTCAAGCGATGCGTCAATGGTTACACACACAAGCTGCACTTAAAATCTCACCGGTAACCTCTGGATGGCTTCTCCTGGCATGGCAGTTCAAAAAAGGAGCAATATTCTTTCTTACCCCCACCTCGCCTCTGTCCAACGACTTGTCCGTGTCACTGCGGGAGGAAAAACCTCTACTCGAGGAAGCTCTGGTATGCCCACCCAACTAGGTATTTGGCCTACTCTTCCACTCTCGCCAGGCATCTTGGAACGAGATGGGGAGCACACTTAATCCCACCACGCACACACACAAACCCTCTCCATTTTTTCAGCTTCCACGCCGAGACATGAGAACCTGCGACCTCTAGATTGCAAGCCCGGCATGCCGACCATCAGCACCACGGCAGCACCCCGAGATAATATAACGGGGATCTGCATTGAAGACAACATGCTCTAGATTGTTGCAAATAATGGCCTTGCATTTAAATGTGATATTATATTTCTCCAAGTGGAACTTTGTTCATCATCGTGCAGCTGACCAATCCCTACTCACTGCCCCAACCTCTGATTAACAACGCTTGGCTACGTACGGTGTTAAGGAAGTTCAACATGCGTACGAGCATGTCCACACCAACCACGACCTACTGATGCGCTTGCACAATCCGCTGCCCTTCCACAACCGCCAGCACTGCCCCATCCATGTCAAGGCTCACGGATTGTTACCCTTGAGACTCACAGATTTCCACAATGTTGAGTGTCTCACGGGCGTGAAATGGATTCTCACATTTGTTATTGTTGTTTACCTGCTGTAAATAAATCACTCCAGTGCACCTGCAGCTGCCGATTGTTCAGGTTTTATGTAAGGGGTCAGCTCCAAAAGTCTTGTCTTTACTCTCTGCCTTTCCATGAGAAACAAGTGGGAAGCTCACAACCACTATCTCAGGTAATTATGATTTCGTTTACTATGCGGGGCGGGGAGTTGTTCACTATGTGATGGACATTATCCGATTGCTGCGATGCAACCTCATTTAGCAACACGCCCCCCCCCCCCCACCACCTCATTCAAATCGACTTGGCTTTGGTCCAGAGTGGCCAAGTCTCACAGGAAACGAAAAGTGGCATTGCCTTTAAAACCAGGCCCATGTCCAGGGGAAGGAGTGGAACCAAAATAGGAAGGGGCGGTGTCTAAACAGGAAGGAGTAGGGCCCAAAGAGGAAGCCCCAAATAAATGACGTCTGACTACAAGAGGCACAAAAAACCTCACACCTGCTACTCTCGAAAAACGACATCAACTTTAAAAATAATCCAACTTCCAATGTGGGGGAATGCTTCGACCATAATCTTCCTGTTGATTTAAGGAAATGAAAGCATATAATCTATAAGTGCAGTAGGCAGTCAAAATTAAATGCTGCAGATGATACCACAAACGGTCCCAAAAGCATGAAACTATGTCAATTTGAGAGCAAATGCAATCATTTGAATCGAGAGAAGATAAATTAACTGCGTAGTGGATGGGCTCGGTGTGGTTGCAAAAAAACGCTGTGGGGACTGAGGATGGACAACCCGTCTAATTAATGGTGCATTATAATAAAGAGGAAAGCGAGCGGTGTATTACTCATGCTGTGAGTGGCATGATTGGCGATGAGGGCAGGTCGAAGGTGCGTTCGAGAGATCAAAATGTAGCGTGTGCAACGCTCAGCACCGCCTTTTGCAATGCCGACGGCAATTCTGTCCGTGTCTGGTGGGTGGCCAACGGGGGAACATTTATTCGATCCCATTAGTTTTTTGTTGGTGGAACACAGTACATTTATGAAAACCCAGCAGAATGTAAGCGGCAGTTTTGCACAATTCTGATAACACCACACATTGCGTACGGTTTAAATCCCGCTTCGTGACACCGTAGTGGCCAGAGTAATGTGCGTTAAATCCACAACGCTCTGTATATCTCGCACAATCTCAGCGGAAGGGAAATGTTTCCATTGTAAATGTTCTCATTTATCGCTTCCAGCACACGAGACAATGTGCTACATGATGGAGGAGCACATTCAGTCCGCAGTTTGAGTTTTTTTTTTGCGGAGAAAGAAAGAAATCCATCTATGATCGTCTATACTTAATTTTTAATGCACTCTGAACATTTTGTATTCTGCATAAAATTACGATAAAATGTCCGTTATGTTTTACATCTGCTCTCCTCCATTCTACCAACTGTTTATGTACGTCCTTGTGCCATTTTATTCTTACTATGAACGCCATTGCCAAGCCATATGATGTGGTTGAATTCCTGTCGAATTCATCTCACTACTCTGGGTCACGTGTTATTTTTCTCGCAGTCCCAATGCTCTCATCCTCATTGAGTGATCGCTGCGAGTTTCATACTTTCTACGCAAAACGGGTTGTGCGACGCGCTACCTTGCCACGGTTTCATCTCATCTCTTGCATTCGGTGACTTTTAGAGTTCGAGGATTAACGGAGGCCACCGCCGCAGACATGGAATTATATTGCAAATGTAAAAAAAAAAAGTTAAACCTACAGCAAAAGTCAAAGCCAGTGCACTCTCACTCAAGCCGTACTGTCAGTAAGGATATTAGAAATGAATATTAATGCATATCATACCCAGCGTGTCTGATTTTGTATTCATGCAGTGGTTAACGTGCAATCAACTCTGCGGTGTGACACATGCCTCAGAAGACATGGTTTTGAACATCAAGTCACAGGTGCCATTATTTTTCCAGTGGGCAATGAGGCAACAGAAGCAATCACCAGTAAAAGTGCTTCTAGCAAAATGCTATCTTTTCATCTGTCTGAAAGCGCGCGCGCGCACACACACACACACACAAAATCACATCTCACTGCAATGCAAATCAGTAGTCCTCGCCTTAAAACTTCCCTTTGCCGAGACTCTGGGCTCTTGAGGCAGGGACGATAGCAACGGATAACACCACCCCCGGAGGTAATGGAGTAGAGTGTGTGAACAACAACAACAACAACAACGCACACACGTCACCGTTTTTATCCTTTCAATGCAGGCATGTTTACACTCTCAAAATGTGTCACATCGTGCTGACGCTTTGTTTCACACGTCATACATATTCATGGAGAGATACTGCCATGCTGGAACGGTTAATGCACTGGACTGATTCAGTTCCATATCCTAGCACGATGGGTTGAAACAATTATGTAAGTTTCTTAAATACCACCCCCCCTCCCCCATCTCTGTGCATCCAGATGTATGGAGTGTAAACCCAAATGTGGCCTAGACCAAATCACAACCCAGTGCTCTACACACCACGATCTCACGATCTCCCCACGCTATTTACTGGAGCCATACAATTCCAGTGCACTTCTAACTCGGCGGCGTGATTCTGAGCATGATTCATCACCAAAAACAGGATCCCTTGGAGGGAGCCCAGCAGTAGATCTGTGATATCTGCTTCCACGTGCCAGTCTCTGTAACACATTGTGGGCTGCGCTGCTCTGTGGGATGTCTGGATGGAGGACCCAACTCGGGACGTGACGCCACTACCACAGAGGGAATACCATTTTGGAAAAGGCAAAAAACAGCTCTTTTTGTGTGTGCCGATACATTATAATCAATAATAGACCCATACGGCATTTGAATGCTAACAAAAACAGCATACGTTTGTATTCCGTGTAATACGCTGCTGCAAAGGACACGTTTAATTAAAAGTTCATACGAACGGTTTGCTCTCAAGGGAGCTCCCAGCGGCAGTCGTGCGCGTGCCGAGTTTAATAAAAGAAAGTTGCGGAGAGAATTTCACAGAGACGTGAACAGCGTCTCGTGAGTTCCAATTGCCAGAACACCCGCCAGATATGCAGTGCGGTTCCATCGCAAAACCTCGCGGAAATACATACGGGATACGTAACAAACACTGTTTTGATAGGTTCCGGTGGGAATGTCGAGAACTCTTGATCGGAAAAGTAGGCGTCAGCACATGCAGAAAAGACCGCAGCAAGCGGCATATCAATCAGCGAGACCTCATCATAGCAAAAGATGAACCGCAAAGCGCTGCAGCAGTGCTTGCTGTGCGGCCCAGGGCCGCGTAAACAGAGCCCGAAGAAGCCGATGACAAGGAAATGGTCTCGACATGTATTTGCGTTGTCAATGAAGAGGGCTCAATCAGCACGAGGCAAGGGTTACATTGCCGTTGACTTTGACCTAAAGGAATAGAGGATCAAGGCGCGGAAACATGAGCGAGCCGAAGAGATCGAGTGGCAGAGCTGCGATAAACAATTGTTAATTCTCCTATGCGTGTTTTGCCCGCACAAAGAGAGAAAGATGCAGAGAGGACGACTCGATTTAATTTGAGTTGTCCATGAATGCTACTCACTCCACAAGCATCAACCACTGCTGGATGAAGGCATCCCCAAGGCCAGCCGTTATATCTCACAATTCTGCGATGTAACAATCCGCTCAGCACCTGCACACAAGCTGGATTTCATCACTCCATCTCCATATAAAAAGTAGCAGTAGGAGTAATAATAATGTGAATAATTTACTTGGGAAAACCTCACTGAGATTTGAGAGGTTTTTATTTGTCAGGAGAGTACTTCGTATTTGAATGTTTGGCCAATACCATTAATGCGTGTGTGTGACTTCATGTGGAGTGTCCTGGTGTCCCGGTGTCCAACACGATCGGACACATTTTGTCCGATTTGGCCCGATCGGTGGAAATAAATATAAATCGTACAACAACACAAACACCCTCTACCACAAATGGTGTTGTGTTTTCGTTATACACGTCAGGGCTGAAAACCGTTTGCTGCCGTTAAACACAAAACGAAGCATTAAAGGGTGACAAGCCTCTGTGGGTTTACAGCAATTGGCAACAGGCTGACACATTTGGCCGTATTGGCGGTACACCGGGAAATCATAACAAACCAGTCCTCGTCAAACAGTCCAAAATCTAAATGTTAACCGACATTCGTCTTCGGACTGCTTCGACATCACGAGAACTAATTTTGACGCACAACCCGCAAGATTTCCTGACCGGGGTTGCGAATCGCGGTGAAATAAATAATTGTTGCGAAAAATTTTCTTTTTCATATACCGTACACTGGTGTAGCACCAAAACATTCATTAGATTTTTTTAAAGTTCATGGCAGTGCTGGGTAACAACAATGGAGAACACTTCAATTTAAAGCTTTCGTGACTGCAGGGATTCATCTTCTTTGTTCTTTCGGTAAAGTCACGTAGAAGGGAAATAATAAAATAATAAAAATAAAACATAATAAAATAATTCTCACGACGTTTCGACGGACCTGGTCTTCACCTGAGGACGACTGCTTGCGTTGTGGCCGAAACATCGTGCGAATAATTTTATTATGTTTTATTTTTATTATTTTATTATTTCCCTTCTACGTGACTTTACCGAAAAAACTAAAAAAATGGAGAATACATTTTTACTTTCACCTTCCCGTGCCTGTCGTCTCACTGCCTCTGTCCAGCCCAGGATGATGAATGGTGCGCCCTGGTGAGTCGAAGAGGCGGGTGTTGCATGTGGTGGGGTTACGCGTTGGGTACTCCCCACCTCTTCCAAGACGTCCGGACAGTTTTGGAAGAGCAGTCCATCAAATGCACAAAGAATTTGTACCGATGAACAACTGTGGAAGAAGCGTGGCAAGTGGCGGCTGCTCATTCCTGGTTGTCCCATTCCCACGATGAGTTTCTTTTTGGTTAGACCGTCAAAGTAGAATGTTAATTATAGATTTGAAGTTTTCGTGACTGCAAGGATTCATAAGTGAATTACAGTGAATTACAGTGAATTTGGCTGTAACGATTCCACCTGAAGATGGAAGCTTGTGTTGCCTCCGAAACGTCGTGATTTAATTTAGTTGCTTTTGTCATTTATTTATTTTTACCTCGTCCTGTCTCACCTCTGGTCCTAGATATTTGACGACGTCATATTTTGTAAGATATTTTTAAAAACAGTCCGCATCTCCCCTTCCCCCAAGTAGCGTGAAGGCCATTGTCACCGGCTCATAACAAATTCTCTTCAGCGAAGATCTCTCCCCGTCGCTCTGAATGAAGCCGGGCACGCTCGGCGGCAGGAACATTAGACGTGCCTCGACATTAAACGCCGAATCTGAAAACATGACGATTTTTTCTTTTTCTTTTGACTAAATTCAATGAATAATCTCAAAATGTAAATTAGTTTGATTCGCAGCGTGCCCCATTGCCAATGCAGTGTGTGAGCGAAGCATGAAAGCAACAGCCACACAATCAAACGAGTATGAAGGTTAATTTTAAAAGCAACGGCTACGGCATGCGTGGGTATTACTCACGCTGGCCTGCACAATCTGTGCAAAGTGACTTCATTTGTCAAAGAACTCACGGCACGTTACTGTTTACCTTTCTCCATCACTGCACAAATGTTGATCTGAACACATGATCACTCGAGCCCCTTGCGACATAAAAATGATACATTTATGAAAGGTAGAAATGCATCCCTGCAAAAATCGAACTCATGTCACTGCAAGGGGATGGGCTTCCAACAGAGGGAGTTCTAGAGTTTAGCCTACTCTTCCACGCAGGCCCGGAATCGTGTGAGTGGTGGGGGATTACCCACGCTTTATCTCACCACGCGTGACTTGCCAATGGAATCACTGTGGTTGTGTGCCCTTTTATACTTCTGGGTGGACAGGGGCAGGGAGGTTGACGACACTTACCCCATTGTTTCAACTGCCGTACTGGGAAATTTAACTGGTTGACCTTTGAAGACCAGTGTGCTAACCGTTGCGCTATGGCAGCATCTTACATGTGTTTGTTTTCGTCAACTAACATTGCAACTATACTATTCGTCCGTTCGTTCGTTACTCAATCCGCTTGTCCTGCTGAGGATCGCGGGGACAGCGTGTTGAGTCGTGACTGCTGCAGCTGCCGCCCTCTTAGCAAGCCGGTGCCTCTTAATCGAGTCGGGAGACAGTCCACGTCCCAATAGCGAGTGTCCATCAACAAGGCCCGGTCCGTCTGAGACCATCCCTCTCTCTGACACACTGGCATCGCACCTGCCCCTCACCATTCGTCCTGCGGATGGTGGACCCACGAGACGGCACAACGTAGCCATTTCGGGCTGTACCCCACCGGGTTACGTGGGGGGTCACCCGGCCACCAGGCGGTTGCTGGTGGACACCGCTCCCAGGCCTGGCTCCAGGGGTGTGCCCCAATATCCCTTGTCCCGGCGAGGTCCTCTGATATTTGTATTGTTTAACCGTTCATGAAGGGCTTTATTTGGACCGTTATTTGTCTGGAACCTCCAACCAGACCTGCTCGCCAAGGGAGATCCTAACAGCAGTACAAGACCATGGGAACCTCATTTGCCAGTAAAAAAATATGATAATTGTCTTTTGGCGTCATTTGGTCCAACTCATGTGAGACTAGGCTCTAAGGAAAGCTGTCTCGGGTGTGGACCAATCAACTTCAAGGACAGTGCACATTATCAGAGTTATGTTTTTTGTTTGCATTATGACTGCGGGTATTGTGGTCTATGCAAACATGACTCCTTGTAAAAAGGTGTCAGTTTTGTTGCCAGATAGAAGGGTAAAAAAACAATTATCAGGAGTACAAGACTCCAGGCGAAATAGCTCTGATGGTCATTGGAACACACAAACCCCACCACCACGGAATCCGTACGGTCGTAGGTTAATGTGTCGTCTGGTGCATTCAGCCAAATTGGAGCACGGCTGAAATACACCAAAGTGTCATCTTCATCCGTTGCCTGCTAAAGCAAAAAAAAATATTATCTCACACGCTGGAACGATGTCGCCTTGTCTCACTGCTGCCTTTTGGGACGAACAAAACCGTTTGGTGCTCAGCTCATCAGCGTCCCGTGGACTGCCACCATTTGTCTACCACCCAGTTCCGCACCACCAACTACAACCGCTCATAACATCGCCAACGCCGTTGCCCTCCCCCCACCTCCCTTTTCTTTATGACCTTGCGGATTGCTGATATTTGGCCGTCTGCCGTGACCCTGCCCATCAGTCACTGCTAATGAGTTATTATGCCCTGGCGTCTCCTGTGATGTGCTAGTGTCCTTATACCATGATGTTCAGTGCACTGCTCTGCCATTCGATTTGTGTGTAGACCTACAGGATATTTTAATAAATGGCATTTTTTTAATTCCTTGGTTGCGAGAATATGCGGTCTTGAAATAAATGGTATAATCTGATGATCATAATTATCCTTTTGGTAAACCTCCCAACCGAATACGTTCTTATGAATACTGCATAGCTATTAGGCAAATACCTCTCCCATAGCCACACGTGTTGTTCGGGAAAATGTCTGACATTTTGCTCCACATGCTGGGATATTCAGGAAATTAATTGGGTATTTCGGAGAAACGTCAGACATCACGTCGAACAACGTGGTCCAAAACTCCTATCGGAGAGAGCCGTACGGCGCAACCTCGACAAATCGCACACAATGGCATTACTGGGGACTATTTAGACGGGAGGGAATTGTCCCAGCACACTCTCCCTTGCTGCTGTTCCGCATTCATCATGCATTGCTGGCTCTGCTCACCAACACGAGGGCCACCCATGGCTCACGCCCTTGGACACCCTGTTAGCGAAACGTTGACTATGGTGCGAAATTAAATGAGAGAGATATTTTACTCCAGCTCACAACACCCGGACAAACATGTGCTCCTTGCAGTGTTTGCCACGCCACGTCACCTCCTGGTGTACCCCTCAAAAGTCCGTGGAAGCATTGCGCAAATGATGAACCTTGTTCAATAACAGAAAATGCAAAAAAAATACAAGGCAATTATAATTTGCCTGCGGGGGATATAACTACAGGTTCAACTAAGAGAGATGTTTTTTTACGGCCAATCAGCCACAGCATTCACTTTTGTGTGCTGTACTTTTAATTTCGTGCATCGCCATTAACACCTTGTAATATTGCCAAGTGTAACAAGCTATCAGATGCAAGGGCTAGCTTTCTCAGTAATTTTGGAGGATTCCGTGAAATAATTTAATCACCAACACTGTACGATCTAGCATGATAACATGTGCAACCATTGTATTTAATGTTAACCAAATAGATCTTGTAAAAATCTGCATTTATAAAAAAAAAAAGAATCACACATTTTTATTCTGTACTCAAATCAACGACCTCATGAGACCCATTCATCTGAGAATGTGTCCCAACATGCATTGTTGTATTTTTTTTGAAAGTTGCTCAGCCTGGCGCCCGAGGCCTAAAAAGTGAATTTGCCGGAAGCAATCATCACGATTACAGTTGCAAGAGATAAAAGCTAACACATTTATTTAATTGAGCGAAGTTATTACGTGAGTTTATGAAAATGACGATGGCAAGGATCAGTAAAGAGAAGCGTAGTAGTAAAACACGGAAAAGATGAGATGTATGTATGTTGAACTTCTTTTACACCATGCGTTATCCAATCGTGCTAATCGGCAGTGCGGGAGAAGGACACCACGCGAAATACAACAAGCCGTAAAAACAGTCAGAGGTGAGACAGCCAGTCTGGTAGACTGAGCCCTCATTATGGATGAAGGAATCGATGTCACAGGAATGGTAACCAAGGTAGTAGCAATCGAAGAGTGATAAGGAGGAAACTGACTCCTGGTGAGCGAGTGACTGGAGTAACTCAGTGAATGCTGGACCATCAATCAACCCGAGTGCCTTACGTTCAATTCTACCACCACCAATCAATGCACTTAAACTCAAATTAACTTGATATACACAAGTAAGAGACGTCACTTTGACTGTTAAGAAATGCCAGCGAGCTTGGACAGGATCCGTCACTCTGGGACGCTGTTCTTTCCGTTGTGAGTAAGCCACCAGAGCTGTGCGCTTTTAAAATCTAGATTTATAACTCACTTCTGTATTACTTCTTCTTGTGTTTAGTTTGTTGTCCTTCCCACCGGCACCTCCGATTAGCAACGGTTGGCTACGCACGGTGCGAAAGAAGTTCAACATACATACGTATATGGCCAGAGAATGATGGAGTGGAAGCCAATTGATAGAGCGTGGTCAAGAATGCATCTACTGTCGAGATAAAGCAATGAAATAAGCCCATGTGCAGGGGCTGTATGGACCAGTAAAGTACATCATGTGACCATGGGGAGGAGTTATCCAGCAGTGGATCAATCAAAACTGCTGCTGATGATGATGATGACATGCTACAACATGAATGTAACACCGTTATGACAAAAAAACACAATCGCGAAAGTATAAAATTAACGATCCCTTGTACGACAAAACAACAATGTAAAACGGGTGTGAAAACAAGGCCTCGAGTCTTCACCAGCACAAGCACCTGTATTGGGTGACGAGAAGCAGACACAAGAGACCCCACACACGTGACGCAACACCGATTCCAATGCGACCCGGGAAAGAGTGTAATTTTAGAAAATGAATGATGATCACCATCTGTAATTTAAAATATAAACCCAAGTGAAAAGCCGACAAAAGCCTTGAGAATTGAACAGCGAAATTAAATCACGAGAACCTGATGCGAGGCTTATTTTGAAGGGTGCAGTATATGCCCTACACAATTTGTTGTTGTTGCTATTACTTGACAGCTCTTTATCAATCCACTGCTTTATGAAAGCCTCCCCATGCCACATTGGTCAGGGGGCGGGGGGGGTGTTCGACCAACCTGAGCCATTGCTAGTTGGTGGAGGAGGGAAGGGGGTTCACGACCAGTACCGATACCAGACGTGACGAAGAATCAAACTCAAGCAGCCAGATTCAGAGCAGAGTGCGCCAACTACTGCACCACCACTCCCTCTATGAAAACCAAAATGGTGGGGGGGGGCGTATTTGGTAATAATAAAGCTGAATAAGTATAAGGATATCAGCTCCAGTCTAGCCCATGGGACCCCAAGTGGCAGCTAACCCTGTGCGCCAAAAGGTGGACGCAGCAACCAGCCTGCACATGGAAGAAAAGGGGGCAATTTTGCTATCGGCGTTTCCGAACACGTACATCAAGTGCTTGGACGTTACGGGTGAACGGATTACGTTCTCGGACCAGGGGGGCTTTGTGCCTCTCTCGTGGCTGGTCCCAGAATGGTGGGCACGGTGGCATCGCAATTTGCGTGGGGTGGCTTCAAGACGGCATCAATCTCTCTGGCCCTCTCTCTCTCTTTCTCCCGTGGGCCGCTGACTGCACGTCGGAGTACTTGGCAGAGCGTTATGCAGACGGGGACCTTTGTTTCCATTTTGAATCGACTTATTTTAATAAAAGCTCTGAACGGGGGAATAACATGGTCCAAATATTTTCCTACAATTTATTTTCATTTCTTTGACGATTTTAAGTGATGAATGCACAATGCCGGCAAAACTTGAACGCGCACTTTTTAGAATTGTGTTTTATTTGCTCGCCGCGTACATCTCTAAGCTAATCGAAAAAACAGCCCTCTCGGGGCCAGAGAAGCACATGCGAAATGGTAATTTGGTTTAATTGTCTAAAGGGAGATTTTCTACATTATTGTTCCTGTAAATAACTCTAGCAGGCTATGCATACAAAAGGAAATGCATAAATGCATGACGTGCAGGGATTTTATATGATACAGTATGAATAATGCAAGCTCTGCGCAAGGCATGTTGCTGAAACTTGCTTTATTATTTGGGGGATTCATAAATGATGAAATCACTTGGAGGAAAGCAAGAAGAGCTCCATATTAATGTGTGTTCAATAGTTCACTTTGTTGAATAAATAGAATTCCAATGTCTTTTTACATTAGTGCCAGATGTATGGTTATGACAAGTGACTGTAAATGTAATAAGCGGAGCTCAAACTCCCGACAACACTGCATCGAACACACAAGAAATGTTCCCGGAGAGAAGATGGCGCGCAATCAGATTATTACTCAGAGAACACACACACACACATGCCATCTTTCAGTGACTGCAATGTGTGTTTGCGTGTGTGCCCCACGGCTCCCGGATTCGCCAATATGTTGGCGTTAAAAACTGTTATTGTATGGAAACATGTGTTTACCAAGATAGCTGTCAAAACGTCCCCTGCGAGATTGGTTGTTATTCCAATTTTCCTTTCTGCGCCATCCTCCCATCAATGAATTATGGTCATTCATAATTCATTCACAATCCGCGCACGAATGGGAACTGTCCGTCACCTGCCAGATAATCGAGATTTTTTAAGTTCCTCTGCCTGCAAAGATGGTCACGTTGGAAATGGTGTGGCTAAGCAATCGATTATTCTAAAGTTAAACGGATGTGGAAGGGTAGAAGAAGTGTGCATTAGGTCGGCGCAGCACAGAACAAAGGTGCAGCGTTTTAGCGAAAGAGCAAAAGCAGCAATTGGTGCCAAATGGCTTTGGTTTTTTTCACATTAAATATGTTGTTGCCTCAAGCCAACAATGCAAAAGATAAAAAAAAATGTCATGGCTGTCAATTTCTCTTGTCTCTGAAAACTCCACCAAGAGTAAACTGTTGGTGAACGACGTCTCCCCCTTCACCACAGACATCTCCCTTCGTCACTACAGACGTCGTCTGGACCGCTCTGGCAATGTGCACAGGCATACCGTGCCGGTGGGTCTACACCCAACATTCAAATGTCCACGTGCCGCTCTGCGATGGGCATTCCGGTTCGAACCGCATTTCGTTTAGCACGACGTCCAATGATTTGTCTTCCCGGTGCGCGAAGCGAAACATCGGACGTCGGGACGAACAACACACGGGCTACAGCCGCATCAAGGCGTCGGAGAGCTGTCGAGCACATCCGCGGACAACTCGCGCGGTGTTGGAATATGTTTGTCTAGTTATTGTGCGCTTGCCTTTACCGAAAGCAAAGTTTTAGCAGAGGAAAGGTCAAACGCCCACCAGTGCCCAGTCATTAATGTCGCGGGTAATTAGCAGAGTGTGTTCGCTTGACATGCTTGTGTGCAAAGACAAAGATCCCCGCGTAGCCTTAACAGACTGCAGGGGCAAGTGCTGTTAGCGGGCACCGAAAAGGCCGGCACGGCACACGGGGGGGTGGGTGGACAGAACCACGCCCGGCCGCCTTTGTCTCCCTAGTGGCGATGTTTACACACCACACTAGGTACTCATTCGAGGCGTGTGTTTAGCCATACACGGGTAAATATATTCATAACCCATGCTCCCCTACAGGTCACAATACATGGACATTAAATTCCACCAAGAATGGCAGAACTAACTATGCTCTTGAATCCCGCTGTATGAAACGGCATTTATTTTCCTTGTTCGTGAGTGATAAAGAAAGAAAAAACTTCTACAACGGCTTTTAGAGCTAAAATGTGACTCAACTAACATACATGTTTGTGAAACATCAAACAATGAGCCCAATTCGACAGAACTTCCTGAAAGCAGTATCATTACTCTCGAAAAAATAAACCAGGCAAGCTATGGCGCATTACCCAAGTCGCCACACAACAGTACGCAGACAAACCCCATATCCACATTTGTATTGCGAACGAGTTAACTCGCCCGAGCGAGTGGCAAGCTGATTGGCTGGAAGCCAGAGATGATGGATGGGCGCTCCAACTCGCTCAGCATGTCGGGAGGGTCAAAACCCTGCGTGTTAGCCTACAATGCTCCTGGCCACCCATTGACGGGCTCTGACAGGGCTCTCCGTTAGAGAGTCCTTGGCTCATTACAGCCTAGGTCAAACCACCTGCTTCAGGGCTCGCTCTCCATTCTACTGAGACATTGGACTCTGGGATCTGGAGAGCGAGAGAGAGAGAGGGAGTGCAAGAAAGCGAGGCGGCGAGAAAAAATCGCGAAGAGGAGATGGTCAGATAACGATACAGTATACACGGAGAGAAATACGAAGGCAGCAACGAGAGGTAACAAAGCAACAGGTAACAAAGCAAGGGGCTGAACGTGAAAAGGAAGGAAGACGCATCATTTTGTGCAGTCAAATTTGTGCAGGTCTCAAGTTGCACTTACAAAAATTGACCGCATGAATCTTAGGTGGGAATAATGAAAATGGTAGGGAAAGCAACATTTACCAAAACAGATTTTGACATTTTACCAAGATAAAAACGCCTTGTGGCAAAACATCTTATGAAACAAAAAGCTCACGTGTGAAATTCTACGAACTCAAACGGGAGGTCTCGAATCCCTCCAAAGATGTTGAGTGGCGTTCTAAAAAAGCCGATCTCTCATTGCGCAGTTGATTATTAGAATGGCTGTGATAAAAGTGAAACTTGAAGTAAGTGAATTAGAGATGTTGACAATCCCCAGCACCAGCCCTCACTCTCAAACAAGCCTCCATCCTGCCATCATCTGGCACTCGTGTAGGCGCATCAACAGGTTTATATTTAAATGCAACCCCGAGGAGGCGTATATAATCATGAAAGTGTAAAATCTAACTGTGTGTTAGGTCTAAAAGCTTGGTGGGAAATATAGCCGCAGTGGTTATGAACAAAAATAAATAAAACGTTACCACATTGGCGTTGGCAAAAGTTTAAGTCTGCTTACAACCAAATCATTCAATCTGCACCCGATCTTAAGCTCAGCAGATTTTAGCCTGATAGGTACGGATGATCACCGAGGCTTGCCAGATGACGCCGTGGGGCTGTTATACGATCAGGAGATGGCAGTATTGGGCGCTCCCAGTATTGGGTGTGCCTGGTGGGTTGTCGCCGACTTATCAATGTCCTCTCAAGAGAACTCTCAAAATCTCCGATGTAGGACCCTCCCTGAAAATGTTTAATCTTGAGACTCAGTGATGCTGACCTGCGAATATAGTTGTACTAACCGTCATAGAATCAGAATCTGTATTTATACTGGAGGAATCCGATGAGGTATAAAACACTTTTTTACAGATGTCCAGTAGGGGCAGGTAAGAGCGTTACAACAACAAACAATACAAACACACGATCGGAGTGCAAAGTACAAGAAAGGTAAACAAATCACCCAAAAACACACAAACACACACAAAAGTAAAGCATCCCCATCCTACCAGTCAAAGTCCGCTGAATTTTTTATTTATTGTTCAGAAGTGACTTGGCCACAAATGATAACATAAGCGAGCAATTACAGCACTGCTTGATTACACTAAATGTTCTGACATTTTAATGGCATTTTTTTACCCCTAGACAACCAACGCTCTCGTGTTTGAGACCATTGTGTGCCCACCCATAAGACGTCGCGCTTGACGACACTGCGGTTCTCACGTCAGACTCATTTTGATTATTCAGAAGCGGTGCTGGCAGCCGTGGCACGCCAGTCTGCACCGTGCAACGATCCCCGCCCTCGCCTGCCACCAGCCAATGTGCATCTACCAGCAGAGCCCATACCAATCCACAGCTGGATGAACGCGTGCTCAAAATCGTGCAGTTCAGTTGCTCGGCCGTCCGTCACCACGCTGATCAGCGCGGCTCTTGAAGCCGGGAAGCATAAACACGAGGGAATGCACGTTGAGTGCAACGTTGTATTTTTCCTGCACTGCAGTCCGCTGTCCACACAGTAGTAATTCTGCAGCCAGTAACACCTGTTACTGGTAGGAACCTCCTGGTTACACCAGCCCACATGGGATTATTGTGTCCGTCTGTACGTCGTGCATCCAAAAATGGGAGTGGTGGGGCTGAGTGGAGAGGGGAGGGTGGGGAAGGGCTGGGTGGGGCTGGGTGGGGAGGGAAGTGTGGGGAGGGGAGTGTGGGGAGGGGCTGGGTGGGGAGGGGCTGGGTGGGGAGGGTGGGGCTGGGTGGGGAGGGGCTGGTCACCCCGTGGTGCCCTTATAAAACTCAACGTTTAACCTACTCACGCCGGCTTGTGCCCGCCCTCACAGTCGGGTATATTTGCGGAATACACCACGCCGCCGTTGACCCTGGCCATTGACCGAGCAACCCAACGTTCCTACCAGCTCCCTCCGCAGGAATGTGTTATGTATGGCAGTCCCTCATCCAAGCACAATCCAGGCTCAACTGTGCTTAGCTTTCTAAGATCAAAATGTGTTAATAGGCACCAACATGTACGAATTAATTTTTGCAGGGTGTTCTAACAAAGTGCTGTCTTAATTTTGGAGCTTTCGTGACTGCAGGAATTATTCTTTGGTTTTTTCGGTAAAGTCACGTATAAAAATAAAATAATAAATTAAATAATAGCATACGACGTTCTGTCTCCCTCTAAGCCTGCTTACCTTACTCCCCTCCCTTCGTACTCATTGACATGTAAATGTTTTCCCTACCCCCTCCCTCTCTCTGCCTCCGCCCCCCTCTGTCTATTTAAGGCCACCCCACAGAGACGATCACCTCTCTCTGTACCTGGGTTGCTCTCTCTATGTATCTTGGTGATATCTGTCTGCTTACATGTCTGTCTATAGTTTTCTGGTTATATTCTATGTCGCTATTTCATTATACCTGATGATGATTGCTTGTGTTGCAATCGAAACGTCGTATGCTATTATTTAATTTATTATTTTATTTTTATACGTGACTTTACCGAAAAAACCAAAGAATAAAGTGCTGTCTGCATATTTAATGTCAATAAACAGGGTCCTGTGGGGTCGAGAATGGCAATTTAAAATAAGCAAGATTCCACTTTATATCATTCCTTTGTTTCAGCAAAAGCAATTTGCACGTTCAAGATGTGGCAACGCAGCCTAATGAATGGGATCACATTATAGCCTCTGCTTTGTGCACAGGTTTTAAACAATACTTAAAGTTCAATTCCAATTAAGGCAAAGTTTTAAAATGAATCTTAATTCACTACGTCAATCGGGGGAAAATTGTGCTTGATATGGGTTGGCAATTGCTGAGAAAAATGAATGAGGGGGTAAAACTTGGCATCGGAAAACACATTGCATTTAGAGCGTACAAACATGCCCCGAATACGCACAGCAGGCGCCTTTCATTGCCACTGCAGTGTATTGCACAATATATCGTCTCAAATTACAGGAGCAACCTGACCCATTACCTAACCCGAGCCTCATCCATTACGCGACCTGACCCATGACCAAATCTTCATTTCTCACTGAATACTTGACGGGTCGCTGGGAGACTGAATGTGGTGTGCCAGGTATCCACAATATTTGCCGATATGGAGTCGAGCTCCACGATCCATCAACTGGCTGTGCTCGGTAGTGCACTCCCGTGATCCAGCACTGTCGCGAGGCAACGTGTTGGCTGGAGGATGTCGATGAGCGAAACTCCCAAACCTGCTCGGCTGAGAGATGTGCAGATGCAGCAACTCATTTTGTGAGCCCATCTGTGTGGAACATCGAGGGGTCAACGCATCACATATGTGGTGGGTTTCGCCAAGTACTCCAGTTCCCCCCCCCACACTCACACTCCATATTTATAAAGGAACCAGGCCCACATCCCATTGCAGAACCCGTACGGAAAAATAGTTTTGAGTCTCGTTAAGGTTTTGCAGATTGCAATTGGCATTGTTGTAATCTAGTCGCAAAAGCACGTTTTCAGTATTCTTTGGTTCTTTCGGTAAAGTCACGTAGGTGAAAAATAAAAATAACAAATACATTAATTAAATCACGACGTTTCGATTGCAACACAATCAATCGTCATCAGGTGTGACAACCACAGCAAGAAAAGTGTATTCATCAACGAAGCATGTTCTGCAAAGCTATCCATGCTACTTAAAAAAGGGGCAAAAACAACCTTGTGCTGGAGCAAGTTTTAGTGTCCAGAGCGGAGATTCACAGAGCATGACAAATAACTCACAAAAGGACGAGCGCGGCCGGTGTAGCTGAAATCAGTTCAGGCGTCTCTGCAATGCCTTCTTGTGATCTCAGCCGCAGATATATATTTGCAAATACATACGTTTTTTGGGACACTAAATATCCCATCTCTTTATGTAAAGAAAAGGCCACTTAACATTTTCTACTGCTTACAAAATTGTGCCCTTTTTTTAATGCCGACAAATATACAACATATTCACTACCGTTGTGGCATATAATTGGATACGACCTTTGCAAAAAGAATTCATCCCGACAAAATTATTGTGAAAGATGTTTATGTTTGCCTTGTAATTGGAATGTGACAGAAAAAAAACCCGGATCCAGTACCACAATTCAGACCTCGGGGAGAAACAATCGGCAATTGATTTGATCGTGGTCATGCAAATTGTATAAAACTGTTGTGTTCCCCTGCTCCAACAAGAGATTAACAAACAAGGCGGAGACGTCATCGAGTTCATGCACGGTTTCTCTTACGCATCCCAAAATGTGATTGTACACTTAGGTACGGTCTTTAATTAGCGATAATAACGGTGACGAAACAAGATGTCACCCAGTACGTGACGCGTGACGTTGCATAATGATGTCACACGTGACGATGTCATGGAGGAGGTGAGCACGCCCAGGCCTGCGATGTCAATGCTAAGGCCGAAAAGGCTTACTACTCATTATAGAAAGGGTTTTTGTTTGCTACATTTTTAGTACCCACTTAATACATTTTCGACAGCGCAAGTCCATAATACCAAACTCAAATTTCATTCGTATTGGACTCATCATTACGAGAGTTATCGCGAGCCCATGTCGCAGATGGACAGATCTTCAAAACAAACAAACGTCGCAGCTTTCTTTTCGTCCCAGTCAAGGTCACAACGCACAACATCGGCCCCACCTTACCGTGCTTGGTTTCAGTTTCGCAATCAAATGGACGTCAAATGTCGAAGCCGACAGGACCCCGCGCCCAGCGCAACATATAAGCTCACTCACCCTCCCATGTGCCACCTCTGCCCGGCCCTCCTCACACGCAGTGGAGGCCACAATCCACCAAGTGGACCACCGGTGCTAAGCTCGCCATTGTTGGAATTTAACTAAATACAGGACACACGGACCGCGCACGAAAGTGCGTCGCGTTCATTTATGGCATTTGACATTTGTTAAATGTATTACGTTCCGCGCCATTCTTTTCGTGCGAGGCTATGCTATAAAGACGCTGCGTTTCACAGACACGGTATGCAGTAACTTCACAAAAATCTGTGGAGGGGGGAGAATTTAAGTTTAACCCAATTGCTTAATTAGCAGTTAATTTTGCTAATTTAGACCGTGACGCTGGCACACAATGGCCTATTTTGGAATAATGTCAGAGGATCTTTAACGTATATGCCGTAGAAGCATATGGCACGCATTTTTCAGGAAATACACTTGCAGCAATAATTCAGGGCAGCCTGCCTGATTTGAAACCACGAACCTATGCAACGAGTCGACTACGTGCCATCGAGTGTGCAACGTCCGTGCTGTAGCAATAAACCGGGAAACATGAGATAGAAACCTTTTGCAAGGAATCACGTCGGCATTAACCACACGTACTTGTGGCGAACATGCAAACAAACACGCTCTGATAATATATGCATTGTTTTTATTGCCAGAAAGGTTAAAAACGATTCTTACTGTCCATACTTTGATACTGGCAAACAGGTCTCATGATATAGCTGCTAACCCCGAGCTATAAATGATCTGATACGCACGCATTGTCTTCGTACTGTTTGCCTTTTGGCGTTCTCTGGTCTGACACCGGTGAGACTCGGCCCTAGAGAAGGCTGTCTCTGGTGTAGGCCAATCGGCTTCAAAGACAATGCATGTATTTGCATGTTTACCACAAGTACGTGTGGTTAATGCAGACGTGATTCCTTGCAAAAGGTTTCTATATGGTCAGTTTAACACGTAGACTTTCGTGACCAATATCATCCATAATAGAGGTTTTTTTTGGGTTAGATCGCGTGAATATATAAATGTGTCGTTAAACCCGCCACCACCCGACACAGCCAACTAGTAAGGGTTGTCACGTAAACAGAACGTGGCCAATTCGTCACTCGTACATCACTAACCGGTATGTTGGAGAGCCAAGCCACAACATTTACAATCTGTGTACGAAGTTTCGCCAGTAATTACAACTAGCTTCATCAGGCGACAGCCAGATTTGTGTAGAAGTCTAACTGTTTCGTTCCTTGAACATCTTAAAACCTATTTTATTGCTAGAAAGGGTACAACCTATTCTTATTTTTCATAACGTGCTGCAGCTAGTCCACGTACTTAAAATATACTGGCACATGGGTGCTTGATATAACAATGCCATACAATTCAAGCTAGCTATTTATATAATTAAAGAGAGTATTATAGTGAACAAAACCCCATCTGAAATATGCACTGACCATAATAATGATTGACAGGTGGGAAGGGCGGGTCACTAATCTGCCCGATGGTTGGCGAGTGAGAGCAGAGGAACACGACGTGGATTAGAGAACACGCGCAGAAGGGATAACGGCCAACGGCAAAGCAATGGACGCAGTAGCAGCCAACGGAGCGAGCGCACCGAGAATGATGTCCACCACAGAGTTGCGAGGATCAGATCCGCTCGTGCCCAGGTGCCAGGTGGATTGTTGCATCCCAAGACAATGATAAATCGCGAGGGCTTTGGGAGGCCTTCATCCAGCAGTCCATTGATCATGGCTGATGATGTTTGCAATCCTCACAGTGCTGGCAAGTGAAAGCAGGCAATCACAGATTGCCAAAGTGGAGAGTATGAAATAGAGCAGCCTTGGCTTGTCTGCTTCGCCGCTTTCTCATTCCCCAAACCTCCTCCATCTCGCCCACATCCTTCCCGAGCCCCAGTTCTTACCCCAAGAGCCCCCCAGGGCTTCTATCTAGAATAAGGGCCGCAAAAATTGACTTTTGCAGTCGGCCTCAAGGCTCAGGTTGTGGGCTCGCATTCATTCCGTACACTTACGATCGGCTTGCCACTCCACGTAATCAAATTGTTCTCACAGATAACATTGCAGAGAGGGGGAAAGGGGAAGGGAAAAAAACAAATTAAACGAACAGGGAAAATAAAATAGAGAGCAATTGAAAAACGAAAGTTAAATTGCATTTAAAGACATTGTACCATCCCAGATGATACCAACAAACATCCCCCCACCCCTTTATTCTATAAGATGCCAAAAAACGCCGTCTGTTCCTGACATCGAGCAGGAGTCGTATATTTTTGAAGAGGTCCTTCAGGGTGTGCTCAAGTCAGCCCTATGCTGTGCACGACGGCCTGGCAGTGAGCAAGAATGTTAACAAGAAGGAAAGTGACAAGACGCTTGCCCTGCCTCGGGGCAAAGCGAGAGTGCTGACCGCAACACGTGAGCTTCTTCTCAGCGCAAGCCACTGTCATTGCAAGCCTCCACGCCAGCGGTGATCTGTCAGCGAGCAATCTCATTTAGTCAACCGAATGCATCTCAGGATTACAAGATCTTCGAAATGTTTTTTTTAGACGCGTAAGAAAAAATATCACTACGACTAAAGCCATGGCTATTTCAAGTACTGTATACGACAAGGCTTTTTGCATGGTATTGATTAGGAAAATACGTAATTGCAACACTACGCATTCTGCATTTATAAAGCATTCTAAATGTGGCCGCGTCTTTCAAGGCGATGTAGGAATTGACATGCAAGTAGAGATCGTTTAAAGATTATGAAAAAAAATGTAATGGAATATGCGTAATTGGTCCTCCAAGATATTCATCAATTGTAAAGATTCGGAAGAAAATTACAATTAATCAGCCGCGGCTTGTGCAGGCTTTCCATCCGCAGTTTTTTGTGAATTCTCATCAAGGCACAAAATCCCACCAGCACAAAAATATATCTGGTCAGATAAAAAATTGGGATCCAATTTTGGTTTCAATACCGAAAGTAAAAATAATTACCCTGTTATCAGTTAATTCCCACGACATTTTTTGCAAATAGCCTCTTTTGAGTTGAGTTTAGTGCTACATCATGCCACAGCAACGCTATGAAGTGAACTGGCATTTCTAACACTCGCCTTTGCAATAAACCATCGTTTCTCAAAAAACCCTACGAGAGTATAGATTTATGATGCTGTACCAATGGCCACAACTGCAATGGACATTTCCTTTGGTCTGATATCAGATGGACCCCTTTAAGAGTAAGCTAAATAGAACGTATGATGATTTTATAACAATAGTCAATTGAAAGCAATTTGTCAATCTACCTCTAGATAATGGCCTCTCCAAGCCACCGGCGTCTCACGATGCTGCGATGTTACTATTCACCCAGCACGTGCATATGAACTGATATATTCATAATAATATATAGTAGTTAATGTACAGCCTTTTGTCAATTCTACGCGGAACGAATGCCTTCCCATGCCACGTTGGTCATAGGGGTTGTTTGACCATACTTCAGTATGCTGGTCAAGTACGCGTTAGTTAAGTGGGCAACGATAGATGGGCGCCACAGTGTTGAGATGTTAACTACCTCGCCTGGTGTACAGGCGGTCCTGGGTTCGATCCCGACCCTGACGCCTGCTGCTGTATATTTGGAGTTTGCATTTTTCTCCGCGTCCTCCGGTTTCCCCCCCCCCACATTTAGAGACATGCGTTCAGAGTATTTGGCTGCTACAAATGTCCACGTGATACTGTCACTTCGTTAAGCTATCATTTGAGGGATCGGTTCTTTTTTCCAGGTAAAATAAAACATTTTAGTTTAGTTTGATATCAGCCATGGCCAGGAATCAAACTTAGAGCGCCATGTGGAAAGGGCAGTGGGCTAACCACTGCACTATCCGCCTTGGTCAATCCACGACTGGGTGAAAGCCTACCCCAAGCTGCTGCTGCTGCCACCACTCACAGTCCTGTGATGTAACACTTCGACACGTGCTTGCACCCACACACACACACCGATGTATGTATATAGTTAAAACAAATTCTCAAAGAACAGCTGGGATATTGTGTAAAAAGAAATAACATAGCAATGTGGTTGAAAGCATTCGCAAACTCTGTTGTGCAAATTACAATAAAAAAAAAGTTTTGGCCCTCGTGAAATCCCACTGGTGCTTTCATGACATTGCTTGCGCTCTTGGGTAGAGGACACAGCAAAGCACACATCTTGTGATATTTTAAAACCATAAATACGTATCAAATAAAGTCATCCGCAATGCCGCAGAAGAGTAAAACAAAAATGCCGCTTCTTATTCGTCTGGGATATGGTTTTCAATTCGGAACTACGGGAATGTTAGTCTGATAACTTGTCTTTCATGTTGCCGATCAGAGGAGTAAAGGATGTGGCATATTCTAAATCATTAAATTGCCTGCATAGGCACACAGGCACTCCTGTGCAAACTCCCGCAACTCAGCAAGACACAAACCTTATCCGCTCGTCTTCTCATCAGCATTTTAAGAAAAGACCCAGTAGGAGGGAACACGATCTCCATTCTCGAGGCACCAATGCAAGAGTAGCAGAGCTTTTGAGTTTCGGGCATCAAAAATAGGAAATGTCCTGGCAGCGACAGCGAGTTCTTTGGTGGGAGCTGCTCTTTAGACCGGTCAAGATCAAGGCATATCTCAGATCTACACACGCACGTTCATTCTCAGCTATCACGCATTAGCCCTGCCCAACATCCACAGTCACTCAACTTCCCAAAAGATGCATCACAAAAGGTGTCTGCGGATGTACTCTATGGCCCTCCGCTTTGTTCTTAGGTTGGAGCATTGTGTCCTGGACCGTTTGGCACAATGTCCGACGTTTCTTCAAGAACCGACGCTTCCGAGCGAAAACTCCCAGCACCCGAACTGATGCGTCAGACATCGTGCCGAAGAAGAAGACGAAGACGACGCAGTACAACAGGACCACACATCGCACGGCTAAAAAAACAGAGATCTCACTTTTTTAAATGGACGCTATACCCCGATCCAGTCAACAACCCACACGCTGGATCAAGTCATCCGATTGCACGACACGTACAACATTAAACGGCATCACCACTTATCGTCTCCCTCCTGGAGGGGATGGTGCACTGTACCGCGAAACGGAAGACAAAACCCTCGCTAAATCCTAATTGCGTGCAACAATAGGTGGCCTCCAGGTGCATCGCCATCAACACGTGTTGGCAAAGCAGCGGCGGTATATATTGTTGTTTGTTTATGCTCACTTGGCCGAAATCAAAAGGCAAAAACACATTAAACTGTGATTATTCATGAAATGCAAAATAATGCATTGCGCGATAATGCGTCTATGCTACCGTCTTTCGGACGGTAGCATGAGAAAGAGCTTCATAGCTCATCGTATTTCTCCAGAACAGATAAAGATTCTGATTCCGATTGTTTGGCACGATGTTCCGTCGTGCTGAGAGGTTTCCTCAGGAACTGAGTAACACATCTGAGCGCTTTGGTATTTATTTTTTTCTAAATAGTTGTTCTGGGATAATTTAGCAGAAGATTCATTGCAAACCTGTAGAATGAGATGTGACAAGCAAGGAATATTGACTACATTGCCATCATGTGTGAACATGTTATTACACATTGGTAGAGTTTATCAAAACAAGGACATTTCTTCAACGCATCCACTTGTTTCTTGTCAAAAAGCACTTTCTTTACAAGATGTTTACAACAACAAAAACAATGACAATATTTGAACAAGGTACCTTAGACACCTCTTACAAAAGATGACAATCTTAATGAACAATGCACGTTAAAATGTTGAACTTGCTTTCCAACATGGAAATTTTTGCTAACCACACATTAAAAAATTACGCAGGAGTTGGAGAGGCATTGCTGCTCTCTGCGCAACAAATCCGCGCGGAGGGTTTTGTTTTGGCCAGCGGCGAAAAAAAATGGTTTGTGAAAAGAGCAAAATATAAATCAACAAGCTCTCCGCGTGCATTATTATTTTAAGATAAATTTGCGAAATGACTCGGCGCGCATAAACTCACGCACATTTCTCAGCAATTACACATTGCTAAGTAATTCATATTCTAGCCCCCCCCCCCCCCCCCGACATAACAATTGCGCTGCTGTGGATTTCAATTGCCCCCACATGAGAGTGATAGGGGGGGCTCATTTCCATTTCCCTCCCCAGACCCAGTGCCATTA
Organism: Lethenteron reissneri; assembly: GCF_015708825.2. Lineage (NCBI taxonomy): Eukaryota > Metazoa > Chordata > Hyperoartia > Petromyzontiformes > Petromyzontidae > Lethenteron > Lethenteron reissneri. The sequence goes on from NC_083827.1 coordinate 9,774,527, forward strand.
TATTATTTTTTTACTCCCTTCCGAAAGGCAGTACCTGGGGGATAGCTTGAGATGCGCTAAACTCCCCGGCCATCTGGCAACGGGGAATTGCAGCTGTGTGAATAAGAGCGTGCAGATGTGTCGAGCGCGCAAGTCTGTCGGCGCGGCTGGCTGAGTCTTTCTTGTTATCCGCGCGCTGTCGATGCCGCGATCGCGATTAGGCAACGGGGTGTCGTGTCGCTGCCGAGGTCTCACGATGCAGATAGCCCACATAAAGGATGTAATTCACATGTTTTTATCCCCGTCGTAAAGTCTACAGATCCGTCAAACGGGAACTATGGCGGAGGTAAGCGAATGGTCTGCTCGGTGGCAAAGTCTCGAGTCCCAACTTTGCTGACATCGAAGAACTCCGATCGACGCACAGTTGCTCTTCTCGCACGCTACGCAGTGGATGCTGCTGCTGCTGCTACAGCTGCTACTGCTGCTGCCACTCGACGACCTCAACGCCGGCGACTCAGGGGCCCACACGTCTTTGTCCAACAGTCGAGGGAAGAGCGCGCGGGCAAACGAGGCGGCGAGCGATTCAACGAATTATTTCCGCCCGTAATGGGATCGGACAGGAAATGTAACGCTTCACAAGACGTCGAATTTACAACAACAACAACAGTGACATGCTTGGCAAATCACGCTGATGACCTTGAGGTCAGGTACACACCGTTCTGAAAAGTAAACAAAGGGACGATTTTCAGGAGCATCAGCGAGCGAAGCGGGGGCAGGCGCCGCATTCCCACATCACCGCCCCGGAGGATGTCTGCTGCAAGTACAAAGTGGATTACACAGCTCCGAGTTCTTTACTAATAGAAAGGGCGATAAATTATTGACAACTCACTTGACATTGCGCCACTTTTAAATGCAGATCATTTGATTTCCAATGCCGCACGCCCTGCGTGCGTTCTTTTTTTTTGCCTTTCGGAGAAGCAGCTTGGGTGGTGATCAGCGGGGATTAGGCTTGCTCTTCTGTCAGCAACTCATACACTTTTGATACACATCCATACGCCGCGTCACTCTCTTCACCTCTATTTCCCCAGTGTGCATTATACAGTAGATGGCAGCTGTGCAGTGATGCGTGGCAATTTTGAACATGCTTGCAGAGGCTCAAATAGTGGCAACTTTACCTCTCCCCTGCCCCCCCCCCCCCCCGATGCATTAAAATTGATATAGAATATGCAGTATATTAGATAATATATGAGATGTGCGAACTGTAACGAGATATTATTCAAGAGCCAAGCACACACACACATACCGTACTTTGAGGTTGCAGGCTTTAGAGACGAATTTGTGGCCAGGAACTGAATTTAAAAAATTATCTGGGTGAATAAGCGTTAATCGTCCTTGCTATCTACAAACAAAAAACGCTTACATTCTCAAATAAGTGGGTGGGCCTTCATTGGCTTTGAGTCACCCCCACCTCGCCCCACACACATCGCTAAATGTCAGTTGTGCCGTAGGCAACGTGTCATGAGACAGAATTCATTCGGAAACCTCAGAGAATTGCTGCGGAAGACGCCTTTCCACGCGCAACTTCTGAAAAAAGCATTATCAGAATCAAAGTATTTGTTTATACTGGAGGAATCCGATGGGCCATGAAGCTCTTATCACACATGTCCAGTTGGAGCGGGTAAGAACGTTGCAACAATAAACAATACAAACACACGATATAGAGTGTAAAGCACAAGAAAGGTGAACAAATGACCCTAGAACAAGCATTAAAACCATCCCCATTCTACCAGACAGAGCCCGCTGAGGAATTAACTTATTTTTCAAAAGCGACCTGGCCACTAATTATCATTTGGACATTTATAGCAGCAAATAATCTAAATAGTCTAAACGCATGTTTCTAAATATGAACAAACATACGTAACATGTTTTACTCTAGAAAATGATTGAATATGCTGTTGATAATGGAGGATATATTAAATAAGTTTAAATATGTTGACGAAAATCAAACATTATAAAGACTTAAAGCTTTCGTGACTGCAGGAATTCATATTCTTTGGGTCATTAATCGAAAAAAGACCTGATCGATTAATGGGAGACTGTCTACAGGAAAGCCACCCATACGGATGCCTACCTAAAACCTGACTCCCACCACCATCCATCCCAGAAGAATTCCCTCATCAAAACTCTACACCATAGAGCTCGATGTATTTCCGACCATCACCACCGAGCCAGTGAACTGGAGCACATACACCAAGCCCTCAAGAAGAATGAATATTCAGACTACACAATCCGTAAAGCTATCACCCCAACCGTTGGGAAAAAAAAACATCTGAGGACCCAATCAAAACCATCACCTTACCATACATAGCAGAGGTCACCAAAAATATTTCAAAAATCATGAGCAAACACAAGATCCAGGTACGATTCAACACAGTACATAAAATTCGTGATCTGATCCCATCTGTGAAGGATGTGATCCCTGACATGCAATACCCCGGCCTCTACAAACTTAGCTGTCTGCGGCAGCAGCTACATTGGGGAAACCAAGCGACATGTCTCGGACCGGGTTCGCGAACACAAGGCAGATCTGAAGCACGGTAGGACCAATACCTCGGCCGTGGCTGCTCATTGTTTTAATGCTGTGGGCACACACGAAATTGATATTGCCAAGACGAAAGTACTCTGCAAACCCACTGGCTATCAGCAAAGATTCGTCCATGAAGCCATCCAAATATATAAACGCAGACACAATTTCAACCGAGAAGATGGGTACAAACTGAGCAATCATTGGAAGAACGTTATTAACCTGTTGAAGTCATGACTGGCTGTGATGTTCCCTTCCTACCTCCCTATGTTAGCAGTTATTTTCGACTCTCTGAGTTACAGTCACTAACACAGCCACCGCTAACTGTGTTAGTAAATGGCGGCTTGCCATCCTTTTCCACCTCCATGTGGCGATGTTCTCTTCCGAGCTCTCTCTGAGCTTACATTTACAAGCAATGTTTTAAATTGACATGCTAATCTCTCACAATACAATGGCCACCCCCACAGCTTCGTTTGTAAAGACTTCTCCAATCTTACATTTACATGCAAATTTCATCTCTAGCCCTGCCAACTGACCCTTGGGCTACACCCATCTCAAACCTTTATAACTCCTGACCTTAGCAGCGCTCCCACCATATCCTTGTCCTGCCCCAGCAGCTCTCCCACTATATTTTTCACCTGACGACGATTGCTTGTGTTGCGATCAAAACGTCGTGATATTGTAATTTTTTTTATTTGATCTATCTACGTGGCTTTACCGAAAGACCCATAGAATATAAATTAAGACTCAAACATAGCAATACATATCATGCCATAGTAGATGTGGCAGTTACAGGTACAGAAGACCGACCCGGTTAATTTCAATTGTCTCTAACACTTCAATGTTTACTTATATTAAGGGAATTCTTTCGCCCGAATACTCTATTCATTAATAGAGTATTCTTTAAATCCTAGGAGAATTATGTTTTTAAAATTACGTATTATCGTGCCATTTTACCACACGAAGAGGCAGATTACTCTTCGTGCTCAGAGTACAGGGTTGTGAGAAGAACAAGAACGTGAGTCAATTCTTATTGTGTTGCAGAGCAACGAATTCGCACTTTGTGTGCATACACATATATTTTAAATCTACAAAATGCCGGGTCCGCAATACTGAAATGTGTTCAGCAAGGGCTGTTACCAGCATGTGCACTAGTTGACCCGGCGTCCTCCCTGCTCACTGCGGCAATGATCACGCTTAGCAGAGATAATAAGTGGTTCACACTTGCATGCTAGAGCAAGGGTATAATGAAGAGGAATATCGCCAAAATATATTAACTCTGAGGACATCAAAATGAAAGCTGCAAAAGCGGTATTGTTCTCTTATGAAAAGTCAGCGCACTAGCGGTGGTGTGTCATTTTCTGTTGATGAAAATGCGACAGTTTTTACAATGCCATGCTATTACTTTGCGAATATTTGGCTTCAGACACCGTTCACAACATTGATTATGATATTCTTGTGTTTGTGTTTTTTGTTATTACATCATTGGCATAGCTAAAAAATAAAACGTGCATATTAATGTTACATTATAGCTTTGCAAGCATTGACTTTCAGCGACCAATCACAAATAAAACGTATATTATTAATTCTTATTTTTCATTTAAGGCAGTGGTATTGCGGAATGCGTTGAGTTTATGTTATTCACAAGTAAAATCATCAGCATTTCAATCAATCTGTCCACAATATATGTGTAGTGACTTTGAATGAGTCACTGTAGCGCGTGGCGCTGGGATATTGGTAGCCAATGGAATTATGGGTAGCAGTCCGTTCTACCAGTTGGACCTGTGGGCAAGGCGCGGAGCCTTCTGGGGAATCCAGAAGGGGGCGTGGCCATGGGCGGAGCCTGGCTGCGCTGGGGAGGATAAAAGTCGAGCTCCGACTCACAGTCGGGGCTGCTGCGATCTGGAGTGGAACTTGTCGTGCCGTCGTCATCGTGATCCTTCACCCTCTTCAAGCTGTGGGTCTGGCAGCGTGTTGGCCGTCCCGAACCGGTGTGTGGTTATCCTCTACGGAAGTGAAGGCTGGAATAATAGAGAGAGTACCTCCTATTAGTGTCTGTGAATTAGTACACTACAGATGTAAGCAAGCAATCCCTATATTGATCCAAAGCAATGGCTCAATTGTAATCAAGAGCTTACACTGTAAAAAAGAATGCTTTTACGCTCTTTAAATGTCTCAACATCCCTGCAGCTTCGACAGGAACAGAAGGAAAACAATCCACAGTGCATACAAAATCACGCCAGACAAATACAAATACCAAAAGGGGCCACACATCAGTGACACACAGCCGTCTTGAGTAGCGATAGGTTCCTCTTCAACGTAATACATACACACACATACACACACATACACACACATACACACACGTACACACACATACACACACATACACATACACACACATACACACACACATACACACACATACACACACATACACACATACACACACATACACACACACATACACACACATACACACACATACACACACACATACACACACATACACACATACACACACATACACACACATACACACACACACATATACACACACATACACACACATACATACACACACACACATACACACATACACACACACATACACACACATACACACACATACACACACATACACACACATACACACACATACACACACACACACACGTCCAGCAAGTTTTGGTGCGTATTGTTCCAGGATTTCATTTTATGCATTTTTGTAACTGCATTTTAAAAGGGCGAGGAGTGTCCTGTGAGCCATTAGCATTCGGCCATGGGCCCAGACTGGATAATTCACTTGGTGGTGCCACCTGAGGTGACACATTTAGTCGTTCAAATTTTATGATTTTATTATATGATTCCCCCCCCCCCCCCGCAATAACAGTGAATTATGCGATGGCCGTTTGAAATGAGTGAATTATCAAGGAATTCACTCTTATTCGCTTCATAAATAAATCAGCAAAGTTCGTATTAATGGCCAGCAATGTGTGTGCTATAAAATGAACATCCAATGACACAATTAGGTCATGAAATGAGTACATACTAATACTCTTTGTTTGTTTTTCGGTAAAGTCACGTAGGTAAAAATTAAATGAAAAACAACTCAATTAAATCACTTAAATGTGATTTAATTTGGTTGATTTTTCATTTACAACTAAAATTAAATCACTTAAATGTGATTTAATTTGGTTGTTTTTTCATTTATTTTTTACATACGTGACTTTACCGAAAACACCAAAGAGTATGAATCCTTGCAGTCACGAAAACTTCAAATCTAGAATACATACTAATAATGACAACAACTCGCTCAATTAGCAAAGTAGACACGAGTGTCGATATGCAAACAACTGAACAAATGCAGTCGTACAAATATTGGTTTATCTACCACAATCGATCATTTGCAATTCATGAAAAGCGCCCTAAGAAGCATTCTTTGAATCGAATTGAAATTAGCCAACATGTAAAACAAGTTACTAACACGTGCCGATTAGTTTTGAGAAGCGTGATCGAACAACCCCCGAGACCGCCGTGGTGTGGGAAGGCCTTAATCATCTAGCAGTAGATTGAAAAGGGCTCTAAATCATTATTGAATTTAGTTAGTGTGCAGGTGCTAGGCGGAGTGTTGTATCGCAAGACCATGAGAGATGGTGACAGCCTTGGGGAAGATCTTTATCCAGCAGTGGATGGATCATGGCTCATGATGAAAGTGTATTGGGCACATTATATTGCTACGATCCACATCTACTATCTGTGCAAAATAATCTGCAAACATCCCTTTAACAATATTTCATTTAGTGCTGACCATCGCACTTTTAAAAACACTCAAAGGACAATGCATAGGTGGGCTTCTCTGCAGTACACATTAAATACAGTAAATGCCAACTTAATATGAAATAATCTTTAATACATTAATTGTTCTATTGTCCAAATATAGTAGGACTCCCATAAGCTTGAGTACTTTAATATATTCAGTGAATATCAACCCAAAAGCAGCAAAATATATATATATAATGGTAACACTAATCCTATTAAGGGTTATATCTCTTGCAAAATAAGCCAAATTACGTGTCGTTTTTCTCATTGGGATTCAAGCCAGCGAAATACCCCGAGGCCATGTAACTAACTGTGAACATATAAAACAAGCAACAAAAAAATTGTGAGCGGAGATACATTTCAGCAGGGGATTGTGCCAGCCTTGCATACATTCGTCTTGCGGACAGGACTTGCGGCGCAGACACCAGTATCAGGTCACCGCACTAACAGCTTACGAGGCGCCACGGTCTGTGTGGCACTTGTACTGCTTGCACATGTGTGTACATATATATACATACACGCTAGAGTTGCCACCTTGGACATACAAAAAAAAGGGACATTTCATGCAACGAAGAATTTCATCTCGTAACGCACGGCACCATATTCGCTCCCACAGACAATCAGGAAACCAGCCGCACATGAGCCGACACGAACAGTTGCCCAAGATCTCACAGTCCTCTACACATTGATTACAAACCCACACGTTCGAGGGGGAAACACCATGCCACACCGACGGAACAGACGGAAAACCACTTTTCTTTTTTGCTCCACCACCTTGTCCTTAGCTAGCCAGCGTATGAGCACCTACTCGACACACCCACAGGGAACAGAAGTCCCGCAGGTTTTTCGTGCAATTCCCCAACACTCGCCCTCCACAGTGCTGAATTACACGCGTGCATTGCTACCACCACCGCCCAAAAATAATTATAGCTCACAATATCGAAAGAGAAGAATTAGCTGTAAATGTTTTTTTTTACAAGAACAAATATCCTCCCCCCTCCTATAGCGTCAATGGATTGCTGTGGCAAGTGCTGTTAGCAGACCACGTTCATTGATGTGCTGATTTTATATACAACATTGGCAACGGATACATTCAAAGGATCCAGTTTAACGGAAAACTCCGCACCCGCCTTTATCAGTCACGTTAAGTATTTTTTTTATTCTTATAAAAACAAAAAAGTGCAGGTCCAACTGACCCCAAATATGTTATGCTTCGCATGGCTCATCAAGCCAGGAGGGAAAGGAAAAGCATATTTTCTAAATACCCTTAGTTCACAGAATTCTTACAGTCGACTGCAAAGAACGTGCACAAATTTACGAGCTTTATAATAGGTCAGAACGGACGCCACTTAGTTTAATAATTCAGAGAGTCGCTTCAATGGGTTGGCCATGTCTTGAGAACTCCAGATAGCAGAATCCCTACGGTCACATTAGTCACAAAAGCAGCAGCAGAGGGGAAAAAATCATTATAGACAGTGGGTGTAGATAGGAAGATTTTGATAAGATACATGCGTGGAGGCAAGGTTTTCTTGCGGTGACCTTGAAAAGCAGATCCTTTTATTACAAGCACAACGTGAATGCTGGTCCGTAACACTTCGATTACAAGCTGCGTTCGATAGCTTCAGGCTAATCACTTTGATTTCACTACATAATGCCACTGTCAGAGAAACAGTTTGCATTTCGTAACATGTGAAAATTCCAGACCGGCTGCAATGAACAAATGCCATCACTGTGACAAAAAATACATGTTTATTAACGTAGCCAAAGATGGAAAAAAACGACTCAAATTCGCCATCAAAGTGAACGTGCGCGTGACAATGGTCAGATAATTCATGGATAAACATAATGCCTCGTGTGGAATATTAGAAACATAAAAAATAACCTGACAATTGATCAAAATATGAGATATAGCCGACCTTAACGCGTGTGCAAACAATGCGATGATTTTTTTTACATTTCCATAAGCAATTATGCCTGGTTGTATATTGCATCTTACCGTAAATGTTGAAAAAAGTGTTTTTATTGCTTTTCAGATAGAGGAAATGAATGCACTACTTTCTTGCACATAAATCAAAATTGCGGGTGATGAAATATTCACAGCTCCTCATAGCTGGAAGTAATGCATTAGAATATTTCCATTAATTATTAAGAGAAGGTCATCAAATGAGACGAATGGGTGTAACAAAAAAAATCCGAAAATTTCCGTTTCAGAAGAACACTGAAATTTCACCTTGACACAGGGCACGTGGTCCCAGGACGATTGGGGAAACGCAGCAGGTTCGTGAAAAGCAAGCCGCCACAGCAGCCGTTCCCGACAACTGCTCTCGACTGCAGGCCCCGTTAATGCAACACGCAACTGGAAACACACATGGCGTGCGTGCGTGCGTGCGAAAAAACAAATTTTCCCCAGCGCCAAACGTTTGGCCTGCGATGTTTTAAGAACAAAATTTCACGCACGAGAAATCACAATGTGGTAAAAGGCAATCTGTAATCCATTTACACTCACAAAAAGTGATGTGAAGGTAATATCACATTTCTTACATATGTGCATTTAAACGTATTTTTTTTGTATTAAGAAAATATACTCCAATCGACAACACAACACTTATACAAGTTCCTCAGGCTACGCCCTGAATACCAATTATTTATTCAATTCATTTGTGAGTTTGAATAGGATTTTTTTTTCTAAGCCATACACTGCATTCAAGTGCTGTTCGTCCACGATTTGCCAAAAGGCCAATTAATAATCTGCGTGGAGTGGCACCACTCTGCTCTTCTTATGCCAGAATGTAAAAGCTTGTTATGTCAGCCAAACAAACCCCCCACTTTCAAACTGCTGCATATTAACACTTTAATAACTCTCGTTAAATATGGTCAAGGTCAATAAGGTCACTGCAGTCAAAAGCTGGTGATGGCCATGGCACCTTGCAGTCAAATCCTTCTTTTTGCCAAGTCCTGCAGCGGTTCCAAAGTCAATATCCACCTCCAAAGGTCTGTGCTCTTACACTACCCCCACCATTTGGCTCGAGGGCTTTGTCCCGTTAAGTCGCTGATCCCTGTGTGTGCCACTCCAATTCCCGTCTTGGCGAAACTGCCATATTCCATTTGTGCAGATGTGTCCCACCCATCACAACCTCCCCAGTTCCCGAATCGTGTACCCTTGCCACATTCCATTCCGAGCCCTCAAAGTCGCGTCGCCTATGTCCCTACCGTGGGGCGGCAGGCCACCTACGGCATTAAACCTGCCGTCGGTAGCTTCTGAGACCAGCGCGAGCATCTATTCGATTCCAGCTGATTTTTATTAAAGCGCAGCTCACCAAAAGTTTTTTGTCTTCAGTGCGTTTCAAAACCAAAACACACATCATTGTCACTCGTATTGCACAGACCCATCTACGATTCAGCACCCACCGCGACGCATTGCCTCAGTTTGTGATGCAAACTCGGAAACAGACACGACACCTAGAGGCTTATAGCTTCCACGAGAAGTCCTTATGCGGAAAGGGGAGATTACGGTTAGGCCTCCTTAGCCCTCTGGTTATGTAAATATTTTAGACGCGAATAAGCATGCGTGAGTCGTATCCTAGCACGACGATACAAGCATGTCCCTTCAACTGATAGCGCACTTCAATTGTATCATTTTGTGGTTCAGCAAGATTGCCACATTTACACGCTTAAATGGTGTTAAACCGGCCCAACGTGGTTTACCGATAACAGTAATTTAACGCAAATTACTGAATCTTTAAACTGACAAAAAGTGGCGACTTCAATACTGTGTTGCAACGCACGCAGGCGCGCGCGCACACGGGAAATGACGTGCAGATACAGTTGGGAAGGGAAGATGCCTGTTACCTTTCATGGCCAAGTTGATTGGAGTTGCCAGGAAAGTTGCCACCGGTTCTTAGTTTTCCCAGGATCATCCTCTTTTTAAGGTAGCTGCTGTCTTGGCAAAGCTGGGCAAAAAAGGTGTGTTTCCAATGCATTAAATTACAGCTGTTTGTCAGTTGCATAATAGTCAATAATCCACCACTCAAGACAAGGCATGTACATGCATTTCTACCCCGCTTCCAGCATTGCGAGATATTCGTTTTCCCATGACATCCTGCTTTTTTTGTACCTTAGAATGTGGCACCCCTACTTGACAAGCATGTTGTGTTTTTTACACTATGAGATCTCTTTTACCAGTGGCAAAATATAATAGTAGGTTTTTACCCTTTTAACTGGTACAAAACTGACACCTTTATTCAAGGCATCATGTTTGCAATGACCACAACACAAGTAGTCAAAAAAGCAAACAAAAAGAAGCAACTCTGATAAGGATGATAATATGCACTGTCCTTGAAGTTGATTGGCCCACACCCGAGACGGCTTTCTTTAGAGCCTAGTCCCCATTGGTGTAGGGCCAGATGACACCAGAAGGCGTACAACTCAAACACAGTGCAATATCAGAGTATTGAGAGCTCGGGGTAAGCATTTACACTATGAGATCTCTTTTACCAGTGGCAAAATATAATAGTAGGTTTTTACCCTTTTAACTGGTAGTTTAACTGGTACCAGTTAAAAGGGTAAAAACCTACTATTATGTTGTGTTTTCTTTTTTATGTATAAGTATCCAGAGTTTCACAGCTTATATTACACTCCAAAACGGAGGTCAAACACTGCCATTGCTTCCCACGGCGAATGCTCGTTGCGTTTCCCAGCAGGTGTCCACACTGAATCCCAACACAGCTGGGGGAACATGGGGAAAACCAAGTTCTCCCCAAATTCAACACGGAGGCTTTGCGCGTCAACGTTGTGATTCCTACTTAAATCGGTCCTCCTTCCCCGCACTTTGCCAACGTTAGATGTGGCCAATTGTCACGCTGATGAGATGAAACGTCTCTTTTGTATGCAGCCATTGTTCAAAGCACCGTCCACACCCGTTGAGAACGTACAAAAGATGCTCAAATCTTATTTTATATTTATCAGATTTTTATTTATCAAAGAGGAATTCAAAAGTGTGAAATAAACCCATTCTGTGTAAATTTCTGCCTATTTTAGTGTCATTAGTTGTACCTCACATTTAATTCTCAGTCATCTCGGCCTTCGGAATGTAGGGCGAATAAATAATGTAATTATTGACATTGTGATTGGTCCCAAGTGGATGGTGCCTTCTCACAAGAATAAACCTTCCCACAATGCACTGTGCCAGCAACATTTTACAATTATATGTTTCATATCAATTCGTTTATTTGGGAGTTATACTTTTTTATATAATTCCAGGATTTGTCTGTTACTCAATAGCTACTGATCGGTAACTATCCATACGCCTCTTTAAAAATTGGTCATCAGAAAACATTTTAAAAAGTAATCATCATCAGGCCCCATGGTGTTAAGTGCAGACTCCAACTATTATTAACACTCTGGCGTCTCGAGTTACGTGCTATGAAGAAGGGACATTTTCCAACACAGCACGAAGTTTACGAATAATAAGCCTTCGATTCATTACCATTATAATATATTAAGAGTAAAACATATCTGTACGCATGCATAACACAGTTATCCAATTACACAGTACTGCTGGCATCCCTTGACTTACGAACCCCTGACTTTACGAATACCCGTACTTACCAACCAGCTTCCATGAAATATAAACAAATTAACATTGACTTAAAACGCGAAGTCGCAATTTCAAACTGAACCGCGGAGCTATTTTGTTCAGAGGAGTGATGCTCCGCCAGATATAAAGAGTCAGCCTCGCGCTGGGAGTGAGTTTTGCCAGTAATTGCAGCTTGCATCATCACGTGACAGCCTGGCAAAAAGTCGTACTCGAATTGTAAATTTTGTGGGTGTGCTCTCCAACACACCGGTGTGCTGTATTAGTAACGAATTGGCATGTTCTGTTAATGTGACAAACCTTACTAATTGGCTGTGTCGGGTGGTAGCAGGTTAAACGACGCATTTATATCATGAGCCCTCCTTTGCCCGTACCAAAATATACTAATAGGGATTTTCCCCTTTTTTCTGGCAACAAAACTGACACCTTTTGCAAGGAATCATGTTAATATTAACCACAATACTTGCAGTCAAATGCAAAAAAAAACAATGTGTGTGAATATATATTACAATACACTATGTTTATTTGATTTATGTCACTTTTTAATACTGTACAGTATAAAATATAGTCTTCTTTTTAATATAAATTGCCTTTGTTTATAATATTAATGCTAAGTTATTAAGTATGAAATGGTAAGTTAGGAAGGCTGGGAACGCATCCTCATGGTACCAATGTTATAAGTTATTCAGTATACGAAGTTGTGATATGGAAATGAAGATCCATCGAGATATTATTGTATTATATGTTTATTTTGAAGGCCAAAGTGTAGTGAAGTGAATTGAGTGTACATTAATTGTGCATCACTGCCAATGAAGCAGCAATACTTTATTTGTTTAAGCTAGATTACAAATGTATGTGCATGCTAAAAAAATTGTTACATATCTTAACTTGCTAACCATATCGAATTAACTTGTATGCTGGCAATGTTTAATCTCCCGTGACTGCACACCGATTTTCAAAGGACAAATGGCGTTCAAATATTTAGTTTTCTTCATAAAATATATGCGATTCGTTCCGATTGGAGCGGCATAATTAGTTTTAGAAATAAGTGTGACAGCCCTACTCCCTCACATTAGCGGTGTTGGTGTGTATGAGATCCATTATGTAAACATGTGTCTTCACACGACAAACCATAACGAAAATCCCGGCATGCTTTGCATGGTCATAATTACTTTGCCGTGCTTTGCGCATATTCCAGCAAACAGTCTCGTGATTAAATTTGTATTTAAAGCTTTCGTGACTGCGCGGATTCATATTCTTGGTTCTTTCGGTAAAGTCACGTAGAAGGGAAAGCAACACAAGCAATCGTCATCAGGTGTGAAAAACAAACTCGTGATTGCCACCGGCTCCGCAGAGTTGGACAAAAAACACATTCGCGTCTCGCGATATTTCATAGGGCGGGGAGGGGTGGGATACAAATGAAACATAAATTGCCGTCTTAAGTTCAAGTCCGCCACCTAATATCTCATCTGAAAATCTTTAGAATATCTACATCCGCTGAAGCGTGGTGCGATTGGTGCAGCCAAAGTGCTGAAGATGATTCAACAATTGCATTGGGGTCGAGCCAGCAACGGGTGCGTGCCGATGCTCGGAGCTCAATGCTGCTGGTGCCAAAAAGCCGGGCACGGGTTTTTTTTCTCTGCGACAAATGCGTGGCCCTTGTTGTGCAATGTTGTACACAACAGAAGGAAATAAGTGGCTGATGAACGCTTGGCTCCCCGTGGGGCTTCTCTCTCCCACTCTGACCCACAATCTCCCCAATGAATAAGCAGCCGATCTATCCCTGACATGTCGGCAACTTTTTTTTACTTTTACACTTTTAGAATAAAGCTTACCTTTTCTGCTTTTTTTAAATACGCCCTGCAGCCATTTAGGATATAACCTTCTTGACATTTCCTATTTCTTAATACTGTATTCCATTTCTGAATGGATTAAAATGGCTGTGCTTATTTAACGGCTGCCAAAACACTTGCTGTATCTCAGAAGCTAACTGAAATGGAATTTTAAATTATACACACTGTTTACGTATCCACACACGGGCTCGTGTGTTTTCCACCAGCTGCCAATCATCATGAAGTTATTTTGCCTGACAGTGACTTTTCTCTCCCCCCACCACCACCCCTTCATTCAGCCAAAACAATTTTACACGCGCGTATACACATTGGCGGCGCACTGTCGCTATTAACTTCGACAAACCGAGTTGGATTTCTGGCCACAGCTAGCACCAGTGGCAAGTGATATCTGAACTGGTCTTGTCCCCCCCCCACCCTCTCCCTCGCCACCCTTTCACCATCCCGTATGAACCTGTGTAGTGAGGTTATCATCTTGCCCCTACCAACGCGGTGTTGGGAGGACTTTATTGTGATGCATTGTATTATCTAGCAGGGGATAGGCAAAGGATGTAAAATAATTAATACATTGGCATACATATTTAAGGTGTTTGACAAAATTGCCTGTAATGAGCTCAGCTGGCTTGAGCCTGGATATATATATAATTCGTATTGTATTATTATATTCTTGAAAGGCACCTCTGATTAGCATGGATGGATATGTATGGTGCGGGAAAAGGTCTACGTACATACGTAGTGTCATTGATGAAATAAAATAGTAAAAAATGTATATTCTTGGTTCTTTCGGTAAAGTCACGTAGAAGGAAAATAATAAAATAATAAATCTATCAACGAAAAGTCGATTTTATTCTTTTATTATTTCCCTTCTACGTGACTTTACCGAAAGAACCAAGAATATGAATCCCTGCAGTCACGAAAGCTTTAAATCAAAAGTAAAAAATGTGTTTAAGGCCAGTGTTACTGATGAATGGGAGTGCTTTGTTAATTGTGGCTATGCACCCCTGCCAACGCAGCAGCATCACCAAATAGTCGATTTTAATGTCCGCACGTTTGTGTGCGATGAGTGCGTTCACGCGATGAAGCTTCCAATCGTAGCCAAACACTCCACTAGTCAGTGAGACCCAAAACTCGATGACCCCTCTTATGAATAAACACACGATATCATAACATTATATAGCACTTATAGAGCCCAGATGGGACACCAATCATCAAATAGTGTTTTGTTTTAATACATAAGCTGGCGTTTCAAAGTATTAAATGCCACGCATTATGAGATAGTGTTTGTGTAATGTGCATTAAATGAGAACCGCTTGTCTGGGATTTCCTAAGTGATCGCTATAACCATATCTATTTTAACAGCAATTTATGATGGCCTGAATATCTTACATTGTATGCATATATATAAAACACTGTAAACATATCAGTCCTATTGCTCTCCGATGGGATTTCTGAGTATACCGCGTGTGGTTTCGGCATCATATCCGATGTTTAGTTCCATGTGCTGGAAGCTTCCTTCAAGAACTGGATCATTTCACTCTGGTTATGTCATTTGCTGAAGAATTGAAGTAATCCGTTGCTGATGAAGCTTCAAGCACGTGGTGTGAAACGTCAGACGTCATGCCAAACAGCACGCGGTACAACCAGTGAGCACATCGGAGAGTTGCGCAGCGCAACTGAGGACATCTGCGTTGCAACGTCAGTCGTATTCTGCGGCAGTTTCTAACTATCGATTTAAAGCTTTCTTGACTGCAGGGATTCATATTGTTGGATCTTTCGGTAAAGTCACAGGTGAGGAGGGCTGCTTGTGTTGTGGCCGAAACGTCATGAGAATTGTAATATTTTTTATTTATTTTATTTCATTATTTCTCTTCTACGTGACTTTACCGAAAGATCCAAGAATAGTTTATAATTTCTCTATAAATAATTGCGTCACTCTTTCAATGTCGCATGCATCCTCTACTGCTATTCTGTTGTATCCATCCCAGCTTTGTTAAAGTCACCCGCAAGAATCTGTGGCGTTTTGAGATTGAAAGCTTTTTCAGTATGGCACCCTGTATGTGTGTGTGTTGAACTTCTTTCGCCCCGTATGTAGCCAACCGTGCTACTCGGAGGTGCGCCTAGCCCCTCTGTCGCTATCTCGGCCACAGCCCGTTTGAAATCCTTCCCAAAGTCTATTCTATTCTGCCTCGTCTTCTCATTCCAAGTCACCGTTTCCCGCCAGGCTTTGAAGGGCCTCAACTCCATGTACAAGTTGTGTCAATTAAATCGGCGAAGGAGCAGCCCTGCCCTGGCTCGTTCCATTGCCGGCATAAGGGTCTCCACTAGAAGCGGCGTCCTGGAGAGGGTACTTGGCCTACTTTTCCACGCTGGCCAGATGTCCCGGAGGAGGCGTTAAGCACCCACACTCAAATGAACAAAGATGACAATTGGTGAATCTCTCATTTACTTGATACAGCAAGCGTGCTGTGACGGTTCCACCTGAAGACGGAAGCTTGTGTTGCCTCCGAAACGTCGTGATTTTTATTTTATTTTTATTTTACTTTTATTAATTTTAATTTTACATTTTTTTACCTACGTGACTTTACCGAAAAAAACCGAAGAATATGAATCCTTGCAGTCACGAAAGCTTCAAATCTAGAAACAATTGGGTGAATCGTACAACCTTACGTAAGCCATGTTGGCGAACAAATACGCGGCAGTTCCGCGACCGACGGCACCCTGCGGAGAGCAAAAGACCGCCACGAGTCTGTTGGGATGCACACAGTTGGAAATTGATAGCCAGAAAAACTCAAACATATTTTTACATCTTATTGTTCCCTTTTTCTAACTCCTTTTTATTTCATTTTTTGCTGCAGCTGCTATGTACATGAATGATGTGCGTACACCAGGGAAGCCACGATGTTGTCTACCGCAGCAATCACATTCTCATCAGTGGAAAGTAAAACAAGAGCTTATTGCATTTAGACATCATAACCTTCGTGTTTATTCTTTATTTTCATTTCATATACATATGAGGAGGCTGAGGTGTGGAGGTGGAGTGGTGCCACAGCTTTCATTCAGACGCTGTCTTTCCGACAGACCTGTTCTTCACCTGAGGACGGCTGCTTGCGTTGTGGCCGAAACGTCGTGAGAATTATTTTATTATGTTTTATTTTTATTATTTTATCATTTCCCTTCTACGTGATGACTTTACCGAAAGAACTAAGAAGATGAATCCCTGCAGTCACGAAAGCTTCAAATCGAAATTTGGTGCCACAGTGTTTTGCACACTTGTGCCGCAAACCTTGAGCTTGAGTTTGATTTCTTACCATCGGAGACATCAGTTGCATGTGATACCGAAACAGTGCGAGCTCTTCTCCAGCATAAACCCAACATCGTGGTGAAGTATGGTCAAACAACTCCCATGACTGGCATGGTATGGGGATCATAAAGGGATGTACATTATACATAATTATTATACATTTTGTAATATGGACCTATTTCTAATATATATGCACTTACACTGAGTAATCTTAATCTACATGTTTTTTCTATTGTGAGGATTCCATAAGCATGCTGATGATGTTTAAAACACAGTACTCAATCAGCACGAGCAAACTCCTACTTTTTAAAATTAACATTTGGATTATTTTAATGACATCTTTTTGGCCAACGAATAGTCTGTTCAATCTTACTTCTCTGTGCTAAATTGTCCCTGTGCGCTTCTTAAAACCAACAGTGCCAGGTCTTCACCTCGCCGATTGAGATTCTCTTAATCCCAGAATAAATCCCGATTTTCTCCTGTCAATCCGCTCGGTGTCGAGTGAGAATTTCTCACGCGTCACTCGCTGCCAGCATGATCACTCGCAAGCATCGGCTCTATTTAAAATGTATTTTGCCATTTTGCTCATTTCTGAAACTATTTTCAGAGCATTAACAAAAACAATCTTCACGTTTTTTTCCTTCTGATTCACAATATTTCTGAGTCATCTTTTTTTTAATTTGTTAAGTCAATTGAATATTTTTGTGATATTTGAATTTTCTAGCAATCCTTTCCTCCGAGGCATTCACCAAACATGGTTCTGATATCAGGCCAATTATGAAAGGGAGATGCCAAAGCAATTTGTCACCCACTCGTAACAGATGGCTGGCGTATTGAGAAACTCTGAATTAACCTGCGGAAGAGAGGCCCAGTCTGGAGAATATGGAGAGTGACCCTGACTTTGCCTTCACAGTCCCGACTTGACAGAGCAAAGTCAAACGCGACGCTTATCCGCGGTGGGCACACTCAACCGCCGGTTAAATATGCCCGTCACTCCGAGGTCACCTTTTAACGCTCACCGATGCTTTTTTTTCTGTTGTTGCGTTTGCAAGTCGGCTTAAATTAGTGGCGCTAACCAAAAACCTCTCTTTTTAGACCCCCCCCCACCCCCCCAACTCCCAAAATCCTCAATCACCCCACGAGCCGAACGCCGTTTCAAAGGGAACAGCAAAAAAACACTGCTCGTTGGTAGCCAGTGGAGATCTTCAAAGATATGAACAAACAGCTCGTGTTAAGGGCATAAAAAAGGCTATCAGCCTTCACTGACTAAAGGCTGAAATAAATTAAATAACGTTCTTAGTTTGCAGACATTTAGCTAAAAAGGATGGTGGTTTGCGTCTTATCGGACAGTTAACCTTGAATGCATGCAGCCGCCTTCTTTTAGAACACCAACGGAGGCCTGACACAGAAATGGCAGCAGGTGATAACAGAATTACAGATATAAATTATTTGATGTATATCTGGGCGTCAGTTTTTTTTTAATCTGCGTATCAATGTACATCGTTTTAAACAATTCGCTGCGTTAAATCGATAAAAAGGGGATTTCAATATCAAAAGTGATATCATATAGAGTGCCTCACGGAATGAAAATATTAGTTGGAGAAAAGGCTGCGTTATTTGTAATGTGCCTTGTTCTAGCAATATAAGCGTGCTGAATTATGTGTGAGTTTTACAATGTGCCCACGCATGTTTTAAGTGCTGTGACTGTGCATGTGTCCCACTGGCTGGATGTAACGAAACGCAATTGTCATACAAACCAGTGGTGCTTGAAAATGTGTAATTTACCAACGTGTTCTATAATTTGAAAGAGAAAATTGGGACCAATCTAAATTCCTTCAGCCACCAAAAGAAATGTGTGTACCGACTGTCCAGACGCCGCCTGTGGCTTCGTGATTTATCTCCACGCTGTTCTTGCAACTCAGAGGTGGCTTTTTCAACCCAACCTCCTGGCGCAGCAAGTTTTGTAAACTCCACAATCCTAGATTTGAAGCTTTCGTGACTGCAAGGATTCATACTCTTTGTTTTTTCGGTAAAGTCACGTAGGTAAAAAAAATTTTCTATATATATATAAAATAATTATTTTATTTTTATTAATTTTTATTTAATTTTTTACCTACGTGACTTTACCGAAAAAATCTAAGAGTATAAACCCCACAATGCCTGTCCATCCAGCCGTGGAAATGGGTGCGCCACGGTGAGCGGGTCACGTGTCGTTAAGTAAAGTGTAGGCATTCCTACTTCTACCGTGGCAGCTGGGCCAGTGTGGAAGAGTAGACCAAAATAATCGCGAGGGGTGCTCTCTAGAGCTCTGTCTAGTGGAGGCCCATCCACAATTGCCTAAACTCACCTCCACCGTTACATTTTTACTGCAGCAGAATTTTTAAATGGCAATTGAATGAGCTCTAATTCAATCTATAGGACAGATTTTTAAGTACTGATGCAGCTATAAATACATCCCTTCACAGCTAACTGAATCAGCAATGACAAATATCTACATTCTCTGCTACACAATTGTATTTGGATGTTTGTTTCATTCAAATGACAAAACCAACGAAAAATGAAATGGTGCTGTCGGTAGCATTTCCCAGAATAGTTCTTCAACTGTTTTCATTGCATTCTTTTTTACTTGATTAATGGGGCAAACCGTTGATATTAAATACAATTTTATGTATACACTGTAATCGATTTGTACAGCCCTAAATGAAATGGAAAGGCACGTATGAAACAGGGGCAAAGAGGTGGTGCGGTAATCTTTTTAAAGGACTTGGTCTCATCAAACACTTACAGAAATATCCAAATTTTCTACGATTGGCTTCATGACCACATTAAATTCCCTTGCTTATTTCAGAGGCGAAAATTGTATAATTTAAACCACATTTGTATCGGCTCTTTTTCTTTACATATATTGTATACCTCATAAAAATAGGTAACGTCAATTAAAGGGCCCTCTCTCTCTCTATCTTTTATACAAAGCCGCTCTACCTTATCGAAGACACTGTTGTGTGGGTTTCCTGAATGTGAATTTAAAAGGTCTACGTGTCACTGACAGGAGGGGGAGCCCAGGCAAATGGTGTGTCTGTCATTCCAGCTGTGAGATTAGTTGAATCATTTAACCCAGGCTGCATGTGGCCACCATCCGAAAATATGGCTCTTAGTTACAGGCAGCTGCCGCCCCTCAATATTATGAACGAGAGTGGGCCATTTCCGTGACAAATACCCAAGTCAATTTCCAGTGCCAAACAGCCCTGACGACACATTACGTGCGAGTGTGTGCGTGGTGCATTGTAAGAAAAGCCACGTACCCAAACAAGAATTTCCTCTCTACTTAAAAAAATGTATTTGTATTTTTTTTTATTTCACAATAATAAATTATGCATTAGTCCCGTAGCGAAATTGTACGGACTCTTTATATGTATAATTAGCATGTAACCTTAATATAACAATTTAAATGCCAAAAGCATCTTTATACCAGAGAATCTCAAAACGCTGTGCAAGGCATCCATATAAAAGATGTAAGCAGTGTCCACACACACACGCGTGAAACACAAACCTAAAATGTGTGTAACGTAGCAGTGGTATCACAGAGGAGGCTCCTCGGCAAGGCTGGCATGGACCTCCACTTGTACAACAGCCCTTTGTCAATCGACTGCTCGATAACAAAGTCCCCCCATGATGTGGAGGTTGTGTGGGGGTTACTATGCCATACTTCACCACGATGGTCAATGCGGGTTGAAGGGAGGGGTTTAAAGATATGGGAGCATCGAAGTACAGAATAAGCATGTATGTTTCTGCACTGCCGTTTGCTGCCTGCAGCGTGTTGTGTAATGTATGTAGGAAATCAATCAACAATGCAACTAAAACTTTAATGGTTATAAGGGTCCCACATTTAGCAAAATATATGTATACATAATCACACGTAAAACTAACATTCCTCTGTACATATTGTGTGCAAATTAGTGTAAAGTATATATGTGCCAATTTTCTGAGCGTGTAGGGAAAAATAATAATTTCCGTGGGTATTTTTTTTCTTAAGTAATGGAGCCACGATATGTAACTCATATTTGTCCAAGGGATGTTAGACCAGTGCAGGGCCGAGGTAAAATAATGACCATTAATCATACTTCAATTTCATGTCAGCACTGAGTAAATCAATTAAAGCCGTCGGAGCCTCTCATTTCTCTTTTAATGCACAGTTATTTATGGCCTGAAAGGACAGACTTTTTTTCCCCTAATAAATTGTATACCTGGGCACCTGCTTTATTAACATCATAATTTTTACAATCAATCACCTGAGTCAATTATCATCACAATCACCGCCATTACGATCAGCAAGATACCGCTCCCATCATGACTGCGGCAGCCTGGCGCAGCTGTACTACTTGCGATTCGCAGCCGCAAGAAGGCTCTGGGTTTTATTCCTCACTTCTTCCTCCACTCTGCATGTGTTTCCTCCGGATTGTCTGGTTTCCTTCCATAGCTAAAAACAAAAACAAAAAAACATGCAATAATAAAACTAGCATTGGGTCAAACATCCCAGCGCTGAAAGCCTACCTGCACATTTCTCAATTTTGGGATGACAATTTAGCAAAAGAATTGTTGGTGGGAGCCTCCTAAGATAGGGTCCTAGGACTCGGAATACATCCCCAGGTAAACAAGCGGAGTAATAACAACAACTGTGCCATCACTATCAGCATCTGCAATATCATTAAATCCTTTATATTAAGTTCGCTTGCTTGCTTACGACCGTGCAAATCTTTCGGTCGTTTTTTAACCCACTTCCCGTGATCCAATCGAGCTGACATTTTCCACACAGACTCGTTGTGCGTGACAATTAATGTTCGTGAAAAAAATTTCCAAAATGTTACACTTTTTAGGACAAAAATATTATATTTAATTATCAATTGCTTAACTGTGCAATGCAATCATCTGACCCATAGGTGGTAGCCATCTCAAGCCAGAGGACGAGAGGACTCTAGCCGCCACGCATATAAAGGATTTATAGTGAAAAACTTTGTTTTTACGGGTTATACTTGTTATCATCACGGCCCTACCTTCACAATGCTGTATACGCAATGAAAGCACTCTCATTACCACACTTGGTAAATTGGATTTGCTGGACTTTGTGACCACTCGATATTGGCACATACAATAGAAGAAAAACATCTGTTGAATGAGAATAGTAAGAATAAAATCTAATAATTTTCAGCCTTACATCATTCCACTGCTGGATGACAACTTCTCCACATCGTGTCTGCAAAGGGGCTGCTTGAACATACTTCACCACACTGATCAGTGTTAGCTGATAAAGTAGAGCCCGTCCGGTTGAGGTATCGCACGCCACTGACATTAGCCATGACGGAGAATCAAACTCGGGTCACTTACGTAAGATCATTCATCCTTTATTAAGGATATATAAACACAGGCGAGGCATTTACTAAAACGATGAAAATAAAACAAAAGCTGTAAAACTAGCTAAGTCTAATTTGTGAATTCAATTATAATGACAAACATCCTTGATTTGTTGTGAAAATCTACCAATATTAAATATATTCGTTTTTAAATGTTACACTATTTTCTGCTGTTCAACATTCAAATAACTACATTGGTAATGCATTTAGCAAAAATGAAAAAGGTAAAGGTGCAGCCCTGGAAGGGCCTCCACTCGAGGAAGCTCTCGGAAGCCACTCAGGAGTAGGTTTGGCCTACTCTTCCAAAGCTGGACCAGGCATGATAATTGTTTTTTTACCCTTCTATCTGGCAACAAAACTGACACCTGTTTTTACAAGGAGTCATGTTTACATAGACCACAATACCTGCAGTCATAATGCAAACCAAAAACATAACTCTGATAATGTATGCACTGTCCTTGAAGTTGATTGGTCCACACCCGAGACAGCTTTCCTTAGAGCCTAGTCTCACATGGGTTGGACCAGATGACGCCAAAAGGCGCGCAACTCAAAGACAATGCACCATCAGAGTATGAGAGCTCGGGGTAAGCATTTACACCATTGGAACCTCATTTGCCAGTAAAAATGATAATTGTTTTTTTACCCTTCTATCTGGCAACAAAACTGACACCTTTTCTTACAAGGAGTCATGTTTACACAGACCAAAACACCTGGCCAGGCATCTTTGAAGAGTTGGGGGTGCCCACGCTTTACCCCCACCGCATTCGACCTGCCGATCAACTGTGGCGGTGCCCATTTCTCACCGCCGATGAGCACGGTTGGCTGCGTCGCGGGTGTCAAAGAAGTTCAATGCACACGCGCTGCTGCCGCTTGGGTGGACAGAGGAAAGTAAAGAACTTGCACGGTTGATTCAATGGATGACCTCTATATTCATACCACACCCCCCCAACCGGCCTGTCCCACCTCCAAAAAAACTTGGAATAAGCCACCACAGCCATCACGGGGACTAATGCCTCAGCGACGGCAGTGCGCTCAAAGGAGGGGCAACATGAATATGTTTGCCAATGCGGATACGTTTTTGAAATGTTTACGCCATATGGGGGGGGGGGGGGGCATTTGTGTTAACGATCTCGAACGCAGATAACACCGAAATCAACCGCTGAGATCGTCGCGTGAACCGTGAACATCGCGGCCATTAACGAATAAGACGCAGCAGCGAAAAGTGTTTGTGTGTGATGGCAGCGATGGTGGTGCCGCACACACAATTTGTAAACCCACCACCGAGACGATATTACTGCACGAGCCATGGACAAGCAAGTAACATTCAATAAATGTTTGCAGCAAAACAATTACTTTGCGGGGAGAGAAGTGTAATTTAAAAACGATCAGGTCTTGCCAATTTAAAGGGCTAATTTCATATCGCTGTATTGGTGCAAGACGCGAGGCAATATCTACTGGTTGAAAATGAAGGCGCACAGCACCGTACGGGCACTATTTAATTAGCAAAAATATGAGTTGATTGCATTTTTCTGGTAGAACAAATCAGCATATTTATTTATTTTTAGACTGCAGGAGGAATCCGATGACCTATGAAGCTCTTTTTCACAGATGTGCAGTCAGCAAGTTACAACAAACGATACAAAATCAAATGGTGGGGTACAGTGTGTGTGGCAGTACTGTCAAAACTTTTCCAGCGTGGAAGAGTAGACCAAGTACCACTCTATCGATCGGGGTTCTCTCTCTCCAGAGCTTGCCCCCAAATGAACTTAAACTAAATTACAGTATTTTTATTTTACCAGGTAAGGCCCATTGAGTTCTCTCCCTGCATAAGAACTTAAAATAAAAATGAAAGCACGTGCCCTTTCGGCCATGTGTGGACAGCATGACTGTTGTTGATTTCGATCGGCCAATGCAGATCAACTATTGGGGGCGTCAGTTGCAACTGTTTGCATTCTCTCATCATCATCTCAGAGTCATAATCCTGCATGTAGGCTGAGGAATCCGATGAGCGAATGTAGATCGCACGCTGTAAAGTGACATTCTGAACACAAACCTCCACATCTCATTGCCGTTAAAAGACGCTCGCTCTGTTAGAGTTACCCACTGACACGCAAGGACCGAGAGCCGCCGACCTAAACGGTGGAGTAACGGGCGTTAACGCCGTTCCATTATGAACGCGGCACTGGATTGTGCTTGGCCGCAAGGTGAGTCAAAATATCCCTTAGTTAGACCACTGTGCACTGACCTATGAGAAGGATACATTTAGGATTTATTGGAAATGCCTCAATTGTTGGGCTAAGTGGGTGGAACTGAGCTCATCCGACATTAACGTTTTCCGCAAAGGAGCCTTTGTCCTTCATCTGAGTAAAAGGAGCAAACGCAAGCCCAAAAACTATATCATTTGCGTTGCTACCTTGGAGATATGATGTATAAAAAAACCAGGACATGTCATGGGAAGAATACTCTCACACAATACCAGAAAGTTGGGAGATCTGCTTGTAAATGCGTTGTCTTGAGTAGTGTATTATTATTATTATGCAAGTGACTCAATCCAAGACTATTAACGCCGCGGGAAGAAGAATGGATTTTTCAGAATAGCTGCTTTAAAATGAGGATGTTCTAGGAAAACGTGGACAAGTGGCAATCTCACATAGAAGCTATCACCACAGATTGGCCACCATCCGTGCTGCTATCCGATCGCCTACGCAGCGGCAGCTACATTTGCCGGTACAATGGTTTTGTGCATCACACTTTGCTTCATGTTTTTTTGGGATGTCTGAATCACTCTACCGATCAAGCACTTCTGCATGGATAAGTGAGTGGGTAACTAGGTGGGTGGTTGAGTGAGTAGGTGGGTAGGTGAGTGGATGAGTGGGTGGGTCGATGGGTGAGTGAGTAGGTGGGTGGGTGGGCTGGTGAGTGGATGAGGGGGTGGACAACTAGGTGGGTGGTTGAGTGAGTAAGTGGGTAGGTGAGTGGATGAGTGGGTGGGCCGGTGGGTGAGTGAGTAGGTGGGTGAGTGGATGAGTGGGTGGGAAACTAGGTGAGTAGGTGAGTGAGTAGGTGGGTGAATGAGTGGGTGAGTAGGTGGGTGAGTGAGTGAGTAGGTGGGTAAATACGTGGGTGGGTGGTTGAGTGTGGGGAGTGGTGGCGCAGTGGTTAGTGACCAGTTGAAACAATGGGTACAGGTTTTTTTTATCCTCTCACCGCTTCTGTCCACGCAGCAGTATACCACAGTGAGTCATGTGTGGTGTGGTGAGGTACGGGTACGCGCAGCTCTTCCAAGATGTGTGCCCAGTATGGAAGAGCAGGCTTAAATGCCCTCTAGAGATGCTCTCGAGTGCTCCCTCGACTGGAGACCCTTTCGCCAGCAGTGGCTTCAGCAGATACTTGCAGGAGTGCACTTACCAAGAGGAATATGCCCACGTTTCCTGATATTGTTTAACAACTGTGTCCACCGGACCGCAACGTTCAGAATCCATTGCATCGTGAAAACGATCATGGCCAGGGGTCGAGCCTAGGGGGAAGAGTGGCAGTCAAAGGAGGGAATGCACCCGAGGTCACGTCCAACCCTGGAGATCGTATTGCACGCATGATTATAGATTGCATGTCCTCATACTCGATATCATGTACGTGCCCCTAATCCATATCATTGCATACACATTGTAACACTCTTTTTTTTGTAGACGTATTTAAACGGCCTTGCATCTATTAACATGCCAATCGCAGCAGCACAAATCGCGCTCTGAAGTTTAATGCGGCGGGAGCGGCTGCTGCTCACTCCGTTCCTGAGATTGCCACATTGTCGTGAATGTATAATAAGCCCCGGTTTGACCAGGTGCTCTTACGAAGCCCTGTGCCTCTTGCCCCCTATTTAAATAGTAATTGCAAATTGAAATTATCTAAAATTGTTAAAATAATAACTTCCCAGTACATGCAATGTCAAAGCTGAATTTTTTAAATTGCTACACAGGTCGGCTCTGTTTTCATGCTTGAAACGTTATCTCATCTTAATTCTGTTACACCTTATCCAAATATATGTATGAATAATCACACTGTACTCATCATTTATAGCCCTTTTGTAAACCAACTGCTGAGTGCACAGCGTCGCAAATTGAGTAATTTTTGCGGTGTCATTTTCAAAAATCGAACAAAAATTGGACCCTGACGCCAGCACACGATGGCCTCCTCTTGTGATTGACCTCAGTAGATCTTTAACGTCCGCTGTGAGTGAAGCAAACGGCGCGTGTTGGTGGTGGTGGTGGTGTTATTATCATCATTATCGACTGCCGCAGTAATAATGAGCTTTGTGAAGAAGAAGATCTTCGGGAGAATCGGTGCAGGCACCACTTTGCTGCCGGCCTCAGCTCGCGGGTTCGTAGCGCGTGGCACGAACCACGGTGCCACGTGTCCCATCACAGACATGTTACATGTGGCGACAGTCACGCTAATCACTTGCAACGGGAGGGAGGGGGGGATTTAAAATTTATAGCGTCAATTCCTGGTCCAGAGCTCTCTATGTTTTTACGTAATGCAGGGGCTTCCGAATGACTAATTGTTAGCACTAATTATATCTGTGGTGAAACATTTTCCACATCAACATTGCCGTTAGCTTTGCTTAGCACGGGAAATGGATGTGGTGTACAGTCATCATTAAATTCTTTTTTTTTTAAACAAGAGAAGTCGATCATTTCAGAAGCCACTATTTACATATGCAAATAAATACATGTTACACGAGTGGGAAGTCTGTTGAGATTAAATGACTTGCCCCTGCTCACACACACACACCTACTCCCCAACAGCATTCTCCGATCCATTGTATGGTTGTGAAATGAGGCCCACAGCACACGCCCCTTAGTGGATTTATATCATCATCAGCCATGGTCAATCCACTGCTGGATGAAAGGCTCCCCAAGTAACCGCCACCTCTCACAGTCCTGTGATGCAATAGTCCACCCAGGACCTGCACGCCAACTGAGTTGGTCGCTCCATCTCCTCGGACGTGGGACTTCCTGGATGCGTTCCGCTCCCTTGCGACCACTCCGTTGTTACTCTTAGCCATTGGCCATCACGATGTGACCTCTCCAAGCCCACTTACCTTTCTAACAGGACGCCTCGGCACGCTTCTTTGTGCACGTTCAAGTTTTTGATTCTGTATTTTTTTTTATTGGTGACCGTGTGTCTGAAGCGTACGTCCATAGAAGAGAGTACACACCGATAAAAAAAACTAAAGTACACGTTACAAATATACAGTAAGATCATGAAAGTAATAATGGTAAGATACAGCCCTTTCATCAGCCAGATGCCACGAGTCACAACACCACCCTGACTAGTTGTTTCTTGCCGTGCACTCCTCGACTTTTGAATTCCCCCCTTCAACTCTTTGTTGCAAGCGCTGATATCACCTTGCCCGATTCAAGAAACGCGTTGTGCAACTTGTCGCCGTTTGTTGCTCTCCGCTTGACATTTTGGGTCTTTGGGCCTGTGCCCAAAAACTGTTGTTTTTTAAATATATATATAACATGAATTAAAAGATGTCTGGCCAACAAAGAAGAGTAGGCATTTCACAAGTAGTACTAATCGCATATCTGCATTTCCATAAATATGCTAAATTCCTATTTATATGCAAATTCTTTTGTCAAGGCGCCCTTCCCCCCTCCATCCCAGCTTAAATAGTCGCTCCAAGCCTGGAGTGTGTCATTCAGACTTTGTCTTCTCGACAGACCTGCTCTCCACCTGAGGACCGATGCTTGCGTTGTGGCCGAAACGTCGTGAGAATTATTTAATTGTTTTATTTTTATTATTTTATTATTTCCATTCTACGTGACTTTACCGAAAGCACCAAGAAGAAGAGTAGGCCAATGTACCCTCCACAGCGGCTATTTAGAGCTCCCTCTGCTGCAAGCTCTTCTGCTTGGAGTGGTGTGACCAAGATTCTTGACAAAATTAATTTCAAACGTTGTCCTCTCGCTGGTGTCGCGCCTGTTCCTTTACAATGCTCGGCGACTATTTCCGAGTGAAATATTCCTTCGTAGAAATTAAAACAGCGACTATATGAAGATGATGTTCGCTCTATTGACTTCGGTCTCACGCTATGCAGTCGTTACTGTGGTTCATTAAGCTTTCGCACATATTCATGTGAATAAAAACCAAATGTGAAGCAATCACAAGTATGTGTGTGTGTGTTTTAAATGAACACGTTGCAATGTTGTGGATGCAGTGGGCTGTGCACGCCACGGCAATTGCTACGCAGCGCTTTGCCGTACATCCTCCACTCTTGCTCCTGGCACTCCCCCTCCACCTCTCGTTCACGCCGCACAGCCGTAACTTATTCTGTGTGGACAAAGTGCATTTTTAGTTTGGATTTAACACCAAACGCCGTGTGTCTACGAGGTTGCCGCGTGAGCTTAAAACTTTCATGAGCCAAACGAAAGCACAAACAACAACAACAACAACAAAAAACGCTCCCACCAGCTCGCTCTCAAAAAGCGCTCACCTCCTGTTCATATCCCTGAGCCAGCGGTGACAATTCCACATTCTTATGGTGGGGACGAGTCTATCCATGGGAAAAGCACTGTTGACTTTCACACAAAGTGGTACTCACTTTATCGACCCCCTCCTAGAAGGATGATTGGCTGCATCAACCTGCAACCATAATGATGAACTCGCAGTATTCTCTGATGCTCTTCCGCCGAGCCACCTGGCTCTCGGCAACGTTACACCTGGCGGCATGTGGCAATTTCTTATGGGGCCCGCGCATGATGTAAATAATTGGCAAATCCCTGTGCAGGCTGACATCCCTTCCTCGCCGTGATTTCGTGTTCGACCGCTGCGGTAGGAGGCCAAGCCGTGCAATCGGCACCGAGCAACTCGTAAACACCGCCACAAGACACCCTCGCAGCAGAGGCGGCTTCCCATCTGCTCGCCACGTGTCGTGGGGGGGGGGGGGAGGATCTGGCGTAGTCATGCCCAGGGAAAGTTTCGGGGGAATTGACTGATAATTTGGGAACGCTTGCAAAACTCATTAAGGGGGAGGAAGAAAAGAGGGTGTAAAAAAAAAAAGTTAAAACAAATGTTCGGTTTTAGAGACGCGGATCCCTTCCCGCCACGCAGCGCGGATATACCAGAGGCGCTGCCAGATGCGTGAATGCTGTAAACACAGCAGGGGGAATTGCACAATTTGGTGCGGCAGGGGGCAAGTGGCAGTAGCTCATGCTCGCTCGTCGTTAGCGGAGCGGGGTCTCGCAAACAGGCCGCAGAGTGCGGGAGGTGAGGCGCAGAACGCGAGCGTCATGCCAAGTGCGCTTCGCTCACGCGTGCCTTTTACGCGCAGCGCAAAGTCCTTGGCGCAGAGGTTCGCGCTGCCTTTCCACCCACGCAAATGCCCGTGCAGGCGGCTTTGGCTCCGAAGGCTAGAAGCGTGCCGTGCGAGTTCCTGCTCCGCTGAGCACGCCGTGCCCCGTGATGCACAGGGAGGACACACTCAGCTCGACGCCGCGACTGCACGCGAATCACAAATGCTCACGACGCGTAAACAATAGCAGTTTATTAATACGTGTATTTGTCGATCTAATGAACTTCCTTCGTGTATATTTTGTGCCTGATATTTTTAACTGTCGTTTATTGTACTCCACAGTTAATGAATATTGGTGTTGCCTTTATTGCATAAACCTGAAGAAAATTCCATATTTGAAACAACAGTGCATTTTTATCCCAACAAAAGAAGCGCGAAAATTTGACTTCCATATGCGCATTACGTTTTTTTTCGTTTTTTTATGCTTAAATTTGTATAATTTAACCATAATTCTCAACATTTCACTCTATGCAGGACACTGAACAGGAAGCCAGCCTGGTTCTCAAACTGGCGAATCCAACACTGACCGCTTTCACGTGGGAGCAACTCGCCTTCGGAAACCATGATGACATCACCGGGTCACGGGGTCAGGGGGTCGAGTGTGTTGTGAAGACAAGTTCAAAATGACAAATTATATTAAAGTTTTTTTTACTGTTATAGCATAAGCCAAGGGCAGGGGAACCCTTTTTTTACCCCTCACTGAGGATCGAATAGGACTTTAAAAATGCAGACCAAACGTCGGTCATTTCCGTCGCTGCAAAGAAGCCGTTGCAGTAGGAAGTGCCCAAGCACGGTGTTAAAATCAACGACACCAATCTCAGTACACGTTCGTCAACAACGCTGCCTTAAAAGAATAAACAATATAGAATATGCACCGCTGGAAGCGATAGCCTTCTACAAAACACATTAACGGACAGGCCAGAGATGGCAATCAATTACGGGTTTAAGACTGGACTTAACACCATGGGGCCTAATGAGAATTACATTTTAAAAATGTTTTCTGATCACCAATTTGGAAATTAGCATTTGCATATTGACCGAATAGAAGTGATTGAGTACCAGGACACGCCTTTCAATAATCAAACGTTCATTCGTTTCTCAGTCCGCTTGTCCTGGTGAAGGTCGCAGCGCCAGCGTGTTGAGTAGGGCGGTCCAGACCTCCCTTTCCCTGGCGACAGACTCTTATCTCTTCCTTGGGACTTCCCAGGCGTTCCCAGGCCAGCTGAGCGACATTGTCCTACCAGGGCATCCTGGGCCGGCCCTGGGTTCTTCGCTCGTATTACTCAATAAAGTAATTTATATTAAAAGTATTTTTTTTCAATGTTGCTGCCACAATATTCAAATCAAGATTGGCACAATATTGTTCTTGTGAGAACAAAGGTGGCAGGACCCCTGGTAGTGCATTCCTGGGCCCAATCACCATCTCACGAAAATAAATTTTGCTGCCAAACATTCCTCTAGTTGAGAAGTCTCAGAAATAAAAAGTGGAGCAGAACTATGTCACTAAAATAAACGAAATTAAACTAAAGAATAAAGTTTGGCCAGCACTTATCAATGAAGTTATGTTGTAAGTAAAGGTGATGCATTAATTCAGTCCTGTCGGCTGAATGGTATGATGAATGGTATTCAGTTTAAATATTAGGGGGCCTGTCCTCTTTCTGGTCGCATTCCCACCAGCGGCCAAGACAAGGCCACACATCAGCAGAGTCATTTGGGGCTGTGGTCCCCACCACCGCAGCGACGAGCCACCGATTGAACGTGGCTGCATAGCGAGTCGACAGATGTTGGACAAATCTATCACCAAGGCCTTACCGGTTTCTCCAGTGTAATGGAGGCCACAGCGTTTGCACGTGATGCAATACACCAGATTGGTGGAGGTGCGTGGAAGCCCATGGTGCATTTTTTGTATCCGCGTATGAGTTTATGCGAAGATACACGTGCTGCATCTTCTCCGTTTGATGGGACGGTGCCTGGCTTGCGATTATGTATTGCTTGTGTTTCACTTGGAGCTGTGTACTAGCAGGCCCATGAGGTTTGTGTTTCTGCGGAACGCACATAGAGAAATCCAATTGTTAAATGTTGTTGATTTCTCTATCACTCCGATATGCTGAAAGCAGTAATTATTTGGCTACATTTGTTCACGTAATTACTTCATTAATTAGCTGTCGGGTGGAGAAGGGTGCACGACACACATTTTATTCACGCGACCTGATCCAAAAATAAATTAGCCTCAATATTGTTGTAGTTGACATCCGCGTGGCTTTACCGCAAGACCCAACGATTTTAACAGGGTCTGTTCAACTTATCTGTTGCAAAAATGTGCAAGTGCACTTGCACATTTCCATTGTTAAAACCAAACCTTGAGAATCTGTGAACCTAAGGTTATTGAAGACCTGGGAAGCATGGTTGGTGTGTTATTGCCAGGTTGAAAACACTCCCCTATAGAATCCAATTAGTGTGGCTAAGAAGCTTGCTGTGATGGATAAATATCGTTTGCGGGCCATTTCAAAGTGGTAGGTTTTAAGTGGCCGAGGGCTGTATAGAATGAAGTCTGGTTCGTGAGCAATGGGTTTCCCACCGCTGCCTTCACCTAATCCAACTGTATGTTAAACCTAGGAGGCATATTATCATTATTATAACACAACTTACAAAAAAATATAGGACGTTTAATGTCCAAGGAAGAATTGCAAATTTCCCAGGACAGCTAACTCAAAAGATGACGATCATGGGGAGAAAGAGAAAACTAAAACAGGACAGGTTGCAACACCGGGCTGGAGGAGCCAAATCCACGGAGTCACGTGACTTTTGAAATGTTGGGATAAGAAAAAAAGAGCCCAAAATGGCACAACACGGCTTGGGCCTTTCATCGGTTGCCATGGAAACACAGCGGCAGAGGTTGCCTTGGCCCTTCTGCACTACTGCTTTTGTTCTTCAACTTGGAGAAATGGGATGACAAAATAACTTCCATTCAGATGCAGAAAAATACTTGTGTTTAGCACCGGCGGTGTTATGGGCAGGCATCATAGGCGGTTGTCTTGGAAATAAAATATATAGGAGCATCTCTGGAAGTGTTGCCGCGGCGCGGATAAATCTCATACCAGCACTCAACCTGCTGCTGCTGCTAGCTGCTGCTGCTGTTAACTGCTGCTGCTGCTAGTTGCTGCTGCTGCTGCTGTTAACTGCTGCTGCTGCTAGCTGCTGCTGCTGTTAACTGCTGCTGCTGCTGCTAGTTGCTGATGCTAGCTGCTGCTGCTGTTAGCTGCTGCTGCTGTTAGCTGCTGCTGCTGTTAACTGCTGCTGCTGCTAGTTGCTGATGCTGCTGTTAGCTGCTGCTGCTGTTAACTGCTGCTGCTGCTAGTTGCTGATGCTGCTGCTAGTTGCTGATGCTAGCTGCTGCTGCTGTTAGCTGCTGCTGCTGCTGTTAGCTGCTGCTGCTGTTTGCTGCTGCTGTTAGCTGCTGCTGCTAGTTGCTGATGCTAGCTGCTGCTGCTGCTAAGATTGCAATTTATGACATTAATTGTGAATCCTAACTGTTAACAATGCATGGTAACAGTGTCCTTGAGAAATTTAAGGAAAAGAGATTGTCATTCAAAATCACCGTGTAATTAAATGTCATTAACTTTGAGCAGTAGAAAATCCAGCTTGAGGACTCTTACAGACAGCACTAAATAGGACATGGTTATGACAAACATCTTATACAATGCCGACATAATTTGAGATAATGTCACTGCTTGTGGTCCTGGATCCTTAGGACATTAGTGATGCATAATGGCTTTATGATGGCTGTGACAGAATTTATATGCATAATTGGAGACAAACTTACATTTTGTCCCGGGTTTGAAGCATGTAGTGATTTAAAGCATAAGGGCAGGGCAGTTATTTGGATTAAAAACAGAAATTTGTTAAGAAACAAAAACAATTAAGAAATACAAATATAAATGTAATTGCAGCGCAGAATATTTAGTTTCGAGTTGGAAATTTGGAGTCGGAAATATTTATTCAAAACTAAGGCTGCAATGATGCTTCGGTGCATGAATTAACAAAAAAACATTCTTGACCAAACTGACACATGCATCGATTTATTTATCAAAGAATCAATGTTGCTCTTCGCAATGTATCCCTCATATTGTTCTCAATGCAAATGACCGGTTGATGCAATGACCAACGCAGCACAGGGAGTTGGGCAATGTGATGGAGCCAGAATGTGGCTGGATGTTACGGGACGGAGATATTTGTGTGGATGGACGCAATGGTGTACACAGCACAACCGTTCAAAAGAGGAGACATTACAAGAAAGTCTATGCACAAGAGAGTACAAACAACAATTCAGTACAGACAAGACGAAAAAAAAAGTCAGTTACAAACGTGATATTACTGAAACATTCTGGACACACGAAGACTGTGCTCCCTATGTATGCCAGACGGGACAGAGATAAGAAGACGTTAGGCAATAGTTAGCGGTCAGTAGCACTTTCTACCTTGAAACCGTATTAATAGGGAACGGGTTTAGCTTGTATTAACTGAGTCCCGTGATTAATACACGGTATAATTATACAATTGAGGTATTTTCTAAGTTTGTAAAAAAATAAAAAATTCCCTAAAAATTCCCAAAATTCCCAAAAAATTATCATAGGCAAATGAATTATTTGAATAAAGAATCAATAATCGGATCCACACAGGCTCCTTTGATGTGGCCGGTGCCATCATCAAATTGCCCAAAGACGGTTTGTTCTGGATGCGAAACGATTGCATCCGCTCGGGATGCAGGCTGCTTGGTGCATTGTTACATCGCAGAGACCTGGGACGATGATCAACAGCTTCATAGGGAGGCCTTCATTCAGCAGTGGATTGCTCATGGCTCATGATTATACTACAGGTAGGAACAACAGTTCCACATTGCCCACCAGGGATTATTTTTCTGTCGTGCATCGCCCCTCCCAAACATGTACACTCCCGGATTGGTTGAAGTGCGTCACGTGACGGCGAGCTTTCTGTCGTGCACGAATGCGCTGTCCAACCAAGTTCCTACCCCTCGCCAAACTTCCTACGCATTTCACAAGTAGTACTAATCGCATATCTGCATTTTCCATAAATATGCTAAATTCCTCTTGATATGCAAATTATTTTGTCAAGGCGCTCTCCCCCCCTCCATCCCAGCTTAAAAAAGACGCTCCAAGCCTGGGGTTGTCATTCAGACTGTCTTCTTGACAGACCTGTTCTTCACCTGAGGACGGCTGCTTGCGTTGTGGCCGAAACGTCGTGAGAATGACTCTATTATGTTTAATTTGTATTATTTTATTATTTCCATTCTACGTGACTTTACCGAAAGAACCAAGAAGAAGTTCCTACCTGTCCACTCCGAAGGAACGTGTTGACGACGACGATGATGATGATGAGAGCTCATTGAGACAGACTCTTTTTCCAGGGAGACCTGGGATGCAACGGACACATACAAACAACACGCAAGGGGAACGAGGAACAACGGGAAAACATTTTGACAATTGCAAAACACAAAAATGTAAAGAAAAAAAAATCCATAACCGAACTCTCTTAATAATACAGTTGTTTGACGGTGTGAAATATGAACACAAGCCAACAAACTAACATAGAGACAGCAGCAGATGGTAGTGATCGAAAGTATTCACATTGAGGCTATCGAAACAACTAGCTATGAATCAAATGTATCCTGCCTCTGCTGTCTAGACACTGAATGTCGAACCCGGTCCAAAGTTTGGTTGTCTTGAGACAACGCTACTGTGCACGCCAAGAAGGTCGTGCGACTGATTGGTGGCATATGAAATACCGCACGGAACTTGTATATGTTGTATGTGGACAAGACGGTTCGGTGCAGGAGGACAGTGTTGTCAGCGTGTCTGTTTATTTATATTCTCCAGCACGATGCTTGTTGTTATATTTGATCAATGTGCCATCGATGTTTTCAGACTTTGTTCACCCCTAAAAAAACATTTCGATTTACTTGTGATTGGACTTTAGAGTTTTCTCTTTAATATTCACACTTGGCAAGTTCACAAAGCGAATGTGCTTCTTGCGGGAGCGGCTCGCTCCTTCGCGTCTCTGCAGTGCACCCTGGCGGCCACTACGCGTAACGTCCACGCCCGCCGCGTGGCGCGCACGATTCAAGCACGCGCCTCTCTCACACGCCTGGCTGGCCACTCGCTCCTGGCCACTCGCCCCTGGCTTGCCAGGCACTCGCCCCTGGCCACTCGCCCCTGGCTTGCCAGGCACCCGCTCCGGTTGGCCAGGCACTCGCCCCTGGCCACTCGCCCCGACTGGCCAGACAAAACAATACAAGTGATGTGCTGGTTGCACCATTGCATATTTTCTTCACGTTTTATTGCGTTAAATAATGAAGACTGTTCCAGCTTTCTTTCTTGCGACCTATTGTTTTCCGTGAGCTCATTTTCTTTGGTTGTTAAATTCAGCCGAAGCTGTTACAGGCAGAGCTCCAGAAAATATATTTGCCTAGCCCCACCTCCCCCTCCAAACGCTGTGCAATACAATCCATTGTTGTACTGTACTTCTGTGCCTCCAAGTCTATGCTGCCCTCCGTTACCAACCCACATGGTGAAGCACGGCCATATACGACCTGCACGTCATGAGATCGATTTTTTTTTACGAAGGTTCGTGGTGAGTTCGAACCTGGTGGGCCATCGTGGTTAATACTGCACGTGTCTTAACCACGCCGTGGTAGACGCCTGCCGCTGCACGGACATGAAAGATCATCTTGAAGTCATTCAAAATGAGCAGTCCACTGTGTGCTGCTGGCATCATGGTCCACATTTGAAAACGAATTAATCCTAAAATGACTCAATAGGGATGAACACACAGCAACATCCCGGCCGATTAGCAAGACGATACCCCCACACAAGTGACGACATCACATTTGCCCCCTCTAGTTAAGACGAGCGGAGCAGGGGGGGTTTCTTACACAACGTTGGCTGTCCGACTGATGATGCTGTCTGTTAATTACTGTCGAGACGTCACGGTAATCGAATCGTAAATGCTGTGGGTTTCCTCTCCAACACACGGGCGGTGTGCCTAACTAGTGACGCATTGGTATGTTTCGTTTACGTGACAAACCTTACTGAGTGGCTGTGTCGGATGGTGGCGGGTTTAACGACGCATTTATATTTACGCAATCTAACCCAAACGCCTCCATGATGTCTGTGAATCACATGGCACCTTTGCGATCGCGCTGAGCTAAATTGAATTGAGCAAAATGCCAAAAGTGCTACATTATGAAAATCATGAATTCATCCTCCGATAAAAAAAAAACCCGTGTCACTTCTTGTAACGTATCCGTCACGTGACGTGCTGCTTGTACGGCGTTCACAGTCTCCGTCGATGCATCCGTAGAACTCGATGTAAACCAGGCAGGTATCTCTGTGCCGTCCTTAGCGAACCCGTCTCGTTCCGGCGATAAATTAACATCTGGATCACCGTGGCTCCTGCTTGCGGGTGACACAGCAGTGGGGGTGTGAGCAGCAGGATTTGTCAGCCTGGTTTTTTTTGTGCAAATAAAAGTGTGTGCATTGAAAACTCTTTTTTTTACTTTTTCTTTTTACCTTTTTTACGTGATCCCCTACACACCGTCATCCCAAAAATCAAAGTAACCATATCATATGGTAGATTGGCCATGCACCGAGTACATGTATCAGTCCACTTATACTAAAACCAAATTGTGTACATGTATTTTTTCGATATATATTTAATCAAATAGCAAAAACATAATGGTCCTTCTCCTGTTAAATGTTCAGTGATAAGGCACGTTGAGTCTGGATGGAATTCACAGTGGAAATATGCATCTTATTTTAATCCGCACACCTTCTTTCATAATTAGACGATATTCTCGCACACTTCGACACACATGTGACTCGTGTGTAGTAGTGTGCGCGAAGGAGCGTGTTTCTCTCTCTCTCTCTCGCAGATCTGCCGCAAAACACTCTGCCTGCTCCGGCGGTTAACTAACGAGAGATGTGTTAACATGAAGCAATATATTAACACAATTTATTCAGCTGTCAGTCAAGACAGCGCAAACAGCAATGCAACGGGAGGTCTTGTTATTCCAGCGCACGCCCTTAATGATATGCAACTGCTGGAGGTTGCCTACAAACACACCTCCCAAACAGCTGTGCAATCACATTGCTATACACTTGCTCCCGTCATTATTAGCAGTAGCAAATATCTTGTGACCGGCCCTCGCATAAACTGTTATATTTTTAATGAAGTCATGCATTTAACCTTTTAATTTTTTTTAATCCTGACTTCAAATCCACCCCCCCCCCCGTCCTGCCATACCAATCGTATTTAACACCTCTGTGAGAAACATCGATTGTTACACTGAGACCGAGAGAGGGCGGGGCGCATGGATTACAGAACATATGCAAGTCAGAGACATCACACTGAGTGCACAAAACAGATGGGGGGGGGGGGGGGGGCTTGGGCAGAATCCGTCCTGGAAGGGATGATGACCGGTGGTTGAGACGAATCGCGCAGTGGGAGCTCAACGTTGCCCAAGAGGACATCCATCGCGGAGATGGAGCAGACACACTCCAAATCGTGTGCGGGAGCAATGCGGATTGCAACATCGTTAGACTCTGACAGATGGCGGACAGCGGTAGAAGGCCGTCGTGCAGCAGCGGAGAGCTCATGGCTGATTATGACGGTGATTGATGTTGTGAGGATTCCACTGCCTCTTCTCACATCCACTGTGCTTTTGATTTCAATGGAGAGGACGTTGAAGAGTGAAGCAGCTGTGCAAAGGCAATGCTCGTTCAGACGTCGTATCGAGACGATGAGCTGATTGCACCAGACTTTGTGATTGCGCGCTGAGTTGGCACATCGGCTCGCCTCTCAAAGACGGGTGCAGTACAACATCGCGTATCCCACTTGCTGGGCACTGAGGTATAGGCGGATATGTGAAAGGGTCGGATAAGTGAATATATATGCAATGACAGTCGCACCTTGGACAAATCCTGGACTGGGTGTGGGCGGTGAATAGGTCAGGGTGGATATTTGACGGTCGGATATGCGACGTTGTACTGCGACTCTAAACGATACGGATATAAAAGGACATTTTAAATTGTGGCGATTCAAGGTAAAATGAATTACAACGGGCATCTTTCTTCATGCTGTCAAATTTAACTGCCTGTTTAAATATGTGGCTGCATTTTTTTTCAGCGAAATTTGCGAAACAATGTGAAATACCTATCAAGTGGTGATTGCTGCCTGTAGAAAAGACATACATTCTGGAAAATGTAATTTCACTCAGGTCAACCATACATCTTACTTTGTTTTCTATGTCCAGGGGTGTTGCCCTCAGAGAGGACAATTGTTAATAATGGTCACTTGTAAAGAAATGCAACAATAAATGAATGTGGGGCAAATCTACCGTGAACATTTGCATAATTATCACCACAATTTCCTTGTTGTTTGTATTGCAGTGAAACAAGTCTTCTGCAGGTTAGCACCTCAATAAAACCTTTGTCCCTATAAATAAACCATCAGCCCACAGCGGTCCAGCTGCTAATGTAGGCTGCGCACAATAAGGAAACGGCATAATTTACTCAGGGAATGAAATTTAAATTATTAATGCGTCCAATATTTCTGGCATTGATTTAAATTATGGCCCACTCCAAGGTTAATGTGTTGCCAATGCGGGAATTCATCTTAACGGGGAGGCTTTTAACGGACAGGTTTGAGTGTATTGCACCTACGTGACACATACCACGTAGAAAGGGCCCAACAATGCAAAGGTGATCGCACTAATTCGTCTGCAAAATGTTTTTCTCACATTCGCTCGTTGTTAATAAAGATTAAACCGGTTGTGCTGCATAGCTCTCCGATATGTTTCAGGGTCGTGCTGCGTTGTTTGCGCGGCACGATGTCTGACGTTTGGGAGCTTTTTTTCGATTTAAAGCTTTCGTGACTGCAGGGATTCATCTTCTTGGTTCTTTCGGTAAAGTCACGTAGAAGGGAAGTAATAAAATAATAAAAATAAAACATAATAAAACAATTCTCACGACGTTTCGGCTACAACGCAAGCAGCCGTCTTCAGGTGAAGAATGAGACAATGCCAAGCTAGGAGCTTATATATAAGCTGCGTTGGAGGTGGAGGAAAGAGCGCCTTAACAAAAGAATGTGCATGTGAAGAGGAATTTAGCATATTCATGGAAAATGCGTAGGAGGTGGGCGGGGGGGTTTCAAAGTCATATTATGCCCATGCATTATGCAGGATCAACAGCACCAAGGGGGGGGGTGCAGGGATTAGCAGTAACAAAGGAAAGGAATGTTAATGATATGTAGCTGCAGTTACTCAACCACCACGTAGAAAACTAAAGTATAAACTACATAAAAAACTAAAGTATAAATAGCATAGCACCATCAGTATACTTACTATACTCTACACTAAGCTGAGTTACTAACAGCAAGTAATACATTACAATTCTACGTCGTAAAAATTATATAATATGCTTCCATCTAAACTTTATTCTATTGCATCAACGAGCATATACCGTACTATATACTGCCAACATTAAATTATATACTGTATTGCTGTAAACCAACCTATATCTTATACATTTAATATAACACTATGTATTATTCTACCCACCCTAATGTGTGTCGAAATGGTTTATTACGTCCTTCCAATGATTGCTAAGCCAGAATCCATCTTCTCGGTTAAAATTGTCTCTGTGTTTGTATATGTGGATCGCCTCATGAACGAATCTCTCATGATAGCCAGATGGCTTGCAGAGAACCTCTGTCTTGGAGAAGTCAATGTCATGTGAGCCCACTGAATTGTAACAGTGATCTGCCACGGCTGAGGTGTTTGTCCTACCGTGTTTCAGGTCTGCCTTATGTTCACGGATGCGGTCCGAGACATGTCGTTTGGTTTCCCCAATGTAACTGCTACCACAGAGGCAACTTAGTTTGTAGACGCCAGGGTACTGTATGTCTGGAACCACATCTTTTACAGACGGGACCAGATCACGGATTTTATGTACTGTGTTGAATCGGACCTGGATCTTGTGTTTAATCAGGATTTTGGAGATCTTTTTTGTGACCCCAGCAATGTAGGGTAAGGTGATGGTCTTGAAAGGCTCCTCAACAGGATCCTTCTTGATGGTTGGAGTGATGGCTTTGCGGATTGTGTAGTCGGAGTAACCATTAGCCTTAAGAGCTTGGCGTACGTGTTTGAGTTCACTGGAAATGTGTTCATGGTCGGAGATGCATTGGGCTCTATGATATAGAGTCTTGATGAGGGAATTCTTCTGGGATGGATGGTGGTGGGAATCCGGTTTTAGATAAGCATCCGTGTGGGTGGCTTTCCTGTAGACAGAGTGGCTCATTGAACCATCAGGTCTCCTTTTGATTAGGACATCCAAAAAGGGTAGCTTGCCATCATTTTCGACTTCCATGGTGAATCTGATGGCTGGGTGTATGGAATTGATGTGGTCGAGAAATTGGTCTAGAGCAGGCCGGCCATGTGGCCAGATGACAAAAGTGTCGTCTACGTACCTCTTCCATAAGGTCGGGCGTAGAGTGGCAGTCTGGATGGCGTCCGTCTCAAATTTCTCCATGAAGATGTTGGCTAAACCAAACGACATGTCTCGGACCGCATCCGTGAACATAAGGCAGACCTGAAACACGGTAGGACAAACACCTCAGCCGTGGCAGATCACTGTTACAATTCAGTGGGCTCACATGACATTGACTTCTCCAAGACAGAGGTTCTCTGCAAGCCATCTGGCTATCATGAGAGATTCGTTCATGAGGCGATCCACATATACAAACACAGAGACAATTTTAACCGAGAAGATGGATTCTGGCTTAGCAATCATTGGAAGGACGTAATAAACCATTTCGACACACATTAGGGTGGGTAGAATAATACATAGTGTTATATTAAATGTATAAGATATAGGTTGGTTTACAGCAATACAGTATATAATTTAATGTTGGCAGTATATAGTACGGTATATGCTCGTTGATGCAATAGAATAAAGTTTAGATGGAAGCATATTATATAATTTTTACGACGTAAAATTGTAATGTATTACTTGCTGTTAGTAACTCAGCTTAGTGTAGAGTATAGTAAGTATACTGATGGTGCTATGCTATTTATACTTTAGTTTTTTATGTAGTTTATACTTTAGTTTTCTACGTGGTGGTTGAGTAACTGCAGCTACATATCATTAACATTCCTTTCCTTTGTTACTGCTAATCCCTGCACCCCCCCCCCTTGGTGCTGTTGATCCTGCATAATGCATGGGCATAATATGACTTTGAAACCCCCCCGCCCACCTCCTACGCATTTTCCATGAATATGCTAAATTCCTCTTCACATGCACATTCTTTTGTTAAGGCGCTCTTTCCTCCACCTCCAACGCAGCTTATATATAAGCTCCTAGCTTGGCATTGTCTCATTCTTCACCTGAAGACGGCTGCTTGCGTTGTAGCCGAAACGTCGTGAGAATTGTTTTATTATGTTTTATTTTTATTATTTTATTACTTCCCTTCTACGTGACTTTACCGAAAGAACCAAGAAGATGAATCCCTGCAGTCACGAAAGCTTTAAATCGAAATTTAACCGCCTCTACGGGGAGGGTTTCCACATAACTTTGAGATCCTTCAACAAGCTCCGGGATAAGAAGGCTCAGCTAATCGAGTCTCTCACCTTTCTGAAGAGATGCCGCGACTCTAAGGTAATACCAAACGCATTTACACTAACATCTGCTGCTGTAACTTCTTCTAATGCGAAACGAATTCTGTCTAGAACTAGTTTAGCCCTTATCTCAGAGAAAATCAGACTTACGCGCACCGAACTAGATCAGTTAGACAAGACACTCTACAAATCACACTTATCTTTGAGTGTAACAATGTCCACATCGGATTGGGAACATGTGGAAAAAATGACTGCCTCTTCAGCTGCCGCTATGTCGACTAAATGTAAGGACAACTTGATTTCCAAATTCAACCGCCTCTCAAACAAGAAACCGGACCCACACATTGAAAAGCTAGATGTTAACAAAGTCGTAATTAATCGCAGTAACAGTCCTATTTCTGAAGGTTTGAAATCCGTTTTAGCTAAAGGACTAAACTTTGCAGTCACACCTAGACACATACCAGTTAATGATATAATTGCTCGAGTAGATGTAGCTCTCAAGGGCTTGAGTCACATCGCTGCAGACGTAGCAAGATCTGAAATCTCTGTAACCCTCAAAAACGCTAAGATGCCAGCTAGCAACATTAGCAAAGATGAGCGTTTTGAATTAGCTCAATTAAAAAAGAGGGATGACATTGTCATCCTCTCAGCCGACAAAGGCAATGCCACTGTCATCATGGACAAAATAGAATACAACAACAAAATTCAAGAACTACTCAACGATGGCAGCTATACAAAAATAAAAAGAGACCCCACCAACAGCCTCGTCTCCAAAACCAACAACATCATTTCTGCTTCAACCGCATTAATTGATCAGACCAAACAGTTCTCGTTGAAACCTTCTGCAGCCAGGCCACCAAGATTGTACGGCTTGCCAAAGATACATAAAGAAGATACACCTCTTCGTCCCATTGTCTCTACTATCAACTCCCCCACTTACAAACTGGCTCGTTTTTTGTCCGAAATCCTACGGCCTTTCACTGGAAAAACCACCTCTGCAGTACTAAACTCTACTGACCTGGTATCGACAATCAAGGGGATTGCCCTGTCCCCAGACGACCTGCTTGTCAGTTTTGATGTGGTTTCCTTGTTCACCAAGGTGCCTGTGCCTGACACCATCGCAATCATTGAAGACTTGGTTCATCAAGGACTGAATGCTGGGGTACCCCCCCTGGTGAGACACTGCTTAACCAATACATACTTCACCTGGAATGGAACCTTCTACAAGCAAATTGAGGGCACCCCAATGGGCTCCCCC
Organism: Lethenteron reissneri; assembly: GCF_015708825.2. Taxonomy (NCBI): domain Eukaryota; kingdom Metazoa; phylum Chordata; class Hyperoartia; order Petromyzontiformes; family Petromyzontidae; genus Lethenteron; species Lethenteron reissneri. The sequence continues at coordinate 9,818,364 of NC_083827.1, forward strand.
CTATCTCCGGTTGTAGCCAACATCTTCATGGAAAAATTTGAGACGGACGCCATCCAGACTGCCACTCTACGCCCGACCTTATGGAAGAGGTACGTAGACGACACTTTTGTCATCTGGCCACATGGCCGGCCTGCTCTAGACCAATTTCTCGACCACATCAATTCCATACACCCAGCCATCAGATTCACCATGGAAGTCGAAAATGATGGCAAGCTACCCTTTTTGGATGTCCTAATCAAAAGGAGACCTGATGGTTCAATGAGCCACTCTGTCTACAGGAAAGCCACCCACACGGATGCTTATCTAAAACCGGATTCCCACCACCATCCATCCCAGAAGAATTCCCTCATCAAGACTCTATATCATAGAGCCCAATGCATCTCCGACCATGAACACATTTCCAGTGAACTCAAACACGTACGCCAAGCTCTTAAGGCTAATGGTTACTCCGACTACACAATCCGCAAAGCCATCACTCCAACCATCAAGAAGGATCCTGTTGAGGAGCCTTTCAAGACCATCACCTTACCCTACATTGCTGGGGTCACAAAAAAGATCTCCAAAATCCTGATTAAACACAAGATCCAGGTCCGATTCAACACAGTACATAAAATCAGTGATCTGGTCCCGTCTGTAAAAGATGTGGTTCCAGACATACAGTACCCTGGCGTCTACAAACTAAGTTGCCTCTGTGGTAGCAGTTACATTGGGGAAACCAAACGACATGTCTCGGACCGCATCCGTGAACATAAGGCAGACCTGAAACACGGTAGGACAAACACCTCAGCCGTGGCAGATCACTGTTACAATTCAGTGGGCTCACATGACATTGACTTCTCCAAGACAGAGGTTCTCTGCAAGCCATCTGGCTATCATGAGAGATTCGTTCATGAGGCGATCCACATATACAAACACAGAGACAATTTTAACCGAGAAGATGGATTCTGGCTTAGCAATCATTGGAAGGACGTAATAAACCATTTCGACACACATTAGGGTGGGTAGAATAATACATAGTGTTATATTAAATGTATAAGATATAGGTTGGTTTACAGCAATACAGTATATAATTTAATGTTGGCAGTATATAGTACGGTATATGCTCGTTGATGCAATAGAATAAAGTTTAGATGGAAGCATATTATATAATTTTTACGACGTAGAATTGTAATGTATTACTTGCTGTTAGTAACTCAGCTTAGTGTAGAGTATAGTAAGTATACTGATGGTGCTATGCTATTTATACTTTAGTTTTTTATGTAGTTTATACTTTAGTTTTCTACGTGGTGGTTGAGTAACTGCAGCTACATATCATTAACATTCCTTTCCTTTGTTACTGCTAATCCCTGCACCCCCCCCCCTTGGTGCTGTTGATCCTGCATAATGCATGGGCATAATATGACTTTGAAACCCCCCCGCCCACCTCCTACGCATTTTCCATGAATATGCTAAATTCCTCTTCACATGCACATTCTTTTGTTAAGGCGCTCTTTCCTCCACCTCCAACGCAGCTTATATATAAGCTCCTAGCTTGGCATTGTCTCATTCTTCACCTGAAGACGGCTGCTTGCGTTGTAGCCGAAACGTCGTGAGAATTGTTTTATTATGTTTTATTTTTATTATTTTATTACTTCCCTTCTACGTGACTTTACCGAAAGAACCAAGAAGATGAATCCCTGCAGTCACGAAAGCTTTAAATCGAAAATTATTTTATTATGTTTTATTTTTATTATTTTATTATTTCCCTTCTCCGTGACTTTACCGAAAGAACCAAGAAGGAGTTTGGGAGCTTCTTCGGGAACTGAATCTAAGCGCTCGCTTCCTCCCGCGGTGATATCCGTTGCTGGCTGCTGCTGGCATTGCACGTTGCAGAGCAACATCGGACATCATGCCGAACAACACTTGGCACTGGGGAGCTTTGTGAAGATTATATTTATACTCGTGTCCCATTACCTTAGAGTCCATGAGCCTATTAGTAACAAAATGCAATCAATTGGGTCTACATCTGGGTGAGTGAAACAATACTTTTATGCTAAGCTCCGATTAGAATGGGTTGGCTACGTATGGTTCGAAATAAGTTCGACATACACAAGCTTTATCTACTGCCAAAGGGAACACGTATTAATGCTGTGTGCACAGATGAATATCAGGGAAAATTGCTTGCTCACAGCACTGTTGGCGGAAGGGCCTCCATAGGCAGAGCTCTAGAGGCCCAATGTTGGCCTAATCTCAAAAGGTGGGTGTGTGCACATTTATATATTCACACACGTTTCCCTTCACTAACTGTTCTCTGTTAAAAAGAACATCTAAGTGTTCTGCAGTTCCACCAAGGTAAACCCTCATATACGCACAAAGTATTGTAATAGAGTAATAGCGTTCCACTCGACCCTGGGCCCGTGTCAATTTTGTGGGAGCCATCCCATTGCACTGCTTGGTAACAACTCCTGCCGACACGGTTAAGCTTCCACTGCCGAGACCCTCACTCGTGACCCCAATACCCCCTACCTTGCTTTCTGAAACTCTTACCTCCCAAGGACCCCCCTAAATCATTAATCTCCTAACTTCAGATGACACAGAATGCTCCAGCGCGCTTCCTCAACCTCGTACGAGGCCTCGCATTACCCCGGTCCTCGGGTCTACCCCCACGTGATATCCGTGAGCACGAATCCAAACATTCTCACGTCTCCCACAATCCCTCGCGGCCCTACTTCTACTGATCATTTCTGCGCACATTCCACCTGAATCTATTTACGACCGCTCTCCAAAACATCCTAGTCTATATATATAAAAAAGGCTAAAGGTGCACCCATGTGATTGCTTACTAACACCGCTGCTGTCAGGAGAGACAAATATCTCGCAAGGGGGAGCTCTCGAGAGCCACTCTCGAAAAGTAGTCAATGTGGACCACTGTTAACTCGAAATAAACATTTGCAGACCACCATGTAATGATAAATAAGTATAACCAGTAAAAACAAAGTTTTTCACTATAAATCCTTTATATGCGTGGCGGCTAGAGTCCTCTCGTCCTCTGGCTTGAGATGGCTGCCACCTATGGGTCAGATGATTGCATTGCACCATTAAGCAATTGGTAATTAAATATAATTAGTTTTTTCCCTAAAAAGTGTAAAATTATGGAATTTTTTTTCACAAAAATAAATTGTCACGCACAACGAGTCTGTGTGCAAAATGTCAGCTCGATTGGATCACGGGAAGTGGGTAAAAAAACGATCGAAAGATTTGCACGGTCGTAAGCGCGCAAGCAAGCAAGTGAACTTAATATAAAGGATTTAAAAAGGAATGTTTCGTGAAGAAATATCTGCAACAGTTCACACCGTCACAGGTTAGGACCACTGCTCTGATGGGTCGGTTGATCTACTCTGCCAAGCTGGTCAAGATGTCCTAGTGGAAGTCGGAGTACCCACACTTTACCCCCACCACATGCGGCACGTCAATCATCACGTCTGTCTCGCCTTTCTCCTGACTGGATAACTGCACTCGGTGGGATCACCTTTGTGTGCAAGTTGAAATCAAAGAATAAAAATAATACACGTTGGGATCTGGAACATTCAGGACCCTCATGGACGACAAGTCTAATCGCGAGTGCCCATTTGGAGAGGAGCTCAACTCGTGAACGGATCACAACCTGCTTAACCCCAATTGTAGTCCAGAATCAAGAACCACCCTGGCTTCAGTCATCGAGCTCCAGGACACTGACAGTAGCGGCGTGTGTGCTCACTCGGGCGATCATTGAGGTCTTTACTGAGGCGATGCGCGGTCCCCCAACTCCCGCCAAATAAAATTCAAGGCGATACTCTGGAAACCTGCTGAGCATTGCCTGCTACTCAAACTCCATCTCTCACAGAATGCTGCATTTCCATAAATATGCTAAATTCCTCTTGATATGCAAATCATTTTGTCGAAGCGCCCTTTCCCCCCCCCCTCCCAACCCAGCTTATATATATGCTCCAAGCACGTGTGCTGTTTCATTCAGACGCTGTCTCCCCGACAGACCTGGTTTTCACCTGAGGACGGCTGCTTGCGTTGTGGCCGAAACGTCGTGAGAATTATTTTATTATGTTTTATTTTTATCATTGTATTACTTCCCTTCTACGTGACTCAAATGTGCAAGCACAGCCTTCGGCCACCTGACGAAATGGGTGTTCTAAGATGGCGACGTGGGATCCGACACCAAGCTCGTGGTTTATCAAAGCAGTCGCGATCCCCACCCTACTCTGCAGAGCCGAGATGTGGACAAGACACACGAGACGCCTCAAGGCGCTGGAGAAGTAGCATCAATGCTGCCCGCAAGAAGACTCTTCGAGTCCCGTCAGAAGGCGTGCAGATCGACGTTCGCGTCCGCTCGCAAGCAAACGCCACGAACATCGGGGCAATGATTAGCTGACACCAGCTTGGCTGGGCAGGTTTCAAAGACGTCCTCAAGGCCAAGATGAAGAAGTGCAACATTGGCACCCAACTCGTGGGAGACTATTGTCCAGAACCGCCCCATTTGGAGACGGAGGCTGTACTTCAAAAACCCACGACCACAACAAGGGGAGGGCAAAGCGAGAGGGGCAAGGAAGAGCGTGCCGCTGACCGAATCAACAACCCGGGGTCGACCATCCTGCTCGGAATGGTGAGCTGCGGCAGCCTGTCGATGCCGCATCGGCCTCATCAGCCGTATTCGGACCCACAGATGAGAGACACTGACACAAGGAAATCATTCTCCACTGCAAGGAATTGTCGAAGAGGAATACTTCAAGGGTTCCTCGCATAGGCGTCAAGAACCGGAAATGACGACAGCAGCCAGCCACCGCCTACAATCAGGGGAAGAAAGTGGAGCTGTTCGATTCCACATCCGAAGAAGCTCCCAGCACGTGGAGGGAAACGTCAGACAACGTGCCGAGTAACGCGCGGCACAACACGGAAAGCACATTGGAGAGCTCAAGTGATAAAGGTCCCTTTGAATAAGTGGCCACCACCGCCCCAACTATGACACCACACACACACACCCCCACCTCATTATTTTTCCCCAGCTCAATTTTTACACGCAACTTCCCCCCAAATTTAGTGGGAATAAAATTAAAACTAGTAGCCGATGGATGACCCGCGGTGGAGTGACAGCGCGGCGGAGTGATGGATTGTGCGACGTCTACGTGAACCCTGGTGGCTCTGACGTGCTTTGTTTTGCTTGACAGATGAGTGCGAGGCCTGATTCGTGGGCCTCATTGACAGGTTTTTAAAGATGTGTATTGTGGGCTTTGATTTTCTGTTTTTTGCATCCCAGAGCAAATCACTTTTAAGTGAGTGTGCATCGATCACACTTCTAATGTATTCACCAAGTCCTTTCTCTGAGCCCAACCCTTTTTTAAAATGCGGTGGTATTTTTTTCCCTGGTTCTGTGTTTTGAAAAACAAACGTGGTCAAGCATATTTATAAATAAAAACAAGAGACAGTGTGTATGTATGTACGTTGAACTTCTTTCGCATCGTACGTAGCCAACCGTGCTAATTGGAAACCATCTCCTTCTGCTTGCTGGACAGCTCCTCCTGGAATCTCGGCGTGTGTGAATGGGTTAAACGTGACGGGCGTAAATGGTTGCCAAAAAATGCATCCTCTTTTACTTAAAAAGTACTAATTCTGAGCAGGAAATTTGGTACGTAAGCTGCTCTCCCACATGCGCTTAACCCGTCAACCCGTCCCAATTAGAAATATCAGATGCGGTGTTCATCAATTCAACGGGGAAGTATGCACCTTTAACACTAAGCACACCCCCTGTGGCTTTTCCCCTCGACTCCACGTGGAATCAACTTGACCGCGCCGTTGTGATGGTCCCATTGACGTGAAATCAATCGACCATCCAATCGGTAGAGGGCGAATCATGCCTTCAAATATAAACGCACTAATAGTGAGGGAGGTGTTTTTTTTAAAGAACTACCATACATTTAACTTGTGAGTGAAGTGCATTGAATATAAAAACAACGATGTAACAGGTATTGTCCAAACATCCGATGCAAAACGATTATCTACATATGGCTAAATTTGTATCGTGCATCGCGACATCTTTTGGCCTCCGGTGAAACCTGCCAGGACTCTCCTAAAAAAGAGTCTTGAGACTCGTTAAGGTTTTCCAGGGTAAGCACGCGTAATAGTAGCAATAATAACAATTACCACATGTGTTTCTCACGTTGCGAGTCCGAATTAAAGTTTAATTAAGCAGGGTGCACACCTAAAGCGATCGATCGCGCAGACACATTGCTCTCAAAATTCGTCCAACTCAATCACCCGCAACTTCCTTGTCCACATCTGGGGGAGTGGTTGCGCAAAAAAAAAGGGAAGTGAAACGGCACATTCAGGATCGTCACAGCCGATCAGGGTGCGCGAACGTGCAGCACGTGATGAAGCGCGTCGCTAAAAATCGCCGAGCAGATTGCTTCAACGCCGAGTCCGTCTCTGCTGCGAACAACCGGTTGCGCAACTGCTCGAAACTGGTTGCAGAGAGACGTCCGCACGCAGACGTGTCGGTTGCAAGTTGCGCAACTGATGGCTTAGGTGCGGACCCACTTTGAGAACTCAAGCTTGATCACAACATCATGAATGAGATGACCTGCTGCTCACTCGTACGCGATTCGTCATCATCATTCACTCAAAATGATGCTGGTCTAAGAACTGAAAAGTAGTGTGGGCGATCCTGACGATTTGCAGTTATTTAGTTTTGAATTATGTCGGCGTGTTTCACAATGTTATTCCAACTGTGCTCTCTGCTTCAAGCCATGCGATGGAACCGATCGTTCAGAGTGGACAGTGGAAGTGGATCTCACAGAACTCCTTCTTATATCCATGCACGAGGGAGACGAGGGAGGGAGGGGGGGTCACACTCTCGCATGCTCTGCTACAGGTTGATTGCTTGTAAAAGAGCTGGCTCCGTATTGTCGTAAGAAAGCAAACAAGCTTTGGCGAGAGAGCGAGGCGTTGAGCTTGACATCCTGCGCTACTGCCAGTTAGCAAGCACTTTGACCCCCTGTGCTAAACATGCCGCATCAATATTGTAGTAGCTCGTGACTACTTGCGGGAACTGGGGGTGCATGGCAAGGGAGAGCAGTGGGGTGAAACGTGAACAAAAAATCCTCCAGTGTGTCACCTTGAGAATCGGAAATCTATGCAAACAGCCTCAATCCGTATTACCCACACCGTGTCTTTGTGGAGCATTGTGGGTAATCTAATATACTGCATGAGCAGAATTTAAAAAAAATTGTATTCCTACATTGAATGACTAACCAATACACGAGACCATAGTGCACATTGCGTCAAGATACATATTTTAAAACTCCGTTCTGGGTGTCCACATTCTTTTTAATCCATTAGCCGATTGACTTTCCAGACCAATGTTGTCCAATAGCATGTGTTTATATGTATGTTGAACTTCTTTCACAAAGTAAGTCGCCAAACGTGCTAATGGGAGATGTGGGGGAAGGACTACAGACCAAACGCAAAAAGCAATTCTCAAGAAATTCGATTTCAATCTAGATTTAAAAGTGAATACCTCCGGTGGCTTCCTAATATCGGAAGGAAGAGCGTTCCAGACGGCCGCAGAAGTACATCTGAAAGCGCGCGATGCAGTGGCCGTCATTGGTCGATGGCGAGCCAAAAGCCGCTGTGTGGATGACCAGAGTTCACGCGACGGTGTATACTCCTTGTCGAGAGCAGCAAGGTAATGTGGTTAATTTATTCTTACAAATCTGGTTGTTTCTGATGAGGCCCAGAAGGTTGAAACCATCCCAGAGTTTTCTTGCTTGAACAAGTGCTGTTGAGCAATATTTCTCTGGAAAGCCAACAAGCTGATGGACTGAATAATGCCGTTTTATTTACGTGTGGATTTGTACTTTGCACGACTATCGTGTTTTTGTATTGTTTGTTGTTGAAACGTTCTTGCCCCGTGTCTCTAATGGACATCTGTGAAAAAGAGCTTTATAGCTCATCGGATTCCTCCAGGGCAAATAAATATCCTGATTCTGAGAATAGACACCTAAAACATATGAATATTTATGTAATGGGAACTATAGATCTCGTGTATGGATTCAGTGTCATGTTAAATGTAGAACATTTTGTTTCAAGAAATCCGTTGTCTTGCTTGGAATGTGGCCAATATGTCTCAGAGACGATGTCCTGGCCCATTGGGACATCGTCCCAAAGATGTATGACCATCTGCAATTTATTTTATAGCAGCTTAGGCGTTTAAAATATAATGAAAACTTGAAAAAAAGCATCCATATAATAATCAAATCTACTTCTTGAGGTGATTCCGCGGCATAATTTTGAAGAATAGGTCGTATGGCGATGGTATTACATAGCAAGTTTTTTTTTTTTTACAAAATTCGTAATGTTCCTTAAAGCATTCATTTTCATTCATCAGGCATTGGAAATGCCCCGCAGTCGAGGGGACTAAATGGACCATACGTCTTTCTTGTAAGCATGCTCAAGCCAAATTCAATAACGGATGTCAGATATCGTCGTGTTGACAGCAACATACATCAATAAATATAGGATTTATGGCTATGAATTATTGCGTCGTAAAAGCGCATTGCAAGAAAACAAGATTATTGTTTAGAGTTTTCTTTGTACCGGCCATTAAAATTGACGTGTCTTAAGCTTTGCCAGGCACATTTCAGCAATGTAATCTCGTGCACACCGGTGTGTTGGAAGCCTATCACATTTAAGAACATTGCCTGTCTGCTGGCTTTGATTTCTGTATGCTTATTGCCTTCTAAATGAATTCCATCCGGGAAGAAGGCATTACCTTAAATGGAAAAAAGAAACACCATTTTTTTCCTGCAGAGAAACAATACAGATTGAATGCAAATGCAGCAAATGTTATACACCAACACAAACATCCAAGGAGAGAGATCAGTGGGGGCTTGGACAGTTGGACAGGACGCTGCTCTGAAAGGAGGATCGATGGCCGAGGGTCAAAAATAATAACAAAGTGACAACAAAGGAACGGGGACGCATCCGATAAGAACGGTCGCCTCGGTGTACGTCTATTGGAGAACGTTGCATACAGTGAGGTTCGACTGCTGCACGGTTGTTGACGCTGAGAAACCCCACAGCGCCTCACGGGCCACACATCACCATAGCGCTCAACGCCAGCTTGTGCCGCATTCAAACGAAACGCCTCGAAATCGCGACGAGAATCGGCGGAGGTGTCAGACGTCGCAGCCGAAGAAGAAAGAGGGACTACGGGCAGCTTGGCGAAGCCTTCATTCGGCAGTGGATAAACCACGGTAGATCATGGTGATGGTGCTGGTGGCAATGAGAACAAGGCACGGTTTGTTTTTGCCCTCAACCGACCATCACCGTTCATTTTCACGCTCCGTCCTCGGGCAAGGAGGGTGTCCCACAATGCAATGTCGACGAACTGCATTATGGATCTCCCTGCGGAGCAGCAGTCAAATTGGCTCTTCACACTTCCAGGCTCTCATTCCTGAAATCGTGGCCATGGCATTTATAGCCTCTGAAGAGTATTGCTTATTTAGGCACCTATTTAATACGGTAGTATTTTTACCTGCAGCATTGGTATTTCTACACAATTACCTTGATACCTTGCGGTTTATATACTGTAGTTCACTACTTGCGGTAGTTCTGTCATCCTTGTAAAGTGGGTCACAGTGGTGCAGTGGTTGGTGCTTTGCACTATGAGACCTACCAGCTAAGTTCAATTCCCGACCATGACTAATCATTCCTAAACAAGTCCCGGACCCAACCTCTCCCATTCACCAACTCGTGTGGCAAAGTGTGGTAAAACCACCTCCGCGTGGGGTAGTTTTACCACTCCACCAGCAGTAACCCGATGATGTAATTGCAGTACTGCACCTTCACCTTTTAATATCCACGTGCAAAAAGATGTGGGGGTTTTTTTTTTATCAGAGTAACAAACTCTTGCATTTGTACCCCGAGAATGTGGGCAATGTATTGTTGCCATAAAACAAAAGTGTCCCTGTGCGTTCCTCCCAGAAAAAGCCGAGGCAGAAAAAACACAAACATCAGCCAGCCGGTCCACACCACAGAGCGGAGCCAACCCACCAGCATGAAGAAAGCAGAAACGCTAACATCAGCCAGCAGTGGAATATACATCGATTAAGGAAGGACGTGAGCCGCTCATTTCAATTTCTCGAGAAGCTTCCATCAGCACGCGGTCCGAAACGTCAAGACACCGTGCCGAACAAACACGCAGTGCAACCCAGCGAATTATTTTGTAGGTCTGATAGATAAAAAAAAAACAGGCAGTGCGGCTTGCTCGTGAGTAGCTCACTCCGTGGTGACTCTGGGAGCACAAATTGTACTTCAATTGCACCGCAGGTTTTGACGTTTACCGCGGAAATGGACTTTGCGAGCTCACTGGAGCCATCCGCAAAGTTTCCTTGCCTCGGTGCGATATCACAGACATCTCTCCTCAAGCTCCGTCACAGCCATCGGCGGGCTGCAATTTTAAAGGGCGTTCACAAAGAAACGTTCTGCACACTTACAATGAGCATGTCAAAAATCTCATTAATAGCAACTCATTCAGCGGTCATGCAACTACACTCAGCTGAAACTAACCTTTAAGCTCACTAAAGCTGCAGAGAAGCCTTGGATAAGCCGCCACGCACAGCAACTGACAATTTAAGGAAAATATTGCCACAACGCACACTTTAAAATGTCACTCGCGTATTTGAAGGGGCTCAACATCAGTTGGACACACGTAGCAATATGCGCTCGCTATGCACATGCCAACCATCCCAACATAAATATAGCAAACCAGAGATAGCAGTAGAGACAAGGACGTTGTTCTTTCATTTAGACCGTGTCTAAATGCAGCCACATCTCAAGATGCCAGTTCAATAACGCGTAAGTTTTCCCGTGTGATTTCGGCAAGTGCCACGTGTTGTTCGACATGACGTTCCTATGTTTAGCTCCGTGTGCTAGGAGCTTCTTCGGGAACGAAACGATGAGCTGATGAAGCTTCCAGCACCTAGAGTGAAACGTCGGACATCATGTCAAACAAAACGTAGCGTAACCCGGAAACATAGCAGAGCTGTACAGAACTGCCGCAAAAAACCTGAACGGGAACCAATGCAGAATTTCTGTCATCGGCCATGATGTGTGGGACCAACATCAGGAATCCTGTTATCTGTGGCGTTAGCCACACGCTTACGCCACTTACCCGCTGCAAAGATGTGCAGATAATCGTGGACAATTGGAAGACGTTTGCTGCTCAACTCCTTTAAAACTGCAACAATATTTACGCATAATTTCATACCATTCCGCAAATAAACATTGGATGTATTCGTCGATTGAAGGGCGGGACACTTTGAACGAACAGGGCCCACTGGTGATCTGAGTTGTTTGCGGACCCAATGTTCCCACAGTAACGGGGGTCGGCAGAGCACTCGGGCGATGGATCAGTGGAGAGTCCCTCCTGTAATTCATAATCAACGTTTTTGGGTTTAGATCGCGTTATTTATAAATGTGTCGTAACCCTCCACCACCCGAAACGGCCAATCAGTAAAAAAGTATCACGTTGACAAAAGACAAATAGTTCACTGCTTTAGCCCACCGGTGTGTTGAAGCGTGAAACCACAACATTTACAATTTTTGAGTACGACGTTTCGCTGGTAATTGCATCCAGCATCATCGGGCAATTCGCCTCCTGTAAGTTTATTTCGGAGTGAAGCCTCCAACAGGTGCACGTCAGCGCTCAGAAAATGAGGGCCCGCATTGCCAAGATTAGCCATTGGACAGTCTCGCTGCTGGGCCCCCATCGACGGGTAAAAGCTCAACGAGTGACGCACGAAACGGGGGCAGGTTGTGCCCTCTGGGACGCGTTTAAAACCACGTTCCCGCTTTACACGACAGCCCCTCTGATCCAAGCACTGCCGTGAGCTCCGGCTGAGACCCTCTAAGCCGCCAAGACGAATCAAAGGTAATGAACGCCCCACCCACCCACCCCCAAATAACCACCCACTCTTTCTGAAACTTCACCCCTCAGCATTGTGACCTTGACCCCACGTCATTGATGTTCACCGACTGGCAGTGTCCTTTTATTGTCTCGTTTTCACTCAGAGGCTTGGACCTGATCCAGTTTTAAATGCTGGAGTCAATCGTGTAACGGAATTATCAAGCAGACCCACACACAACAAACACGCAAGATCCCTTGTAACCCTTCAGACTTTTGGGGCGAGTGCTGTTAGCTATTGCCAATCTTAATAAGGGCAGCATGGCACGGAAGAGGGCGATGTGGCCAGTATCGCAGCTGGACACCTTACGTCTCCACAGTGCTGATATTTGCACACCACACCAGGTACTTAAGGCTGGGTCGACCTAGGAGAGGCCCAGAACTGGTTGAAATAATTGCCACCTATGTCAACCGTGGCCGAGAATGTCATTTTGGTTGATGGGTTCGTAGCGCAATTTGACAACCTGAGAGCAATCACTCCACACCTTGATACTCCTACTGATGCTCCTCCTGCTGTTGTGGAGTGACTCGTGCAGCCAGCTATGGCTACAGGGTTTGGTGGTACATGTTATGTCGTTTGTGACATTTCGGTCAGTTCCTATGATCACTGTTACATTGCTTTTATGGCTTTATTTTGGTGCTTTCGAAAAGTGTTTTGGTTTGGCCATGTTTGTTTGGAGTACAGAGTTAAACTGATGGCTTTAATCTAAGTTGTCTTGCATCCCACTGGGATTTTTGCACACAGCGTTGGTGTACCGTGCTTTTTCTGGAAGATTTAGCCGTTTTTTCCTGGATTTTTCTGTTTGCGCATAGTAACTTTAAGATGTTTTCTTGTTCATGTTTTTTGTTTGTTGCGGTTGCACCCGATTCAAGAACCGAATGGCTCACAGGGCTATACCAAATAAATAAAACCGAAACCTACACACACACAAACACAAATATCCTCCACATAGCCGAATACGCTGTTGGGGCGAATGCTCTAAGCAAGCACCTGTTAAGACCAGTGCATCACACGAAGGGGTGGGTGGCTGGCATCACACCTGGGAATCTTTATCTACCGACTTATGTTTACACACCACACCGAGTACTCATTTAAGACTGATTCAACCTAGGGGAGGCCCAGGACCAGTTCCGATAGCCGTCACTGGTCTTGGCCAACTCGAGTCGCCGGGTTCGTAGTGCAGCGCGCAAACCGCTGTGCCACCGCTCCCCCTTGTGTGCACACCACTGGAAGAAGGCCGTCCACACCCCGTGGTCCGAGGTCGCTTCATCTCAAGTAATGATGTCGTTTCCAGAAAATGGCCATATGGTAACAAAAGTACAATGTCAACTTCAAACAATTATGAAATTCGCCAGGGAATGTGTCTGCGACAACAAGTTTGTTCGGCAAGGTTATTAAGGCGTGACTTCCAAGGAGTTGAAATAACCCCTCTGGCAGCAAGTTGTTAATGATGACACCCTTCCTCAGAGCTCCGTAAACCATGAAAGTAAAGAGTTCAGCCTATGACTGTCAATGTGTGGGAGTAGTAGCACAGTGGCCGGAACACTGGTATGAACCTCATGACCCGAGTTTGATTCCCAGACACGGCTAACGTCAGTGGCGAGCGTTATCTGAACAGCTCCTGGGCTCCCCTTTCACCAACCCTGCAATGACCAGCAAGGCGAGTGAGGTATGGTCAAAAACCTCCACGATTGACACAGCAAGGATTTTGATCTCATGACGTGACGATAGAATTAATCAATTATAGACAAAGACGAGAACGTGACAAATATGGCCAATAAAAACAGTCGCAGCAGGCTAGCACAGATTCCTTCGTTAACTTAATTATTGACCGATGGGCGACTGCGTGTAGTGTCTATTTAATATTCGTTCGAATGCCATTGTTTATTAATGAATAAATTGTGTCACGTTGACAAAACACAAACAGTTCACTACTTTAGCCCACCGGTGTGTTGAAGAGTGGATCCACAGCATTTACAATTTGAGTGCGCCGTTTCGCTGGAAATTACATCCAGCATCTTCGGGTGATTTGTCAGAATAGCGAAGCCGTCCAACTGCTCATAATTGTTGAACCCCATCAAAATTCGAGGTCAAAGGTGGGGGTGGGGGTATATGCAATTAAGTAATAGATCAGTAATCAGCCACTTAGCATGTGACTCACCTGTAAGGAATTGCAATATGTGTTGTGTATTTACTTATTAATACACTTCCTGGCTGCGCTGAGTCTATACTGTAGCTATCACAGCGATTGAAATTATTTGAATTCTCAATTTCAATTGATTCTCTAACTGATCTTGGCCAGTAATAATTAGTTCTGCATAACACTTCAACGTTTTCAAAATCAATTGAATGACCTTGTTTGCAAGCTAACAGCAGTGTTTGGGATAATGTAATGTTCCTTTGGTGTTCTTTTAGTCTTACGCTGATGTTACGTCCCGTCTGTCAACGTGACACAAGTTTTTTTTACTGATTGGCCGTGTCGGGTGGTGGAGGGTTGCGACACATTTATAAATAACGCGATCTAACCCAAAAACCTTTATTGTGAATAATACTGGTCGCGAAAGGCCAACGTGTTAAACTGTGTATTAATGTTGACTTAAAGCTTTCGTGACTGCAGGAATTCATACGCGTATTCATGGTCTGATTTTGCACAGAGTTAGCGGTGGGAGGTGGGGGGGAGGGGGGGGAACCACCGCAACAAACGGCGACTTATTTTTACTTCCCATGCAGCCGCTTTCGTTCTGAGGGTTCACGCCCAAAGCGCCCCCCCCCCCACCTCCCAAGACTTTGCGGAGTGGCCGACAGCGAGAGAGGGACAAAGCGCACAGCGACATCGTCTGTAGCTCGGCGCTGTGCACCCTCCACCGCCTCCACCTCCTCCGTCCACGACCGCTGCGAGTGGGAAATTGGTTCTTCCTCTTCCTATTATTATTTTTTCTTCAGCAATGTAGAAATTGCAGCGCGTGTGCCAGAGTGAAGATCGTCCAATGGACGCACATTGGCACCAACCCCCCCGATGCATAATATATTTGCCAGAGGTTATCCGACAGTGGCAAGTGTGGCCCACATCCATATTATTTACGTCGAGGATGGTGTATAATGAGGGTAGTTTATACATGCTGTCTCCACGCTGACAGTCTTGTTAGATGCGACCAAAGGGAAAGCCTTCAAAGGTGAACAGATAATGCCAGCTTTCTTTAACCCCAAAGGAAAGATTTTTGATGTTGAGGGCTGGCATAAGGGTTATAAACAATGAATTATGAATTCTAGCTCAGCCCTTTTAAAAAAAGTTTGCCCTGGAAAAATAAAAATAAAAAGGAAGCCCTTTTATAGCATGGAAACATGAAATATTAATAGTTTTGGTAATGTTCTTGCCTCGGGCTGCAAGTGCCATTGCATTTTGCGGAGATACTAGGTCAAACTTAACCTTTAAACTGCCAGAATTCCTAATCTGATGAATGAAATCCATCCTCTATATGTATCATTCACACTCGGGATGAGAATGTTTAAACAAATAAATGTCACGTTCAATTGCTTTACACACGGCTGAGAATTTTCAGAGGAAGCTTTGAAATAAAAACACACACACGGCAATCTTCGTTTTCATGTAATTATCCAATTCACAGACACCGTTTTTTTGCCTTCTTAATTTACAATCACTGTATAATTAAACTAACAATATAACGCAACACCTGCTACAATATTAATTGCTGCGGTAATTGCATTGCAAAAAATAAATAAAAATAAGTCCACGTAAATTAAATTTTAAAAATGTACGCAGATGATTTTCAACAATTACGGTGTCAATGTGTACCAAGGGCTGTCCATCGATAAGGGACACACAAATGTGTGGCTGGGCCCTGTGGAATAGACACATTGCAATTCGTTTAACTTTCATCACTGTTGCTGAGCACAGGATCAAAGATCCAAAACACGAACCGTCCAGCAACAAGCAGCACTATGGAAGGTATAATGGGTCACGGGTGATGTTTGTTTGGTTTAATCAAGAGAGGTTCTAGAGCCTGAACATTGCAAGAGTCGAGCAATGTGAGGAAAGGAGCGGAAAGAGAAGTGTGACCCTGAGCGTGGTGGTGGAACACAGCTTGAGTGAGACAACGTCAGTCAGTCCGGTGCACTGAGCCCTCGACACGAATGGAGGCATCAACGTTCACGGGACCCTGTAATCAAGAGAGTAGCGATCGAATGGCGATACGGAGGTGACTGACTGCTCGGAGGCATGCAGATTGGAGTGGACTCCAAATGACGAAGTGAGCATCCGATTCCAGACGCGATCCAAACGAGGGAGCGCGAACGGCAGTGGGGGGGGTGGGGGGTGCATCCGGTGTCGCTCCCACAGGTCACCTGCCGGTCGCGGCCGCCTCTGTGAGCTGCAGCCCCCCCCCCCCCCCCCCCCGCTTGCTTTTTTTGTCACGATAAAGTTTGGCGGCGGATTCCCGCATTGGGGGGGGGGGGGTGGCACGTGCCCCCCCCCCCCCAATGATCCGATCGAAATCCCTAATTTCGATCTGATCATTTGGGGTTTATTAGTAATAAATCAGCATTTTGAGACGGCCACTGCCACTGTGTAGCATATTATTAAGTGCCAGAGACTCTATGAGATGATTGGACAATAATCTGAGTCCATAATTAGCAATAAGTAACGGCAAAGCAGTTATACGCGACTCAGAATTGTGCGCAGTTGCGTATACAGCACACGGCTTCCCTGAAGGCATCAACACCTTCAGCGAGCGCGATGCCGATCACACCACGCGCTTCGAATTCGACCCTCGATCGATGGCTGCGCCATCGCCGCACACGCGTCGAATAAAAAGCAAGGCACAAGTCCTTACGTACTAACAACTCCTATCATTTTACATTGCTGGAGGGGTTGCCCCCCCCCCCCCCGCTACCTGAAATTCCTGGCTCCGCCATTGCGCATTTCGCTTATCGCACGGGCTTCGGCGCGCCGATCGAATGCGCAGGTGCGCGCGGGGGGGGGGGGGGGTCTCGTGACTCGCCGCTAACAATCGGCGGCATCGCGCCGCTCTGCGACGGCTGCACGCGCGTTGTGGCCGGGGCTTTCGCCTTCGCGGCCACGTGGGGAGAGGGGGCATCGCGAGGGCATTGGCTCGGCAAGGGACGGCGGAGCGCGAGAGGATGAGGACGCTTCTTTTTTGCAGAGGTCTGCGTGACGAGCCGCAACCTTTGACAGAATTTCGGGCATATTGTGTTATCCGGCTGCCCAAATTGGATGTCGTGGACGTGGTGAGAAACGGGCTCGGGCAAGCATAGCCGAGAGGTGTAAACCAGCATAGGGAACGCAAACAAATTGCTACGACAACAAAAATAATCAACACTCGTTCACAATGTGTGAGAGCACGAAAATAGCGGAACGTTAACGTGAACAGCCTTAAATGGAATGGAAATTGGGGAAAAAATCAACGAATGCATACGCTCCTTCTGAATATGCACAAAAAGATACGTGCGTCTCGTCTTTTTCACACATCGCAAATGCATCTCACGTGACTTTAGTCGAATGCAGTCTCTCACTCCTCTCTAACGTGACAACCGATGTTGAGCTCCCTTTTCAGCGTTCCCCTAGATTTAGCAACGTGTACGAACAAACAGTGGGGGATTTGATGGCTCGGAAAGGCTTGGGCGAGCTTCTATTACGGCTGATTTTGACCTCGCGCGGTTGCTGAATCGTGTTCAACACGGGCCCTCGTTTCCCCCGCAGCCCACATCGACTGCACACGAAGCAAATGTGGCACATTTAGCAGTTATTTACACATTATGTCGTTATCCACTTGTCGAGCACAAACACCATTTCCCCCCCCCCCCCCCCCCAGGTTTTCCTACTGCGTTTCAACATTGGAACAAATTGTAATGGGAGACTCGAGATGCCACGTTAGCATTACCACTAAAGGCAACAGTTGGAGTTTAACGCGGCGCCGCGTGGCACACCTAAAATGAAGCAACAAATCACACAGCTGGGCCAAACTCTAATAGCGCGGCAAAGCCGAAGAGGCTGGGAGCGCCGCGGCGCGCACGACGCGGTGAACTTGTGACCCCTGCGGTGAACTTGTGACCCCTGCCGTGAACTTGTGACCCCTGCCGTGAACTTGTGACCCCTGCAGTGAACTCCACTCGCTTCCTCGGGCACACCGCGAGACGGGCGCGGCGCCGCTGACGGCTGCGGAAGGGTGAAATCGCTCTTCGTGACTGCGCTGTCGTTAGCCACCTGCAGTTGGTTTCCCCCAACGGCGTTTTTTTTGTTTTGGCCCCGGCGGTTCAATTGAAAAGGGAGATTAGAAATGCTTGAGGCTTCACATTTCTAGCGCGACGCGGCGGACGCGCGACAAGCGGGACTGGGGCCTCCTCGGGGCGGGCGATTCAGAAAGCCAGCGCCGATAGCTGCGTCCTGGGTACGGGTGGGGTGGGGGCCTTCACGTTCTGTTTTTTTTTGTCCGGCGAACGCTGCGCGGCCGTCTGCTTCGCAGCGGACGCGAATCATCCCGTGAGGTTATTCGCAGAAGTAGTTAGGCCCCGCGTGTGCCTGCATCACGGTCCAAATTTGCTACGTTTCCAAAACGACTCGCAAATTACTTAATTTGGTTAAAGTACCGTTGCAACATTGCCGCTCCACCCCCCCCCCCCCCCCCCCCATTGCCAGGCAATACCCATTTGCAGCTCGGTGTTGTGCACATCTTGTGCCATGTGGGGTTGGCTGCCACTGGGGGGGGGGTCTCTTGTTGCCCAGACTGCTGCAGCAGGTCATTGGAATGGTCGAGATGTAATGTGGTGCAAGGTGCATTTAAGCAACGGTCCTGTGAATCCGTATTCCTTAGGACAGTGCTTCTTCTTAACCTGGGGTGCACGCACCCCCTCGGAGTGCGAGATTCCCTTTCTGGGGGTGTTGGACATGGTCAGGTTTTTTTGCGAAGGTAAATCACCGAAAGACAAACTAAGCACGAACACGTAAGTACAACTCACTTTGTTTCATCAAACCCTGTGCATTTATTGACATTACACATTTTTAACGATTGGGAACCGAAGGGGTGAAAGGCTGTGGTGAAGGTTAAGAACGCTTAGGAGCAAGTGGTGATGAAATACACCGCCTACATGTGTGTTATTAATGCGAGTAATTATGGCGTACGAATCTGTTTAAAATGTAAGCTTTACAAAAAAGATCGGGCTGCAATCAAGTGCATAGATTGTGAGCGCAAACGGAGATAAAAAATGAAATTAAAATTAATAAAAATAATAATAAAAAATCACGACGTTTCGGAGGCAACATTTCGGAGGCAACATTTCATTTTCTACCTACGTGACTTTACCGAAAAAACTAAGAGTATGAATCCTTGCAGTCACGAAAGCTTCAAATCTAGAATGCAAACAGAGAGCCCACCATTGGTGGTTGTGTGTTGGGGATTGTCCTCCAGATGGGTCTCCTGGCTTGGTGCTGTAGGATCCGGCGAGGCCCTCTTATAATTCTCATCGCAGTCAGTCTGGTCCATTCAGTCCCACCCACTGTGACAAGCAGTGGCCTGGATTGTATGGGCCTCTGGTGCACGGAATTAAATGGACCCCCGCCTCGCTATCCCTGTCCAATGTTCCCGTTCGTCTTCAAAGCCTGGCATCTGGGACCCTCCGGCTCGTAGGCCCTGGTGCAGTGGCACCACCTGCACACTCAATAACTCATGCCACTGTTGCCAAGTTGTAGCACGTGTGCCACTCACCCAATGCCAACACACAATAAGTCTTCATGCTTCAGCACCCAAGGTCCTTTCTTAAAACCTTCAGTCAACCTCTAGTCGATGGAAGGTTACCCATACTCCGCTGCTCCTTTAGTATCTGGCACGCTAACTTTACATCCCTGTATCGTCACTTTAACTGGGGCCTAAGTGGCCATTACGTTAAGTTACTTGCAATAACTGATTCGGCGTGAAAAACAGCCCAAAGGCAGCTTGCTCGGACCGTATTGGTTAAGGCCGCCCGCTAACGCTGCGGTTGTGGAGATTTCAGTCTTTGTACACCGCAGGGCGTTGTGGGTGTAGAGCTGCACTCGGAGGCATTGCGCTGACCTCTGCGTGTGAGGGGTCACTGGCTTAAGAATCCGTCTGGGGCGCGTTGTTGCTCGAACTGGCCTTCAGAGGGAACTGCCTGTGTGCTTCACTTACCGACGTTTCAAACCCGATAACGCGAACGGTGTGACAAGGTCACTGGGAGTCAGTGTCGTGGGAAACTGCAAAATTCAGGATTTGCATTCTTTTCAAGCACACAATCGCAACAAAATACTGACCGCTTAACAGGACTACCGCATACCGTTTTGTGCAATAAATAATATAGCTTCATCTTATACGTAGGTGATAGGGATGTGTTCAAATTTTTTTTACAAATTTAAGGACACATTTGGATCATTAGTTCACCGTATTGCTAACTCTTACGCCAGCCCTGAACATAATTTACCATCGGTAATAATATATTTGCACGTGCATTCGTGCTTACAACAGTGACATCACCCCCTGCCACGTGACACGACTTTTGGCAGGAGGAGCACAGAAGTGACGTAATAAGTGAAGACGCTTCTCGTGATGTCAAATAATCATATAATTAGTTTTTGTCCGCATCATCTGAAATGTTGAATCTTGGCTTGATTTTTTTTATTTTATTGTTGTAATTAAAACGATAATTGGGAGTACATGCTAACCCTCTCACCATTCTGTTCGATAATGCAATTAAGAATACGCGTGTTACACAGCCCCGTTTTCCAGGGTCGTTAAAAATCCGAACGCAATAAGTGGCGAGCTTCGTAACTGCCTCGTTGTTGTTGCTGTGTGTGCATCATCGACTCCACATTCTCAATGGGGCATCGCTTCGCAAGCCACCGCACCCGCCGCTTCGGGCGAGCTCGTGAACAGCGGGATGCGAGGGGCATCTGAGAAATCACACGCGCGGTCTCTCTCCGCGAACGGGCACGTGTCTCCAAGCAGTTCGTCGTACACTCCCCCCCCCCCCGCCCAGAGAAATGCAAGCGACTGCGTAAAACATTTATACGCCTCTAAATATTAATGGAACGCATCGTACGTGCGATATATTAACATAATTTAAAACCGCATTCCCCGCAAGAGCTTGCCGGAATGTAAAGTATCTTTCTGTACGTATCGTCACGCGCCTCTCCGGTGTTGTAGATTATTACAAGAAGATACTGTAACATCTAAGCGTTCCAAGATGTGATTTTAAATAAATAAAAAATACTGAACGGATATTTAAAATTACCTTTCCACTTTAGGTATACATTTTTGTATTGCTCTGCAACCATTTATTTGGACTCAAATTGCTTTCATTAGCCACTTTACATTGAGCTGGGCAGATGGTTCAGCGGTAGAGAAAGTGACCCAAAATCGGAAGGTTCGGTGGCTGCCTCTGCCCATCATCTCTCCAGGGCCATTCAAATTAGTACCACTTTATGGTTAAGTCCAAAGTGGTTGTCCTATGGATAGACCCGCCCCCGCCATAGAAATGTGGAAATTCCACCACTTGGCTAAAGGCTGTAAACAGTAATAGCCGCAACCTCAACGCTATTTTGAGCAGTGAATCAATTTGACGTGACCTTGCCTGCTTAAGATGCTTGCAAACACTCATTTTACACGAATCCCAATTGCATCCAAATGAAATATGAGTTTTATTTGAATTCGACATTAAAACCTAGCCACGGCGTCAAAGCAATTGACACCTCCTGCATTAGTGTGCAGCTTTAATCGGTGCTTAGTTCATTATCGGGGCAACATGAATACGGCAATTGTACCACAATCAATGGTGTTCGATTTAACCAGATCAATGCCGGCCAAGTCAATGCAGTGGGTGTTCACAATTAGATTGATCATAGACGATAGTGAACAATTACAAACGCCAATCATTTTTTTGAGACGAGCGGGGGGAAGAAAAAAAATGTTCTCAGTAGTTCACTGTGGTTCTGTTTGCGTTGCTTTTCAAAGGGACTGGATTCATTGAATGTCGCAAGTCCGACGCAAATGCGCCGGCATTTGAGAACGATAAAACGAATAATACGGGGATTTTTTTTGGGTTAAATCGCGTAAATATAAATGTGTCGTTAAACCCGCCACCACCCGACACAGCCAATTAGTAAGGTTTGTCACGTAAACAGAACGTACCAATTCATTAGGAGTACAGCACACCGGTGTGTTGGAGAGTAAGTCCTTTAATTACGCAGGAGAGCTTCACTGAATTTCGAGACTTGAGTTTTTAGGAGGGTCCTGCTTTGGGCTGTTTGGCCAATTTCATCAATACGTGTTTGACTTTGTAGGGGGGGAAAGTACACGGAGAAACTCTGCACCGACAGATTAAATCATATTTTTATAAATTTACTGTCGTCTGGCCACTAAACCCCATCCTGCAACACCGGGTAATTTCAGGCAGTCTCCCAGACAACTACTTAAAAAAACTATTTTTTATTTTACCAGGTAAGGCCCACTGAGCTACATAGCTCTTTTTCAGAAGCGACCTGGCTCCAAATGATTGCTTGACGAAGTGGCTCATTATCATGTGCTAATTTATAGCAGCCAAATATTCTAAACGCACGTTGAGTCTACATGTGGAGGGAAAAGCTGGAGGACCCACAGAAAAATCCACGCGACCACAGGGAAGGAAGACAAGCAAACTCCACATATAAATACGTCAGGGACGGGATCGAACCCACGACCTCCTGTATACTAGGCGAGGGAGTTAACATCTCGCCACCGCGTTCTCTAACCAGGCTCAATAACCACGCTTGTATCCTATGTATACTCTAAGTAAGATTATAGAGCAGGGTCGAGGAGCATGTGGGAATGGGGCGGGGAGCGGGGGTGACAGTCATTAACGTTCACAAGCATGCACAGTGGCCCATACCTATGGGGCAGAGTGCAATGCGGTGAGTTCAGTTTAATGGGAGAAACATTGTGTGTCGGCCTACTGGATCGCCTTGTCTTGACATGCATGCGAATGTGGTAATGTCAGGTTCCCGTTCAATGCTTTTGAATAGAGGATCTATAACATCTTTTGATGAATTGCAATGAATACAAAACAGCCCCTTGCATTCTCGATCACCCTTTGTGGCTCCAGAAACACAGAGGCAAGAAGTACACGTTGACAGCACATGGAGGAATAATAGAGCTATTGTAATTGGCACTGAATGTAAGTGATGCTTTGTCATTGGACACTCAAACATATAAACGTGCAAGAGTGCCACGGGATTGTTTCACACTTCTAGCTTGTTAAAGGGACAAATATAATTTTCAGCAGTGCAAATTTGTCACTGCAGTGCCGAAAAGTAGGCATAACCGCTGCCTTCCACTGGCAAATTGTTCGCTACAATGGGCCTCGCTAGGTTACGGGGGCCAAGTAATGGCTTAAAATTTTGATCGCAGGGGTGAAGTCAAAGGAGGAGAAGATACGGGGGACTCGATATGAGGCGCGGCCTCGGATGCACTCCGCACGGATAATAACACACACAGACACAACACGCAAATATCCCTCCTATAGACTTCAACAGACTGTTGGTGCCAAGTGCTGTTGGAAAGTGTCTACGAAGGCTGGCAAGGCACATTCGGGGGGTGCTGTAGACTAGCACCACACACCCACCCATCCACCTTTGTATCCCTCCCCTCTGTTGATGTTTACACCACACCAGCTACAGTACTCATTTTAGGCTGAGTTGATTTAGCGGAGGTATAGAATGAGTTCAGGTAAACTGTAACAAAAACATACCTTACCAAGTAAGGCCCACTGAGCGATATACCTGTAGCTCTTTTTCAGGCCACAAATGATAGCCCAACGAAGTGGCTTTTCACGGGGACATTTATAGCAGCCAAATACTCGAAGCACATGTTGATTCTAAATGTAGAAGGAAAACCCGGATGACCCGGAGAAAAATCCACGCAACCACGAGGAGAGAAACATACAGACTCCGAATTTACAGGCGTCAGAGTGAGGATCAAACCCACGACCTCCTGCATACCGGGCGACGGAGTTAACATCTCGCCAGCGTGACGTGAGCGGTCATCGTGATGCCGGGGATTCGTAGCACATTGCGCCGTAACCACTGCGCCACCGCTCCCCGCTACACGTGCGTAGCACGCCGCAGGCGAAGTGATCAGCCACCAATCTCGAGGACACCAGCTTGCGTCATGTTTTGTTCAATGCCGAAACGCAGTGCACGTGGGGCTTCCGTTGAGCACAAATGAAGCTCGCGGAGCATTTTATCCGCGTGGAATGCACGTAGCGTTCCGTACACAATCGCAACAGATGGCAATTAGCTTTGTGCACGTCGTTGAACAACAAGACATAACCATCACAATCAGCATTGGCTCCCTGTGTGCGGTAAAGCGGCATTTTTCCTAATCTAGATATTTCTCGTGTTGTTATTACACACGCGCGCGCGTGTGTGTGTGTGTATGTTTGTTTTTTTTGCTTTAACTAGCGACAGAAGAACATCCACGGCATTAAAATATGATCGACGGTATTTAGAGCACTAATGAATGTTCGGGAATTAACAAAATTGCCTGAAATAATAATAACGCTCGCAAACAAGCAAACGAGCACAATCATAACAACGACGTCAATGACAACTTTTCAGAATTGGCATCCAAATGCGACTTGTTCGGCTTAACATCGGGGGGGGGGGCTTTAAATTCCCCCCCCCCCCACTAACCCATATCAAAATTTGAAACCGCTTCAATTTTCTCCTAATTGGCTTCTTGAACCCAGTGGGGGCCCCCTTCCCAGGTCGACTCAGCCTGAAAACGAGCACCTGGCGTGGCATTTGCCGGCACCGGGGGGTGGTGGTGGTTGTGAAATTGGGTCACTTGAGCAGGAAGGAGGGGGGGGGGGCTCGGTGCAGCAGGGAGGAGGCAGCCTAGGGGCTGAGGGAACGGGACACTTATGGCAAGAGCAAGGCAAGCAGTTGCAGCGGCAGCAGCAGCAGCAGCCAAAGCCCCATTTGGCAAGAAACCGCAGCAGCTGGGGCCTCGTGGCCCGTGCACACGTTACCACTCACTGGAGAGACAAAGGTGACCGGGCACGGCCTGTAGTCGCACGCCCCCCTGCCGTGCTAACGGCCTACAACTCTCCGATGAGTTTCCGGGTTGTTAGCGCTCGCTGTCCGATGTGTTCGCTTCGCGAACCCGGGAGCACCTTCAGTCCTTGAAGCAAGCTGCCCGACGTTTCGCTCCACGTGCGCCGCGAGCTTCTTCGGGAACTGAATGGATCTGCTCACTTGCTTGTCCCCAGTTTGTATGGCACATGTAAAATGCCGCACACGATACGACGCGGCGTACGTCGCAGATGTGCCTGAGATGTGCGTAATTGTGCGGTGGGCTGCCAAAGGTATTTCAAATTCCAATTTGGCCCTCGGGAAGGAAAGTTTCCCCACCCTTATTATAAGGCAATTGACAAACATCTAAGAGTAGCAGTTGATTGATCGTAGTCGCAGGCGTCAACTAAGAGGCACATAGCAGATAGATCTATGGAAACAATTACGTTGTCAAAGGGACAAATGAGGGATGAAATAGTAAGAAGGAGAATGAAAATAAGAGGGGGTCACCAATGATGTCGTAGTCAAAGCGACGACAAAAAGCAAGTGCACATGGGCAGCAACGGTGTCATGAGAACAAAGAGACAAAAACGAACTGTGGAGTGGACACCGAGGGGAGAGAAGAGAAGCGGGGGGGGGGGGAGCGGAGAACGGTTGAAAGAGACGGACGGCAGCGAAGCGACTATTGCAGAGTTTGGAGGCCGCTGCTGCACAGGAGTAACTACGGAGCAAAGGAAGGAATGGGAGAGAACAAGGCAAGGTCGAGGCCCTCCGGTGGGCAGTCACAGGCTGGCGACAGCAGCAACAACTTGACGAGTGACGAACTTACCGCAAGCAACGCGGGTCACGTGTTGCCCAGGGCGGCGGACGCGTGCGAGAAGTTGTGTCGAGAGAAGGCGCTTTCGCCGCGTTATTAAAATGACAAGGAGCGGTGAAATTTTGGGCACCCCGAGCAGGTGGCGAGCTCTCTTCAAGTGTCACCTAAAGTTCCATTTCGTTAAAACACGCAATAGAAAGACAGATGGCGTGAGAACATGTTTTAATTAGAAAGTCCCAAAAAAATGCCCATTTCGACAAAAGCAATTTCAACTTTAAATAGGCAATGTGTAGTCAACATCGTGTGGCCTTTGAAAGGAGGGCATATGCAGCTACACGGGCCTGACATATCGCTTGTATAATTAGCATAGATTTTGTGGACAAATTGGCTGCTCTGTTCTTCCTAATAACCTTTGAGACTGAAGCGACAATACATCATATTAACTCTCTCACGCGCAGCTGCCTTAGGTGCAGCGATGAACTTTAATCACGGAACGGTGGCTTTGCACTTGTTTTTCCAGCAGCGTTTATGCAAACTGTCACGAGGGCAAACAACTGCATGTCGCTCAAACCTTCCACAGATGCTGGACTCAGTGACTTTATATTCATCGGTGGCGTTGTCCCGCAAGCCCTTCACTTGCACGGCAGTCAAAACCCCGCGCGGCACGTGCGGTGCACTGTGCGGTTAAGTTCCGGTGTTTTTTGGGAGGCGTCTTTTTTTTTCGGCACATTTACAGCCCGGGAGAAACTGCCGGTAGTTCCAGGGCTCTTAAAGCCCTCCAATAGCAGTGTCCCCTGATTCATTGTAAAATATAAGGGTGCTTAAAACACAACTATTTGTCTCTTTTATGTGAATTCCTCATCCACCCCAAGAAGTGTTAACCACTAATAAGCTCCACCGAGATTATGCATCGCATTCAAATACATCTCGGAATAATGACCAAGGAACAATTGTGGAAAATATTTTGTTTTATTCAAGCTAATTACACAGAAAGTTATTTAAGGTACAATTAGACAAAATTCCCAAACGCTCCTTTTTGCCAAAAAAAACTTTGAGAATACGCAGTCTACCCTGTATAACCGTTGTATTATTAGTCGTCTAGGTTTAAGATTTCAAAGATTCAGAGCAAATGAAAGTCGTAAACGCGCGCACGCACACACACTCGCACGCTCCGGCATCATTCGGCTGATGTCTACATTAATGACCAAGGACATAACGAAGTAAAAAAAAAATCCGTACATTATAAAAAAAGATGAAGTAACTCCGTGTGTGTATTATTAAACGAGAGTGGGTATTGGTGTATAAGATAGTTGCAGTGACACTTTGAAAACAATGGGGGAGTTCCCGTCATAATTAAGCATAATTAATTAATGGGTGTTCTGAATTATGGCGTTTTTTCCCCACCGTAATGAATAGAGTGTTTTAAATTATCTTTAAGTGATAAACTCTGTGCTATAATTGGGCCAGAATGCACACGAGCAATTGTCCTCAATGATTAAGAAATAATTTTTGGTATTTAAGGACAATTTGGCGCCACTACGACCACCAAAGCCAGCTCGTTATCCTCCCACACAAGCCACATCACTTTCATGATTGTCAATTTTTAAGCTGGCAGGAAAGTTTAATTTCAATGCAACTAGTGTTAGAATTACATTTTAAATGTAGTTTTAACAAAATTAATACTGTACGGGCACAGTATAATATTCTTAGCCAGCTGGCTGAGCAGTCGAGTAAATGGCTCCGAATTGGACAGTTTGCGAGTTAAATTCTTGATTGGGGGGGGGGGGGGGGGTTACTCAGCCCATCATTACCTTTGGGGTGGATAAAATTTGTTTCACATTGTGGGGAAGTCAACAGCTTTGTCCTGCAGAGAGGAACGTTGAATTTCCACCACAGGCTCAATAGCTGCAATCAGGAAATGAGCACTGCCTCAATCCTGATTTTGAGCAGGATATCACTTTGATGTGACTCACACATTACTACCAGACAAAAATATTTACATAAAGATGCGGACTTCTATTTTTTGTTTGGAAATTTTGAAAATAATGGGAGGTCAACAAATGTGTAAGGAACAAAGAAGTCGAGGCCATCCAGCTGGGAATTGCTCTCTCCGAGGTACAAAAAACCAGGACAGATGATGGATGTGAAAATATCTCAATACGGGAAGAGGAGAGAACTGAACGGAAATAGTTTTTTTTTCTCGAGCGGATGTCTTATTATGCAACTAACACAAAAAACCTGGAAATTAAATTACCCCCCCCCCCCAATCCCCCGAGATAATATTTACGAACTTCCCAGGAAAACTACCTAAAAAAAAGAGGGCCATAGTGGGAAAATCAGTTCAGGTGGATGGTGGCATAGATGATTACTTAAAAGTGAATCGTGCAGATCGACAGAAAGTGACTTTCGCCAACCGCAGAGGGAAAGGAGTGGAAGAAATGTGCAAAGACCCAGCGTCAGACCCATCATCAGACCCATCATCATACCTATTGCCAGACCCATCACCAAACCTAATGCCAGGCCCATCATAAGACCCATCATCAGACCCATCATCATACCTATTGCCAGACCCATCACCAAGCCTAATGCCAGGCCCATCGTCAGACCCATCATAAGACCCATCACCAGATCCATTCCCAGATCCATTGCCAGATCCATCACCAGACCCATCGCGAGATCCATCACCAGACCTATCACCACACCCATCACCACACCCATCACGAGACCCATCGCGGGCCCATCGTCAGACCCATCGTCAGACCCATCACCAGAATTATCGCCAGATCCATTACCAGTTCCATCGCCAGCCACCGTGTGCAAGGATGATGGAAGAAATAGAGGTAGAGATTATACATGTAATGTTTTTCTTTGTTGAAGCTGATACTATGAACTCATTGCTTGAAATTATAAATATTTATTTAATTCCACGGGTAAATCTCAACAGATGGTAGCCGCAGGTGGTGGTGGGGCTGACACTTCGGTGAAATATTAAAAGTAAATGGTTTCAAATAAGCATCAAAAACAAATTCCATCACTGCTATTTTTTTTAGCCGACACGCTTTTTAAAGCAAATAAATTAATAAACAGATCATTCCCATCCAATTATCCAGTGTACTGAACACATGGCACGCATTAAATTAATTTACATATCCTGGTGAACTCATACTCAAGTGTGCTGAGGAGGCTTCAAGGGTTCGTAAATAAGCACACGCGAGGGAGTAGAAGAAGACCGTTTAGACATGAATGAAATAATAACGCACGCATATGAAATACACAAGAATAATAATAAAACCCACCCCTGACCCCAATTAGTAGAATCCCATTGCAGAGGATCCACTTACTTCTGTCGGAGCTGCACTTTGGGCTCGCACGGCTACACAGAGTGCTCTCGCCCGCGTGTGATAAAATAGTCGCGCAAACTTCCGAACAGGGAGAAGCAGGTGTGCCGCTGGTGAACCCATCTCCCGGCTCTCACATTCAGCGTCCTCGGCTTGCAAGCGCGGAGGACCAGGAGGTGAAGCGCTCCAGACTTTACGGTGGCAGCAGGGGACAAGATCCCTGTTAATTAGTGCTGTGCCAAGCGGCAAGCGATGCCTTAGTCAGCCCTCCACGGGCACATACATCACACACCCTGCGACGCGTCGCACTCCAGTGTGTCCAATTGTTTTATGACCTCATTAAATCCTACTCCGACTTCTCTTAATCAGCATGCTCCCAGATATTTGAAAATATATTGTAATGATGGCAATTAAGTTCCCCATTTCTCTTATTAAAATGCCAACGATGATCATGCAATACTTTAAGCCATTTCTCCCCATTGGCTTGTGTAAGGTAATGACATTAGGCTGTAACTGAATTTGTTAACCTTTGCGATGATGTATCATCTAATAACCGATACAATTTCCCTATCAATTACGCTATTTGCCGTGCCCTGTAACCAAGAGAAGTCACCTTTTTGTGATAAATAATGGGAAAATACAGCCTCGGCCTCTTTTCATTGTACACATACATTGTCCAAGAACGAACTTCACTGTTATACAAAGTCATGGGTCGTCCCTTTAGCTTCACTGCCTCGTCCACACAGAGCAAGGATACGAAGCGGTGGGGTTGTAAAATAATAGATTTTAGAATTCTACAAAAGCCCGCGGCTCAGAATCGAACTGCGGTATGCTCAGAGGGCTACTACCTAGGGGACCCCATGGAGACATGGAGGTACAATGCCACATACCCCCCCCCCCCCCCATTCATTAGCCACCAAAAAAACACGGGTGCATTGTGGGACACTCTTTTGTGTGACGCTGGAATCAAATGTATACCTCTCACCCCCAACCCTTCCTCTGGGCAGCCCTGTATGCTAATTAGGTAGAATGACAGCACAGTAGTGTAAGCAAAACCCCATGGAATATTTATTGAGGAAATAAAAAGTTGTTGTTTTTTTAAAGGGACCACACATTTGTAACGGTATTTTCGTTCAAACAAAAGTACATTTTCTCTGGCTTTGTTATTGCCTTTGTGTTCCACCAAAAGCATTCGTACATTGGGTGTGATAAATGCGTTGAGCAAAGCTCGATAGAGGATTGCACAATTATTTCTGCCTCATTGAGAGATAATCAGAGATTGGCTTCTTGCGAAACTGCAGCTCCATTACCATCGGTGTGATCAGCGTAATGTTAACGGATTGGTAGGGTGGGTGCCCTTTTGCTAACTCCCTAAGCACCTTCGCTTAACGACCCCATCACGGCTATTATACCAGCATTGGCCAAGCGCAATAACTTGTTAATATGGCTTTTACCAAAAAAGAAAGGTTTAGGGTGAATTGAGGTTTTTTTTTTTGCCGGTCGTGTTATTGCCGTGGCCTCATTGGTTCATACGATCGTGCGTCATCTCCAACGAGCCTACGAATGCCGTGCGTTGGACTGGAACTGCAGGATTGGAGCTGGATGCACGCTCAGTGTGGAATGGACCTCTTAACCAAAGGTAATTTCATTTGTCGAATTTGATTGATTGAATTTGAATAAAACTGTTTCATTAGCCTTGGGACCGAGTTTTTATACTTCAGCCACACTTAAGCCGCACACACATTCAAGTTTCAGGATTATTCTGTTTTAACCAGGTGAGAACTCAAAAGACCCAGATAGTCTCATTTTCAAGAGCGACCTGGGCCATTCGTCTACCAGTAGGGAGCAGTGGTTGATGAGTATACATCCAAATGAGTCATTTGCGAGTAATTTTCGAATTTTGGACAAAAATTTGTGGCTTTATTCCGGCACACGACGTGACGACACAATGGCAAATGACGTCACGGAGATCTCTGTTTTTCATTTAGAAACAAAACGCAGGCTCGCAACAGCGTATCACGAGACTTGTACGATCCAACGTGGCTGTTCGTGCGGGATACTCCCCAACGCAGCTGTACATATCCGATAGGTATGGGGGAGGGGGGGGGAGACGTCACTGAGATCTTTAACGTCCATTCCGATCGGACGGCGCATATTCTGGTTATGACACCGCAGTATTAATTGGGGCGGTCGCTGGATCCAAACCGTCAACCTCTGCACGGATCGGCAAAATGGGCGACCACAATGCCCCCCCCCCCCCCCTCGGTGACCCAAGTGCGGCAACCAGGGCAGCCGCTATGTCACTCTTCAGGACGCGAAAAGCAATTTTTCGCGACATAGCAAATATCACAGAGTCACTTTCCCCTAACTTTGTGTTTCTAAACGTTATTGTATCGCTCGTACGCTTTTCTGCACTGCCAGTATATATGAAGATTACTTATAAGTTTTTCAACCGCAGTTCGCTGAACAAAAGCCTTTATTTTGCGACTTTGCAACCTATAAAAACGTGGCACGCACGTGCTGTCAGCTACACAAGATGTAACGAAATAGCTTGCGGAAATCACGGCGTCATGTGACCACGTGCCGTCAATTATCCTGGAAACCACCTTGCTCAGGACAACTGCTGGCAGAAGGACTTTCACTGGATGGAGCCCAATGGATGCCCCTTTATAGGATATCAACCCTAATCTTAAATGCTTTTCGTACCTCTTCCAAAAACGTACTCGTGCTTTACCCCACCACACGTGGACTTGCAATCGACGAACTGAGGCGTTCCCATTTGTACTGCTGCTGGTGGACAGAAGCGGCGGGGTGAGGGCATTTAAGAAACCTTGCAGCGATGTACGTGTGTTGAACTTCTTTCGGCCCCGTCCGTAAGGCAACCGTGCTGATCGCACCGGGAGGTGGAGTCAAACCGGCCGATAGCTAAATGGCAATCAGTTGGGAATGTATTCATTCTGAATCAGGCTCTAGCGCGGTGCAGGAAGGTGAGCGATAACAGCGGTGGTCTGAGACGCACAGACACTTCCCTCCCAGATGCTCCTCGCGTAATGAGCCGCCCCGTGTGAGCTCGTGACCAAGCTTGACAATGGCATTAATGAACAGCACCTGCTATGAGCCCCATGTCAATAGCACAACCATTCCCCCGTAAGATTAAAAAAGAAAATGTAAACGAAATAAAACGTGCAACAATTCCAAAGTGCGCCGCAGCGTGGGAAGATCTGAAAGGAAATCTTCTCCGACCTCATCGAAACGTGACCTAATTCTACGTATTGCACGCCTATAACGTGCCGTGAGTATGCTCATTTGATGCCCGTAACATGCAGCTGTTTAAGTGTTTATCTGAAAGAGAGATATTATTTAATGTGGCAAAGGTATTTTTTTGTTGTACAGATGCAGACTGGCAAGCCGCGTGGAGTATTGCACCGAATCGAATGCGGTGGTTTTACATTTTCAGTTCGAATAATTTCATAGGTGTCTCTCACCGGTAACAATACAAAAAAAATTATCCAGCAATCTAACCATTAAAAAATAGGAATCGGTCTCATTTTTCACGGAAAAATAGCAATTTTCAAATTAGTGAAGTGAGATCTTCGTCTTACGCCGTGTCGACCAGAAGTGATTTTTCTTTCTCTAATTATATGTTAACTTAATTTCGTAAATGAAATGAAGGCTTCTGAGGATGTTATCCTGCGCAGCTGGCGAGCAATGCCTCTTTCTGCAATCTTTCTTGGCCTGGGCCATTCCCCAAAAGGCCACGTCTCCTTGCTCCCTAATGATGCCTCCAGCATGGCATTGATTTTTTTGGGTTATGTTAAAAAAAATGACCCTTTGCTCTTTTTTTGCTGACAACACACATCTTATATCGCACAACAGATTTACCGTGCCGTCAGCCTCACACTGCCAAATCCCTGCAAGATGATCTGGATTCCATCAATAGATGGAGTTCCTGAGAGGACTTTCAATCTCTCTCCGTACATCTGTCACGCAAAAAAAACAGCAGGATTTTCCCTTCACTCACATGAACTCAACCATAGAAACCTGATTATCCGTTTCTTCTAGACCCATGATTTATCTCCTCAATGTCCAGTGGCGTATCGAGGGATTATTAACCGAGGGACACGGGCTGGTTCCCTTAAGGCAGCGCTGTATCATTTGGTCTCGTGGCCATCAATTGTGACCGCAGGAGCCATCAAAGTTTTGCGTGGCCAGCTCGCACGGCCGAGTAGGCGCCTACCTTCGGGGGAGGGGGTGGCGGTGATGCTGGCCCCGGCGGCAAGTCACGTGTTCGCCGCTTGTCACGGAGATTCTCTGCTCGAATCCGGAAGGCTGCCCTGGTGAATGTCGCGGTGTGTGTGTATTAACCGCAGACTACCAGCAGCCATAGCTGGTGCCGGATTAAGCTTGTACGGGGCCTGTAGCATATGTTAGAAAGGGGCCTGAATAAAAAAGAAACATGTAAATATTAAAACACACATCTTTTACTTGCATAGTAAAGTAATTGTATTTTTTCATTTGCTATACAGACAGATAATACGATAAATCGCTAACCTTAAACACCCAGTCGTTCATAAAAGTTAAAGGCAGTATAGTACTATAGTAATAGAGCAAGTGCAGAGTCACTTAACTGGAAATGATAGCTTGAAAGCATTTAAGGCGGGTCCCTTGAAAGTGCGGGGCCCGTAGCATATGCAGCTATTTTTGCTACTAGGATAATCCGGCACTGGCCATAGGCCTTGACAACAATTGTTTAAAGGCGCTTTATACATTTAAATTATTATTGTTATTATTATTTGCTGGCAAGGTGGACGTGAGAGGTCCCGTGAGGTCGCACCGGAACAGTGAGCACGCCGTGCGTGTCGGCGTCACAGTGGAAATTCGCTCGGCTTGAGAAAATACCGGCAAAGTTACTCTGTTGGGATGACACACACAGCTACGTCGGCCCCTGCTGTGAAACTCCTGCAGCACCCTTTGTTGATAGCCTCGTGCGAAAGGAAGGGCGGGAATAGCAAATGCACTACATTGTTTCGCTCGTATTCCTATGTCGCCGTGACACAAAACGCTGCTTGTGTCGCGCTGCCTGGAAGAAGCGGCGTGCTTCAGCGTTTATTGGGCACGGATGGGGCGGGAGGGACCGCGATCTGAACTCGAGATTCGCCCAACTGGAGAGGGCTCTGGGACAAATAAATTGGGATGCAAGTGAGCTCAGTAATGAGGAGTTAACGAGAGAATTCCACACGTTTAAACGGCGGAATACTCGTTTTTTTGTCATAGAGGGGAAACATTACGGTTGTTATGGAGGAGTGGGATTCTTGGTCTCTCCGAGATTCAAATATGGATTATTAGTTAGGATTCAAAGCCAAGGATCTCCTACACTTTCACTCTGTGTGTGTGTACTGTATGTATACGTGTGTGACCAAAGGGGAGCGGTAGTGTAGCGGGTAGCGCAGCGACCCGGGTTCGATTCCCGATCACGGCCAACACCCAGTGACGATTATCTGAACCGATCCTGGGCCTCCCGTAGGTCAACTCAGCCTCAAACGAGTACCTGGTGCGATGTGTAAACATCGCCACTGGGGAGACAAAGGCGATCGGGCGTGGTGCTGGCCACCCACCCCTTCATGTACCGTGCCAGGCTTTCAGAGGTGCTCGCTAACAGCACTTGCCCCAACAGTTTGTTACAGGCTATACGGGGGACCTTTATATTTGTCTTACTCTCTAACACGAGCTCAATGTCCCCAATTCCATAGCAGTTGTGTGTTCCAGGCGTCACGTCACGAGACAAAGTGCCCACTCAGATTTCTCGCGGAGCAATGCCGACAGAGACTAATAAGGTAGAATCAGAATATGTATTGATATTGGAAGAATCCGATGAGCTTCAAACCTCTTTTTCACACATGCCCAGTAGGGGCACAGGGAAAAAAACTTTACAACAAACAGTATTTTTAAAAAAATCACCCAAACACATACAAATTAAACTAAACCATCCTGATCCCACCAGGCAAAGCGCAGTTCTCATATAAGCAACACAAGCTCGATTTGGACTCGGTGGTGCGGAAGGCCGTGGGCAACTTCTTTGACATCGGCACACTGCGTGGAATTTAGGCGAATGCCGCTCGCTTGCTCCGGAGCTGCGCACCGACACCCAAGCCCCCCGCTGCACCCACAGAGCCGAGGGGAACGTCCTCGCGTAATCGCGTGATCCTTTTGCACAACAACAACAACAACAAAACAGCTCGGTCGTGCAGTATGCGGTACAAACGAAGTTTCCGATTTGGGTTGGTTCAAACTCGAATCGACCGAACATTTTCATCAGATGCGGTGTGCCGCGTGAGCTAGTTGTGCCTGCACGTGTTTTGGTGACGGTACCCATCGCATTGGTCGCGCGCGCATGGCGAGGTGTGTGGCGCGCGCATGGCGAGGTGTGTGGCGCGCGCATGGTCAGGTGTTCGGCACGAGTGGAGTACTCGTGCTCGACTCACGCCAAGAGGTCGCTATCTATGTAGTGATGATGATGACGCCGAAATCTTCACCACTTCCGGCGACAGAGCAGGTGTTTGGATGTTCGAACACCTGAATAGATACGTTTTGCAAAGGCAGCAAGCCTGCGTTAACCACACACCACGCTTGTGGCAAAATATGCAAACAAAACATGCTCTGATGCGTTGACTTAGAAATGTATTAGCCTGCACCAGAGAGAGCCGTCGTTTTGGCCTTGCCTCATCACCAGTGTTAGACTCGAGGACGCCAAAGGGCGGACAGTACAAAGGCAATGCAAGAATCAAAGTATTAACAGCTCGGGTTGAGCAGTTAAAGAAGGCTGTCGCTTTAAAAAAATGCAATTGATGGGAGTGGTAGTGCAGTGGTTGGCTTGCCGCACTGTGGATATGGCGACCCGAGATTGATTCACTGCTCGCGCCACTGGCGAATGATGTCCAAACTTTTAGAAACAGAATCTTGATTTATTTAAACTGGTCTCGGACCCCCTCCCTCCCCCACCGCCTTCGCCAGCCGACACTGACCAGCATAGGGAAATATGGTCAAACAACCCTTCATGACGGACACGGCAATGAGACGTCGTCATCCAGCAGTGGATTAGACGACGCTTCCTTTCTTCCACCTGCCCGACCAGGATGCATCGTACTCTGCCGCCGCTTTTATTGAACGATCACACTCATTAATCCACAGAGCAAAAAAAAATAGATAATAATAATCCCCGCACCCACCGTTACAATTCATGTTGGCCCGTGAAAAATACCACAACAGAGAGTTCAAACAAAGCCAGAGCATGCTGAATTGTCTCCTGCAAGGAATCCTTCTCCATTAGCAGTGCCCGGTGAGGACGACATCGCTCCTCTCCTTGCCATCATCCATTGATTCATCGCGCCGTTCGGCATTGTGATGTCACACGGAAGAGGTTAAATCAATCTCGAGAACCCCGCCGACGTAACTGCGCCGCACCTCGTGAACTCTTCACTCCGTGACCTCGGCGCAGCACGGCAGGGCACGTGGGACCACTGCCGTCACCTCCGCACGTCACGCTTCGGTTTGTGTTGTTGGGTCGGTGTGCATTATTAAAACCTGCCCAAGAACCTCGCCGTTCCTCATTGCTGTCCCGTCTCCTGCTCTCCTTTTGGCCTCTCATCACACTCACACTTGCCCTCCCCACCCCCCACCACCACCACCCTTCGTTACACTCCCAGTGACACGGTAGCGCGTTTGCCCTTTGTTGCAGAGGTTCGTGTTTCGTGCCCAGCGGCCGCCCTGGTTAATACTGTGGGTGTCATCATCATCACCCACAGCAGCATCGCTCACACCATCACCCACAGCATCATCACCCACAGCACCATCACCCACAGCATCATCACCCACACCATCATCACTCACAGCATCACCACCCACACCATCATCACCCACAGCATCATCACCCACACCATCATCACCCACACCATCATCACCCACAGCATCATCACCCACAGCATCATCACCCACAGCATCATCACCCACAGCATCATCACCCACAGAATCATCACCCACAGCATCATCACCCACACCATCATCACCCACGCCATCATCACCCACAGCATCATCACTCACAGCATCATCACCCACAGCATCACCACCCACACCATCATCACCCACAGCATCATCACTCACAGCATCACCACCCACACCATCATCACCCACAGCATCATCACCCACAACGTCATCATCATCATGCACGGCGGCAGCCCTGGTGGGTAATGCGGTGTGTTACCCGTAAGCACGTGTGCTATACGCTTCGAAGTGGAAGTCAATGATCCCCAGACAATGTTAAAAAAATAACAGGCCATGTGTGCCTGCGTCACATTGCAAATATGCCACATATTGAAATTTACTTGAAAACTACTTAATTTGGAAAACGCTACAATGCCTCCTGTTTGCAAAACCACTGCGGAGCCTGCTTGCTGTAACCCCGTGCTTTCGCGATAACCTCTCGTTGTACCAGCGGTGACAACAGCAACAATTGTATCCATGTTTTGATTTGATTTGCCACCAGCAATCTGCTGGGTTTTTTTGAAGTTCCAGTTTTGATATTCACGTATTTCTACACTGAGACGTTGATTTCCTGACCTCCTTTAACCCCACTCTTCCTGATATCCATGCACCCAGATCGATCTGGTGGACCTCACTAATTCTCCACCGGTCCATTCTTCTGATTGCTTATGACCAATTCACCAACAATAAACCACATTGGCAAGAAAAAAGCGTATCTGTTTATGGCCGTGTTTTTTTATCGTCAAGTTTTAGGCAACCCTTTGATCAATTTATCCAGCTTCCAATAGGGTACGTTCCTCGTATATAAATTCCCCAAATAAATGGATACAGTATTCATTATATATTTAATAATGTGTGTTTACGTTTAATAAAATGTCTGCTATTGTGTGTGTCAATCAACACCCTGGACAACCTTGCAAATGAGATGTTCCATCTCAAGGGATTTTGCAGCTGAAAATATTTCTTCGTAATAAATTAAAGAGAAAATAAAAGGCGTTACAAACGTGCGTTGGTGGCTATGAGCGCCTGTAATCCAGCGCTTGGGAAGCAGCGAGGGCTCGGTGGATCGCACAAATGTTGTGAAACTCCAAAAGAGAGGTTTGTGGGTTAGATCGCATAAATAGAAATGTGTCGTTAAAGCCGCGACCACCCGACACAGCACACTGGTGTGTTGGAGAGTAAACCCACAACATTTACAATTCGAGTACAACATTTTGCCAGTAATTACAACGAGCATCATCAGGCGACAGACAACGCTCGCTTCATCACACGACAATCAACTCTAATTGTCACCTGAGGATGACCCAAAAACCTCTATTATGGTCGCGAAAGCCGACGTGTTGTGACCTGCATTCGCGCGTGCATCAAGGTGCCATACTCTGGCTCGCCAGGAGAAGGTGGTACAGCAAGTGGACGAATCCCCATCCGTTTCCATCTGTATGGGGATAGAGTTTTGCTTCCTCGCGCGTGCGGATTATCATCGGGTGCTCCGGTTTTCCTCCCCCTTGTATAAACACTTGCGAATTGACTGAAAACGTCTGAAAATTAAAAGCGAAGACCAAGACCCTCTCGAAATAGTCCGACGAATCGGTGTGGCTATCCTGGATGAATACGTAAATTAATATTCGTTTTATTAAGATTGTGTTCGTGTTGGATACTCCTTGGGAGTTGTCGCCTAACCGTCACAGACAGACAGGGAGCTGACGGTTTTCAACCTTAATTGGAAAGCGTTCACATTCAGTTCCTTTAATTCATGAAGACTCTGGGCAGCCCCCACTGCATGGCAACACTACAGGGGGCTCCGTGAGCTGAACGGAGAAAGGAACATGACAGAGCATTTAAAGAGAAGCACCCACACACACACAGGGAGAGAACGCGCAATCATTATGGCAGAGGAGAGGCAATGTTGCCAGTAAAAACCGCAGCTCTGTCGCATTTACTAAGGCATTCAGCAGGTGTTACAGCCATTGTACACACTGGCACCCAATTCCATTGTTTATAATTAAACCATATGTTGAGTGCTGGAACGCTGCAGAGAGTGGGGGCTTGTGTGCGCAGGGAGACAAAGCGTGTTTACTGTTGAACTGCGATAAGGACATTTTAGAAGTGTGTTCTTCGTATGCCTGGGAGCGATTTTTAAAGGCACGTTTTTTGTCACACTATTTTTTTTTTGCTTATTTTTTTTTCGAATCAAACACGGGCACATGATGCATGCTCGGCTCGTACATTAAAGGGCGTATAAAATAACTGGTCAGCAAAGAGTAACAACCGCGCGAATGTGAACTTTAATGCAAGCATAATTCGCGAACAATCCCTCCATCTCCATTCAATTGCAGCCGTGAATGGATTGATCAAACCTAAAAGCCAATCCATTATGTGAGCCTAAGCCTATATAAATGCTGTCCATAAATTCATGTATACATCACAAATATCAATAATGCAGCTCCTGCGGGATTAGTCTCAAGCATAATGGCGACCTGTTAGGCTTTAAGAAAACCACTCCAATTGTTACTGGAGTGCATAATAATGATGATAATAATATATAGCCCTTGGTCAATCGACTACTGGATAAAGCTCTCCCTGGTACTGTGTCGGTCATGGAGGCTGTTTGACCATATTTCACCACGCTGGTCAGTGAGGGTTAGCAAAGGAGACGCAGCACCGGTTCAGATACCACTCGCCACTGATTTTAGTCGTGGCCAGGAATCAAAGTCAGATCGCCGGATCCATGCACCACCATGCCGTGCGTGTTGAATATGGTACACAATGCAGCTGCAAGCACTGAGCATACGATATACCAGTTAACACTGGTATCTTATCGCTGTCGTCATTACACGACGAATCTATTCGGAAATCTCGCAGAGCAGTACGAGGATGTGTGTGTGTGCCCGTTAAACTGGCTCCCCGAGGGATTTCCATAGAAAGTGTTCTGAAAAATCCTTCAAGTGTCCTTTTTATCTTTACACACTTTGTGTGGGGGGGGGGGTAGGGGAAGATGGGACACATTCACACATATTCGGCTATAAAATCGTTGGTATAATTCTCCGAGCTCGAATTTAATGACGGTTGATTTTTTTTTTTGTTGAGTGGCCATTGGAGGCTTGGGTTTAGCCCGGCAACTAGCCACAGTTGAGAAGCTCGTTGAGTCGCAGGTGGCTGTGGCATGGCTGTCGAGTGCACCAGGCGGTGCAACTGCATCGGGGTCCACAGGCTCTGGAGGAATTAGACAGGGTGAGGACCCACTGAAATTCGTGCGCCATGGCCCCGTGGCAATTTACGCGACACCAATGCCAGTCCGGATGCGAACCGAGGCTCCCATCAGTGCCAGCACAGCGCTTGTTCTGACCTCTTAGCCACCTCGAAATCGTGATTTTTTTTTTCGTGTGGCCAGTCCATTCGTGGTCAATAGTAATGTTAGAATGATCCAGATATCTCTATTTTCAAAGACGGCGGGGTAGGATGTGTAACAGCGAGCCTTGGACTGAGTAATGGCAATGTTGCATGCTATGTCTGAGCGTGCCCTGCAGCCCCTGAAATGATCATGATGCACATTTCACTCCAGTCTGTCCCGTAGGATCAGAGATATTGATGTTTAAAATGTGGACACCACTTTCGCGCCGCCCTGTATATGAAGCTAAATTCAAAGTGTAACTGAGCATGGCAACGTTGTGTTGCCATGATCCGGTATCCACTCTATTAAATAATAACCGCATACTTTCCAACCGTGTAGATTCCAGCGGTAGGTTCTTGCTGATTTCTAAAACTTTTTCTCCAGTATAACGGAATTTCAAAGAGCATCACACCCAGGGCTTAATTCCTCACTGAACCCCGCTAGCTGGGCTGCGTGCATGGATAATTATCAGCGTAAGACGCTACCAAGGCATGCGTATCTGCGATTATTTTCTATCATTGTACCCTACATTCCTATAATCCTATAAACAGCCTTATAAAAAGTATATGCAGTATTAAGCAGTGACTTTTTAACATTTTAAGTGGAATTTTTGCGATGAAAATTGGTATGCTGTAAACGCGTTTCACAATCGTTAGCACGCCTTTCAAATTGGTGAGATTGGCAAGTACACAACAGTGTTCTACGGCATTGTGTGTGTCTTACTTAATCGAAGCATGGTCTAGTACCGAGTCAATGGTGTTTCACATCGTATCGTATCTGCAAGTCGTGTAATGACACTTATGATGCATCGATCAATATCGATGCTCACAGATGCACGCATCAGATCGCGCCGTACGAGAATTTATATTTTATTAATTTAGCATGCGACATGTCACATGTGATGGGTTCGCAGAGTAACTGCAGTAACAATGTTAAACGAATGATCACG
Source organism: Lethenteron reissneri (assembly GCF_015708825.2). Classification (NCBI taxonomy): domain Eukaryota; kingdom Metazoa; phylum Chordata; class Hyperoartia; order Petromyzontiformes; family Petromyzontidae; genus Lethenteron; species Lethenteron reissneri. The sequence continues at coordinate 9,859,979 of NC_083827.1, forward strand.
ACACGTTATTATTATATTTATTATTTTTATTGAATTTCCAAGGGATTGACTATTCACAAATCTGCTAGTCACGTGACTTTCTCTAAATATACTGTGTGTGTTTGTTGTGCGTGTGATAAATTGCTCAGCTTAGCTCTGTAACAAAATAATCATCACAATCGTACACCTATATATAAGTAACATACATTAGCACAGCATTGGGCAGTTGCCCTACAACGACTGTGGGCCTTTTCATTCTGCCCGAATTTAAATGTACGCCTAATTTGACAGCGAAATGCAGTTTGGCTGGCAGAGTTATTTGTGGAGGCTACGCGCGCAAGGGAGAGTAATTAGTAAGTGGGAGGAAGAGATCGCAACCTTTGAAATTAAATATGCCCTAATCTTCATGCGGAGAATAAAAACCCCTGTTGACGCAATTACATAAATTAAGTGTGTCAATAAACAGCCCACGGGCCACCACTTGATTCAAGATGAACATCACAGTTAACCGTGTTGTCATACCAAATTAAACGGCCAGCACGAGAAAGCCCGTTCCGCCGTGAGATTAGACGGGCGCCTTGTACAGATATATGAATAGCAATGCCTAAAAGGGGCTCACAAATGGCGCGCGAACATTCCACACGACCACCACCACCCTGCTCGGACAATACAATGCTCTCGGCATTGCACAGACCACCAACTCAGAAGAGCTTCAAGTCTTGCCCGTCCGTCCCGTCGGGCAACAAGTGAGCCGAGCCAGAACCCAGCGCAGATGTGGGTAGCGTTAGGAGAAGGGGGAGGGGGCAGATGGGGGGAGGAGGGGGGAGGAGGAGGAGTGACTTACGGTAAATGCTTGACAGGGCTGCATTGCCATGAAGTATTTGTGTAGAGGCGTGGGAGGAAGGGTCGTAGTCTGATGGTGGAGCGGCGGTTGGGAAGGTGAACAGCGAAAAGAACAATGTTGGGTGTGAAGCCAAACCGTTAATAACTTTGATCGTCTGACAGCAGAAAGCATTTTTGCGAAATGTGTATGGGAAAGATGAACCCGTACTTCCCACCCACAACAGGCCACTGTGATATAAATCAAAGGCAACGTTGTCCGAGCCTGCTCTGCAAGGCAAGCAAGCATACTTTTGAACAGATACAAGTTTACACTTTTTTTTTACAAGCATTGGCAGGAGTGTCACACAATGATTTGGACCACAAACTCAAGAGACGTCTCACCGCCTACTGGAATATTGGTTATTTTAGAGCAGGAGTCGAAACGCTGTGGGAAAAAATCCGTTTGCAAGAACGCAATTTACCGCAGGCTTTTTTTGAGAGTGTCCACAATAGGCGGGGGCTTTGTGCAGTTTTGTGCTCTTTCAATAGAAATGTCCTAGGTAATTGACCGAAGCAGTTGACATTTTTCTTGCATACTACAAAACAAGTTTGAATCGGGGCCATATTTACGGGCATCACAAACCACGCAGCATTCACGAGTTTTGACTTGTTTTGCTGTTTATGCAGTTGCTTGGCACATACGCTAAAATGCCAAGCGGCCAGCAACAAATTGGAATATCAGAGTTGTAATCGATAAGAGTTCACAAGTTTCTTGAATTGAGCAAGATTATAATTATGGCTTGGGAAAATAGATCATGGGAGGAAATTCCAAAGTGGAGCAGAGCGAGAGAGGAATCAGAACGAAAAGCGTTGTGAGCTGCAGTGTGGTGAGTGGGTGTGTGGTGTGTGGGTGCATGGGTCGGTGAGTGTGTGAGCGAGTGGATGAGCGAATATGTCTGAGTGATTGGGTGAGTAAGTGAGTGGGTGGGTTGTTGTGACCTACAGTGTGGCGGTTGGAACACGGTGGATCATATGAAACGGTCAGTCTGACAAAATAAGTCATCAGCATGGGAGGATGAATCAATAAGTTAAGTTCACGGGGACAGTAACCATGGTAGTAGTAGCGATAGAAAAGCGATAAGAATGTGACTGACCCCCAGTGAGCAAGAGACAGGAGTACATCATCAATCACCCTGACTTCTTTACTCTGAGTTAGGAACTGGGAGCTCTATTTCAGATGTGACTGCATCTTTGGCCGAATACGCAGAAAAAAAACAAGCTTCTTAAATTTATTCTGACCCAAATTAGTAGTATAATCATTCCTTTTTTGGGAATCTATAATATTATCCAAGATATTATCTCTAAATTTACTCCACTTATGCGTGAGCAAAAATTACCTTGGTTAATAATAAATGAATTATACTGCAAAAAATTGCCAGATGGGCTCATGTCAACGTATTTGTTCATAATTATAGGACATCATACACTAAAAATTAATGACCAAACTCTGTGTTTTTTTTTGTTCTTGGCATTTTAATGGCCACAGTTGCATTGTTGTTCTTGGACGCTGAAGGAAAAAGGAAATCTGATGGCTTCTGAGCAGTTCCACTTGAGGATAACATGAAATTGCAGGAACATTGCGTGGAAAATAGAAACTCCTATTTCAGTTTTCGCTGAACGCTTTTTGACAACCGACGACACTTTGCTCTTGATAAACGGTCCGCGTTGACACATTTATTTTTGGAACGCGGTTCTATTATTTTAAGAATGTATGAAAAATATGTTTTGGGCCAAGAGGTTAATATGGTTAGTGGCAAGCATTGGTTCACGAGCATTTAAGTGACAGGCAGGGCAGCAGTCCTCAGTCAATCCATCACATGCACATCAAACTTTCAAACTGCTGCATAACATCGCACGTTTCCGTTCCCAAGCTTCATGCAAGTTAACCTCTTCGGCACAAAAAGTTTCTTACTCCAGGTGGCCAAGAGGGCACGTCAATGATTGTTATTTGTTTACCTCGTTCTTGTGAGAGCGCTTTTGACAATCCACTGCTGGATGAGGGCCTCCCCACAGCTGTGTAGGACACACTGTGTATTTTATTTTGCCTCACTCACCACGCCGGTCAGTGCGGGTGATATTAGCCACGATCAGGAATAGAACTCAGGTTATCAGGTCGATAACACAGTGCGCTAACCACTGTGCCACTGCTCCACCCGCAACTTGTTTTGAGATTTGTAAAACATTAATAAAGCACGGTACTTTATACGAGTTTGCGAGAACGATTAAGAGCAAATGCACAATTAATGTGACCATATTTTAACTCCTGGTTTAAATACAGTATATAACAAGTTGCACAATTCACTTTCACTTAACTCTTTTAAACACGCCTTTTGTTATGAACTGAAATTAATTGAGCTTAATAAAGCGGGCATAGTTGTTCAATCTCTGGAAAGCACTGCAACAACAGCCGCCATTCACCGCGAAGTGACGGTGACGCCACCAAGGCGCCTGTGCCAGGCTAGGTGCACTTTCATGGCCACGTGAAGTCTCAAACGCCCGCTGGCAGGAGGTCACGGGATAGAGCCAGGAGGTGCCGTGGCTTGACTGCCTGAGATGACTGCCCTATGCGCCACCTGTGCCCCCTCCTGTGCCAACTGTGCTCACAGTGGCGCCCACCTGTGATCTGGAACTTTGGAGGCGGCAGTTTTGGTGGATTCACACAGATTTGTGAAACTTCCCAAACCCCGCTGGCTGCCAGGGCAGCGAGGCAATGGCAGGACCGCAGGTTGATGGGAATCCATCTGTACGGAGCATAAGAATGTTGCCTCCTCGCGGCGAGGGTGGGTTGGATGGGTGGACGACCGTAGCCTCCACCCCCCCTTGTCACCCACAGGTGACGATCGGGGATGGCTGCTGCGGTCGGATTCCTCGCTCGCTCATCCACCACGAGGGATCCACCACGAGGGATCCACCACGAGACACCCCCCACACTTTGGCCGGCACCTTTCCAACTCAATGGTACCCAGAGTCCGACCACCACCTGCGCGGGCAAGATGTGTTGTCGGTCGACTTGAGGGCAAAGAGGCAACTCCGACTCAATGAGGCTCAGCATGCCCCCCGGAAACACGGGGTCGAGGCTGGATTAGGATGATGCGGGCAGCAAGCTGCTTCTGCCCGCTCCAACAGTGCAAAGTGAATGTACAACTCGGACCTCGCGCCACGACTGCCAAGCGACAGCCGCCACCTCCTCCCCCAACACCACAACCACCCACCCCCAACACCACAACCACCCACGATCACCACCACCACCACCACCACCCAACAAAATACATTTTCGAACTAAGTTTGGAATCATAAAAGGGCTTGCTTGCTGCTGCTCCGTGCGGCCCTGGCGTGTCGCGGCACGGCCGCCCCGGTGATTGGCACTGGCCGAGCGAGGGTGGAGACGACAGAGAGTGGGGAGGGTAGCTGCTCAATAATCCATTAGCCCTGCTCTTCAGCTCAGCAATCAACAATCAGACAGCGCGCGCTCCGCTCCTTCGCATGACACTTCCACCGAAGGGCCGATATTCAGCCAGGCAGCACAGAGGCACTCCACGGCATACCCTCACTCAACGATCAATCAGGCCCGCCGCGTATTACACTGTAGCACAGTGCAATCAGCAATACAATCCGACTCCATGCTGACCCGTGTGCTCTCTGTAAGATGACTGCTCGCTGTGTGCGCGTGTGTGCGCGGGGTTGTTTCATGGACAATTAAAAGTCCAGTGGAGCGAGTATTTCTCACCTCGTCTCCGTTTGGAAATCCGACACTAAATTGACGGACGTATCAAAGTAAGTCACTGAAGCAGCTCCGAAACTGTCGCGTACAATGTCGAGCGGCTATATTACGCCTGTCCAAAGCAAAATACGTCTATAAATTATACATGTCCGTTTGATGAAGGTGGGGGAGGGGGGAGCAGTGGTTGAGTGGTTAGCACACTGGACTTTAAACTCAGTCGCCCCAGATCAACTCCCAACATCAGTGGTGAGCTTTGAATCTCATCTGGCCCTGGTCCTGACCTAGCCCCCCCCTCGCCCCTGCTCTTCAGTAACCGTCATGGTGAAGTATGGTCAAACAATCTGACAGACAGTGTGGGGAGGCCCTCATTCATCTGTGGCTTGCCAATAATGTCTGTAAACTACTGTTTATTTTATATGTATAAATTTATCTATGAGCTTATGCTAACTCTGCTACTGTAGTTTTTGTTTGTATGTGTTACTGAAATGTACATTACAAATGTCCCGTCTTGCGAAATGTTTTATTATATTCATTATTTCGCTAGATTGATGAGCCTAAGCTTTTGCCAAATGTTTAATCATTCTATTCAACCAGGCAGTTATAATGGATTTTATGACCAATACGCTCTCGTGTCAACACTACAAAGCAGGACATTGATTGGCCCATCACTCTTAAAAATATGCCAATCAACCAAGCAGTAAAGTGGCCTTTCCCGTGACACTCCCGACTCTTCATGCATACAAACGTCCAATACGCAACGATCAGAATGATAAACACCTGAAGCCAAAATACTAATCCAGCAGCCTTCATACCTAATGCGCGGACATAAGACAATCCGTGAAATCACGCAACACCAATGTGCGAGGATTTGTTGTGCTGCCCTGCAGCTACTCTCTCGTGTGTTTTCGATTTGTGCCGTGTGTTATTTTGGCACGATGTCCGACGTTTCGTTCTTCCGCTCCTGACCAGCATGTGGAGCGAAACGTCAGACATCATGCCGGACAAACACGAGGTACACCCCGAAGACACGTCCGGGAGCTAAGGTCAAACGGTTTCGTGCGATGGCTTTTGAATGAAGTTGCAACAGCTGCATTTTCCTCTCCCGATTTCCCACTTTAACACTGATTCACAAAAGACAAATCCAAAATAATCGAGGGTTTGTTTTGGGTTAGATCGCGTAAATATAAATGTGTCGTTAAACCCTGCCACCACCCGTCACGTAAACAAAACATGCCAATTATGATCATTGGTTTTTTACCCTTCTATCTGGCAACAAAACTGACACCTTCTTTTACAAGGAGTCATGTTTACATAGACCACAATACCTGCAGTCATAATGCAAACAAAAAACATAACTCTGATAATGTATACACTGTCCTTGAAGTTAATTGGTCCACACCCGAGACAGCTTTCCTTAGAGCCTAGTCTCACATGGGTTGGACCAGATGACGCCAAAAGGCGCAGAGGTTCCAATGGTGTACATGCCAGTTGGTTACTAGTTCAGCACCCCCGTGTGTCGGAGAGTAAACCCGCGACATTTACACTTCGAGCACGACGTTTTCGCCAGTGATTACAATCGGCCGATCAACCTGGTGGCGGATTTAACGACTCAGTTATATTGACGCGATATAACCACCCCACCCCATCCCACAACGTCTATTATGGACCAAATTGGTCGCCAAAGCCGACGCGTTAAACGAATGAAACAGGCACACGAATGTGAACTAATGCCGATTGCCGGATTCTTTTTGCTCAACGCTCTCTCGCAACATTCGTCTCTGAGCCGAAAGTCCGATCGCTGTACTGGGTCGTCTGCTTCGGATTTTCTTTCTGCCCCTGCATCATTTCCACGCCTCTTCTCTCGTCGCATCCACCGTCTTTGTACCTCGCGCCGCCGCATCCTCCCACGTCACCCTCGGTCTCCCTCGACTCCGTCGGCCTTGCACTGGCGGCATCTTGCATCCACCTTCTCACCGCACCTTCTTTGTATTTTCCCCAAGGCTATTTGGTAAAAAAAGGACGAAAAATATATCGCGCGTGCTTGCACACTTTAACACCTCGTCGTTGGTTATTCTAAAGGAGCCTGGGCTCGAATTAAACTGCTGACATGTCAATATTACCGCAGTGTGGACCTCGCGGCAAGGTAAGCCACCAGTGGCCTCCCATCGCGCGGATTTTTTTACTTCCTAATCGCGCCTCGTGTCACCGTTTGTCGACACCCTGCCAGGGACCCATTTGCGTCTCATTTGTTCCAACTCATTGGTCTAACAAATGGCGCACTGTGAGCAGCTGTCCTTCCAGACGCATCCTCCCCACCGCCACGAGATTATCGACGTGGCTGAATATTTCCGAGCGTGGGCACGAAGACACGTGTCCGCTGCCACGACGCGCGCGCACACGACGCGCGCGCACACGACGCGCGCACACACGACGCGGTACAGGCGGCAGGGCAGGGCAGTCCGGCGCGTCGGGCGGGATTAGTCGCCAACTCGGGTTGCCACCTCCTCGCTACGAAAAACACCGGCACACGTCAAGGAAATTCATAATTATCTGTCGCAAGAGGTGTGAACTCCAACTGACTGAAACCCGTGATCTTTAATGTCTCAGGAAGGCTGCATCGGAATGGTTGGCCAGTTGCATTCATATGTTTCTGAAGGAAATCAAAGTACCCACATAAAATCCCACCTGCATGCGATGCTAATGCTCCTGGCCAAATCAGGAGAGGTGGCAACCCCTTATTGCCAATGGACGAGCACTGCTACGTTGTCATTGGTTTCCCGACCATCAAAGCACTCGGGGTCCGCTTGATCACGCGAGAAGGGCAGCGTTGCAGTTGTCATTAAATAAAAATGCAAGGGCACTTAAGTGTTCAAAATCGTCAAAAAGAACCCAGAGCCAGACGCATACTCTGAGTCAAGGGCCTTTTCGAAATTACGGACTAAGTTCTCGTGTGATTTCCAGTTTGAAGCAATCACGGTGCATAATGTAAGGGAGTCAGGATTAGACCCTGTCATGCTGGAGACAAACGGTTGACGAAAGGTAGAAATAATGAGTGTAAAGAACGACAGTTTTGGATTTTCCTACAAACCCTCTTGGTCTCCATTGGTAAATGTTGGGGGGTGCACACTGTACAATCTGGCAACCTGAGTTTGATTCCTGGCGAAGGCCAACATCAGTTGCGAGTAAGCTTCACCAATCCACATTGACCAGCGTGGTGATGTATGATGAATAACCCTCACGACTGACTGTAGAGAGACCATCGTCCAACAGCAAATTGACAATGAGGTGTACATTATAAGCGTGATACGTGATTAAACACTCCATTTGTTCCTTTGTTTTAAATATTTCTTACCCAATGTTCGCACTCTTAAATGAATACTAAATGTTGCATCAACAAATGTGTAAGTTGCGTCCCGCTTCGATGTTGTATTTTAACTTACTGATGTCCCATGAAGACGGGCCAATGCGCAAAACGTCACGGATTAAATCATGTTTGATTTAAAGGCAGTATTGTGAACAAATGTGTTGAATTTTGATTCAAAGCTTTCGTGACTGCAAGGATTCATATTCTTGGTTCTTTCGGTAAAGTCACGTAGAAGGGAAACAATAAAATAATTAATAAAAATATAAAACAATACAATTCTCACGACGTTTCGACTGCAACACAAGCAATCATCATCAGGTGTGAAATCCACAGCAAGACAATTTTTTAAAAGTGGCGTTTTTTTCTTAACGTCAGGACCACAGACAGCGATTTGGCAGTTGTTCAGATGGACGAGTCCATCTATGTTCGGAAAAGAGGAGGGGGGAGAGAAAGAAAATGGAATGCGGTCTGAAAGTTACCGTAAGCGTGAACATAATAAATTAAGACCCGAAATGGTTTATCAAATCCTTCCAATGATTGCTAAGCCAGAATCCATCGTTCATGAGGCTATCCACATATACAAATACAGAGAAAATTTCAACCGAGAAGATGGATTCTGGCTTAGCAATCATTTGAAGGATTTAATAAACAATTTCGGGTCTTAATTGATTGTGTTCACGCTCACGGTGACTTTCAGACCGCATTCCATTATCTTCCTCTCCCCCCTCCTCTTTTCCGAGCATAGATGGACTCGTCCATCTGGCCAACTGCCAAATCGCTGTCCGTGGTGCTGGCGTTAAGAAAAAAACGCCACTTTTTTCACATTTTCTTGCTGTGGATTTCACACCTGATGATGATTGCTTGTGTTGCAGTCGAAACGTCGTGAGAATTGTATTGTTTTATATTTTTCTTATTTTATTGTTTCCCTTCTACATGACTTTACCGAAAGAACCAAGAATATAAATGTGTTGAATGTTTTCGTTCACCGTGCTTGTGCAACACCGCAATGCGACATCGTAAAACAGCATGTATAATTTTAACTTGCTGTACGTTTAAAAAAAACTTTTGCAGTCCAAATGTGTAAACCTTTTATGACTTTAGTTAAAAGAAATAAAGGGATGCTATTGATCATCTCTCATTTTTTTACCATGACCTTAAAAAGGAAAACCATTACGGCTTCACGTGCAGCTGAATCAGCGTTGCTTTCCAACGGATGCCTTTCATCGTGTATCTTGGAAGAGATTGTTGGTTTGTGCTACTTAAAAATTAAATATAAAGACATAAACACACATTAATTATCCCTCATTAGCATGCATCCCTATTTAAAAAGAAAGCGGGAAATTTGTCGTCAACAGAATTTCAGGTTTAATTACAGTAAATCAAACGCATTCACAGTTGTCACGCGCTATAATTAAAATGGAATTTTCCTTCAAAGTGTACTCCAATGTATGTTTGCCATGTGGAATGCTGTTATTAAAACATTCCTAATGCCAACCGTGAAACCAGGTTACAAAGACAGAGCAATTTATAAGGGCCTGGCACATGCGAAATTAGATTAAAAGTGTCTTGGTTTGGCTCTGCGAGCTCCAAGTTCTTTGCCCAAGGGGCAGGTTCATGGCTTAAGCCCTCTAAAGATAGTATCTTTCTCACAGAGTGTACAGGAGGTTGTGGGTTCGATCCGAACCCTGACGCCTGTATATTTGGAGTTTGCGCGTCTCTCTCCAAATGATCGTGTGGATTTTTCTCAGGGTGCCTCCGGTTTTTCCTTACACATTTAGAATGAACATGTGTTGAGAGTGTTTGGCTGCTATACATTTCCACGTAATACGCCGCTTCGTTGAGCTATCATTCTTAAAAGGTCGCTTCTGAAAAAGAGTTATATAAGTGAGTGGGCCCTACCTGGTAAAACATTTTTTTAATAGTTATTGCCTCCAAAATCACTACCCCCACCTTCACCTGGCAACACCACACTCCATTGTGTAAGCAAAACTTGGTTCTATGTCTCTGCATGTAAATAAACACTTTCTTTGTCCATTTGGTTTTCCAGAATAGTATTATCCTTAATATGAAAAGATGTCGGAGGTGGTTTACCCCTTGTCTTCCTCAACAGTGTTTAATAGATGACGCCATCACTGGACTATGTTTAATATTATACGCACGCCCGAGATATGATACAATTACTTTTTTTCCCAAAAATGATGTTTGTCTCTTGCAACGAAATACATACGACACAATGTAGTGCTGGTCAAACTGCTTTGAAAGACACACAACAACAACCGCGGTTCGCCACTAAGTGGCGGTGACATCGCCATGGCGCTTGTGCCAGACTAGGTGCACCTTGAGGCCACGTGAAGTGTCGATGCAGATGCACCACCTGTGCACCCCACTGTGCCAACTGGCTGTGTTTTAGCTTCTGGCACTGTTCATTATTGTGAACATCGTTCCCTCTGCCCTCCGTTGTTTTGGAGGGCAACTGCCTCCAACTGCTTAGTAGGGGGCCGATATTGACACTGCTGGTACCAGTCATTGGCAAGTGCAATAAGCTCCACATCCGTCTTCCCACATAAGTGCATCTCTTCTCTAGCCAATGCTGCGCCTGTTTAACCAAGCTGCTTTGCCATGCGATGGCTGGACATGAAACTATATGCCCCAGCCAATGCTGTGTAATGATTGCGGGCAACCAAGGCAGTTTCCATCTACTCAGCAACCCGCGACCACTGCTCACCCTTGCAGCATTGCACGGCTTTCCGAACCTCCGAGCGAAAGCTGCAGCAAGCCTCCTAGTTTGTGGACGTGGGATGTTGTAGACGGGTCAGAGCCGGCCTGCAGCTTTCTCCCAGCTAGCACAGCGCCTTCACCATCATTGGGGGGCTCATCTTCGTCACACGAGTCACAGCACGACTTGCCCTGAATACAGCCACTGAGTGGGTCTTGTGCATCCACTGAGAAAGGACTCGAGCACTGGAAAATGCGAGAGAGAGAGAGACTGAGGAAGCACCGTGCCATCATTTGTCTTGAGACTCATTGAGATTTTCCCAGGCAAATAACTAAATAAATGGGTGTCAATAAGTAAAGACAAATTAATGTTATCAAAATAAAAAAATTGTCAGTGTTTGCTAAAAAAACTTTTACTAAAATGTAATCCGTGGTATGTGTTGCCCAAACTTACATAGATGTAATCTTGAATTGAAGCTTTCGTTACACAGATGCACCTTCCATCACCATCAATGGACGAAAACTAAAGTTGCGTGTGAATACATAGCAACGTGAAGCAGAAAGCTGCGTTGTAAATAGAAACATATTTTATATTCAGAATACGTTGTTGATTTTTTTTTATGAATTATCCAATAGCAGTTGTGGCACATTCTGTAATAATTAATGTTGAAGCCAATTATTATTTGGAATCAAGGTGATTATATAAATAATCCATTACCTTGCTATTGGTACAGAATGTTTAAGCCCACATTAAATACACATAATTGTGTACGTGTTTTAATATAATCCATTAATTCTTAGTAAATACCAGCAGGATTACACAGGTTCGGTACATTTAACCTGTATATTGACAATTTAAATATTTGAACATCACCGCGTAAGATTGTGCTCACATAATTTAACTAAAACCCACGGTGTTTTCATGTTTTTCCAGAGGAGGTTTCCATGAATAAATGTGTATTAATATACCCCCAATTATAAATGTTTTCAACTCCTAAGCCTGCCTACGGGCGCACGTTAACTCCTCTCTGAGCAATCTACCTAAAAATTATCGTGTGAGGGTACAAAGAGGACATTAATGAGCCCAGCGCAGCATCCATGTCACGGATGAGTTACCGGATGCAAGAAGAAGTTAGCGAGAAAAGAACACAATGATATTTCTATGACTTATATTCATGCTTGAATTTACAGCCTCGCAATAATGAAAATTCAGAGTGAGAAAGCTCATTGCATGCAGACTGGTATTTCGCAGCATCTTAAATCACTATCGCGCAGCAATCACGACCGCACAATACATGATTGTGAACTCAAACTGTCCTCTTGCTCCCGTAGAAATATTAACACGTTTTAAAAAAAAAAAACGACACAAAGCAGATGTCAAGCGCTTCCAATTATCAATAATGAAGCCACGGACTAGGGCGACGATTGTATTACTGGCATCCGTCGCGGACGTCAAAAGGGTTAATTTTTAAGCGCCGGCTGAGATTGCCGACTCGAACGCGAGAGATAAAAGGCCAGTTTGATCCAAACTGACTTCGCACCTCACGGGTGAGGCCTCTCGGGACGAGATCAAGCGCGGTGGCGTCTCCCACCCGGGCCCCCGGTGAAGCGAGCGTGAATCAAGGCCCTGCGAAGGAACGTGGCCACGAACAAGTGACCCCCCACCCACCTCTCTCTCCAAACCTCGATCCCTCCCCCCCCCTCGCCCTCCGCGCCGCACCTCCCTCCGGAGATCGTTAGTCTTGGCCTGTGATGCCGGTGTCGGCGCCGAGATGCGGCTCCTCCGGCGACTGACGCGTGCCTGTCTCTGAGCCTGAGGGTCGTGCACGCCGCGCATCGAATGCGCCGCGCGGCCGTCGCGACGAGTATAAGGGTTCATCAAAAGGGAAGAGCACGCTTCGGTGTACCCGCGTGTGTGTGGGGTTTTTTGTTTGTTTGTCTGTCCGGAGAGGGGGCACACAATCCGCCAGGACGTGTCGTCGTCTCGTGGTGGGAAGGAGAAGACGGAGAGAGAAGACTGTCTCTCTCACGGACTGAATGGAGAGCTACAATCACGTGTAAATGTGTCGACTCGTGGTGAGAGTTGTAGATGTCAAAAAAGGCAAAAACGGCAGCGCTGGGTGGGACGTTGTGTGCATGATGGGGGGTGGGGAGGAGGATAGGGCCGGTTACCGAGACTGGCATTGGAGTGGTCTCCACGCGTGCTGAGACTCACGTAAAGACCAAAGGACCAGATGGAAGGATCCTGTCGGGAACATATCTTTGAGGTCACGCGACTCCTGCGAAGCAGCCGCGCTATATGTCAGAGGGTAGAACATATTTCTTGGTGTGGGTGGCATCAATGGCTTTGGCCACGATGACATCTTTGGTCTTGATCTCGAGCGGCGTACTCACACTATGCAACTGACAAACGCCACCAGGGGACGTTAATCTCCTGGAGTGGCTTACACATTCCCGAGGAGAGCAACAAAAAAGGACAATCCTGGGAAAACCGCGACAGTTTCAGCAGAAGTCTGCATTCGCATCCGTGCGGAACGCCTCTCTGAGTCTACGCCGGCCACTTACTGGGGCGGGGGGCTATATATACACGGAGCAGCGTGCCGAGTGACAGATACCGAGGAGGTCGTCTTTGTGTGAAACAAAAAATACGGTGCGCAAAGCCTCGACGAGCAAAACCTTCATACCACGAACGAAAAGGCAATGGGACTTGTGGCACGGTCGCGTGCCCCGAGTTTTTGTTTCTACGCAATAGCGGGATTCCAGCGTAGAACCGCGTCTCCGTACATGTATGCAGAGTATAAACTCTAAATGTGTTTTAGTACATCGGCATTCGGATTTCAAAACCAACATTATCTATCAGCATTAGTTCAAGCAAACAAACTCTGGACCGGTTTTGATCATCTGGGTCTCATTAACAGAGTCAGGCTTGTGAAATGTGATGGACACAATTCAACATTTTAATGAATCTGCCTTAATACCATCCACTTTTGAGCTATTCCACAAATGTGTAGCAAGTAGGGGTGCAATGGGCCTGTTTTTATGTGGATTTGGGGCACGCAAGAATTACAAATTCCGGAATTTCCACAATTTTTATCCGGAATCGGCCGTCATTTGCGCTTTAAAAGTGGCGGCATCCTGGCAAAAAATTCCCGCATGAATCAAGTCCTCGAAACAGCACTCCAGTCCTAATTAAAAATCCATTTCATACAATTAATTTACAATTAATTTTCATAATTACAGTTTCAGGCAGTGTATTTTAAAATGGGTTTGGCGTTAATTAGGCATGATCGAGTTGATGTTTACTTACATTAATTCCGTTTAATAGGCTAGAGCACAGGAATACTTCAGTGGTGTCGACACGGCATACCCAACTCAAAGATATATATATATATAAATACTTAAATAAGTCAAATCATATTTACCAATACTACAGCATTGCACCAAAAGTCATACTTGTAATCTTGGCTTAAGTTCTCTGCAATATTTAATGCCCCAACCTCAACTCCAACTCTCCACCATTCCACCGTCTCCCCCTCGCCACCACAACAGCGGGGTGAGCTGCAGGGAAATATTCAAAATGTTCCAGAGCTCAGACCTGTACAGACAGCTCGAGTTGAAATTAAACCCTGGATGTAGCGATAAAATACAAGTTCAGAAACCATCATATATTCTTGGGTCAGATGGCTGTGTCAGGTGGAGGGTGCCCGACACACGCTTTGCAATGCACGATCTGACCCAATCATCAATTGTGAATCATAACAATGGTCGCAAAAAAACTCCGTGTTACGAGTGCAGAACACAACGTGAAATTATTCACTTCCCTGAATAAAATCATTTATCTTTGAAATATTACACCTTACTCCAGGACCACTGCGCGTCTTTGGCAAGTCTCACCCACGGGCATCGCCACACCGCGCAGTTTGCCGACAAGAGGGCACGCTGTCGCTCACGTGGGCCGTGCGAACATCCATCGGTGGTTGGCGTGGTGGTGATGGGTCATATTCCAAGTCATACGTCGTGAGCCGCCACGTCACGTTGTCTCGGCTGGCCATACGCTCGCTCGCTCGCTTGCAGAGAAGGGCGGTTCGACGTACGGTGCGGCGTTTCATTCGGCGTGATGTCAGGCAAGCTGCTCCCGCTGGCTTGGCTCTTCCCGATGTCTCTAAGAGAAGAGGAAGAAGAGGAGGAGGAGGAGGGCGGAGGGAGGAGGACTCAAAGCAGGCGGCTCTCACTGTCCAGCGGTTCCTCCGGCGTGTGCGTTACTGCCGAGCCGTGCAGGTCGCGTCCTCGGTGGCTGCGCGTAGTTCTCGTAACCCTCCGCTGAACTTGGTCGGTGGACCATCATCAACAATACGCCTCAGCTGCAGTTCGGGTTGCCAAGAGGACCACAGTGGTGGGAGTTGGCCGCACAGAGACCTCGCCCTGTGACCGGAAGCTGTCCAGCAAGTCCCACAGACGGCGTGGCAGCTTCAAGACAGCTGGACGGACTGTATCATCCACGCTAGGGCACTGGTTTGGTTGAGATTTCCCCTCTCTTCCTCCTGCCAGGCGGTCTCTCCCAGCGGTGAAGGAGCAAGAATGAGCCTGCACAATCCTCCGTCAAACTAGGGAGACGCGACCCCCCCCCTCAATGCAATTGTTACAATTGTATCATTAATCAAACGGTAATTGCCGTATTTCTAAAGACAGTAAATTGGCTGTGTCATCCAAATTTAGATTATCTGGTTCCTTCAGGGCTTATGGAAATGCGCCATTAGTTTGTGTGGAGAAAATTGCGCGTTCGGATCTAAAATTAACGATCAGAAGGCAGTTAGCCCGAATAATCCAGCAGCCGTTACGATTTCGGCGTCTCGGCACAAATGAGGGTAGGTGCAATGAAGTCTCCTGTGATTTTGCCACAAGAGGAATGACCTTTCACTCTGTTAAACAAGGCAGAAAGCCAACACCTATCCACGCGGACAGCAGCCGGCGCCGTGGTAATTGGTTTAATGATGAGCCCATCTCTGTGGGCATTTTCCAGCATTAACTTAAGTACCGGGTTTGATGGACAAACATAGATGAGGAGAGGGAGATAAAACAAAATCATGCTTTGGACGGCTTATTTAAGCTTAGCAACCTGTTCGTTGTGACATTCTTCAAAAGGAAAAACAAAACGGCGGGCGAAGAAAAAATCTTTACCAAATCCCCAAAAGCGGCACTGATAAATAATGTTTCCTATTACCGCGTGGCAGCTTCTGGTGCCACCAATCAACTGTGCAGGTGAACGATCGATACGGCCCATGATCGCTGTTGCGTTTTGTCTCGGGCAGAAATGTGTTGGGGAACGACGCCTCCATCAGCATCAGCGGGTTACTAATTGCCGCCCCGTTTGCTGCAGACATTCGATAAACAGCAACGAAAATAAACCTTGAGCACTGGCGGCGGTCGACCGGACTCGGCTCGATGTTTACACTTTCGGTATCGTTTCTGAAAGTGTGGACATGTTGATACGTTTTTTGTTTGTTTTGTTTTGTTTCCCATCTTTTCACAAGATTGGCTTAGAATGTGATGACTACATGGGCCAATATGTCTTGTTTTTGAGAGACTGAAAAAGGAACTACAATCGACAGATATGCCTCTTTAAACGTCCTTCTGTATACATTTTCGCCATCAATTGTTAATGCATGCTTTTTATATACGTGTATAGAAATTCACCAGCTGAGCTCAAAAGTATTGAAAGTTCACGGCCAAAAAACTTAATGCGAAATGAAACTCTTTAAATGTTACAGTTTGTTTGTTTTGGCGTCACAAGGTTTTCCGTAACCTTTAAATACACAGGAGCGCCATACGCAGCAGGCTCAGGACTGAACCAGCAGCCACTCGTTGTGTAGAATTCGTTTAATAGTTTTTATTGGTATTCCACTTGTTTACCTAGAGAAATCTTAAGTCTGTATGTCTCCCATTTTTTTGGAGGATCCTGCAAAGCTATAGTAGTAGGGGGGGGGTCATGCATGATTGCTATTTATAATTTCTCAAGTTAGTTATTTGTGGTGCCATTTTTCGATTGTGGTTGTTGTGAGCGTCACTCCTCCGCTCTCCGTTGTTAATGTTGGAGGGCGACTGCCTCCAACTGCCCAGGGACATTCTTCTCGAGCCTCCTCCACAGAGGCCAATCGTGACACCGCTGGCAACAGTCATTGGCAAGTTAAATCAGCTCCACATTATTGTGCACCACGTAAATTAATCTCTTCTTTAGCTCATACTGCACCCATTTAGCCCCCTCTATCCAACCAATTAGAAGCGTATTTGGCATGCGGTAGCTGGGCATGCAGGCTACATGAGCGAGCCGATGCAGCCTCGCCTGCCAGAGGAGATCACTGATGGGATTGTCTACAGATCTTTCAAGGATCTGTGAGCTCCTTGCACAATCAAGTCTGTTTCAACCCAGGATGGATCGTAGGCAGGCAGTCTGAATATGTCAAACCGGTGCAGATGTTCCTTTAAAGGGCATCACCTTTTGCAAGCAAAGATAATGGAGGGCATTCATGTGGCTGAGAATACCTGGAGCTTCGTATGGAGCGATAGGCCAACTAGCTTCTACACAGCGTCACACAGTTGATGGAAAGATAATGCCACTCAACTGCCCCATCATTCATGGGGAGTTGAGGGATGTGAGTGTTGATGACATAAAATACCCAGGTAGGTGCTTTGTTATTATGGAGCTGATGGTAAGGCCCCATCTCTTCGTAGCAGACACCAGCTTCAGCGGTAATGTGTCCAACTCCTTCTCAGAGTGAGCAGCAATTACCAAATCATGTGTATAGCATTGGTTGAGCAATAGAGAACCATTTCTTAACTGGACCCGACCATTAATCAGCCTCCCCTTTTATCTTTACGAGATGGAAATTCCTGCGCTACAACCATGAGAAGCTTCTCGAACTATTTTGTCAAAGAAGATTTGAGAAAATGGCCAAGGACTCCGAAATCATGAAGAATAACTCAGAGCACTAGCCTGTTGATGGTATCATAGGCCTTGACCAGTTCAATAAAGCAGAGATATAGGTCATGTTGAAATTCCCTACACCATTGCTGTAGCAGACAAACAGAGATAATGGCGTCCGCGCAAGTCCGCGTGGTCTGAACCCACAATGGGGCTCTGCAAGCCTCTCCTCAGCGTGCTGCCTGGCAAGGCGATGTTGAATAATCCTTGCGAGGACCTTTCCCGGCACACTGAGGAGGAAGCAGTTGTCGCAATCAATGCGGTCCCCCTTTTTTGTAAAATTGAGGACCACCGGGGCATCCTTCCGATCCTGTGCCGCTCCCCCTGTGTTGCACCACACACGCCGCACAATCAGCACGCACACATTCACACAGTCGACATACACTGTCGGCACACACACACAGTCGTCATACACTGTCGGCACACACACACACAGTCGCCATACACTGTCGGCACACACACAGTCGTCAGCACAATGCGCAGCCAGCACGACACGCCACTCTCCAAACTGTGGACGTAGCCCCACAATCAGTGCCCTACCACCGCCCGCAGACGTAGCGGCCACTGCAACCTATTGGGCTGCATAGGGAAAGTGGCCCAAAGGACGTTAATGTCAGGACTGAGACAGAAGAGGCTGTTTCCGTGTCTCAATATTGCACACTTAGCAAGGGTTCATTGTAACAACACAAATAATTGGTCCGGGACCGGTTCTCTCATCTGCCTGGCTGGGACTAGCTGCCCGGGTAATTTCGCCGATCGTACATTACGGTTGGAATAAACCTTCACAATGAATACACTTTTGCGTGGATTGCAAACACGTGTATGTTTGCTGAAAGCCGTTACAATGCCCCTACCTATATTATTGCGTATTCAATCACGCAACATCACAGAGCGTGCCACTGGACATTGTAAACAGCTTTGCCAACCTTCTTGGTTCTTTCGGTAAAGTCACGTAGAAGGGAAATAATAAAACGATAAAAATAAAACATAATAAAATAATTCTCACGACGTTTCGGCCACAACGCTGTCTTCCCCGACAGACCTGTTCTTCACCTGAGGACGGCTGCTTGCGTTGTGGCCGAAACGTCGTGAGAATTATTTTATTATGTTTTATTTTTATCGTTTTATTATTTCCCTTCTACGTGACTTTACCGAAAGAACCAAGAAGATGAATCCCTGCAGTCACGAAAGCTTCAAATCGAGCTTTGCCAACAACAACAACAAAGACCGCCCGTGCATCCTGTTGGGGAAAGTGCCGTTTGCCAGCACATGGCAAGGTCGGCGCTGAGCAGGAGGAGGAGGCGTAACCAGGACAACGCCTGGACGTCTTTGTCTCTCTGGTACTGGTTTGAACACACTCTAGAGATGGCTCACCTTTCCGTTTGCAGCCTACGTATGTGCCAAGCACGAACGCATTTGATTTGGAGCACTGACTGAGAAGGAGACATTGGACAGGGTGCACGCTTGGACGGAGGAGCACGTGGTCCAGAGAACTCACGCGAGCTAGACTCCGGTATGCTTTGACTGCTCGGGAAATTCTGCTTGGGTCGGGGACGCATTGCTCTAAGGGACAACTTCTGTGGTTAGGCTAACGAGGGAGGAGCAGTCGATGGAGGGCAAACAGTCAGTGCGTGGACGGAAAACGGAATCAGCCTCGTGTCGTGGTGCCGAGATGGATTGTTGCATCGAGTGACTCTGGGCGTAATTGCGGCAGCTTTGGGGAGACCTTCATCCAGCAGTGGAAAGATCGTGACTAATGGTGATAACGACTCACAAAGAACAGTGTTTCACTCCAGGGGGTTGTGAAGGGTGGGAGCCATGGATGAAGGATGTGAGCAAAGAAAATGGATTACTGGGCTCGCTCACTGTTGTTATAATCATCATCGTCATCATCATCGTCGTCCTGCATTATCGCAATGCATGTCCCCCGATGTAGCCGAGCGTGAGATGAACTGCCTGCCCCGATGCGCTCTCGCCTGGTTTAAGTAAGACCCCGTGCCGCCTGCATTACAGCACGCGCACGCAATCACAAAACCCGTGTATTCAGATGTCACACGAATGCGCAATGCATTGGATTTTAATTGGTTTTAATTAACAAATATCACACACGCTAAAAACCCCGCTTATTATCAATTTACAACTGAGCACGTGGGGAGCTTGTGAGTCTGCGGTGCTGTCGCCCTCCAGTGTGAATTACCGACAGTGCAGGGGACGTTTTGGCACAATACAACCGTGTTAAGTGTCTTCTTCTTTTTTTTTACTTCCAACTAAATTATTCACACGATCTGCGCGTTTTAGAAAAAGCAGAATTGCTGTCAGCTGTGCCACTGCGCGTCAGCTAATGTGGATTGTGAGACTCAGCCACATTAATGCGAAGAGGCCCCCAAGCAAAATAAGCACGCGCATGCACATCCCTGTCTCGTTCCACTGCTGGACTAAGGCCTATCCGAGCCGTTGCCATCACGCGTGGGTTTTTTCCTCCGGATACCCCCAGTTTCCTCCTCATTCATTGGCCGATAACACCTTAACATAGAGAGGGCTGCAGAGCTCAGACACTTGTTGGCACCGGCTCATAACGCTGCTGCCTTGCCGCTTTGTCTGTGGCTCTTCCTCGCGCCTCTGAGTCGCTCTCTCTCTCTGTCTCTCTCTCTTCGCGGCCCGTCACAAGTTGACATTATTGCCAACAACACCGCACGCAAACTGAATATCCGCATTCGATATTCGTGACGAACGTCTCTCCACAATATGTTTTTCTCCCCCTTGGTGGCTGCTACTCCATCGTGCGTCTCGATCCCTTTCCAGTGACGCGTCCTGCCTAAACCCACGCACAGTCAAAAGCACACCTCTGACCTGCGTGTGTTCTCCACTCCACGTGGTCCAAAAAAAACTCTCTTCTTTAAACCGGTATGCCACCTTGTTTAATTGAACCTTTTATTTCCCCAAACATACTTCGTCAAATATGTGGACGATTAATTTTAAAGTAACTGAGTTTTTAAGAATAAATATCTGCACACACACACACAAACCCCCGATGAGAGATATAAAAGTTTTGCCCAATATTATCAAAGTTGCGCGCGTGTTGGATGCAAGCACACACTTCACCCATCAAGGCAGATCGATAGCGCGAGGAGGCAAACGCTCACAGGCAAAGCCAGGGGTCTAATTGACAGAAGTGAAAATCTATCTGTTCCAAATGTAATCGCCCGAAACGGGGAATTCCCGCTGTGCAAATGTTCACATTTGTAATGCACTTATTTAGCTTCCAGCGCGGTGCGTTGGGAGGGTGGATTGGACGCACGCGCACGAGTCGATGCGCCGAGTCAACACAGTTGCATTCGTCACGTGGAGGCGCGGCCGCAGTGGGGGCGTGGAGGAAGCTTAAGCGAACGAAGGCAAAAACTCAGAGCCCCCAATAACTCAAGCCCCCCCCCCACCCCCGAATTTATGATAAAAAGGTATACGTGCGCTCTGAATATCCACTGCTGGATGAGGGGGGGGTCCCATACAGCGAGTGTCCTGTGGCCATGGATCAGCACCCACCAAACATGACGGGCGTTAAAGGCTCGTGGCGGGCAACGTTGCGGGCAACGGAGAGCAGTGCAGCAAATTCCATTGTTGTTGTGATGCGCTTCTAAGCTCCCATGTTTCTCTTCCCCCCCCCCTTTGCCAAGCCCCCACTGACCGCAGTGTTGACGTACGGTCGTATAGCCCCCCATGACACCCACGTGGCATGGATAGGCCCTCATCCAGCAGTGGGTTGACAAAAGGGCTGTCTGTACATTCGCATGGGCCATAGCATCCTCTGGGCGGACGGATCGAGCATCAACCTCTGGCACATCCTGCACGTGAGCGGCACGCTTGGGTCGGAGGAGCCAGAGAATAACATCGCGTTGGTGTTCGTAGCGCTGAGGAGCAGTATTCGGGCATCCAGTTGACGTTGAACATCATCTAAGTCCTGTCGTCGAAGTTGTTGTAACGCCGTCAGAGCTGCGGCCATCAGAATAACGGCAAATGTGCAGAGCGCAGGTTGGAGATGCCTCGATTGTTTGATGTGCACACACAAAAAAGCAGGATATGGCCAAGCGCAGAGTGCCGTGGAAGTAATTTAGTAAACAGGGATCCTGTCAGATGGTGTGTTATTAACGGAGATAATTTTAAATTGGGCAGATTAGTATTTGCAAAAGCCAGTTGATGGCGCAAACTGAAACATGTCGGTGTGTTAGCTTTGACAACATTACACTCTCCGATGCTTTAGACAAGTCGAGGAACAGGATGGGACAATGACGACGAGATTCGAGGCTGGTGAAGATGAAGGCAAGGCTATAGAGAGAGAGAGGCTGCGCCGCATTTTTTTTAATCGAAATCCAGATCGCTTAGGATGGAACAGGGCATAATCTGAGATTGCATTGCTGATTTTAAGATCGTCTCAAAGATCGTGATGAGAGGGGAGAGCGTTTAAATATGGCGGTAACAGTTGGGGTCGTCTGTAGCACCACCTTTGTGTGTAATTGTGTATGCTGAACTTATTTTGCACCGTTTCGTAGCCAAGCGTGCCAATCGGAGGTGCGGGGCACACGACATCCAGAAAGGATGGATGCTTCTAGAATGGAAATGGGCTATCAATTTTCCAAGGTGGATGGACAACGTTTTAGTTTCATGGCTTATTGTTCAGCTGAGTTGCCTGCTGCTGTGTCTTGTACTGCGCTTTAAGATCCTTGATCTAGGTCGACTCAGCCCTCAAATGGCTACCTGGTGCTGTGTGTAAACACCGCCACTGGGGATGCAAAGGCGATCGGGCGTGGTGTTGGCCATCCACCCCCGATCGTGCACCGTGCCGGCTTTCAGAGGTGCTCGCAAGCAACGCCTGCCCCAAAAAGTCCGTTAAGGCTACGAGGGAGATCGTTGTAAGATCCTTAACGGGAGGCGCTTCGTGAAGATTATTATCGTCATCATGATGCCACGTGTGCAGTGCCAGGACCCCGTCAACAGCGTTTGTCACGACAGCGTCCAACGCTCGCGAGGCAAAGACCCCCCCCCCCCCCCCCCCCAGTAGTTCCACACAGCTCGCTCAGCTTCTGGGAGGACGGCAAGAGGGACACTAATTCCTTCAAGAATCAATAAATAAACAGCCATTCACAAGACGGCTGGCCTTGTTTGTTTCTTTGTGCCACACCCCCGGAGTACACGACGTTACACATCGCTCACGGCCAGCCGGTAATGGTCGAGCGTGCCATGCGAAGTCTTGCGACGCCTGCCCGCACGAGGCAGCCACCACTCCGCTGCCGGCCCTGCATGTCAGACCCCGAACCCGCAGTGCGAGGATGGAGAGAAAGTCATTTCGAGATCTTCGGGGGCGCCCCCAAGCAGCTGAACGGCTGAAGGGAGCCTCCGGATTTGTGTGTGAGAGAGAGAAAAATATTAATTATGGGTGCATAAAATATCCTTGGGTTTTTTCGGTAAAGTCACGTAGGTAAAAAATATAATAAAAATTAATAAAAGTAAAATTTTATTTTTTACCTACGTGACTTTACCGGAAAAAACCTAAGAGTATGAATCCTTGCAGTCACGAAAGCTTCAAATCTAGAAGCATAAAATATCAGCTCAAATTCAAATCCGAATAATAATCGGAAGACACAACGAAGCCCAATGAATCTCTCTCACCTCTCTATCTTGTCAGCATCGTTTTCTCTTATCTCACTACGCCGCTAACTATTGTCTATTTCTCTTTAATCGTCTGCCATACATCTACAACCTTTAGTCTCGATGTATCTCTTTATCACTCCACATGTATCATTTTGCTATATCTCTTCAATCATCTCCTGGGATGTTTTTTTCAGAAAAACGTCTGCTGTTACAGCCCCCCAATGAGGGCAGCAGCACCACTGCCGTCCGTTCCGCTGCACCCACCTAATCCGTGCATCGCAAGGCAGTGCGGGACAGCGGTGGGGAGAGACGTTCAGGACAGCATTGCCTGGTCCGTGCCTTTGGTTCCTAGACAATGTCTGTGCCGTCTGAGCCAAATCGCGCCGAGATGAGATGTAAATATTTATCTGTGTGATCTCACCCCCTTCAGCGCGACATTATCCGGTATTAATCGCACATGTTGGTTGCTACTGGATGTATTATTCATTTCCAGAAGCGACGCGTTTTAATGTGTAAAGAATGTCTCGTGGCAAAAAAAGAAAGAAAATACCCAATAAGGTGGACCGTGTCTTCCGTATATTCTGCCGAAGCACGCGCAGCATTTTACAATGGTTATGGCTACATTGCGATAATGTTAAATGATAAGTTCATTATAATGACCGTTAACTTCTACTGCGTGTGTGTGTGAAGTGGTCTTTTTTTCACTTCAATGCAACATTTTTGTGCTACATTTGCAGCATATTAAATGTATTTCTTGTGCAAATATTAAAACAAGCAAGTTACACGGTGTCAATTTATATGCAGCGATGTCAGAACAAAACGACTGTCAGATATGAGGCCTGTATTATGTGTACTGCTGCTGTAGTGTAACGCTTAGCAGACTGGACTTGCAAAGCAGCAGTCGCCAGTCCAACTTCATACGCTACAGTAATTTTGCTGGAGCAGTCACACCTGATGACGGCTGCTTGTGTTGCTTCCGAAACGTCGTGATTTCATTTAGTCGTTTTATTTTGGCACTGAACTTGAAACAATGGAACAAGTGTTTTAATCCCCCCCCTGCACCCCATCTCTGCCCACCCAGCGATATAAATGAGCATCAACGCAGTCAATCGACAGGTCGCTTATGATGGGATAAAGTATGAGTACTGCCACCTCTTCCCCAGATGGCGAGTTAGCATGAAAAGAGTCGGGAAAATACCCCCCAGAGCTCCCGCTAGTGGATGGCCTTCTACCAGCCGTGGCGTGAGAAAGCAATTGCAGGACTGCACCTTTACCTATTAATCGAGTCATCAAATCTTTCAAATGGTGAAACTGCCGTGACGGTTTATACTTACCCAACGAGATGTTGTTGGAGTGGGGGAATTTTCTCTCAACATAAACGTGGCTATCGGAACAAAATGCCGATTATTTCCGGACAGGATCACAGAAATGCTAAATGTGAACATTAAATAAACTGCCTGTGGGTTTTATCTCCATAACAACGTTAACGCAGGGTATTACTTTTCCACGTGACTTTTGGGGTCATTGGGGATAAGCACCAATTGTGGATAAGAGGTTCAGTGTTACACATATATATGTGTGTAATAAAGCTCTTTGAGGCAACTTCTGGATTTCGTCTTTTGTTCAACTTATCTTACAGTTTACTCCACGCTGCTCATAGGCAGCGTGAGAGGGACAGATATAAAGAGAGAGACGCACTGCCACGTGGCAACTCGGAGCCCCGCTCCCGCGTGGCCTCCCCCCTCTGTTCGTTCCCGTTCTGACCCAGTGTCGTTCGTCTCCACCCCTATTTAATACCCGGGTCACGTGGTACGTTTCCGCCAATCCTCGTTAGCCTGCATGGAATCTTCCAGGCTCCCTCGTAAGCTCCCGGGACCACGCCCCTGACTCATCTCCCCATTGGCTGTGGCCAAAGCCAGCAGAACCAATCCTTACAGCTGTCACCTTTCCATCACGTCAGGGCCATGCCCCTAGGCTTCCCCCCATTGGCTGTAAACCAGGACCGGCAGAGCCAATCACCATGACGAGTTGTGATACGTCAGTGAGCCGGATATATCCTCATATTACATTACATGTGTATATATTTGTGTGTAGTGTAGCGGTTAGCGCGCTGCGCTACGAACCTGGCGACCCGGGTTCGATTCCCGCTCACGGCCAACACCAGTGAAGATTACCTGAACCGGTCTCCCCTAGGTCGACTCAGTCTCAAATGAATACCTGGTGCGATGTGTAAACATCGCTACTGTGGAGACAAAGGCGGCCGGCCGTGGTGCTGGCCACTCACCTCCTCGTGTGCCGTTCCAGCCTTCATCGGCGCTCACTAACAGCACTTACCCCAACAGCCTAGTAAGGCTATGCAGGGGATCTTTGTCTTTGTGTATAAATATATACAGTATATGTATTGGGGACTTGATTTGCCAATATTAACATTTTCACAATGGTAGACTATAGTAGGTGGCACGTGACTAGTAGCCAGCCACAGCCATAGCTATACTGGATGTGGTGTGCCGTGTTCATAATATAATCCTGATTGCTGGTAAACTGAAATAGGTGGCGCGTGACGAGTAGCCACAGCCAAAGAGAGCGATATACTGGATGTGTTGTGCTGGTGTGGAATAAAATACAAGTAGCTGGTAAATTGGAGTAGACGAACGGCAAGTAGCCACGGCTACAGACGAAGCTATGCTCGGTGTGGACTTTCTTTCTGGGGAGCCGTGCCAGACAGATCTGGCTGGAATTAAGCCGCGTTTATATCACGATACCAGTATGCAATACAACGTAGATTTAAATAGCTTCTAAATACAACCACATCTCAATATTCCATACAGAAACAGAGGTACATGGGCATTATCAAAACATGTATGCCTGTTTACCCAAGAAATCCTCAGTGAGTCTCAAGACTCCTTTTCAGGAGGGTCCTGCACGCATTCGAGGGGCAAGGTTGCTGCTGTGCGTAATCGCAATCGAGTAAAAAACAAACCGAGACGTTTATTTACGTATTTGTATTGTGCTTTAAGTATGGGTCCTGCCAGGCGAATGCACAGCGGTAGCGATATATCCGCAGCGATGCTTCACGTGAAATATTGCAAGGGCAATATTCCTAGCGGACAAGAAGAAAAAAGCAATAAAAAGAAGCCTAGAGGACATTCCATTTAATCGTCCTACGAGACCCCCATAACAAATTTAAACAAATCCTCTAGGAATCCTAAATGCATTTTCTAGGAATCAAATAGGAATTTGGAACCATTGTGGAATATTCAATGAGAATGTTGAGGTCGTGTATATATTTCCTGTAAGGAATGGATGCTTCTCCAGTTGCATTTGCGGGACCCCCTAATGAGACAGCCATGCAAGCTCCCTCCTGTTTAGCAGCGCATGATCTTACCATCGTTTTCATAGGAAATCAGTTGCTTCATTTGCCTTGTTAATGATAGTGTTAAAGAACGTAACAATAGACCGCTTGCCTGACGTGTACGCGTGCTGACGGACAGTCAAGAAGTGTTTTAGGGGGGCTTTGGTTGGTGCAGGGAGGCCTCAAAGACGATTGGTTACGGCCGGAGACTTCAGCTGACTGGAAGAGAAATTCCAAGTTAAAAAGGTGGGGAAACGAGGGTGGACTGTCGGGGGCTAACGGTTGACAACCATCAGAGAAGGAGGACGAGGATTGACGGAGGAAAATTGGGGTGAGCGAACCTTCGAGAAAGGGGGCCTCGAGGAATAGACGAAGCTCCAGCGTCAAGAATAGAAGACCGAACTTAAGAACAGTGTTGGTGTCCACAGCAAAGGCTCTTAGTAAAGCACGAACGTGCGTTGGCGTCACTGCAGTAGTGCACTACGACACAATCACTGATACCCCAGACGCAAAGTGTCATTACCGGCAAACCGACCTCTTCTTGTACGAGTCCCTCGCCCTTTCCAGGCCGTTGAGGCCATGACCGTTCCCTTCACCGACATCTCCTTGCGGTCGTCTCTCCGCTTCTCTATCTCTGTCCGTCGCTGCATCCTTGAACTGGGCCAGCTTCTATCCCGCCCAATGTTCGACGTTGGACTCCCAGTGAGATCGTGGTCTTCCCTCGCTTCCTCAAGCACCTTGGCACGTCCATTCTATCGCCATCCTCTACAGCCGATCCCAATTCCTCCTTGTAACGTGCCTGCAATAGTGCAGTTGGCTCCACTTGACCTGAATTTGTAGGCCTTGAGTCTTTGTGATATCTCTCTGGGACTGCTCTTTGTGATAACTGTTAAGAATTATCCAGAAGGCGTTCATCTCAAAGAGCGGCTGACCGCCCTGTGCATACATCCCAGAATGCCTCAGCAACATTGTGTGTGGACCAGGTCCAAGGCACCGCACGCGCTGGTGCTGGACCCCGAATGGAATGTAGCGATGTCTCTGTCGTACCTGGCAATCAAGATCAAGCTCACGTAGACACACATATGTGGCAGTACAGAAAGTTGGTTAGTGGACCATCTGGGGAGTGCGATCACGCTCGTGCACATGGCGGTGAGCCGTCTCTGATTACTCTGTTTTCACGTTGTAGGCACAAGTGACGATCTTTCTTCGGGTGCTCCAGTTTACAAATTAACATCATTGGCCGGCCTACGCGAAACACCAGCAACGGCCTGGCAACGCCGGTGTTTCATGCTGCCAAAAACTTAAGTTCCTCAAGATGCTCCCAAAAAAACGGTGGAGGGAGACGTGAGACATTATTCTGGACAGCACGCGGTACAACCCGAAAAACACATCAGAGGGATGCGCGGTACAATCGCAGAAAGCTACGCGGTGGCATCCGAAATCTTTCTGGTTTGTTTCAACTGAAGCCGCTGTGCACCCAGGCACCGTTCGAATGTAAATGTAATCTCACGGAGAGTTAAAACTTAATACATTCTACTATTTGGAATTCATATTCATAAAAACAAATACGTACAAATTGGGCTTTAGCCATGTTGAGTGATTGGCAACCTAAGCGATTAATTCTGGTAGAATTGTGTCCCTTTACAATAAGTAGATACAGGGAAGAGCAACATTAATTTCCTTACTTTGTTTGCCCGACTTTACACGCCGTGACAGATTCAGATGTTTTTTTTCCGCAGGTTTACGTGAAACCTCCATTACCCAGCCTACGTGCTATTTAAGTAAACAAAATAAGCACGTGTCCCACACACGTGCCGGTACACACTTTGTTACAGCGCTTCACGTGCAAACGATGAAAACGAAAATTTGATCGCACGCATTTCTTTACCGCACATAAATATCGAAAATTAGATTTTCCCTAAAATAACCTGTGCACCATTTAGCCGAAAAATCTACTTCATCTTACCCACCGTAACAATATTTCCATTTTGACTAACACTTTCACGAGCAGGAGAGTACAATGACGCACAGTACGTAGGGAGTACATGTCATCCACTGCACGTCCGTCCGTACGCATGCGGCATGCTCGTGCAACGCACGTACATGCGCACGAACATATATAGGAAAACAATGATGATTTGAAAGAAATAAGCAACCTCTTGAGCCGCGACCCCATGACCTCGCCACCTCGACGTGGGTGCCCTAACCATCACACCAGTGGGAATAAGTGCGTCGAACATGAGAAAATTAGATTCTGTAAAACAAGCACTGTTATGGCTGA
Source organism: Lethenteron reissneri (assembly GCF_015708825.2). Classification (NCBI taxonomy): domain Eukaryota; kingdom Metazoa; phylum Chordata; class Hyperoartia; order Petromyzontiformes; family Petromyzontidae; genus Lethenteron; species Lethenteron reissneri. The sequence goes on from NC_083827.1 coordinate 9,888,895, forward strand.
TTTAGGCATAAAGGGCTTACTGGATGCGGCCACGGCAAACATATGGGCTTAGAGGTGCTGATTTACACACGTAATATCATTCTGCTGCGAGGGATTAGTCACACTCGAGCACGGGTAATCCGCACTGCGGGACAGACTGGCCAGACTTCGATCATCTTCTTCCCGGCTCGATTCCCGGCTATCTTACTCAGCACTCCGCTCACACGCACACAATAAAAACGCTGAAGGCATTTAGTCCGCGCCATCCTTCGGAATATCACACCGGCGGCCAAATAAAATAGCAAATCATAACGCTACAAGGGCATTCAAAGTAAATCAATGCCTCGCCACCTATTAACCTACAAATTTGCAAGAGGGCTCCGGCAATACATTTCAAAATGTACAGGACCACAGGTGCCGATTCTGCCTCGAGGGGGGGGGGGGTGGGGGGGCTGTGTGCACTCGTGTCCAATTTTGAATATGCTGCTGCTGCCCTCCACAACTGGCCCCCAGTGTGTGTCAGCTCGGATTTGATGTCGGACGGTTAACCATATTGGCTCAAGAGTGGATCGTGGTGGTCGCGAAACGGAAAGGGGGTTTTGCGTGGGGGGTGCGATGGGCTCATTTGCCGCGGTGCAACAGCCGAGCCTCGCTCTGGGCCACGACGGCCGTGGCCTTCTGCCCCTTCTCGCTAAACGCGAGGCCACGACCTATCGGAGGCAGCCGCGCCGCATTCCTTTGAGCCCGCCGTGATGCCTTACATTTTGCACTTTGAAAGGTGAGGTGCGTGCGGTACAGGTCCAGCCCTGCAATTGCCTGCTCGCGTCCTTGCTGGCGGAGGTGGCTCCACTCGAGGCGGCTCTTGAGAGAGTATCTCGAGCGAGTGATGTTTGGCCTATTCCTTCACGCCGGCTGAACAGCGTGGATAAGGTGGCGGTACCCGCACTTTACCCCACCACGCGCCACTTGCAGATCGACTGTGGCGTGACCATTTATACATACTGCTGCTGGGTGGAAAGAGGCGGGTGGGGGGGGGTTAAGAATCTGAGAATTGTTTCAACTGCCGTGCCGGGAGAGAGAATGGAACTGGTGGCTTCTGGTTTGTGAATCGAGTGTGTCAGCCATTACGCCATAGAATTTCCCCCTTTCAAAAGATGTTAATAAAACTCAGAGAACGACTGTTTGCAAAACATATTGAGGCTTTTGTGTGCCTGTCCCACGGTGTGCTGTGATGCATTTACATTTTCAGGGAATAAATCAGTGTAATGGTGCATTGTCATTACTCGGCTTTATCCCCGAGTCAATGGAGTGGCAGGTGAGATAAAGGGCTTACGGCATCAGTGTATGGGAGTTTGAGAGATTTGTCCATCCCCTTAGGTTGATTTAGTTTCCACTGTGGAGATGGAGCGATAAGATCAGCTCATTTGCGGGAGTGGGTTGGGTTTGCGACATCGTGGAACTGTGTGGCGATGGCGTGGAAAGGCCTTCATCCAGCAGTGGATTGGCAATGTCTGATGACGATGGTCTACTCGGGTGAGACTCACTCGGGCGTCAAATCATCTCCACGCTTCTATGCGCACTTTTCAGTTGAAAAAAAAATGTGTTTGTTTAATGACTGTGTTTCTGAACCGTGAGACCCTCTTAATATTACGCGTTTATGTATACCATAATTAAATATCCCATGACACATTAAACCTAAAATTACACCAAGCGCATTTGAGGATTTCATAATAAGTCCATCGCCTGGCTAAATAAGAAGGCAGACAAAAGCAGGAAGCTTTCCACGTATTTCCACTCACGCTGACACACACAAATGGAAGAATTTGTAGCCATAGAGGAACACACCAAAATTGAATACCACATTTTGTTGAAGACGGGATTTGGCGTGTTTGATTACCATCATTAGGAAATGTCACATCCTTCTGTGTGTGCATATGAAAGGATGGTGTATTATTCAAAATTAGGCGACGTGAAAATAGGAGCTCATTATTTTAATTGCTCCGTGATGGCATCTATTAACGTTATTGTTAATTGGAGATTCTTTATTTCATGAAAAAAAGTAAAACATAATGCACACTATATGGTGTATTGTATTTATAATGTGCAGTGAAAGCTCTCTTTTACATTCGATGTCACCGAAGCAAAAATGTACAGATAAATGCATCGTAGGTATCATCATGGATTTCAATAACAAATTCACTGAAGCTGAATTTTGTTTTCCGCCCAAGAATAACACGTGCTGTGTATGTAGGTTTAAAACATTCTCACAGGTAGACAGAGGCAAGTCCGTTGAGAATATTGTAGGCGATAAATACAAAGTCCATGCTGGATTGGATGAGGACGCCAGTGCAGGGATTGTAGTATTGGGGGGGGGGGGGGTTGGTGGTGACGTGGTTTGATTAATGGGATCGATGCGAGTTGTCTTGCTGTAAAATATGTGCATCACCTGCAGTTGTATTTTTGTGAAGGGTTGGGAGAGGCCATAGACGGTTTGTGGAGGCCTTAGAGGCAAGAGTCGTAGTTCAGACGCAGTGTCCCATGGGTCTCTGCACATGCATACCTGATAGACAGAATCAATTGCTGAGAGTGGTGGGTGATTGAACGCACGCAAATATTTTCCATGCTAATAATCGACATTCAAAATGTTGCACTGATTTTTTTTGTTTTTCCACGCATGTGTCAGCGGCCTTGTCTACGTCTCAATAACGTGTGTTACTCATAACAGCACGAGTGCCAATATCCCACTGTGCACACCCTAATATTCATTTGGCAGTGTTAATTAACAGAAACGGTGTTTAATACACAACAAACAAAACATACGCAGGTAATATTATCTTCCCGCGTTGTGAGATATTCTTGGCCAGATGATTAAACACATTTTTAGCTCAATTGTGTTTTTAGAAAAAGTTGAATTCTTGTGCTCTTGTTATATCATACGTATTTGGGTCAAGGAAATAAAACACTAAGAATTAAACGAACAACGATCATCACACATGGCAATATTTTCCAAAACCGACGATATCATTATCATGGATTTTTTTGTTATCATACGATACATCATAACACAAAATCGCCATACTGTGGCAATCCTCCCAGGTCACTCTTGCAAATGAGACCCTATCCTGGTCTCTTGAGTTTACACCTGGTTAAGCAAATAAAACTCGAAGCCCAAGTCAAACCCAGTGTTGTAGCATCGTTTATGGAATCGATGGAGGAATTGATTTGGGGAGCCACGTGGTACATAGTTCTCCAAGCCGAGACAAAAGTACCGTTCTTCGTTCACTTCAACCACCCAAACTCTGCTCATCAAAGCTGCAATCACAATCAAGGGAGGAAAAATTGACAACTGTGTTTTCGTCCGAATCATGCCGGCCGCTTGATTAGTGGCAGCAGTTGCTCTTATGTAAATGCTCGTTACGGAGCAGCAGTGCCACTTGCGAGTTGGCCGTGAACACAAAAGGCCATCCACGTTTCCATCTCCAGATTGATTTTCTTCTTTTTACGTGGGTGGGTGGGAGAAATGTGACACATCTCTTGTCAATCTCACACCGAGCATCGATTGTTCTCCTCGCGATAGCTTCATCATCGTCTAAAATCATGTCGATTGCAGTCATCAGGCAGTGAAGTATTTGTGTTCTTTTTTGATGTTCTCTTCGCTCCCTGTGAACATTTTAATTTATGGCCAGCATGGAAGAGTAGGCCAAATATCTCCTAGATGAAAGGCTCACTTTAGCTCCCTCTCGTGGAGGCCACTTCGCTAGCAGTCTTCTTGTGGACAACAGAAAGCCGAGAAAACATGTCCTTACAGGCAGATCACTTGATTTTGTAAACATAATGAAATCTTCACTCAAAATCCATCTCAGTTTTATTTTTTCCAATGCTATAACCTCTCCTTAACATTAATTCTGTAAATATATAACGGTACAAAACATAATTCAAGTGGCCCAATACGTCGGGTTCCTGCTCTTCAAGATTGCTCTGGAATCTGATAACCTCACTGGCATTATGGCAAGGCGTCTGTCAATGTAATTTTAATAAGTAAAACATTGCACCCAATATTCTCCACAGCTAGAACTGCACATGAAAGTGACCTTATTTAAGTTAACCTCCTCATTTCATAAGAAATCAGATTTTTTTTTACTGAAGCGAGTAGTTTAAATTTGAGGTATGAAATGTGAGAGAAAAATACACAAATAAAATACAACCAATTCGTCTCCCCAGAAATAAAACATTATTTTAAATATAATTACAATGCACATTCCAAGTAAAGCCCTGATATTAGTTCTTCACTCCACTGCTGACAGAAGAAGGGCCTCCATTAGATGGATCTTTACGGAGCTCCACTCGACGGTAATTTGGCCTACTCTTCCACGATGGTCAGACGCCTTGGAAGAGCGGGGGGAGTACCCACGCTTTTCCCCACTACACCCCGACCTGCCGGTTGCCTTAAGTGTGATGAACCCATTTATACTACTCGGTGAATAGATGCGAGTGGGATCTAATATATATTCACCATTCTTTCATCTGCCACGCCAGGAGATCGAACCAAAACCCTCTGTCATGCAAGTCGAGTTTGGCTAAGCATTACACCATGACAACATCAACCTTGTTACACGATTCCACCTTTTCAAGGCGTATCTTTGTATTAGTTGTAGATGAGGCAATGCCGCTGAAGTTGAAGGTGCCCGTGGTGGGCATTGCGTAATGCGCACTGATTGAATGTATCAGAGACTCGGGCCACAGACTGAAATCCAGGTGCAACCCTTAGGCACAAGGCACGCAGGACGCAAAACAGATTCGTCTACGATCATAATCTTTTATTCCTTACGTCTGCGGGAAATTCTCTCAAACCCTATCAGATGTTGTTTACTAACAGGAAACAACACGGTAATATGAAAAAAACTAAAATGACAAGGGTGTTGTGTTTCATGGTTCTTACGTCATGAATGACTTGACAGCCAGATAATCTCCTTGTAAAGTTATTCATTATATCGCCGTAAAAATAAAGCAATAATTATTACATTAAAACAAATTTTCAAAACCCCACGTCCCACTTTCCTGCCAACTTTTTGGGTAATTACGTTCCCTGTGATGTGCTCCGAAACCCAGTTCTTCTTTTTTGTTTAACTCTTAATCACGTGGCCACTGAAGCAGACAGGAAATTAATAACGAGCTCCTAATTATATCACATGGGGGCCGGTCGTGGAATATGGCAGGCGTTACTCCAGCCGCCGTGACGAATGGGACGTGATTTGCGATTCGATCTCGCGAGCCTGAAGGTCACCAGGAGTCATTCATTATCAGCGTGACCATATGGCGCGCGCAGACAGGCAACTCCCGGCTATGAAGAGGCACTCGCGAAGGGGAGTGAGCATCCGCCTGTGATACACGGCGGGAGCCTCGCAAGACAGCCGCTGCTTGCGACCGAGAGATACCTTGCAACGTGCTCGGGCATCTCTGCGAACGCAAAAAACAACAACAAGAATGCATTGGCAGAAAAAATGCACGAAGATGCATTTATTCGTTTTGTTATGGGTAGGGCGAAATTTGCAAGCGATGTCCTGCCCTGTTGTAGAAGTCTCCCACACCGGGCTTGCGAGCCTGTGGTCGCCCTGTGTAATGCAATGCCGAGCGCGACGGTCGAAACAACGGAGCGGATTTATCAAATCCCATCCCGCCACCTGTGATTACCCGGCAGTCAAAAACAAACAAATTGGTTAGTCAATCCACTGGCTGCCTTGCGGTGAGGTAAAGCGTTAGGTATGGCCTGCTCTTCCGAGATGTCTGAAGAGCGTGAAAGAGTAGACCAAGTTTCCTCGAGATGGATTATCTGTGAAGCTCGCACGAATAGAAGCCATCCCAGCAGCAATGGGCTGCACCTTGACCTATTCACCTCTACATTGCCACAGTTGTTTCGGATTTTGCCATCGCCTCCGATTAGCGGGGTTGGCTAAGTACGGTGCGAAAGAAGTTCTACATACGTAGAAATTATTTTTGAACACGTGATAATAATAAAAACACACGCACGGAGGAGGCGGTGTCACAGCACACTGCGCTATGAACCCCGTGACCTGAGTTCGATTCCGGGCCACGACTAACATCAGTGGCGAGCAATATCCAGAACTGGTCCTATGCTCCTCTCACCGGCGTGGTGAATCATGGGAAAACAACACCCCCATGGCAGACATGGCGTGGGTACAGGCCTTAATTACCTCCAAAAAAATAAGTATCTGGACCAAAAGGTCTCGTGAAAATAAAGCAGTGTTCACATTTGTATTGAATTGAGCGCGATGGTTTTTAAAATCGAGGCTTGATGTATTTGTGCCGTTGTAATTAATTGCAATATTTGCAACAATGGGAATGAATATCTAATTTATTGCTTTGTGATTCTTCCCCTCTGGAGGAGATTTGCGGTTGTCATGTTAAATTGCCGCTCTAATTTTAATTAATTACTTCTTATGAACAAAAATTTAACTTCAGCCTTAATTGGGAATAAGCCATCGCGATTGTAATTCCAATTCTTTTCAACACCCCGTAACGTAATTGACTGCATTCTGAAGACCCTGTTCTTATATCAGTGACCTTTTCACGTGCTTTAATTCACCATTTCTATATTTCTTAAAGGCCCGGAACATATTGCCAAGGCTTTACCGATTAGTTTCCGATACATCTTTTACACGACGCGGCTCTTTTACGTTTTCACCCGATTATTGTAATGGGAGGAACAACTGCGCCGCCGATGTCTCATTGAATGAAGGGGGCCGCAAGACCCAAAGTGTCGACCCCGCCCCTCTTGCTCCTGCGTCAGACCAAGCTGACGACCCCCCAACGGTGTGCGATCAGAATCGGAATCTTTGTTGATGCTGGAGGAATCCGATGAGCTATGAAGCTCTTTGACACAGATGTCCAGTGATGCAGGAGCGCAGCCACTGGCTAAGAGACACCATCTTGAACAACATTCATTTAAATTTCTTCGCAAGCAAGGTTACAAATTAACGACGATTGTGCCCATGACGGAACCTTCAATCACGCGGTAGCGAGCAAACAGCAGGAGGCGCGTTACTGAGTCGGTAGCCAGTACGTTGTGTGGATTTAATCGAAGTATAATGCAACAGAACTACTCTGTTGTTTTTCTTTGCCAACGACGTAATCACAATCGAGACAACCGTTCGCTCGCTGGACAAGCCCGACTCCCGAAGTATGTCTGTGCCTCTGGGGTATAATGCCACCCGTATCTCGTTTGGATGCAAGTGGCAGATATCGGACACTTTCGTGGCTGATAGTTGAGAAAACTATCAGTCAAACTTAATCCCTGATACTGCCCTTGCTTAGATGGTATCCGCCAGAGTGGTTATCGCACACTAGAATCACTGCCCCTCGCCTCGATATTTCAAGGGTTTTAAGAGAAATGCCCAGAGCCAACCGGTTAAGAAGACATTGTTCGCAAGATATGGGCCACCATGGCACAACAGCACTCTTACAATACCCACTGAACGATATGGCTGTTATAGACATGTGCTATCTATATTTGGATATAATTCGAAACGCAAACAAAACATCGGGGCATTGATACACCATTTTTGATCCCCAAAAAAAAGATGAATTCTGGATTTAACCGAATGAATGACACCACAGGAAGTGACGTAACTTCGATGATGTCATGCCAATGCTTTATCCACCAAAACTGATGTGAAGTGCGACCAGGCATCGTCACTGTTTGTTGGCACAAAGACACGCCGAATCCGCGGTGGCCAATAAGCGGATCACAATCCACAGATGCGCGTGCAACTCGGGGCTCGCATATTTGTAATCATAATCTAAGGTCATCCGGAATTACAGAGCAATAAAACTCACGTGCCTAGATTCTGTAAATAGACATCTAAAGTTGCTGAAGACAAAATGGCAATTCTTGCTCTGCCAAAATTGGCTGATATTTTTGAGAAACTCACACCTTAGAAAATATGTTCTTTAAAATGTATCAAGAGCAGAGACCGAGCAGAAAGACGGGGCATCCACATATTCTCTTGTAAATCATTGACAAAGGTGTGCAGGACACCTGCTAGTCAAGTTTATTGTTTGTCATATTAGAAGGTGCCCTAATAATAACATTTTAGTTGGTTCTAGCGACATTCATGCAGATTGCATCTCACAACGCTTGACAATTTGTCACGCATTGTGGCACGAGGAAGCTGCAAGTGGGTGAGCTGGCACTAACACTTTTCCAAGCTCTGTGATCCTCCACGTACTAAGATGTTTTCGGCCCATTGATGAGTGTTTATACATGATCTATCAAGCTCAACCCACTGCTAGATGGAGGTCGCCACAAGAAGTGGACCATCTGCAATGTAACAATCCACCCGGCACCTGCACACAAGCTGCGTCCATTACGTTCATCCCACGGGGAGCCAGGACGTAAGGACGAAAGTACGGCTCTCTCGGGTTTGTTTTTCTTCTCTCGGGTTTGTTTTTCTTCCAAAAAACAAACCCGAGAACACTTGCTAAGAGGGCAAGTTGGGAGACAGGGAGTGCTCCAATTAGTGCTGAGTGGTGGTTATACGCAGTGGCGGATTAAGCTAGTGCAGGGCCTGTAGCATATGTCATAAAGGGGCCATAAATAACATAAAAACACCTAAATATAAAAACACAAAGTTTAACTTGCATAGTAAAGTAATTCTATTTTTTCATTTGCTATACAGCCAGATAATACGACAAATCGCTCACCTTAAACACCCAGTCGTTCATAAAAGTTGAAGGCAGTATAGTACTATAGTAATAGAGCAAGTGCAGAATCACTGAACCGAAATTGATAGCTTGAAAGCATTTAACGCGGGGCCCTTGAAAGTGCGGTGCCCGTAGCATTATGTAGCTACTTTTGCTACTAGGATAATTCGGCACTGGTTATACGTGGATAGCGAGTCGCACGTTTTCTGCATCGAGTGGCCTGACTGCGCGTTGAGCCCACGGCCAAGGTGCAGGAGATTAATCACGCACGGCAAACACGCCGCCTTCTTTATCTTACGTAACAATGCGACATCAATCAGCCTCGCGAGCCAGTCATCGCTCGTGTCACCTCCGCTGTATCCTCTATTGCTTCTGACTTGCCGAGTGTCAAGGCCACATGCGGTTGAGTTTCCGTCCGCATGTGTATGCGTGCGTGTGTGTTCAAATCCAGCACTTCGTGCAAATGATGAGAAACCCTCCATTGCAGCAGAGACATGCGTGCGCTGGAACGGCGTGCTGCTAAGTTGGTGGTCTTTGCAAGCCTGACGGGCATTGTACTCCCAGTGTAGTGGTCACATGACATGCTCGCAAGGAAACTGAGTCGTGCCTTCACGCCGCTTTGCGTGTTGCAAAATCCGTACGCGTGCATTGCGTTGCGTGCATTTGCATGACTGGTGCCAGCGGTGCCACCCCGCAAAGGATGCCACTGGGCGGTTGGAAGCGATCAGAGGACGCAGGGGCGACGCTCACAAGAGTGAGCGGTGCGCCCAGCGTGGCAAAAAAACGCAGATTGGGTGTCACAGTGGGGGGGGGGAGCTCAGTCAACCCATCTGGGTGATGTCACTGTCATTTAAGTAGTGATGTCACCGCCACGTATACAAGCTGTTGTTGTGGTGGTGGGTCGTGTTTTCTGCGCCGTATGGGTTAAGATCACTGCACTACGAACTCCGAAATCTGAGTTTGATTCTGGGCCATGGCGAACATCAATGGCGAGTGATATCTAACCCCGCACTCTGCCTCCCTTAGGTCTACTCAGCCATAAATGACTAACTGGTGCGGTATGTAAACATCAGCTCTTAGGATACACGGGAGATATTCACATATTTGTATGCGATTGCAATTAGGGCATGCATTGAACGGGAGTGGCTTGCTGAATGAGGTGATCGGGCAGGTCACAGTGAGAATGAATGAGGTGAAGGAGGTGCTCGTAGGAAGAAAATGTCGTAACCCTCCACCACCCGACACAGCCAATCAGTACGTGGCTTTACCGAAAGAACCAAATAGTAATTCCTGCAATCACGAAAGCTCCAAATTAAAATTAGTAAGGGATTTGTCACGTAAACAAAACGCCAATTAGTTACTACTGCAGCCCACCGGCGTGTTGGAGAGGACTCAACTTGTAAATGTTGTGGATTTACTCTCCATCACACCGGTGGGCTGAAGTAGTAACTAATTGACCACGTGACACATCCCTTACTGATTTGCTGTGTCGGGTGGTGGAGGGCCAGGACGCATTTGTACTCACGCGATCTAACCCAAAAACCTTTATTATGAATCATATTGGACGCGAAAGCCTCCGACGCGTGAAACAAGAAGAGACGGGACGGCGATGTGAGACATCGTCTACGGAAGGGCTGCGGAGAGACGGGGAGACGAAGAGGACGGAGAGAGACGCGTGCCTCCGTCCTGTCTGTGGACAGGACAATGAATGCGTGCAATGAGAGGGCGCCAAATGGACGTGTGGATCGAGCCACGAGGCGAGCCTTGTCCCACCCCTCCCCACTGGGGGCGCGCGCTTGGCTATCGTCAGCGCGCGTGCCCGTGTGTGTGTGTCCATGGTGGGCAACAAGGGGAGCGGTGGCGTAGCGGTTAGCGCGTTGCGCTACGAACCCGGCGACCCGAGTCGATTCCCGCTCACCAACATGACGATTATCTGAATCGGTCCTGGACCTCCCCTAGGTCGACTCAGCCCCAAAGTGAGTACCTGGTGCGATGTGTGAACATCGCCACTGGGGAGACAAATGTGGTGCTGGCCACCCACCCCCTCGTGTGCCGTGCCAGCCATCAATAGGTGCTCACTAATAGCACTTGCCCCCACAGTCTGTTAAAGGCTATACGGGGGATATCATCTGGTCGGCATCACACTGGCAGGTGAAGACTGCCCCCTGCTGCCCCATAGCATGTGGGACCGCGGTTTGCCTTCAACGAGCTGGTAGGAGTGCTGTTGGTTTATTGAGCTAATTAAATCATTCACTCGCTCATTTGTTTATTTAATTTTGCAACGCGTAGGTGCAGTCATTGTACTTTTCATTGTTTTACTTATGTAGCCATGATTCTTATTGAGCCCTGATTCTCATTTAGCCCTGATCCTTATTTAGCCCTGATTCTCATTTAGCCCTGATTCTTATTGAGCCCTGATTCTGTCACCCCAAAACGTCGGGTGCGCTTCGATGTTTATGTGCCAGCTTCAGTGAACCTTATGGCGGTACCCCGAGGTACCACAGTACCACAGTACCCCGGCTCTCGCACAATTTCCGTGATGCAGTCATGTTTAGTCTGTTGATGGTCGGCGATGAAGGCAATCGACTCATCTCGACGAGCTGTACTCACGATGCACCGCTACGGTGCGTACGAGCGTTCAGGGTTTCGGCGCAATCGTCCTCGCTGCGTTTGGACATTGCGGAGTAGCACCGATTTCGCATTGATTAGTACCCCAGTCGCGGAGTGAAGTACACCCCTGGAAAAATAGTGTCCCAAAAATAAAATATTAAATTGCCTCGGTCCATTTGGTATTATTTGGTACCCCGGGATACCGCCATGAGGATCAATTGTCGAGCGAGCAATTTTTCTTTTGAACACGCTGGTAGCAGATAATCGGGTTTTCCCCTTTCTGGCAAAGGAGGTATCATGATGACGCTGGAAGGAGACTTTCGCCACCAATATTATTCGGAAGAGGTTATTTTTTCGGGGGGCGGAGGGGGGTTAGATCGTGTAAAAATATAAATGTGTCGATCAACCCGCCCAACACCAGACACGGCCAATTAGTGAGGTTTTGTCACGCAAACAAAACATGCCAATCGGTTACTAGTTCCGTGTTGGAGAGTAAACCCACACCATTCTGGCCGTCGCCTGATGAGGCTGGTTGTATTTACCGGCGAAACGTCGTACTCGAATTGTAAATGTGGGTTTACTCTCCAACACACCACCGGCGTGCTCAAGTAGTTACTAATTGGGCAAGTTTTGTTTACGTGACAACCCTTACTAATTGACTTGTTGACTGTGTCGGGTGGTGACGGGTTTAACGACACAGCCCAAACAAGCATCTACTATGGACAATTGGACTCTTTATACTGGTAGGAACCTCCTGGTAACAGGGGATTATTCTGTCCGTCGTGCAGGGAGGGGCTGGGTGGGGAAGGAGGGGCTGGGTGGGGAGGGGAGGGTGGGGAGGGGAGGGGCTGGGTGGGGAGGGTGGGGCTGGGTGGGGAGGGGAGGGGCTGGGTGGGAAGGGTGGGGCTGGGTGGGGCTGGGTGGGGAGGGGCTGGTCACCCCGTGGTGCCCTTATAAACCGCAACGTTTAACCTACTCACACCGGCTTGTGCCCGCCCTCACAGTCGGGCATATTTGCGGAATACACCACGCCGCCGTTGACCCTGGCCATTGACCGAGCAACCCAACGTTCCTACCAGCTCCCTCCGCAGGAATGTGTTTGCGATGGCCGCAGGTTGCATCTCCTCCTCCACAGAATGAACAAACTCAAAAAGCGCGCAGCCCCAAGCCATCACGTTGATAAAGGAGCGGTCCAATCACAGCATCGCTACACCAATACACACACACAGCAAACGCCAAAGCACCTCCACCGACATCCATTGACGTGTGCTGCTCATACGAGCTGAATTAATAGTAATGATCAGATATTACCTCGCATCACACCCTCCAGCACTCACCCGCATGTACCCGCCCCACACCTGCTTTCTGAAAACACGGCCATGGTTAAAATTCATCTTCATGTGGCAGGCAGACGGCTAATTTCATTACACCGTCCATAAATATTCCTCTCTCTCTCTGTAATCGCATTACGTGCTTTTGAATTGTGCGTTATGGCTTCGTCTGTGTGTGTGACAATAACGCATTTGCCACACAAACCATGCAGACATGTAAACACACAGGCAAGCACAATGTGCGAGACGAACACACACAAAAATTACAATCAATTAATTCCAATGCCGACGAGTACCCCAAGAAAATATATTCATAGAAAGGAGGAGATGTGAAGACGATTAGTCACTCCTCGGATTAGTCACTCCTCGGAGTGACGAATATTCTCAAGCAGGTGAGGAAGCTGATACTTTGATGGTGTGGGCACGTGTTGAGAGAGAAAACGGAGATGCAACCAGGAGGGCTTTGGAGATTAGAGACTCAAACTGACACAGAACCATCGACACACACACACAGACAATCACATATACAGAGACTCATATACTCGAATAGAGACCCAGAGACTCGCACAGAGACTTATAGACGAGCAACACTGTGGAGATGCGACCGGTGCAGAACAGAAGGAGGACCGAGGGGGAGATGGAAGGATGCGGTGGAACGAGATACGAGGACAGTGGATGTGAGCAGAGAGGAGGCACAGACTAGAGCAGTGGTTCTTGACCTTAGCTGCAGCCTTGTGCACCCCTTTGATTCACAAGCATTTAAAAAATATCATGTTAACAAATAAATTGGTTTGATGAAACAAAGTAGTTGTATTTTGATTTAAAGCTTTCGTGACTGCAGGGATTCATATTCTTGGTTCTTTCGGTAAAGTCAAGTAGAAGGGAAATAATAAAATAATATAAATATTAAACAATAAAAAATATCACGACGTTTCGACTGCAACACAAGCAATCATCATCAGGTGTGAAATCCACAGCAAGAAAATTTTCTCGCTGTGGATTTCACACCTGATGATGATTGCTGTGGATTTCACACTTGATGATGATTGCTTGTGTTGCAGACGAAACGTCGTGAGAATTTTTATTGTTTTATATTAATATTATTTTATTATTTCCCTTCTACGTGACTTTACCGAAAGAACCAATAATATAAAGTAGTTGTACTTACTCTTTGGTTCTTTCGGAAAAGTCACGTAGGTGAAAATAAAATAAAAAATACGAAATAATGTTTATTAATTTTATTACTTATTTTTTATTTTATTTTCACTTAGGTGACTTTACCGAAAGAACCAAAGAGTATGGATCCTTGCAGTCACGAAAACTTCAAATCAAGAATTAGTTGTATTTACGTACCCGTGCTTAATTTGTGCTTCGATTATTTACCTTCAAAAAAAAATCCGTCCACGTCTCGCACCCCCAGAAAGGGCATCTCGCACCCCCAGGGCGTGCAGCCAGGTCAAGAACCGCTGGACCAGAGGCGCGTGCAGACAGACAATCTGAGCAGCTGACCCCGAGCAAGAATGGGACCTTTGGCTTAGCAGTGCAATTCGAAGGACGAGACACCACCGCCTTGCCATCAGGACAGAGCAATAAAACACCCAAGGGCGTCACGCCGGCAGGTGTATCATCATCATCATCACCACTCTCCGTGTCTGCACAGCGACGGCGCTGGCCCAGACGCAGCTGCCGGGCTCACCCCCCCCCCCCCCCCCAGCTAGAGGGGGGGGGGCAGAGGCCCTCCCTCAACGCCAACGCGAAGTGGCAGACGCGGCTTCCGGCCCCGAGCAGCGCCGCGGTCCCCAGGCGGACGTGAACGAGGCGGGGTCCCCTCGGCCGGACCCGCGCCCCGCGATGTTCCTCCTCGTCGTGAGCCCTCGTGGCGTGCGGTCAGCGGTTTTTTTTTGGGGGGGGGGGGGAGAAGAGGGAGGTCAGTGCCGGGGGAATGATTTTGCTTTGCCGGACTTTGCAATTACGATGCACGCTGGGCACGAATCCCAACTCGACGCTAGTCAAGACGCTCTCTCACACCCCGTCTTGGTTGGGGGGGGGGGGGGGCGCGGGCAGGTGGCGTTGGTGTTCTTTGCCGAAAATCAGAGGAGCCGGGAATGTATCCGAGATGGAGCAGACGCCACCCGCAGGGTCTGTCGTCACGTGACTGGGGAAGACGTGTGCACGCTGCGTGTTAGAGACCCTGGATCCAAGACCCGTGGAGCAAGACGAAGAGACAAGAGGCACGTTAAGCTAAAGGTTCAGCCCTGCAATTGATCTCTCACGCCCCTGCCTGAAGGGGTTGCTCAAAAGAGTAAGTTGGTCTACTCTTCCTGGCTGACCACGCATCTGGGAATAGGTGGACGTACCCGCACCCTTCGGCACCACAGGCCACTTGCTGATTAACGAACTGTGGTGCGGGGAGGGGGGTTTAAGAAACGTGTCGCTTTGCTTCAACTGGGCGCTCACAGCGAGCTGGCGACGTCTCGTGATTGCAAGTGCTGTGTGCTAGAACCATTGCAACACGACAGACGATTAGCTCGGTTGGACACGTACGGTGCGAAATAAGTTCCAACTTGCATGCGGTGTGGGGGAGAGGCATACAAGGACTTAATAATAATAGCAAGAATTAATACGAAAGTAATAATAACGCATCCCAAAAACATCCACATATTTTCCACAGATTTTGGCCCCGTGACATTTCAATGCTTCCCCGCGTTTCCGCCGTGGAATGGGGGATGCCTTTTGGATAACGGAGCAATTTGAGCCTCGTCGAGCACAGAGTCAATTCACTCCCACGGGGCCCAGGTGATGCGAGCTGGAAGAACCAGAAAAATCCGGAGACCCAATTCCACTCTAATCTTCCAAATGCGTGTGATCATTCTGGTGGCCATATATGCATGACGTTAATACCCTGGTGGGAGGAGAACTGGGCCGCGGATGATCGTTTGAGTGAAGCGTGAGATATGTAACCCTGTGGCGGCGAGTGAGCACTCCGCATGCGAGTGTGTGTGCGTGGGGAGCGGTGCTCGCTAACAGCACTTAGCCCCGACAGTTTGTTAAGGTTATGAGGGGGTGGGGGGGTCTTTGTGTTTTGTGGGGAGCGGTGGCGTAGCGGTGAGCGCGCCGCACTACGAACCCGGCGACACGAGTGCGATTCGGCCACCAACACCGGTTATGTTTATCTTAACCGGTCCTGGACCTCCCCTAGAGACAAAGACGGCCGGGCGTAGTGCTGGACATGGCTAATATCAGTGGTGATAGTCTGAACCAGTATTGGAGCTTGCCCAATTCGATTCAGCATGAACATTTTCCCATAATAGAGGTGTTTTTAGTTAGATCGCGTGAACATATAAATGTGTCGTTAAAACCCGCCACCACCCGACCACAGCCAACTAGTAAGGGTTGTCACGTAAACAGAACGTGCCAATTCGTCACTAGTACAGCACGCCGTTGTGTTGGAGAGCCAAGCCACAACATTTACAATCTGAGTTGGCTGTGTCGGGTGGTGGCGGGTGTAATGACACATTTACATATTTACGCGATCTAACACAAAACCCCTCTATTGTGGATGCTATTGCTCGCGAGAGCCTGCTGCGTGTTAAACAGTAAATGTGCAACTGGTGCGGTGCTTACGCATCGGCGCTGGGCAGACAGCGGTGACCGCGGCAACTTCTGTCCAGTGTCCACAGCTCCTCCCTCGATGCGTGCTGCTCACCTTGACAGGCGCTCACGTGACAAGCACTTGGCCACAACCGCGTGCACTGCTGTGTGGGGCGGGAGGCGGCGGGTGGTTTGTGTTGCGCGTGCACAAAGAACCCACGTGTACACCACGTGCGCGCTGAGCTCGGTCGGCTTGATTCATCCCAACTCCAGCGGCCGATGCCCCTGACCTGGCTTCCTAAAGGCTCCGGTGTACACTCTAGACGACGCTTTCCCAGTGCAATGGCTGCTGGATGATGACCTCCCTATGCCCGATGTCGTCTGGGTGTTGGTTGTTTGTCCAAACATCACCGCGATGGGTCAGCGAGGGCTGGTGAATGCGTTGAGCATCGTTGTGATACCGTGGAAGAACGGCACAGAACAAACCCCGTGCAGCCTACGGCATCTGGTTTGTAAGGTGGTGGATAGGATGAAGGCCCGTCATGGTTCGACGCTTCGTACTTTTCCAACCTCCACTCCCCGGGGCAAGCTTTCTTGTGTGTGTGGTCCTGAGCTCAACACGTTTTCTCAGCTCTAAGCGTCCCCCTGCCCACGGCAAAGAGAAGTCGTTCTGGTGGGAGACACACAGCTTTGTGCAAATGTACCCTTTCGTGTGGGCTCACACACGGGCAGCAGAATAAAGTTGCGCAAATTTTGGGGGGAACATTTTTCTCTCACGATTCTGTAAATTCGCCACCCTGAGCGGTGTTTTATTACGCAACGGACAAAAATCCAGCGCTTCTCATGTCAAGGGAAGACGATTGCCTCAAAAATGGGGGTGACCCTGGGAAAACCAGGACAAGTGGAAACCCTGTGAGCAGTTCAGAAGCGCGAAACGCACATGCGGAGGTTTCACAGAGTCTCGTTATCAATGCAGAACCTTTTTGACCCGATCGCCCAAAAATACAGACGAAAGCGTGCAGCGAGTGCGTCCGTGGTACGGAAAAGTTTACATTTCATTACGGGTCCTAAAATTATGTTGCTACAGTGGGCGAGTTTGTATTTAATTGTGCTCGGTAATTTGAATCTACCCTCTCTTGTGGGCCAATTACCCTGCTGCCCTTTACGCATCTCCAATTAAGCTCCGTTGCTTCCATTCTTTCCCCGCTGAGTTCTAATTGGGCTTAACTCGTTAGCCTGCAGGTCCCCCCCCCCCCCCCCACCGTGCGTGCGGCCGAATTAAACCCACGTGACATGAGGCCCCCCCGCCGGCCTTGGCCATCAACCCCCCCCCCCCTCTCTCCCTCCACCACCACGCGCCCCGTGCATCACCACAGGCCACTGACAAAGTGAACGGGGCAGTGGAAAAATTAACCCTTAAAAACAAAGTTTTTCACTATAAATCCTTAATATGCGTGGCGGCTAGAGTCCTCTCGTCCTCTGGCTTGAGATGGCTGCCACCTATGGGTCAGATGATTGCCTGCCACCATTAAGCAATTGGTAATTAAATATATTTTTTTTCCTAAAAAGTGTAAAATTTTGGAAAAAACTTTTCACGAAAATAAATTGTCACGCACAACGAATCTGTGTGCAAAATGTCAGCTCGATTGGATCACGGGAAGTGGGTTAAAAAACGACCGAAAGATTTGCACGGTCGTAAGCGCGCAAGCAAGCAAGTGAACTTAATATAAAGGATTTAAAAAAGCGATTAGAATGCGTCGGCCCCCTCTTCTTTTTCCCTCCGTCGGAAATTTATCCCAACAGTCTCCATCGTGGGGCGGCAGTTTGTTTGTTAAGACAGGGAATGCTCGACAAAACCCGTTTAATGTAACACGTGGGCTTTCGCGACCAATATAAAACCCGTTTAAGTTGGCAACAGAAACGAGTTAGAACAGCACCAGCCACCGCTCCTTCGGCCTTCAAATAAACCGGACTGCTCGCTTTAATTCGACAAGCAATCGAACACACGGATTGGGGGTTTAGCTAATCATCGTTTCACATCACCCGATCTCACTTTCGCGTCGTGATCTTCCGGGCACAATGGGACCTCTTCCCGTGTCGTTCTCCCACTTTTCCAGAGTTCGGAGTTCGGAAGCGAGCGACGGTGACTACACCTCCGATTAGCACGGTTGGCTGCATACGGTGCGAAAAAAGTTGCAACGTACGTGCATGCATACATTCGGCTGTAATTTTTCGATTTAAAGCTTTCGTGACTGCAGGGATTCCTCTTCTTGGTTCTTTCGGTAAAGTCACGTAGAAGGGAAATAATAAAATAATAAAAATAAAACATAATAAAATACAATACTCACAATTATATTTTGTATTTTATTATGTTTTATTATGTTTTGTTTTTACTATTTTATTATTTCCCTTCTACGTGACTTTACCAAAAGAACCAAAAAGAGATTCGGCTGGAATTTTTTTTTTTATGAAGATTGAAGGTGTCGCGATTTGGCGACATAAATCTTAACCGCGTGAACAATTAAAATGCAAGCGGTTCGTATTCTCGCTACGTTCGCTTGTGTATTCACGTATTCAGCGCGTTGACGGCAGCGAGGGGTAATGACACCCGTGAAAAGAGAGGACTCTGCAAAGTGTCGCACACGGCGTTAACTTCATGTTCGACGCACGCGCCTTCATTTTCAACCGCGTGCCCATCCAACAAACAACGCGACATTGCCACGATGTCCGCAGACGACCCCCGCATTTGTATTTCCATTTTCTTTTACATAATCTATTTACGGGGTTTATTTATTTCTTTATTATTTTCAAACAACCCATCTTTGAAAAATGCAATCTCCATCCCATTTGGAATTGCATGAAGCCCCGACCCCCTTGTGACAAGATACACGAGAGATGCCATCATCGGTTTTAAATGGGGCCGACAATATTCTCGCTTTATATATTTATTTTATTTTAACAACCTTCTCGGAGCAAACGGAAACTAAACAACGGCAACAACCCACGACAACAACAACAACAACAAACCCATAGCCGTGCTCGGGCTTTGCGATTGGGATCATTTTGACATCGTTATTATGGAAGAACAAACGTAAAAAATTTACGAATGAGAAGGGGACACTCGAAACCCATTACCATCACACTTGTTCCGTCGTGAAGCGAATCTACCAAGAACACACGGACCACGATGCCTCCGTGAGCACGCCCCAGACCTCTTGTAATCTACTTTTTTGGAGTCGAACATCGGACAAAGATGCGTCCGTGTCTCCAGCCTACTATGACCCGAGCATCCTCTGCATTCCATTTACGAGCCTCATATTCAACTGTGAATGCAGTGAAGTGTTTCACTTGTCCACCGCTCGCTCGCTCTCCCCTCTCTCTCTGTCCGTGAAAATAACCCCTTTCTGAAAACACTGACACTCGGCTTTTTCTAATCATGCGCTGAATTCGTGAGAAAATCATTTGCTAACGCAAAAGTTGCGTAGGCTTTATACAGCGTACAATCGATATCATGCCTCTCAAGTGTATGTGTGTGCCGCGTTCCTCACTACCTTTAGCCACACGCTTTCATCATGTCCCATAAATGCATGGATGACGTTTATTTATCGCCCCGTAAAAGCCCATTGAGATCAGACGCTTCTCCAAGGTAGACCTGGGTCACACAGATACACCCTAGCAGCACACAGGCTCCAGAGAAACGCATGCAAGTCTATAATTAAACACAGAATAACAATACAAACTGTAGGGACAATTTAAAATGTCACCTGAATTTAAAGTTATTGTTATTGCATCTATGTATGTACAATGTCTGTGACCAAATCAACCATAATGCGCCCAACCTCATCGCTTTGATACTGAAAGCAAAACAGGGTTGAGCTGAACCTGGATAACACTCGGATGTCAAGATCCTATGTTATACTGTACAGTCTATGCTACCCGCTTTGACCAAACCGCATTCACCAGCAAAGTGAGGTCGGGTCAAATAACCACAACGATTCGCACAGCAATGGGGAGGCCCTCAACCAGCAGTGTATTCACAGATGGACCGTAGAATGTGCATCTACATTAAAATAACTGAAGAGTTGATGAGGGATAAAAAATCAAAAATCAGAGGCATTTTCTATATATATACGAAATTAATTACAACTTAAGACGTCACTCTTACACTACATTTCACCACTCAAATCGAAAGGAGTGCTTTGAGGGCTGTAGGTACCACTGCCACCTCCGATGCACAATACACCGGGCCAGATAATGGGAAGAGGAATATATATAACAAAACTGCAAGAGCGGAAGAACTGCATTTAAATGCATCATCTCGAGTGGTGTATTATTACACAACTGTCAAAAAAAACCAGGCGATATTAATGTCCTGGAAAGAATTCGAGATTTCCCAGGATGGCCGTGGGGAAAGCAGGACAGGAGGCAGCCCTAACTGGAGCGGTTGTGGCGTCGAAGGGGATCGGAGGTGGTCCTGGTGTCCACGATTGTCGTCAAATGGGGCCCTGTACCCTGGCGGGCTGGCGCAAGGGCAAATCCGTGCGGCAGCGTTTGGGCAGCCAGAGTGACCGCGGCCAAGTCTCCACTGCCCTGAAGTCCGCGTGGTTATTATTTTTATTCCGCCGGTTAATCACGAACGTTCATTTGGGGCACTTTTTATCTGTTCACAGCATAAAACACCACGGCGGTTATTGTGATTTCACAGTAATCACCCGAGTTGCTGAGCAAACTCCCTTCGGCGGCCCATGGCCTCTTGCCCCCCCCTCCTCCTATCCCCAGCCACAGGACAGCCGCGGTTGGCTACGTACGGTGCGAAAGAAGTTCAACATACATACACCTCAGCGGCCTGTCCGCAACCAGCGCCGCGTCCACCTCCTATCTGCCTCCCAGTCGGCATCCCACACTCACCCGTGACCTCAAATGTAAAACATCATCAACAAGCAAAACAAGAATCAACAAAACAGCAATAGAAAATGAACACGCACTTCTCGCTTTCAACTTTATAATTGTCCCACAATTTCTCAGCACCCCCGTCCCTGCCCCACCCCCCATCCAAACGCCTCCGCCCCGCCGCTCTCCCTCTGTCCCTACGCGACGTAGAGAGAGAGAGGGAGACACCCCCCCCCCCCCCCCCGTGTGTGAAACTGAAGGCATTGGTGGCGATCACCGGGCGCAAGCCGTGAAGTGACGCCGCTGGGAATGGGAGCCTGACAAGCCGCCTCTGTCAGAGGGGACCCATGTGCCGCTAAAGTGCACTCCGCCGCTGCTGCGGAGGAGGAGGAGGGGCATGGCTCGTCGGGAGCCGTGAAGATGTCTGATGAAACATGTGCCCTGTAAAATCGTGTCGTTGCCCGCTGTGTGGTGTGTGTTTGTTGTTGTTGTTGTTGTGCCTCGTTGCTTTTGCGCGCCCTGTTTGCGTTCGTGGCCTCGAGTGTCGCGCAAATCTGCAAAACCAGCAGTGGACGTGCCGCTCGTTGCGCGGCTGTAAAATTCTCTCCCACGTCACAAAAGCCCCCACGTGTCCCGAGCAGACTGTGGGGGCGGCCAAGCGTTGTTCGCGAGCGCATCTGAAGGCCGCCACGCGAAGAGGAGTGGGGTGGTCCAGCACCACGCCTGGCCGCCTTTGTCTCCCCCCTCCCCCCCCCCCCCCAGTGCTAATTAGTAGAAACACAACGCAGCAAGGCTGACTCGACCTCGGTTCTAATATCACCACTGTTACTGGCCGTGGGCGGAAATCCCACTCGCGATGGCTCACACACACACGCGCGCGTGGCATCGTGTTATGGCCATCGTCTCCCCTGATTGAAATGATTGTTGCTTGAATACCGATTCCTCAATGAGACGCAGTCAATTTCAACGTACGCGGCCTTCTCTGACAAACCAAATGTTTTCAGATGCTGCCGCTGGTCATTCGAGCTCAATGTTCGTTTCCATGCAACGCTTTAAGTGAGAGCCTCCGCTGGTTTCTGCAGCCACCACCCCCTCGTGAACAGGCTGAGCGCCACTGATCTGTAAAGGTGAAACGAGGGGGACGTGGGAGACGGGACAGGAGCGAGCTGCAGTGGTCCAGGGGAGGAGTCGTGGATTGGGGTCTCGGCAGCCGGAGGAGGCAGGCGGGCGGCACGCGGGCGGTGTTCGGCAGGTGCATGTTGGGAAGGAGAGCCCCCTGGTGCTCTCACATCGACAGTGCAAGCGGATTCCGCGCGCGCCTCCGAGGCAGAGGTCGCAACCGAGTACGCGATACCCGTACCCTACCCGTACCCGGCCAGGTACGGGTACGGGTACCCGTTTGCGACCCTGGTGCGGCCGGGTACGGGTAGGCCGTGAGTCACTGGTGAGTAACCGTTTGTCACTCATTTCGGGTAGGGTACGGGTGCGACCCTGGTGCGGCCAAGGAATCTAAACCCGTTTGCGACCTCTGCTCCGAGGCAACCAACCACGGACCCCATCATGGGGGTGGAGAGGGGGGAGCTGTCATTTCCTGCGTTCGTTGTAAGTTCATGAAGTATAAATGCGCGGCATTTATACTTGATGGACACGAGGCTTTCGCCACACGTGCGGCGTATGACTTTAACTAACCCAAGGTGGCAGGGGGTGACCAGCCGGCAGCAGCGCCTGCAGTTGCCAAAAGCATTAAAAGCAACATATTAGCGAGGGGGGCAGCCCTGCATCATCTCACTCACGCCACTGGTGGCTGAAGGGCTCTAGACAGCCTATGTACAGGGTATATTGGTTCTTTACTTTCTTGGAAGAGAAGGAAATACCCACACTGTATCCCACGACACATTAGGGGCCGTCCATAAATGACGTCACGCATTTTGGACGATTTTTTACCCCCCCCCCCCCCACATCGTCACACGGCGTCACAAAAAGTCAAACTCCCCTCAAATATGACGTCACAAAGCTCTGCCCCGCCCCCCAAAAAAATATAAAACATGCTTCAAATCGCTTTAAACTATTGTCATTGTTGTGCGTATGTTGTTATAAGAATTAGTGTTGTTATAACAAGTCAATATTTATTTAAAGTTGCGCATTTTCATGTGACGTCATATTTCTCAACCCCCCCCCTCGTCACACATCGTCACAAATGTCTGACCCCCCCCCCCGCCCCAGGTGCATGACGTCATTTATGGACGGCCGCTTACCTGTCAATGGATGAATACATTTCTAAAAGTATATTTATTATTATGCTTCCTTACCCAAAAAGCCATCCCAGAGTCTCAAGACTATTTTTTAGAAGTGTCCTGCTAAGTTTTCAGAGCAGAGGGCGATGTTGCTATGTATAATTCCAATTGAGCAATATGCAGAAGTGTTTTTTTTTGCATTGGAATGTTTGGCCAATACCAGTTGCATTGCAATTTTATTTTAGCTATGGAAGAAAGCCCGATAACCCATGCAGACCAGGAGGAGAACATACACATTCTACACAGATAAGTTCCCGAGTTGTAAATCGAACCCAGGTCATTCTTGCTGTGCGTCCCAAGTGTTAGCACTGCGCCACCCTCGGTGTGCTCGGGCAATGTTCGGCTGATCATGCTGGCAAATCGTGACTCGAAAAACGTCAAAGATCTTATGAGATCCGGTGCATTCCGAGTGATTCTTATCAGGTCATAGCCACTCCAGTGTAGCATGACCTAGATTGCGGGTACCTCCAACTGTGCAGATCTGACCATCGCAGTGAGTGTGTCTCTGCGTACGTCGAAACGTGCGTCTCCAGCAGGCGTCGCCCGGTCACGTGCCTTCTGATCGCCAAACCAGGGCCCGTGGGCTGGCCGCGGAGTGGCTGAAACTTGCACAAATAAGCAGGTGGCACAGGCAACCCAATTTCGCCAGCAATACAACGTGGCATCTGAATGCAACCACGTCTCCAGGCCCATCACATGAAACAAAAACAAATGTAGCTAAATGCACATGCGAACAAATTGAGTCTTAAGTGTTAACTGCACGGAGTTTTGGAGCGGTAGAGAATTCCAGACAAAAGGAGTAGAAGCTGAGAAGGAGTGACCTCCCGTGGAACGAAGCTTCACCGTGGGCTTTGTAAGAAGGACTTCATTACCGGAGTGGGGACAATGTGTCGGGGAGTAGAGTGAGGTGCGGGGGGAGAGGTCGAGGCAGGGGCAAGACCATGACGAATTGTAATAATAATCGTTGCAATCTTAACGTGAATCCGAGACTCCACAAAAAGCCGGGCGACAGCTATTGCAGTTCTTGGAGTCACGTGATCACGTTTTCTTACAACGGCGGAGGAGCCTTGCGGCGGCACTGTGGATGATCTGTAAAGTTGAAACGAGGGGACGTGGGAGACGGGGCAGGAGCGAGCTGCAGTGGTCCAGGCGAAAAGTCGTGGATTGGGGTCTCGGCAGCCGGAGGAGGCAGGCGGGGGGCACGCGGGCGGTGTTCGGCAGGTGCATGTCGGGAAGGAAAGCCCCCTGCTGTTCTCGCTTTGCAGTGATGCCCCCCCCCAGCTTTATGTCGCCCCCCCCCCCCCCAGCTACGAACGGGCCTATCCCAACCTCTCCTTATCAATCCCGATTGTTTTACTGCATCGAAACTACACCGCCGCTTGCAATGACCCAATTTTTCATTTCAAATCATGATCATGCTATGGACAAATGTTATAGCTGCTGTAAAGCGCCTTGGTAAAGGCGCTCTATAAACATCATTACGATAAGATAAGAAGGGGACATTACAGACCGTGGGTGAATGAGAGCTCCGGATATAAAATAGCCCCATTGGTTGAGTTTGTCTTTTTTTGCCAAAATAATATCTGAGTCCAGGAGATGCACACTTGACTTGGGAGATTTTATTTAGAACTTGTTTTTTTTGTACCAATTTGAAGGATCTCAGTCTTGTCGGTGTTTGAATGAAGATAGTTCGAGCCAATCCAGTCTAAAATTGCATCAAGGCAGCCTTGAAGATTGCAGACTGTGGATGGTTGACATGAATCTGTAGAAATCTGCATCTGGATGTCATCAAGCACAGAAATAACGTTCCACATTTTAAATGTGATGTAATTTTACCTGGTTGAATGTAAGACATTGAAAATAGCAGTGGGACAAATAAGGAGCCCTAAGGCATAAGTTACTGGTTTAAAAATATATTTTTATGCCAAATTTATGATTTAAAAAAACAACGATTTGATAAATAAGAACAGATGCAAGAGAGTAAAGTGCTTGACATGCCTACGTATGTCTGAAGGCGCTGCATGAGAATGCGATGGTCCACGATGTGAAATTCGGTTTTGAGATCGGGGAGGAAGAAACGCGAGAGACCCAGGACGCACGAAAGGAGCGTCTCTCCATAGGATGTTGGCCTCGTCAAGAAGCCAGGTTCCAGGGGATCGTCGATGGCAAGAGGCTAACTTTAAGATCAGTAGAGGTGGCGGTGGAGCCTCTGGTGTAGGCCAATCAACGCATATATAATTATCAGAGCATGTTTGTGTGCATGTTCACCACAAGTACGCGTGGTAAATGCAGACGTGATTCCTTGCAAAATTTATCTATTTGGTGTTTGAACATCTTGGCACCTGTTTTATTTACAGAAAGCGTAAAACGTATTATTATTTTTTTCTACCAGGAGAGTGTACACATTTGCATACATTACTTTGAAATCCATAAGCAGGTTTTTGGGTTAGATCGCGTAAATATATAAATGTGTCGTTAAACCCACCACCACCCGACACAGCCAACTAGTAAGGGTTGTCACGTAAACAGAACGTGCCAATTCGTCACTAGTACAGCACACCGGTGTGTTTAAGAGCAAATCTACAGCTTTTTTACAATCTGAGTACGACGTTTCGCCAGTAATTACGAGCACATTTATATATTTACGCGATCTAACCCAAAAAAAACTCAATTATGGATATTGGTCGCGAAAGCGTCCGTGTTAAACAGTACTTTGAAACCCTGGGAAACTGCTTCTGCTAATGAAAGCAGACCCAGAGGATCACCCCAAGTCTCGACTACACAGACAACGTCTCCCTCTTGTAGAAGATCTAAAACAAAACAGCGATCCGTAAAGGTCGGATGTTGACAGTTCAACAACCAACCGCATCGAGCGGGAGGAGGCGATGTTGAGGTGCGGTGCCACCAACAGCATTTGCCGTGACGACCTCTTTGACCTCGAACTTGCCTTCGCTGCGTCTGCCACGTGCAAATGCGGTGCTCGAGCGCGCGCGCCTGTGCAATTTCACCCAAAAACTGCAAACGAAGACCACATACACACATCCATTTTGTGGCTTTTATTTGTTATGTTAGCTGGACATTATTTCAAGTTACAACACACAGCTACAGCTACGTTGATTAGAAATATGCTCTCTTACGGTTAAAGCATGAACCACTCTCAATGGAACTTCACTTATCCAGGGATGCGGAGAAAAGCTGCGGCACATCCAAGCCGAGTCAGCGAGGGCGATTTGCCGTGCCGAGCCAGCACCAGACCGTGATACGCTGCTGGCATTAGCGAGACCTCTTAATCTGGCTTGGGGCCAAGCAGGGCCAGGAGCGGGGCAAAATGATGCATTAATTTGCGGGACGCGAGCCGGTAGACTGAGAGAACGCAGTGTCACCGCGACATCTACTCACATCTCGGCTCACTGGCGTGTCACATGAATCGGCAACAACTCGGAACACGGTGTCAAGGCGTTGACAACAATGCCTCGAAACTATGCTTCTGCAGTGGGAGGAGGGGAGGGAGAATAAAAACCAACCTGACGCCTCCCGAGCCGCGCCGCGCTGGTTCGGCACAGCCCCCGGTGCGGTTTCGGTTGCACAGGTCTCGAGGGATGAAAAGTAACAAATGTGGGAACACTTTGATGCAGCCCATTCGCTACGAGACGGCTGGGTATAGGATAAGGCAGGTTCCATTGCGTATGGCTTTGGCTAACACAACGGCAACGACGCGGTACAGACCGCCCATCTACTGCAACAGACACCACATCACAAAATATTGCACATGACACAGCACTGCCAAAGCACACAAGCGCTCGCATGTGGCACACAGCTTCATCTAAGGCAGGGCTTCCCATGCGCCGGTTCTCGCGACTCGCCGCAGTCCGTCTTTCCGAGCTGACCAATTTACTTAATCAGATTAAGTTGTTGCACACTAAACGCACCCGTCGATTGTTAAACACGTCCCACACACACACACACGCGCGCTCATGGGTGGTTTCTCTGCTCATTTTGAAATGGGAATCATTGCCCTCGAGTGCAGTGGCTCTTCACATGGGGTGCACGCATGCCCTGGGGGTGCGAGATGCCCTTTCTGGGAGTGCGAGACATGGCCACATTTGTGTTTAGAAGATAAATCATCGACACACAAATTAAGCACGGGCCCGTGAGTACAACTACTTTGTTTAATCAAACACTATGTATTTATTAGCATTGTACTGCAAGGCTGCAGTAAAGGTTAAGAACCACTGCTCTACATAATACTGGACACGTGAACACACACACACTGGTCTCTCTATCCTTCGATATCATCCCTTCCAAATCACTTGTCACACACATGTACAGCGACAAAGGTCCATCCATATAGCCTCAACCAACTGATGGCGCAAGTGTTGTTAGCGAACACCCACAAAGGGGTGGGTGGTCACTACTATGCCCGGCCGCCTTTGTCTCTCTTGTGGCTATGTTTACACATTCGCACCCGGCACTCATTTGAGGCTGAGACGACCTCGTGCAGGGCCTGGGACCGGTTCAGATAATCGTCATCGGTGTTGACCGTGAGCGGGAATCATGCGCATACATATACAAAGACACACACACACACGATGTTTCGACATTGATTCAAAGCGATGTTCCTATGCATCACCTGAAACGAGTGTGGCGATCAGGAGGCATGTACGGCGTATGTACGGCGTTGTGCATTGGGACGGAATTTTAAATTGGTCAGCTCGCAAAAGGTGCGTCGGTCGCGGCTTACGAGGATGGAGTTTGGGAGACGCTGCTCTAGGCTCTAAGCCGTTCCTTTAGGAAACATAGAACGAAAAAACGACACAAAGCAACACACACTACAAATCTTAGTTACTTTTTTTCTTTAAAAAAAAAAACCTTGCTTATAGAAACCTAAAAAAACCTCTATATAAATCTACAGAGACACTATTAAGAAATGTAAAATGTTCGTGTAATCGTGTACAGGTTGCCGTTCAATTTAAAACGGAGAAACGTGATGTCCGTGTGCTGGGCACTGACAATCGTAAGCAGGGACTCAACCGCAGCTTGGTTCGGTGCCGCGTCGGCGGCGTGGAAAATATTTCCGCACCGGCAACAGCCGCATCGAGTAATACAACCTCACGATGGCTGGCAGGCTACTAGTCACGCGCCTACCGCAAAGTCTACCAGCGTGTCGCAAAAATGTTGTCAGTGAGAGGTTAAGTCCTGGTTACCACCAGCACAAAGGGGGCAGGGGTCAGGGTTGGTTCACGTTGGGTGCAGGAATCTCAATGACTGGGGCACGGCACAGCCATTCCCGAACCAACGAAACCAGCCGCGCTGGCCCAGGTTTGTGCTTTTTATCATCATTACGATGTTGGCAGCTCCTTGGTCGGTTGGTTCCTTTATGGTGGGGAGAGGTTGGAGATAGGTCATCGAAAATGTTGCAACTGCAATACGATGCGGATTCGTTGAGCGACTGTGACCGCACCTCGATACGGTCTACGGAAAAAAGTTGCGCATGTCGTGTATTATAAAGAGTGTCTGTCAAGTCATAGGCAGAGGGGAAAAACAGGACATGAGTTTGGGCTTAAGCGCAAAGCACCAACATGACTCAAATGCACCAATCACGCACCATTGCCCGGACCTCTCAAGTCTCACATGCTCGTTGTTTTGCATTCCCCCCCCCCCCCCACGCGCTTCACATGCATGATAATCAGAACTCGTTTACACATTGGACACAGAAATTCCACTCCGGCCACTTAAATCTGTGGCTGGTCTCACGCCACCACGTGTCAATCCCACACCAGTCGCCCGAATAAACTCAATGCTTCGCCGCTTTTCCATCGTGAGAGGTCAGCATTAAATTATTCTCTCATGATTACGTGAATTTAGTTCTTACCTAACTTTATAGACCACGATTTTTTCAAAAGCTCAGTTTCGATACCGGTTAGTGCTTAGGAATACAACGATTTCAAGTGTGCTTCAATAAACAAAATATTATTTCGGTTTTCACGAGCACCATTTGTAATCCTAACCCGATTTCAAGCATTTTCGTCTTCTCATGCTCTCAATTGATTAAGGCTCTCTACTACAAGGTCGTAAAGACTACAACGCTGGTTGTTTTTGTTGTTGTTGTCGCATCTGTAATCGGACACCCCAACAATTTTGGCCTACGTCCTTTCAAAAGTTTTTTTTTAAGTGTGTCACAGAATATTACCGTATCCGGTATATATCGCGGGTCTACGTGGGAACAAAAAAAACATCTACAGCCTGTAGCTATATTTGGAGGTAAAAAAAATTAGAAATGTAAATAGTCAACAATGTACAAGTCATTAGATATCCTAAATATACAGGGGATTAATGAAGGTTTCATCCATTATTAAACAATTAGACGGCAGTTTCAGCTCTGTCAATTAAACTATGCGTGTCAGCAAGCACCTATTAAGGCCGGAATGGCAAATGAGGGTGTGGGTGGACAGCATCACAACCGGCCCCATTTGTCTGCCCAGTGGCGATGTTTACACACGCAACAGGTACTCATTTGGTGCTGAGTAGACGTAGGCGAGGCCCAAGGACTGGTACAGATAATCTTCACTGGTATTGGCCATGAATGGGTATCGAACTCGGAATCAATGGGTTTGTGATGCTGCGCGCTTACCACTGCGCCACTGACTCTCCCCTGTGCTTTGGCGATCAGACCTGGACACCGACTTGTGAATTGCTCCACACATCTAAACTCAACAGGAATAAATGCCTACAAAACGCCACGTGTCTGCCACTTCATTGGCAACACACACCGTGGATTTAAGAGGGCCCCAGGTGTTGTCCAACCCCTTGGGTTTGAGCGATTTGGACGCTTCTGCAGAGTCACCTTGAAGACCGCTCAAGTTTGTATGGGATAATATTCAACCGCACAGTTCAAACTGCTGTATAAATTTATATATGTATATTTCATAACAGATGAAATCTTCATGGTCACCCTGCATTCTCTACCGAAAAAGTCTAATTCCCGTAGGATGCTCCTTTCATTAAAGAGTCCTGCCGCAAACTGACGTTAAGAGCATCTACATGAGCAAGTGCTTAGTGAGGGTTTTACATCTCGACAAATGATTTGGTTCTCAATTTTCATGGCTGCACGAGAGACGGGAGGCCTGGCTGCAAAGCCAATGTCAGGCTAAAGATGTCCTCTCACCCTGCCACAAGGCACAGTCGCCTCCAAACACTCACGGCCCCCGGCAGCCCAACCTCTCTGCTTCAACAGCCTCCGCTTTCTAAACGCCGCAATTTAGGCTGTGATTTTGGTTCTCGAAAATCGTGACTTTTAAGATAGTCCGTGAAATCTCGGAAAATGCGGAAATACATTGGGTTACACGCTCCCTTTCTTTCCTTTCGAAAGTGTCGTACGTCAGGGGTAACGGGTGAGCCGTCCGAGCTAATCCCATTATCATTCCGTGAATGTTATCAACGGCTACCATGCCAAAATCTTAGCCTTAGGCATGATACACTGGGGCCAGTGTAGGGCAATTGTCTCAGCCTCCCTTGTACTATGAGTGACTGGCAACTCGGAAAGGAAATGGCATGGAGTGCCGGAGTTCTGTCTAACCAACAAGAAAAGAGATTGTTTAAAAGTCTGTTTTCGAATCATTGATTGAACTCCTTTTCGTGTTTGGTTTGTTTTAATTCCCCTGCACCTCCTACTAGCACGGTTGGCTATGTACGGTGCGAAAGAAGTTCTACATACATACATACAGACCTAGGCAGCATACAACCATGGGAAGTCATGTGAATTCTGGCTACAAGCCGAATGGAAATTGCCATCCAAGTTGCCTGCAATGGAAAGCGGTGATCAAATTTGTCCAAATTTGAGAAAATTATCACCTATGTTGAATGTCACCCACGATTGACCTAAAATCACCACTGCGTAGTTTTTTCGGATTTTACCACGTAATGTTCGGCATGATGTCAGGACGTTTCACTCCAGCATGTAGAGAGTGCTATTGCCCTCAAAGCGTTTGAGTGTATCATGGACTTTAGAGTAAAAATATATGCACTATCAATCTCATGATCACAACTCGGGAGCCCGAGATCGCGACTCGATTGAGTCGCGATCTTAGTTCCGGGGCTGGTCGCAGCAGTGAGCTATGTGACCAGTACTGCCGGACTTGAGCCGTATGGTTTTGGACCTCAGAGGTGAGGGCTTTAGATTAAAATGTCACAAACGTTATTACAAGAATGCTGGAGATTCCATTAAAATTATTCCAAGAATAATAACATTTCATTTAAAAATTATTCCAAAATGAAGGACTTTTCATAAAAACATTTCCAGGAAGGGCAATGTTCCCATTAAAAAATTATTCCAGGAATAATGGATTTTTCATTCCAAAAGTGATTCCGGGAATGCTGAAGTTTCCATTAAATTATTCCAGGAATAACAATGTTTCCATATCATTCGAGGAATTATGAAATTTCAGTGAAAATTATTCCCTGAATGACAGTGGCCATTAAAATTATTTCAGGAATGACAGTAATCGTGATAATTATTCCAAGAATGATGGAATTTCCTTTAAAAAATATGCCCAGGAACGATGAAATTCCTATATAAACTATTCCAGGAATGATAGAGATTCTTTTAAAATGATTCCGGAAATCCTGAAACCATACTATATTATTTTTAAAAAAGTTTTGCTGGCTGGATTCATGGCTGCCTGGCTGGATTTCTGTCTGGTGCACAAGTGCATGTGCACGGTGGTGACATCACCAAGCGTATCTGTATGACCGTCGCCCGTATTCCCCAGCGTTGAGCCAGGTTTGTGAATCTCGCTGGCGTAACGCTCCCCCACCCACCCTCCACCCCATGTGATAGGGGAGAGAGATAGAGGGAGGGAGGGAGGGAGGGAGGGAGGGAGGGAGGGAGGGAGGGAGGGAGGGAGGGAGGGAGGGAGGGAGGGAGGGAGGGAGGGAGGGAGGGAGGTAATAGAGCAAAATGGAAAGAGAGAGTGAGGTATAGCAACAAGCAGTGGGAGGGAATATTAGGGAGAGGCAAGAGAGGAAAGGGAGATGTGGGAATAAGGAGAGCGAGAGTGAGAGTAGAGAGAGATACAGGGAGGGAGACAGGGGGGAGGGAAGTGAGACATAGTGGAGGGGGGAGAGGAATATTGAGGGGGAGGGAGAAGAGGGGGCATGAAGAGAGACACAGACAGAGACAACGTGAGAAATAGAGATTCATCTCGATATACAGTGCAGAGTAGCGAAGAAAAAGGTTGTGAGAAACAAGGCTCTCGTTATCAGATAACGTTTTGCTGGCTGGGTGGGAGAGACGGACAAACAAGTGGTCACGTCGAAAGAACATGCTGGTTGCTGTTTTTTTCAAGTATTCCATAAATTATGGAATATGTTTACAACTCATCCCAGGAAAGGTTCAATCTCGATCGAAATTATTGCAGAAATTTGGAAATGTCCATATAATTATTCCATAAATGATGGAATTCCATGTAAATATTCCCAGAAATCATGGAATATTGATGCAAATCATTCCAGAATTCATGGAGTTTCCATCCATAAACTACTAAAAACCCTATTGTAAGAGTTAATGACAATAGTGTCATTAAGGCAAAACAAATGTTCCGTTGTTTTCTTCAAATGGAGAAAAAAATATCAAATCACTTTTTTTCGTTGTCCTCACCTCCGACTCAACTCTGCTCCACGACCCCAGCCCAACGAACCGATACCAACCACTAACCCCCAGATGCTGACCGCACGAGAACCAGCACCTATCCTTCTCTCCCTACCACCACCACTACCACTCACCCACTACCCGCACATCACTAAACCCCAAGCGTTGTGCTCCTCCCTTCTTCTAAAGGAAGGTCACAGCCGCCCTCGATGTGCACTACTGTCACTACAGGAATGAGAGTGGTGGCGGAGTGGCCTCAGTGCTGCGGGGGTGCGTTACAGAACGCAGGCCGGAGAGTTGATGGGCAGTGGTGGCCCAGTATCTTCCTCCTTCTCGTCGTCGACTTCCTCCGCATCCTCCAGTTTTCCCATCTTCCCGCCCGCCTGCGACAAGAGGGAGCGTCGCAAGTGAGCCACGTGCACAGCGGAAATTGACTAAATAACGATGCCAGTGAAAGCGATTCGAGACGGACAGTATGTACCTCGAATTATTGTAAATAACTCGAATGAAAAGAGCTTTTTCCGTTAATTATAAGAATGTCAGAAGAGATTAAGAATCACTAAATGTCTTGGCACCAAATTTCTGCACAAATGTCAGATTAACTTGAATCTATTTTATTTAGATAGCGTGTGAACAAGTCACGTGAATTGGACAGCAAAGAGAGAAGGATCGAGGATTCGGACTGTCATCCCACTCCTGTGCCCAGCATCGCCGATTGCCCCTCTTGACCCTCTCGTCCGATTGTTTGGGACCCCCACGTTGTGCAG
Organism: Lethenteron reissneri; assembly: GCF_015708825.2. Classification (NCBI taxonomy): domain Eukaryota; kingdom Metazoa; phylum Chordata; class Hyperoartia; order Petromyzontiformes; family Petromyzontidae; genus Lethenteron; species Lethenteron reissneri. The sequence goes on from NC_083827.1 coordinate 9,922,724, forward strand.
CGTCCCAATGGCGACCGGGAATAGCTCCACGTGGGTGAGCGGGGTCACATCCCTGTCAACGCCTTATCAGTGCCCTACCTTGTTACAGACCAATTCAGACCTTAGTGGTCACCCCGTGCCCTTATAAATCTCAACGTTCATCCTACAAAGTCCCATCGCAAGGGGGAAACACAAACAGACAAATATATATATATGCCCGTATTGAAACGGCTGTACGCCGTATGGAACTGGAAACTGAATTTCCCTGCACAAGAATTCGGGGTAAAGCGTGTGGGTTGACAGCTGTGGGGTCGCGATGGGTGCTCTCGCTACCGCATCCTCCTCCGCTTGTTCCGCCTTCCGCTGCCGCTTGCTGGATTTGAAGATGCTGTCAATCCTCTTCTGCTTGGTCGCCTGCGAGTAAAACCTCAGTCGCTCCACACCCTTGCGGATGCGATCCTCCCTGCGCTCCGTGATGCGCACGCACGCGCGAGCACGCACACACACAAAGATCCTGTTTTAGCTTTATACAGCATCGCGACGAGAGCTTTTTTGTTATTCCAGTTCGATCCTGATTGTGCAATCACTGTCATGTCATGAGATACGTGATCCATTTGGAGCTCTCTCACAACATGAAGGCCCATGAAAGCAGATATCGCAGAACTATTTCTGAGATCCCTGCAAGTGGCAGCACTTTCCCATCCACCCTGCTGCAGAGTAATACTGATAATAATGCTTTCATTTTATATAACGTTATTCATGCCAACAGCATCCTACAATGCTTTGCAATGCTGTTCATCACATGACAGTCAAAGCGATCATTTAAATTCGAAGATTAAAATGTATACGACGATGTCACGTGGCATATGATGTGTTACGTTGGGAGATGATGTCACGCAATGACGTCAACAAAAACACCAAGACAAATTATTTAAATCTTATTGCCCAGTTTTTGGGGACTATTACCTCAATGAATGTGGCCGGTTTTCTCTGGGGTAAGTCCCCAGTTGCAACACAACTTGACGCTAAGCTTCCATTCATATTGAATCGCCTTTACGAGCGCCAACGTGACTCCCCCCCCCCACCCTGCAGCCCATTCGAGGCAGATAAACGGCGCCGACGCGTTGGTCGGAAAAGCGTGAGGTCGCAAAAAGAACAAGAAGGAAGGCCTCACTTGATGACATGCTTCTCCACCGCGAGGAACTGCACCAGGCCCTCCTCGTCCGGAGTAGAGGCCACCAGGCTCTCGGGAACCCCCTCCAGACACACGGACGGGTTCTTGAAGAGTTCACGGGCTCCCTTGAAGTCCCAAGCGGTGGGCACAGTAAACTTCTGCAATGCACCGACAAAGTCACCGCCCGTTGTCCTGTCAGAATCGGCCAAACGCAATCGCACTGCAACGCACCTCTGTGGTTGCGTTACACTGTTGTGTTATTACTCGGCAATTTCTGCAGAAAATCTCACTGAGTCTCAAGACACTTTTTTCAGGAGGCTCCTGCCGAGTGTTTTGCAGGAGGGGGTCGATGCTGCGACTGCTGCTGTTGCGTGTGATCTCCAATAAGTAATATACACCACTTGTATTGGGTACGCATTTAGTTTTTTCAGCTTGCTTTTTTTACTTTACTGCCGCTCCATTGTTAGTCATGCCCACCTAGCCAAGGCATTTCCTGCCCACTCACTGACATGATTTGCGTTCTCGAATCCGTTTGTTCGTCTTTCTGTCTCTCGGCGTGCTACACCACCACCACGTTGGCCGGTGTTTGTCGCGAGCCCTCGTCTCACCTTGGTATCCAGGTGCTTCAGGATGCCCTCAATGCTGTGGTACTTCCTGATGAGGGGCAGGGCCTTCTTAGGGCCCATGCCAGTGATGGACTCGCAATAGTCACAGCCCAGCAGGATGCAAAGGTCAATGAACTGCACAACGCAGGGAACACACGGTGCAAGCACAGGACACGCGTACGCCGTTAGCCCAGGCGGTGGCCTGGTTCGGACCCAGGTTTCGGCCACCTGTGATTACAACTCGAGTTCTCTCGTGCAGTGAGTTGATGATCTCAGCTCGGTCACCAATTCCTGCATAATTTTATTTAATTCCAGGTCTTAGAAATAAATACAATTTGGTTACAGGGCAGGCGGGAAAGTGCTGTCCCCTACTGTGTGGACCAGCGGTAACTAGAAGTGATCTCAGAGGAAGGTCTGTGATATCCGCATCTGCGGACCATTTCCTAACATGAATGGTTGCACTGATCTGCGAGAGCTATGAATAGATTCTTTGTTTCATTGACGTGATGCCAATAACACGATTTGGATTAAATTTGGAGGGAATTTTTTTTTTATGTACATTAACACATTTAAAGGCATGCATCAATGAGACAGAGAATAAGTGAGCCTATTGTATTTGGAAGTGAACAAAATATGATTGCAAAAAATATATACTTGGTGACATAGCTGCATTGGCAGTGGTGCACAAGCACACGTAACATAAACATTCAACACGTCTCCAAATACTACCACTGCAGCTTTAAAAGAAAGGTTTGAAATGTGAGATTTTGGGCAGTGCCGCTTCTTTACAGCACACAAATAGACACCATTCTACCCCTGCGGCCTCTCTACGCTCGCTGACTTAGACACATTGCTTGATATTAACCAATGTTGAGGGGTTTTTCACGATTTCGGAAGATTCTTTTTAGCCTGACAGTTCACAATCTCTAAACGCACCACGCGTTACGCCGATTCGCTATTAACGACGCGGGCGACAAACCTCCACCTGTAATTTCCCCATCAAACCCACGGTCCGGCGACATTCAAACACCCCTGCTGGCAGATAAATCCATTTACATTGGGGTGGATAACCCCCGCTGCTTTTTTGGCCATGAACCCTCCTGCCAAATTCATCGCCAAACAGACAACAGGCATCACTGTAACCTTCCACGTAAAGCTCTTCCGTCACGCACGATGAGGCCCAATTAAAGTGAGTGTGCTGATCCCTCTGCTCCCCTGAGCTGTCTTTAAAAAGAACCTGGGGCCTGGGCTGCGTGAACGGAGGAGAATATTAAACGCGCCACCACCTGAGACGCAACAGCGAGACGAGCCATTCCCCACCCCCCGCCCCCAGCAAGCGTGACATGCACACTGACACGATCTTTAATCTAAGGGATGCTTTCCAGAAGTTTGGTGGGGGGAAAGAAAGAGAAAAGTGAAGTGGTAAAAAGGTGCTTCCGTGCAACAGCTTGGCTTCCACGCCACTGCTGACAGAATATTCTCCAATAGAGGGAGCTCTAGAGAGTCCTAGAAACTCTGAACAGTAATTGGCCTTCTCTTCCATGCTGGCCAGATTAAAATAAACTATTACACTTTTATTTTATTTAAGCAGGTAAGGCCCCACTGAGCTACGTAGCTATTTTTTTCAGAAGCGATCTGGCCACCACAAACGATAGCTACATTAAGTGGCTTGTCATCGTGTGGAAATTTAGAACAGCCAACTTCTCTAAGCGCATGTTGATTCTAAATATGGAGGGAAAAACAGGAGGAAAAATTCACGCCACCATGGGGAGAACATGCAAACTCCAAATATACAGCAGGTGTCAGGGTTTGTTTAGAACCCACAACCTCCTGTATACCAGGCGAGGTCGTTAACATCTCGCAACCTATTGTCTGTGGTGAAGAAATTTACCCAGCTGGGTGGAAAGAGGCGCTGGGGGGGGGGGGGAGGTGAGTTAAGAAACTTGCAACTTTTTTTCAAGTGCCACGCCGTGAGGTCGAATCAACCCAGCGACCTCCAGATTTCAAGTCCAGTTTTCTAACCATTGTGTAGTGTCATTGATGATGTGAGCGGTACTGTGTGTGTGGTGTCATTGGTGACGGCACTGTAGTGTAGTGACAGTACAGTGTGAGCGGTACTGTATGGGCGGAGCTTCTCCCTGGCACCGGATGGGCATACCAGGGAAGAGGCTGGGTAAACACGAGGGGGCACGTGACCAGATGAGGTGGTAACGAGGACCAGGGTAAGGGTGAGAGGAACACGTGAGGTGGATCCTGAACCCTCACGAAGGATCTGGGAAAGGGGCGTGGCCAAGGGCGGGGCCTGGCCACCCCGCAGAGGATAAAAGCCGAGTCCCGGGGGCGACCGGGGTTGGTCCTGGCTGGGAAGAAACCTTCGTGGTCGTGATCCTCGATCTCTGGGTGTCGCACACGTGGACCAGGCAGCGCATTGGCTGTCCTGGTCCGATGTAGTAGTTGTCCCGTCCAGAGTGTAATTAGCCATTTCCCCCAAGTGTATAGAGTTAAGTATAGGACAGATGGGTTACCACCCTATGTCGTTATCCCGTTAGTGTTAAGAGTTTGTGATGTTAGTTAATAAAACATGTTGCCTCCAAGTTCTAGTGTGCGCCTCGATTGAACCCATTACAATTACACCGCAGCAGCAGCATCTCTCTTTGTACTATATTAGCGTGCGCGGTTAACCCCGCTTCTGTGTGTAGAATCCCACCTCTTCTTGCGTCAGCTTCAGACCGGCGAGCACCTCCGACAGGCAAATTTCTTTGAGAGTCCTGTGCACAAGAATAGAGAGATCACCAAAACAATGAAGAAGAATCGCACGTATGTGTGGATTCTCTAGCGTTTTCCAACACGCGTTTGTCCTCGGATCTCTTAGCAGTATACGGATGCCAATGCAAGTATTTTATGCCATTTTATCACCGAACTGTGTGCAAGTTTTGGACAACCATCTATTTAATATGGACAGTTTTCTAGAGGGCAAGTCCCTAACTGATGGACAACTTTAAACTAAACTTCCATGTACATTGGATCATCTGTACAAAGAGTTATAATGTCCTGCAAGTTAAAGACGGACGGCCAAAACCTAATTCAGCCAAGACTTCAAACCGGAGTTAGAAAGTGGTGAAACAAAAAACATCCCAGTCGCTACGAGGAAGACCGCCGCTGCCTCGCGCGCCGCGTGGGTGAGAGACGCGTCGCAGCGCCGGTGACGACGATGAGGGGGTGTCACGCGACCTGCGTTCGCTCTTACGGGTTGTTGTGAATCTTGAGGCCACGCACGAGCACCGGCGTGCCGAAGGGCAGCGCATCCATGTCCTCGGTGGCCACCGCATACGCCTTCCCAGCGAGCACTAGCGCCGCGCACGTGGCCTCCGCCTCGCTCTTGGCCTGTGCCGGGCCGGGAGACAGAGAGAAGAGATTTAGCAGACGGGACCACAGCTCAGGTCGCATGCAACATTAAAATATTTCAACCGTAGAATTAAAATCTGTAAATGACAAGAAAGCCCATCACAATAGAGAAATCAGCGCCGGCAAAAAAACAAAAGGTTTCAGGAAACACACAAACACGTGCACTATGTGTGTCAAAAGCTGTCAGCCTTGTATGGGAAACCATCGGTTCAGAAGAACTGCATTGTGGTCCATTTGTCTTGATAGTGATCGAGGGTTCCCACGTGTAAGCATCACAGCTGGGCAGATTCCTAGATTCACTCCTCATCAGCGTTCTTGTGAACCACCACCCGGTCACCCCGAGCACCAAATCTTAGTCCAAGCGCCCAGATTAAATATTTTAATTCTTGGTACCACCTGAGCTGACAAAAATAGTGCTGTGCCAACATCTTTGAATTGCCAGTAAGAGTGAAACGTGCAATAACCCTATTTAATAAACAAGTCATCAAATAATCCACTTGTATTATTCACATACAGAAACTGGTATCACTAAATATTTGCTACCTCTAGTGGTAATTAAAGTTTGTAAGTCACTAGAAAATGCATCACAAGAGAAAAATTCGTGAAGGCCGGAACCAACCGATTTAATGAAGCACAATTGTGTGCATTGCATGTACAAAAACTTTCAGACAAAAAAATTCTGTTCTTTTGAGCTGGTGGTCTGGATAAGGCTGAGAGCTTTTGTACATGCACTGCTGCACATCTCTGTGTGCTGTTAAACCTCGAGTGGTAGCGAATTCCGCTGTGGCTCATGGGCCAACTTGTGGAGCAAACCCCCAGTGCGTGGTCTACCTTAATGACGGGCACTCCCATGAGCTTCAGCATCCTCATGCACTCCTGCTCAAACGTGTCCCTCTTCTCGGCACTGGTGAGCTCTGCACGTCACACACGGAGGGCAACGAGCGATCACGACAAACCAGGTGACAACCTCCATCGCGCTCGTCTCCTCCAGGTGCGCGATCATCGCTCACCTCTTCACAGAACCCATCTCAGATTTGCCCCCCCCCCCGTGAGTCTTCCCCCACTGGTCACCCGAGGACAGGTGCACGCCGGTTGGGCGCGGGTTTTAGTGGCGTGGCTATTGAATGCGCTGACGGCGCAACTGCCACCCGAGGCCTGCGGGCAGGAGGAGCCCAGGCGCCAGGCTACAAAGAGGGGGGAGATCGGAGAGGAAGGGGGGGAGGAGCCCTGTTTCATTCCGTGCAACAGGTCCCGTGCTGACCACACTCCACCGCTGGGCATGGCTCACGTGCCCGACTTCTGAAGAGGTCCATTACATCACCGTTATGATAGCGAATCGTTATGATTCATATGTGTGTTAACATATTTCGTGGTGTTAATATTCTTTTTTCTTCTCGGAGCTTTCGCGATAAAATTACATAATTGCCAAAATACATGAACGTGATTACGGTTAAAGTACATGTAAGACGTGTTGCACTCTACTCCTCTCTGAGGCATAAGTTTAGAAAAATAACGAGAGAGCTGACCAAGCGATCGGGGAGAAGAGGGGAGCGGACAAGGAGACCTTTGAGGGAGAAGGAAAAAAAGTGGGCAATCCGGCACGGCCTGCATGCGTCGCAGAGAAGAGTCGAGAGCCAGCGCGTCCAGACGACTAAAGCGTTCAGGCCTCGGCAAACCTCGTGAAACGAGGACGTCGTACACCAGTGGGGAACATTGAACAATGGGAATGTTTCCCGATTCTGTAATGTCAAGAAGCTCTTCCAGCGGTCTCTGTCCAAGCGCGTGCCAACCCCATCCCATGAGTGCGCTCGCACTCTTCTTCTACGGCAGCGGTGGCCAACTGGCGTCTCCATAAGCCGCATGCGTCTCTTTAATCCACCAGATGTGGCTCTATAAAAGGGGCATAACGTAGGGCGCCATGGTGGCGAGATGTTAACTACCTCGCCTGGCATACAGGTCATGGGTTCGATCCCGACCCTGACGCCAGTATATTTGGAGTTTGCAAGTGTCTCTCCCCGTGGTAGTGTGGATTTTTCTCCAGGTCCTCCGGTTTTTACCTCCATATTTAGAATCATGCGTTGAGAGTATTTGGCTGCTACTATAAATTTCCACGCGACAAGCCACTTCGTTGAGCTATCATGTGTGGCCAGGTCGCTTCTGAAAATAGAGCTAGACAGCTCAGTGTGCATTACCTGGTAAAATAAAGTTGACTAGTTTATAGAACGCACTATCACAGTAGCAAAGAACAATGAATGTCTCCTCTGCTGTGCCGAAAACTGTAAAGATATAAATACACACTTATATATACACATATATATACACTTGGCTCTTTGCAGAACTCAGAGGTACTTTTTGCCTCTTGGCCTGTTACAGGTTCTTCTACGCCACCATCTGTACAACAGCTGCCTCTCCACCACATGCTCAGAACCAAGAGCTCCCTGTCCAACAGCTACCCGACACTGTTTTCCACTCCCGTTGCATTCCTCAAGGTTGCGTGTAAAATGCAGGGCACCGTGTTTATGCGGAGGGGCCAACCGGAGCCCGGCGCTGTGAACACGCTGGATTGGGCCATGCATCGACGTCATTCCGCGGGCCACCGTGCAGTTCAACACACCGGTGTGTAACGAATTGGCATGTTTCGTTTACGTGACAAACCTCACTAAATGGCTGTGCCGGGTGTTGGAGGGTTTAACGACACAGTTATATATTTACGTGATCTAACCCGAGAAAAAAAACCTCTGTTATGGACAATAGTGGTCGCGAAAGCCTACGTGAAGGGTAACTGGTTTCCTCGTGTTCCCCGCCGCGTTACTCACCGGTCCACCCTGGGGTCGTCGAAGTCTCCGCCGGAACTGGCGAATCGGTGGCCTCGGCGTTTGCCTGCGACGGAGAGAGACAGCGGTCAGAACCCGGCAGGATCCGCACTCCTTCACCAAACGGCACTGAGCAATACAACCACTAAGTGGCGGTGAGGTCACCACGGCGCTTGTGCCAGGCTAGGTGCACTTTAAGGCCACGAGAAGTGTTGAAAGCCGGCTGGCAGGTCATGGGACAGACCCATGTGCCATGGGTTGACTGACTTGGGATGAGCAGCACAGCGCATTACGGTCAAACAACCAGAAGACTACTACCACGGAATCTGCTTGGTCAACTGCAGTGGATCGACAAAGCTGATGATAATTATTACCGATTATTGATACGTGTAATACTATATTTACACCAAAGTTTTTTTTTTCTTGATAAAGAGATTCTGAGCTCTTGGCTTGGTCAGTGACATAATGTTTATATTTTGTAGCAACGCATCACGCCGCCCCGGGAGAAGATCACCCCAGTTGCATTACACCGTGCCCAAGGCCACAAAAAGGTTCTTATATTACTATAGTACTATACTGCCTTCAACTTTTATGAACGGCTGGGTGTTTAAGGTTAGCGATTTGTCGTATTATCTGCCTGTATAGCAAATGAAAAAATAGAATTACTTTACTATGCAAGTTACAAATTTGAGTTTAATATGCGTTTTTAATTTATTTTGGGCCCCTTTATAACAATATATGCTACAGGCCCCGCACTAGCTTAATCCGGCACTGGGTAGTGATGATGATAGTAGTGATCTAAACACCCAGGCAAGAACTTGATAATGCCTACCGACCTTTGCTGCAGCCTCCTTGGCCGCCCGAAAAGCTGAAAACAAACAAAGAGAAGAACAAAGTTTTCACAGTCGTTCTACAAACTCAAAGACACTTTAGTGATAAATAAATGTTTGTTGATGTTTAAACCAAATACAGCAGACTGTCAATTATCCGCGCAATCGACGCAGAGCACGGCTGTGGATAATCCCAAATTGCGGATAACACAAAAATTTTAATTTGCCGCGGATCTCTGTGCCAAAAACTAACCATCGACTGATCGATGCCAGTGCTCAGTGAAAATAATATCACTTCCCTGCTCCGGCCTACCAGAAGAGTCTTTCCACTAAGTGGACAGCAGAGCCACGCCAATCAAAATCAATCAAACTCTGCCCATTGTTATAAAGATATGGAACTACTGTATTGGAGAGGCGATCACGTGGATTTCGGATTAACCGGAGCACATATTTTTTCGGTTTTAGCACGTGACTTGTAATACACATTTCCATGAATAACAATCTATCACTGTTTTTAGATGATTAATTTGTGCTTAAGGGAAAGTCCACGGGTTATTAATTTATGTCAAAATGTCAGGCACGTGTGTGGCACATTAGGAATGGATCACTCTTTTAATTATATCCTTGTGCAGCAAGGGAGTAAAGTATGGTTCTGTGAAGGTCCTGATGTGCTGTGCAGTGCATCAATGCATGTGTGTACAGCAGCATGTGGTGACCGAGTCGGGCCTGTAGGTGGCTGGCAGGGTTAATGAATAACCGCACGTGTAAACCAGCCACATAGTTAATGGCGTCTCGGAAGAATTGCTGCGTGTAACGCGCGTTGTTGCATTTTACAGAGTGACGGTGCTGTTCTTCACAAGATTAATATTAACTACAATAAATAAATGTGCTTGCCCTCGATTTGGAGCACCTGCCCACGTCCTTCATTTCGAGTGTGCAACACGTGGTTAATGCGCAAATCGGATAAACCGCACGCGGATAATCGAGAGTCTACTGTAATTGTCTCTTTTCGTACTGGTTACCTTCCCAACTGTACGTGGTCTGGTAACAACAATCAAGTCTTTATTGACGAAAAGCAAAGGTCAACCGCAAAGCACAGCCTTCCAACAGGCAGCATCACCACTCCAACCATGCCGTCCCAAAAAAACAGGGAGAAAAACGCAAACTCCATCCCGTTTTAACGCAATGCACACGTGTGCACCTAACAATGCATTGTTGCATGGAGCTGGGTACAAGACAACAGTTAGCCGATTGGCAGGTCGTGAGCAGTGGAGTAATGTGCAGTCACTCCCACCTATCCCAACGTGTCTGATCAACGTGAAAGGGAAGACAAAATGCCCTCTTTATTTTGCTGTTATGGAAGCCCTTCTGCCAGCAGTGGCATGAGAAAGCAAATTGCAGGGCTGCGCATTTACCTTCTCTAAAAGTGCTGTTGTAAAGGAGTCGGGGTGCTCGACTCAAGATGTCCAGGTACCGCATCACGTGACGTACCGTAGTGTTCAACAACAACAGCAGCAACGGGTACTTCCACTGCTACGCGAGTCGAAAGGATCAGCACCACGTTCGTCACAGACACTGTCCTTGGAGCAACAGCGACAAATCATAGGAGCCTGATGATGTTTGGGACAATTAGCTGTTGTTCAAAAAGAGAGAGACTTTGACCGAATTACAAATGGAGAAGCTGCTCGCATCGCAGTTGTTTAATTCTTTTTATTTCAATCAATACCTTCGATGGCGACTTGCCTCACCGCTGCGCGCTTTTTCAGCTGAAAAACAAACGCGGCAGAATCCACGGTTACGACGCAGTTCACACGAGTCTTCGCTTGAATTTAGATTTAAAGCTTTCGTGACTGCAGGGATTCATATTCTTGGTTCTTTCGGTAAAATCACGTAGAAGGGAAATAATATATTTTTTATTATTTTATTATTTCCCTTCTACGTGACTTTACCGAAAGAACCAAGAATATAGCCTTCACTTGCATGAGAGAATCACAGCAGACATTTATTTGTATGTGCTGTGATATTTGCTCGAAACATCTCAAATATTTTATATCATCGAGTTTGCAGAGAGTGATGGTGCAGTGGCTAGTGCATCGCACTGCGAACCTGGTGAACCTGAGTTTCCATACCTGGTCAGGGCTAAGATCAGTGGCGAGTGATATTTGAAGCGGTCCCTGGGAATCCCCTTCACAAACCCTTTTGACCAATGTGGCGATGCACGGCTAAACTAAAACCCAAGCCTGATGCAGCATGGGATCGCCTTCATCCACCAGTGGATTGAGAAACAGCTGTAAATTATTTATATTTTACTGCAGAATACGGTGTGGAGCAGTGCACTGGACTGTCAATATGATGACCTGAGTTGGATTCCCAGCCCTGGCTCACATCGGTGCCAAACACTTTCTGAATTGATCTTGGTTCCTTTCTACTTCACCAACCAGCACGGACGAGTATGGTGAAGTATGTTCAAGCCACCCCTATGGCCTAAAGGTGTAGGGATGCTTTCATCCAGCATTGGATTAGCAAAGGCCAGTAAATCATAACAGGCTGTAGGGGCAAGTGCTGTTAGCGAGTAGCACCTATAAAGGCCGGCATGTCACACGAGGGGGTGGATGGCCAGCACCACGCCCGGCCGCCTTTGTCTCCCCAGTGGCGATGTTTACACACCACACCAGGTACTGATTTGAGGCTGAGTCGACCTAGGGAAAGGCCCAGGACCGGTTCAGATAATCATCACTGGTGTTGTCCGTGAGCGGGGATCGAAGTCGGGTCGCCGGGTTCATAGTGCGCCGCGCTAACCGCTACAATAACGCTCCCCGTCACACATGTACAGGCACACACACGTATGCACACGTACGCACACGGACGCACACGGACGCACACGGACGGCCCTTACCAGGGGAGCCTTGAGGATGGGTGGGGGGCCATCGAACACGAAGATGGGGAGGATTCCCAGCTCCATGAGTCCCACCGTGCGGTAGAACGTGCCCAGCAGGTGGCTGCACAACAGATGGAGTCACTGTCAGTGGCATCGGCAATGTTACATAGAACTGTAATGTTACATAGAACTGTGATGTTACGTAGAACTGTAATGTTATGTATAACTGTGTCCGCTTGCTAGAAGACTTACCACGCCACCATTGATGGGAACTGCTCTAGGATCTGCTATTGGATCTACAAGACAGATTAGTGTGACGTGCGATGGGATCTGCTATGGGATATGCCTCAGTGTCTTCTGGTGGACCTGTTATTCGTAACTCAACACTTTATTACACAAGTTATGAGATCTGCTGTGGGATATACATTGAAATCTGCTATGGAGCCAAGAGATTGAACCTGAGATGAGTTATTAAATTGTGATCTGCTATTGGGATCTGTTATCGAGATCTGCTTTTGGGATCTGCTTTTGGGGTCTGCTATTGGAGTCTGGTATTGGGATCTGCTATTAGGGTCTGCAATTGGGATCTGATTTTGGGTTCTGCTATTGGGGTCTGCTATTGGGATCTGATTTTGAGATCTGCTTTTGGGATCTGCTTTTGGGGTCTGCTACTGGGGTCTGCTATTGGGATCTGCTTTTGGGATCTTTTATTGGGATCTGCTATTGGGGTCTGCTTTTGTGGTCTGCTATTGGGATCTGCTTTTAGGATCTGCAATTGGGATCTGCTTTTGGGATCTGCTTTTGGGATCTGCTTTTGGGGTCTGCTATGGGACTTAGGATATGGCCCCGGGGCGCGCACCTGTGCCGCATGTAGCCCATGCTGCTGGCGAACTGGTGGAGGAAGATGGAAGCGTCCACAGCCAGGCGCCGATCTGCGTGGGTTCGGCACAAGCGGGGTGAGAGTGGACAGAGCGCCGCAGTCAGTCTCAACCTTCCGGAAAACACGCACACCGTTTCGTAAGCCATGTGCTACGTGGTCAGAGGATAACCGTACTCGCAATGGATTGTTCAATCAATCTGTGAGGAGTTTTGCTAATCGGGGGTGTGGGGGAAGCACAACAAACTCAACACAAACGGCAGTTCTAAAGAAGCGAGTTTTCAATGGAGATTTAAAAGTGCACAGCTCCAGTCGCGAGTGCAGAGGTCGACAACCGAAAGGACGAGAGACAATTTTTTCGAACTCTGTTTAAAAAACAAAAAACAACTCAATAATTCACGAGCCGCAATGCACCGTGGGTGAATACGAAACGGAGATCCTCAATAAATAACGTCGCGAAGCGGCGCACTGAAGCCGAGCCGCGTACCCCTGGGGCTAGAGTGACTAGCCCCTCCCCCTCCTCCCCCTGGGGCTAGAGTGACTAGCCCCTCCCCCTCCTACCCCTGGGGCTAGAGTGACTAGCCCCTCCCCCTCCTTCCCCTGGGGCTAGAGTGACTAGCCCCTCCCCTTGGGGCTAGAGTGACTAGCCCCTCCCCCTGGGGCTAGAGTGACTAGCCCCTCCCCCTGGGGCTAGAGTGACTAGCCCCTCCCCCTGTGGCTAGAGTGACTAGCCCCTCCTCCCCCTCCCCCTGGGGCTAGAGTGACTAGCCCCTCCCCCTCCTCCCCCTCCCCCTGGGGCTAGAGTGACTAGCCCCTCCCCCCCCTCCCCCTGGGGCTAGAGTGACTAGCCCCTCCCCCTCCTCCCCCTCCCCCTGGGGCTAGAGTGACTAGCCCCTCCCCCCCCTCCCCTCCCCCCCTCCCCTGGGGCTAGAGTGACTAGCCCCTCCCCATCCTTTACCGAAAACACCTAAGAATACCTCCCCCTCCTCCCCCTCCCCCTGGGGCTAGAGTGACTAGCCCCTCCCCCCCCTCCCCCTGGGGCTAGAGTGACTAGCCCCTCCCCCTCCCCCTGGGGCTAGAGTGACTAGCCCCCTCCCCCCCCCCCTGGGCTAGAGTGACTAGCCCCTCCCCCTCCTCCCCTGTGGCTAGAGTGACTAGCCCCTCCCCCTCCTCCCCCTGTGGCTAGAGTGACTAGCCCTCTCCCCTCCCCCTGGGGCTAGAGTGACTAGCCCCTCCCCCTCCTCCCCCTGTGGCTAGAGTGACTAGCCCCTCCCCCTCCTCCCCCTGTGCTAGAGTGACTAGCCCCTCCCACTCCCCCTGGGGCTAGAGTGACTAGCCCCTCCCCCCCCCCCCTGGGGCTAGAGTGACTAGCCCCTCCCCCTCCCCCTGGGGCTAGAGTGACTAGCCCCTCCCCTTGGGGCTAGAGTGACTAGCCCCTCCTCCCCCTCCCCCTGGGGCTAGAGTGACTAGCCCCTCCTCCCCCTCCCCCTGGGGCTAGAGTGACTAGCCCCTCCCCCTCCTCCCCCTGTGGCTAGAGTGACTAGCCCCTCCCCCTGTGGCTAGAGTTGTTCTGCAATCATCTCGTGAGTGCGGTGGTTCTTCCTCCTGCCAGGGGCTGCACGCTGCACCCCCTGGGGGCACGAGATGCCCTTTCTGGGGGCGCGAGACGTGGCCGGATTTTTTTTTAAGTAAATCATCGAGAACACAACTTAAGCACGGGCGCGTAGGTACAAATACTTTGCTTACATCGAACCACACGTATTTATTAACATTTTACTTTAGTTTTTGAGGCCGTCTATAAATGACGTCACGCACCTAGAGGGAGGGGTCAGACATTTGTGACGATGTGTGACGAGGGGGAGGGGGTTGAGAAATGTGACGTCACATCAAAATGCGCAACTTGGAATAACTATAGACAACACGTTCTACTTTATTAAATAGACTTTTTAATGTTTTCTTTTACAACATCAGAGTGCAGCGCCACATTAAATACGCACTACAAAGACAATAGTTTAAAGCGATTTAAAGCATTTTTTTATTTTTTTTGGGGGGGGGGGTGGGGCAGAGCTTTGTGACGTCATATTTGAGGGGGGTCTGACTTTTTGTGACGCCGGTGTGACGAAGGGGGGGGTCAAAAATCGTCCACAATCGCGTGACGTAGTAGTGCTTAAATAAATAAGTAAAAGGGAACATTCCTGCATCGCCATTAATTTGCAGCGAGCTTTAGAGCTGCGACGCATTTCGCAGCGTCTCACGGCGTCTCAGCTGCAGCCGCACCATTGCTGTTCACCCCACGTTGTTGAACAGCAGAGGGCAGTGCCGCTAAAGAAGAGCCACATTCTATTTGACAACGGCTCCCAACGCCTCTCAGAGTCAATTCAGTTTTGGACGGCACGTTGGCGCCATTTGCATCATTAAGCGTAAAAAAAACAACTCTAATGCATATTCTTGGTTCCTTCGGTAAAGTCACGTAGAAGCGAAACAAAATAATAAAAATATTTTTTTTATTATAAATAATAAAAATATTTTTTATTATTTTCATAAAATAAATGTATTTATTATTTTATAAAATGAAAAATATATATAAAATTAACAAAAATATTTTATAAAATAAAAAAGATGTTTTCTTATTTCAATGTTTCCCTTCTTACGTGACCTTACCGAAAGAATCAAGAATATGACTCTAATGCAGTTAAATATAAATAATTAACATCTCGCTGTGGCTGTGATCTGCCGTGTGGTAGTCCGGCACGGCGAGTGGAGCCACTCATCCAGCAGTGGATGGACCTTGCAAACCAGACCCCAGAACTGTGGGAACGTCCTCATTGTATCGCCTGTTAGTAGCCAATGGCAAGGGCTTCGTCCGCTTTCTGTCGGCTTCAGCGTCACACTCTACGGGAGGCAATTCATTCGGTGTACTGATGATGAGGGTTGTCATTGTATGAGTGTTTAGGGGCAGTCCATAAATGACGTCACGCACCTGGGGGGGGGGGTCAGACATTTGTGACGATATGTGACGAGGGGGCGGGGGTTTGAGAAATGTGACGTCACATCAAAATGCGCAACTTTAAATAAATATAGGCAACACGTTCTACTTAATTAAATATACTTTATAATAAATGTTTTCTCCTACAACATCAGAGTGCAGCGCCACATTCATTACGTACTACAATGACAATAGTTTATAGCGATTTGAAGCATGTTTTATTTTTTTTTGGCGGGGGGCAGAGCTTTGTGACGTCATATTTGAGGGGGGGGTCTAACTTTTTGTGACGCCGTGTGACGAGGGGGGGGGGGGTAAAAAATCGTCCAAGATCGCGTGACGTCATTTATGGACGATCCCTAAATACGAGATTGATGGATGGAAAGGTGTTTTTTTATCTTTCAACGTTTCGAGCCACACGCATAGACGACTTGATGCCAAGACAAATGTCATGTTTCATCATCCCCCCACCAGAGCATCATTAGGATGTACATCAGTCATCCATCGTGCGCACACACAGGGCGATCCATATATAGATGCCCCACTCAATAGCAGGGAGAAATGCGCACACACTGTGCATGTCTCTCCACCAATCTCATTGCATCGATTCATTCGATCTGATCATTCCCTCCTCCGTAAAGCACGAATGCATCGCTGTCACAGTACTCTCGCGGTTGCTGAGAAGAAAATAAAGAGATCCCATTACAAATGAGTGGGGTATCTAACAATGGATCACCCCTGTGTATAATCCATCGTGCACTGCCCCGATTTTATTTACTCGCTTCACACCCTAGACCGGCCAGGAGCGTTGCAAGGTTGCGAGTTCAAATCCTGATGGAGTTGGTTGGTTGACAGCCAATCGTACCCTCCTTTGCAATCCCCCGAACACTTTGTGGGGGAGTTAAACGGTGGTTATTCAATGGATATACTCACCCCCACCATAGGAACGTGGAATCTCCACCCACTGTCTCAGGGACATATAAACAGAAGAAGGGCACCTTCCTCAATGCTCCGGCTGCGGAGCAAGACGTCGCTTTCACTTCTCCGACCTGCGTCACGTGGACATTTGGCATTCATAGTTCACTCCCTCCGCCGGCAGAGGGCCGGGGGGGGGAGGTCATTGCCTGGTTCACGAACGTGACCCCTGAGCCGCAGTGTTGGAGACGGGGGGGGAGCTGTGTGTGCGGCTGGTGGGGGGAGGAGGGAGGCAGGGGAGGGAGAGGCGGGGAGGCTCTCGATCACGGCTTGGGGTGAATCGAGGACGCGTCGCGGGATGGGCACAGCCGCGCTCCGGCCGCTAGGTGGTGGTGGGGGGGTGGTGGGGGGGCTCTGAGCCGTGTGCGGCTCGCACAATAGCAGCAGCAGCTGCTGCTTCCACCACCCCCATCACCACCATCACCACAAAAACAAAGATGTCCTGTATAGCCTTAACAGACTGTTGGAGGCAAGTCGTGTTAGCGAGCCCCTGTGATGGCCGGAACGGCACACGAAGGGGGGAGGGGGTTACTGGCATTGGCCGTGAACGAGGAAATCTAACTCGGGTGGCCGGGTTCGTAGCGCACACACGCGCACACACACACGCGCGCACACACACACGCACACACAACAGCACGGACACGCATATAGCTCTCACAGCAACACACACAACGAACACGCACCCGGCTCACACGCATTGCGCTCAGCAGGGAGGGTTCCTTTTCAGTCGGAGCAGTGTTTGCGGGCGGGGGGTTGGGCTGCTGGGTTTAAGAGGCCCCGAGAAATATTCCAGGAGAAATAATCCCAGACTCCGCAGCGACCACAAAGACAAAGACCCCCCCCCGCCCCCGTGTAGCCTGAACAGACTGTTGGGGCACGTGCTGTTAGCGAGCACCGACGAAAGACCGGAATGGTGTACGCGAGGGGGTGTGTGGCCAATACCACGCCCGACCGCCTTTGTCTCGCTAGTGGCGATGTTTACGCACATGTACTCATTTGAGGCTGAGTCGACCTAGGGGATGCCCAGGACACGGTTCAAATAACCGTCAATGGCGTTGGCCGTGAGCGGTAATCGAACTCGGGTGGCTGGGTTCAGTGCAGCGGGCTTACTGCTCCACCACGGTGCACAACACAGCACACACACATAGCACTCACACACAGCTCACCCACAGCTCACACACACACACACCTAGCACATAGCTCACACACACACAGCACAATCACACACAGCACACACACACAGCTCACACACACCTAGCACATAGCTCACACACACACACAGCTCATAGCACACACACAGCTCATAGCACACACACAGCTCACACACACACATACAGCTCACACAGCACACACACAACTCACACACACAGCTCACACACACACATAGCTCACACACACATAGCTCACACACACACAACTCACACACACAGCTCATAGCACACACACAGCTCACACACACACAAGCTCAGAGCACTCACACACACAGCTCATAGCACACACACAGCTCATAGCACACACACACAGCTCACAGCACACACACACACAGCTCACACACACACCACACAGCTCACACACACAGCTCACACACACACACATAGCTCACACACACACACACACGCGCGCGTGTGCACATTTCCCAGTGCGCGGCTCAAATAAACACGCCGCGGCTCGCCAGACTTCTTGCCTCGTAACTCGCACAAAGAAGTCGTCGACTCGCGCGAGGAACACGACAAAGACAAAGAAGAGCCCCCCCCGTGTAGCCTTCAACAGGCTGTGGGGGCAAGTGCTGTTAGCGAGCACCTATGAAGGCCGGCACGGCACACGAGGGGGTGGGTGGGTGGCCAGCACCAAGCCCGGCCGCCTTTGTCTCCCCAGTGTCGATGTTTACACACCGTACCAGGTATTCATTTGAGGCCGAGTCGACCTAGGGGATGTCCAGGACCGGTTCAGATAATCGTCATTGACGTTGGCCTTGAGCGGGAATCGAACTCGGGTCACCGGGTTCGTAGCGCAGCGTGCTGACCGCTACTACCACCGCTCCCCACACACACACACGTACACACACACGTATACACACACGTACACACACACACGTGCACATACGTACACACACGTACACACACACACACACACGTGCACATACGTACACACACACACGTACACACGTATACACACACACGTACACACACACGCGTACACACACACGTGTACACACACACGTACACATGTACACATACACACACGTACACACCTCGCAAAAATAACAGTGCCGACTGCAGCACAAAGCTCTGGCAAAAAAAAACACTACATGGCACAGCGCCAACTGCACAGCCCACAAAAAAAAACACTCGGCTACTCACACAGCCAGCGCACAGCTCAGAAAAAAATGTTACACCGCTCAACAACACGGCACAGCGGAGATGGTGACTAAAAACACATACAGCACAGCTTTCACATAGCATACACGTAGCTCGCAAAAAAAACCCAGGAAACTAGCAGTACATATATAGCTCACAAAACAGCTCGCAATACAGCCAGCGACATTGCTCACACACACAAAAACACCGCCCGACTCAATAGCTGACCACACACACCACCACACAGCTGACCGCTAATACGGTAACATATATGTAGCCCGCACACAGCAGCGAATAAGAGCAGCCTCCCTCCCACCCCGCCTCCAATATCATGCAGCAACACCAACAGCAGCAACAACAATCATCATTCGCAACAGCCTCGTTTGCATCCCTCTCCCCGAAACAGCAGGCACCACCACCACAAGAGATGATTGCCGATGGTGTCTCTCTGATCGTCACAGTCGCTCGCTCGCACACCGAGACAGACCCCCCCCCCGGCTGCCATCTCGAGCAGGGAAAATGCAAATCTGCCCCCTTGTTGTTTTTTTTCAACATTTCATGTCGGGACGCCGATCACGGCCATTGCTCCCTGCGCGCCCGCGCGTGCATGCACGCAGATGACGACGGTGGTGATGATGATGATGACAACGGTGGTGATGATGATGATGACGACGGTGATGATGATGGTGGTGGTGATGATGATGGTGATGATGATTACGACGGTGGTGATGATGATGATGACGGTGGTGATGATGATGATGACGGTGGTGATGATGATGACGACGGTGATGATGATGACGACGGTGGTGACGGTGATGACGACGGTGATGATGACGGTGGTGACGATGATGATGACGACGGTGATGATGATGACGACGGTGGTGATGATGATGACGACGATGACGACAGTGATGATGATGAGGACGACGGTGGTGATGATGATGATGACGACGGTGGTGATGATGACGGTGGTGATGATGATGACGACGACGATGGTGGTGATGATGACGGTGGTGGTGATGATAACGACGACGGTGGTGATGATGACAACGATCGTGATGATGACGGTGGTGATGATGACGGTGGTGATGATGACGACGACGATGATAACGGTGATGATGACGATGATGACGACGACGATGATGACGGTGGTGATGATGATGATGACGATGATAACTGTGATGATGATGACGACGATGACGACCAGTGTTGATATTGACGACGGTGGTGGTAACGAGGACGACGGTGACGCTCATAATGATGATGACGTCAATAACAACGGTGATAACAAAGACCAGGGCGACGTTGATGGTGCCGATGATGATGGTGGTGGTGGTGGTTATTTTTATGACAACAACGGCGACGCTCAACAATAATGTTGATGAAGGCGATGATGTTGCACGGCTCTGCTGCTAACCACCGCTGCAGATGCTGATGTTACTTAGAGCGCTTGTGTGTATGTGCGAGTGTATGTGCGCGTGTGCGTGTGCGCGCGCGAGTGTGTGTATGCGTGGGGTGCATGCGGGGTTTAAATGCCTCCCAGCTGTGCGCTCCTACCTCGGTAGTCCTCGAGCACCTTATAGTGCACGGCAGCGCCCGCCTCGTCAGAGATCAGGTCGGTGAGCTTCAGAATCCCCATCTCCGTGTCGAACCCAGTTCTCCGACGCTGAATGAGCAGCGGGGGGGTGGGGATCGAGAGATTTGGGATAAACGATGTCTTTGAGTTTTTGTTTTTAGCAACGGTCGTGCAATCGAGACTCGCACAGCGCAGCAGAATCGATTCGCCACCCCGCGCTCGTGCACGAATCGCGAAATGGCGATCTTGGAGTCCCTTTAAACAGAGCGTGCACCGCAAGCAGCAGCAGCAGCGAGCGAGTGAGCGAGCACACGCACGCGTTGCTTGCTCGGCAGCGCCCTTTAAATCCCCGGCCACTCGGCGGTGTAGCAGCAGTGGCCACGTGTGGAGGAGCGAGGGATATTTATTCTCTCGTTTCGCTGGTGTTGGTGCGGCGAGCAATGTAACGGTTGCGGTCTTGCGGGAGGCACTCTTCTCCCCCTCCCTTGCACGCATTTGGGATTTTGCCGTGCGCGTGTTTTCATTGAGCGCGCAGAGAGAAATGCGAGCGAGCCTGTGTGTGTGTGAATGTTACACGGTGTGTGGATGTCATTCATTGTCGGTATTACACTTTATTTAATTCAGCTTCATCGCTAAAGTACCACACTGTTATATTCGTTACGACTCGCGTCGCACCATGCTCAGAAGCAGCCAGCGTCGATTCCGCTGCTGGATGGAAGGCTCCACACCGTCACCATCTCCCGCGACCCACCAATGCAGCGATCCACCCGCAACTTTGTCAACACCCGTATCTCTCTCTCTGTGCTTCCTACCGCACTTAGGCACGGTTTGTACCCGATGTTAACTTTTTTTTCTAAGCGGAAGCAAGAGCGGGTAGATGCACTTAATACAAACTTACCATCCCTCAAAAGTGTAGATGTTATTTGTCGCTGTTTACGGACGAACCAAACTTTTTACGTCGAACAAAATTCTAGGCAAAAAGAAAAATTCGAACATCGCCATTCCACCCCCAGCGCGATGGGCAGGTGGGACAGCTCAACCGCACGCTGTCTGCGATGCTGTGCCACGTCGTAGCGGACGGACGGACAGACTGGGACTTACACATCCCAGGAGTCTCAGGGGCTAATCGGAAATCACCGCACGCGTCGACTGGCCTCTCTCCCTTGGAGAGACCCCAGAGCCAACAATCGAAGACCACCAACTTGTGGCTCTCCCAGCTAAGTCCGTCACGTGGCTGGCTTCCCTCAGATTGCCACTCGAGAGACCTTGACGAAGAGGAGGAGGAGGTGGGGGGCACAGAGGGAGTCATCCAAGTGATGCCAGAGAGGAGCAGGGCTGGAGCGAGCGTGCCGGTTGATGGACTTTGAGATCTGGAGCGGCAGTTGCGGCGGATGTACCGGTGTTCGTGTGTTGTGATGTAAATGGATGCTCCCCTTTAATCGGCGTACTAGGAGGTACTAGACGCAGGGATAACCTGTGTTAACCATGTCTGGAAAATGCAGGGGCCATTGTTGGTCCTGACGCCATTCTCCCCTTTGAGTTGGAGCCCGTGTACAGCGTTGAGCAACAACTATGTAAAGTAATCTCATACTCGTGGGGACTATATCCCCTTGTGAAACGCGTACCTAAAGAGGGTATATAAGGTGGAGCCCGAACTCAGTTCAGGGCGCAAGGCTGAGGCAAGACTGGAAGAAGACGACCAAGACGGAGTGCAGCTGGGCTGGGTTCAGCGGAGCTGTACCGACTCTCTAATTGCAAATAAAGACTTACCCTTGTTGAAATATATACCTCCAAGGAACTCCTTTACACAGATAGTACAGGCGACCGCGAGTGACAGAAATATCAGTGATTTAAAAAGGGTTAGCAAGCTAAACGTTTCCACCAACGTGGTGACCATCTAAGTTGATGACGATTTTAAAAAATCCCAACAAATTAAAATTGTCAAAGTTGGTTCCCAAAACATGGAGCCCGGTGCAGGGCCGTCTCGTCAAATGGGCCACAATCAGCACTGTGCCGAGGGGACTACGAAAACTAAAAGGCCAACAACAAAAAATGTTGACCATATTTTTTTGTTTGTATTATAAAAGATTTAACCAAGAAATCTTCTTGCATAAATATGTATATTTAGCAAGGATTGGCACAGTGTACATACAAAGAGGCAGTCATGTCAATGTTGTTTATCATAAGGTGAGAGACATTAACACCGCAGGTGAACTTAAGATTTTTTTTTCATTGCAAAATGAGCAAATAACATCTTCAAATGGCCTTTGTCACACTATCATTCTCAATCGAGAGTAGCCCCCATGCTTGGTCGGAGAAATGTTTTTTTATCAGCTTTAGCGAGTGACAGCGGTGGTAGTGGTAACATAGGCAGCAGTACCAACTGTATAAAGTTATCACGGAAGGCCGACGAAACAGAAGTGCCTAGTGCCTACAAGAGCCTTAATCTGGTCCTGGCGCGTGTATGTATGTATGTATGCTGAACTTCTTTCGCACCGCACATAGCCAATCGTGCCGGGTCAGCCTAAAATCCTAATGTGCTCAAGCTCCCGTGATAAACACACATCTACAGTCTCCATAACCGGCGAACCACATCGTTTTGTGTTTCTCGAAGTCTGCCTATAATTTCCACCAAACGAGGCAGAGCCCGCTACTGAACGCTCGTGCCCTATCCACACGGCGACATAGAGCGAGTGCATCTCAGTTCCGTCTCCGCACCGACTCTGTACATTTGTTTAGCGAACAATGCAGACTGCATTACACATTCCTGCGGAGGGAGCTGGTAGGAACGTTGGGTTGCTTGGTCAATGGCCAGCGTCAACGGCGGCGTGGTATATTCCACAAATATGCCCGACTGTGAGGGCGGGCACAAGTCGGCGTGAGTAGGTTAAACGTTGAGTTTTATAAGGGCACCACGGGGTGACCAGCCCCTCTCCACCCAGCCCCACCCAGTCCCACCCTCCCCACCCAGCCCCTCCCCACCCTCCCTTCCCCAACAAAAAGCCCCTCCCCACCCAGCCCCACCCAGCCCCCCCTCCCCCCCCAACCAGACCCAACCCCACCCAGCCCCACCCCCCATCCTTGGATGCATGATGGACGGACACAATAATCCCCTGTGGGCTGGTGTGACCAGGAGGTTCCTACCAGTAAAACTCGGCAACTAAAAGAACATTAGTCACCAACGAAAAGAACCACCACACCATTATCAGCAGCGCCACTTTCAAATCCACCAGCGCCATCAACAGCAGCAGCTACCCGTCTCATCACCACGACCGAGTCCACGCAAAATATTTTCGTGCAAATGTTTTGAGAGGTGCAGGCAATCCGATCACTACCTCGGTGAAAAATCAGACTTCAAGTTGGAAAAAATGTGGTCATTTTAATAGTCACGCATACGAATACAGAGTATACATAGTATATACGGTACATATCAAAGATGCAGCACTGTCGTATGGCTATACACGTACGGCATCCTCGTACTTTCACGATGCCGTGGCCATCAACAACGGCAACGTAGAAAATGTGCACATTAAAAACGGTAGAAATCCTCAGTTATATCATATAAAGCGCTTATACAAATTTAATTTAAAATCAAACGACCGCATTCAATGTGCCTGACGCACAAACGAGATTTGCGTACGCAGGCGTTTGCTCACGTGCACAATCTTAATGAGAAGATAAAAAGGCGCTCCATGTCTCAAAGCTGCATTGCCAACACAACACTTTTGGCTGGTCAAAGTTTATTTTTCAAACTCTTTGCAGTTTCGTTATTCCCCCCCCCCCCCACCCAAAAAAAAAACAGAGCAAATTTTATTTTCAAATAAATATTTGTTCGCGCGGAATGTGCGTTCGGTCACTGCATTTGTAAACTCGTCCGCCCTGTAAGCGCAGCACTGCACACGTAGGGTCCTCTTGCCACAATCCACCGCTGAATTGAGGGCCTCACCCAGAGCAACGCTCGATTTTTGTTAGCATACTTCACCACGCGGGAAAGTACGCGCTTGGTCGGGGTGGGCAGCATATACGTGGAAGCATAGAAGCGCAGTACAACAATTGTATTGCACTGCCCCTCCATGACCCAGATCCCATCTCTGAAGCAACCTATGAAACCTGTAAGGTATGGCACAGTCACCCATCCAAGCACTATCTAGGCCCAACCCTGCTTTTCGTCCAAATTCTGACGGGCATTGGGTGCATTGCGGGTGATTCGATCATAGGCACGTACGCACACTTTATAAAAACAAACAAAAAACAACCTTGTGTTTCTGGACACACCCGTCAGCTTGGTCCGTTCGGTTACCTCGTTTCTCAGTTCCCAGCTGGGTTGCCCGGTGAGGCAAGTCAGCTTCCACACCTCTCCGGTGTCGCAATAGGCAGCAGCAGCGGCGGCAGCAGCAGTTGCACTCTCAGAGGTTGGCCGCGCAGGCAGGCAGGCACGCACGGAGCGTAGCCCTCGAACGTAGCGCGAGAGAAATCGCCTGTGTCCCGCGCCGATTGCTTGTCAAGAGTCCGCTGGACATGGGGTCACGGCCAGACGCCTGTGAGCAATAGGCACTTGCGTGTGGGGGTTGTCGTCTTGTAGTTTTCTCCGGTATCGGGTGCATTCTATTACCAGCAGTTGATAGACCATGGCTCGTGATGATAATGTGGCGTGGGTCTGTAGCCCAGGCAAGCTCCTTCACAGCGCATGGCTCATCCGGGGAGCCGACAGACCAACAGATGCTCCATGTTCCGTATGTCACACCCGGTCTGTGTGGCTGCCGCACCGCTCTGAGACGTTGAGAGCAGTGGTAATGCAGGACCACTGGGGGCCCCGGGCATAAATTTAATTTGTGAGGCCCCCGTTCCCCCTTCAAAATATATACAAAATCATAGTGAGATGACAGAATGGATAAGAGACTAGAGATAAGAGATGTAGATAAAAATATCAGGGGTGGTGAGATTGCGGGAGAGAGATGCAGATAAGATAGACGCGAGATAAATTACTAGGTTTGTTGTGTTAATTGGTCTGTTATGTTTATTAGGATTTCAATTCAAGCTCATACTTGATGCACCCCGATTTTTCATTAATCCGTGGCTCCTTGTGCTTCATGGAGGCCTACACTTTTGCTTAGTTTGCTTATGCTGAGCACCGGTTAAAAAGCTGTGTCAGGGCATCTTGTAATACCAGCAGAGATACCAAGACAACGCTGAAAACCAGTTCGTCAGAGTCCATTCCTCTTGGCGCTGCTGTCTGCCAATCTTGCCAGATGAGTTGGAAAATGATCCTCTTGTCCAACCTCCCAGAGACAGATGTGCTCGCCATGGAAAATTTCTCCTGATTGAAAGAAAATATTGACATAGGACAGTGCGTCTCATTACTCCGAGAATATGAGGCTCTGTTCCTATCATCGTTACATTCCTAATCAATCTAAATACCAACAGTACGCTTATTTTGTTCTATTGCAGCATGGTGGAAGAGACGCAGTGGCCTGCGGAGGCCTTCATCCATCAGCGGATTGATCCTGGCCGATGATTATGTTTTGAGAATGCAATTGTTTTTTTCCATGTTTCTATTTTTAAAAAATGTCAATACTATGACGGTCAGTTATTTTGTCAAATCGACTGCTGAATGAAGGCCTCTTTATGCCACATCTCATGTGGGGGTTGTTTGACCATACTTTACCCTGCCGGTCAGTGCAGACTCTTGAAGCGAGGGGCCCAAGTCCAGTTCAGATATCGCTCGCCACTGATGTTAGCCGTGACTGAGAATTAGACTCACGGTTGCCAGGGTCACAGCACAGTGCACGGACCGCTCCCCTGAATGTCTTACCCCTAATTTCATGAAACGGTGCCGAGGCGTTACACGAGACGGAGAGATTCCCATTCGGCACTCTCCCAGAGAGCGGCGTAACTCCACCCCATGTGAGAGAACAGCACCCGGAAATGTGATATCACTACTTTTGAGGTCCCTTTAATTGCCTCATTCACATAGTCAACGACAAGGACCCCTCCCCCCCACCGTGTCGACTCGTTGGGGAGAAATGCTGTTAGGCGAGCACCTATGAAGGCCAGCACGGCACATGAGCGGGTGGGTGGCCAACATCCACCACACCCATCCACCGTGTTCTCGCCAATGCTGATGTTTACACACCGCGCCAGGTATTCATTTAAGGCTGAGTCGACCTCGTGGACGGCCAGGAACAATTCAGATATTCGCTACATGTTATCGGTCGTGAGAGGGAATAGAACTCGGGTCGCCGGGTTCGTAGCACAGCGAGCGAACCACTGCATGACCACTCCCCGTTAGTTGCATTTGTCGTCACACTTTCTCAAGTGTGTTGCCACAAGAGATGTTCAGTGACGTGACAGTCGAAGCAACATTTTCAGTCCTCATCTGGAAAAATGTCAAATTCAAGTAGAAAGTAAAAAACTCCACGTAAAACATAAAGAGTGTGTGCAGTCATTGGTGACCGAGCCGATTTCATCAATTCTCTGCACTCAACAAACCCGGTTTTCATCACGGCTGTTTGCCCCGATTCAAACCTACGATCGCAGCAGTGCCACGTCGGTGTCCACCTGAACCGCCCAACTGCCACCACGATGATGTATATTTATGTTAATTTATTTTCTCTGTGATGATTTTTTTCTTGTAATGTGTATTCTCGTCATTTATGTACTCGTTTTTTATTTGCTAAGTAGTGGGGGTTTTTATTCTTGGTTCTTTCGGTAAAGTCACGTAGAAGGAAAATAATAAAAAACAAATACTATAAAATTCTCACGACCTTTCGATTGCAACACAAGCAATCATCATCAGGTGTGAAAACCACCGCAATTTTATTGTTATTATTTTATTTTATGTTTCCTTTTTCCTTCTACGTGACTTTACCGAAAGCACCAAGAATATGAATCCCTGCAGTCATGAAAGCTTTAAATATAAATTTAGTAGTGGGGGTTTGTTTTTACCATTATCTGTGTGCGGAACTGGATAATTGATGTGCAGCGTTGTAGGATGCAACTGCAAGAATGACGCTCTATACGATTAAATCATTTGTACAATTATTTAAAATCATTTGTACTATTATCTAATCCTGTCTTGTAAAAACATACTTTGCACATCTTAACGCGAGTTCCGTTCGGTGTAAAGTGTTCATCATCCCCGACGACCGTGATGTCCTCACCAGTGCACACTTACCAAGAGAAGCCAGCCTCCGGCAGCTTCCACTCTTCATATTCTAGAAAGTCTTCCCTTCACCTAAAGAAAGAAAACGGGTGAATAAATTGATGAAAAATAAAAACACATTTCACCCTTTTCTGGCAATAAAACTGGAGGTGTTAAGACGTTCAAACACCAAATATAAACCTTTTGCAAGGCATCAAGTACTGCATTAACCATATTTGTGGCAAAAAACGCAAGTAAACATGCACTAATAATATACTCGCGTTGTCTTTGAAACTGATTGGCCTACAGCAGAGACAGCCTTGTTGATGGCCTAGTCTCACCAGTCTTAGACCAGAGAACGCCACAAGGCGCACGGCAGAGAGGCAATGCAAGTTCCAGAACACTTATAGCTCGGGGCGAACAGTTATATCTACCTTTTTGCCAGTCTACAAAATGATGAAAAATAATAATCGGTTTTACCCTTTTCTGGCAATAAAAGGTGTTAAGATGTTCAAACACCAAATAGAAACCTTTTGCAAGGCATCAAAAGTCTACATGAGCCACAGGTGAATAAATTTACAATTAAAAAAATTACACTTTTCCTGCTAGAAGTAACGGTGCAGCCCTTGCAATTGTTTGTTCACGGCACTTCTCGCGGAAGGGCCTCCCGCTAGAAGGGGCCCTGTAGACCCTGTCTAGAAATGAAATTGTTTGGCCTACTCTTCCACGCTGGCCAGACGTGTTGCAAGAGCCTGGTGAAGCCACACTTCACCCCACCACACGTGGCCTGCCGGTCAACTGTGCTGTACCCATGAATACTGCTGGGCGCACAAACGTGGGCGGGGTTTTAAGAAACCTGCACCATTGTTGGCGAGCGATTGAACCGGCGAACTCTGGACTGCAAGTGTAGTCTGATAAGCATTACGTCACCACGGCAGCATCCGCATATAATCCCGACTTGCACTGCACAGAGTTTATTGTTTCACGTCGATTCGTGTTCGTACGCACGCAGTGTCTTCTATCCCTCGTGCGTCACGGGATGTTTTTGTTCATGACTTCTGTTCGCTTTCACTCTGCTGTTTGCTTCATTGCTCGACTTTGTTTGTTTTCTTTTGTCATTTGGGTGGCTCACGTGCCACCGTTGCAAATGAGGTTCATGCAGCCTCGATGCCGCCTTGCAATCGGTGTCTATTCGATGTCCGAACATCTTTACACCTCCCGTGTTATTGCCAGAAAGGGTGAAATCCATTCTTCGTTTTCATCATTTGGACACTGCCAAAAAAACGGGTCCCTTAGACATCGATCTCGTGAGAGTTCCCACCCGGTTAAAACTAGGGGGGACAAACATTTCGCTGGTGGGAACAAATATTGATGGGAGGTGCAAAATTAAATTTCACGGTCTCCACGGCCGATCACCGACCTCCGCTGGCATCGTGGCGTCCGGCGGCTCGACCCGGCGGGCGGCGGGCCCCAGCTCCACGGCGCGCGCGCGCTGCGCAAAGTGCAGCGAGCAGATCGTCTCGGCCGCGTGACGCGCCGCCGGGGCCACCTGGTCAATCGCAGTGCAGACGACGCGCGTTTCATCACAGCTGGACCGCGTGCTGTTCGGCATGGTGCCCGACATTGCACTCCACGTGCCGGGCGACACGCAGCGCGGCCAAAGAGCACGCGCACCGGAGAGAGAGGCTCCGTACAGCAGCACGGCCGCCAAAACCTGCACAGTCGTAGGATACTACGCAATTGGGATTTCATCAAGTGCTTAAATGCGACTCACCGCGTATGTACATGCAATCGATCAGATCGTAGAGAACAAAACAGTGGGCCATTTAGAAGCCAACCAACCACTGCGCAGAGGCGCGATGCGAGAAACGCGGGTGAAATTGCACGATTACGACGCGGATTGACATTGCTTCCAAATGCACCAGCGTCTGAACACGCTGCAGAAACAGCGGGCGTGTTTATTGTAGAGAGAGGCAGTCACTGATAGGCAGAGGGAGAGAGGAAGGTGTTGAGGCCTTGGACTTGAAGAGAGGCAGGGGAGGCGACAACTGCCGATAAACTATTGCTTGTAAACACTTTCTTTGGTCTGCAATCACTTTCGTCATGAGCGATCATCTCAAATAACCCTTGTTTCTGGCGCATTGAGACCTACTGTATGGGAGCCACGGCTTAAATAATAAATGATGATGATGAAGACAGCGCGGATAGCTGTAGGGGGGAAGGGAGTTCCATTCAATGGGGGGCAGCAGCGGAAAAACAAGAAACCTTTCGTGACCTGTAATAAATCCCCACCGTCCCTCCGACCCGGCCGTGGGCAAGCGCTCCTCCTTCCCCGCACGGCTCGCGAACTCTCACCTGGATGACCATGAGCGTCTTGCTCTCCCGGGCCAGCGAGTCTTGCAGGAGGTACGTGAGCTTCGAGTTCCGGAAGGGGACGTGCGCCTGCTTGGCCCGCAGCGCTTGGATCACGTCCCCGAGCGCCGCCAGCGAGCGGTTGATGTTCTGGGCCTCGCGGAGACGGTCGCCCTCGGCCCGCGACTTGGCGAGCCGCTCCGAGCCCGCCAGGTCCACCAGGTTCAGCCTCCCTGCGACCGAGTGCCGAGGGTCATGTGCGCTGTACATGCACAATGTGTCTTTACTTACTTCAACGTTTATCGATGAACCTACCACATTTCTGGCAGGCTCGAACAGGGACATGCGGTGAGTTGAACAGGCCCTCTCTGTCTCAGTCCCGGCCACTTTTACAAAGCCACGCCGACTCAACCTCTAATCCCGCACAGTGAGCATGTTGGCCCCACCCGCTGCTTCATGTGCCCCAGCCCACTGTTCAGGTGCCCCAACCCACTGTTCAGGTGACCCCGCCGACTGCCCAGGTACCCCACCCACTGCTCAGTTGACCCACCCACTGTTCAAATAGCCCCACCCACTGTTAAGGTAACCCCGCCCACTACTCAGGAAGCCCCGCCCAATATTCTTTGAGTCTTTCGGTAAAGTCACGTAAGTAGAAAACAAAATAAAAAAATTGTTTTAAAAATACAAAAATTATACAATTAAAATGTTTTGTTTTTCTATCTACGTGGCTTTACCCAAAGACCCAAAGAATATTAATTCCTGCAGTCACGAAAGCTTTAAGTCAAGATTACAGCCCCACCCAATGTTCAGGAATCCCCGTCCACTGTTCATATAAATCCGCCCACTTCATATAAACCCGCCCACTGTTCAGGTGCCCCACCCACTGTTCAGGAAGCCCCGCCCACTGCTCACAGGCCTTGCCCATGGCTCAGGTGGCCCGAGTCGCAGAAAAGGTTAAACCGGGGATAAAATCCTGATTTTTGCAAATGCTTCGGATCACCGGGATGGCCTTTCTTTGAACCGGCACTGCCCCAGTCAAACCAAGTACATTTAGCAGACTTACTGCAAGTGTGCCAAAACTCATCAGGTTTCCAGTCGAAAACTTGTGGCAGTTTTCGGCAGGCAAGGCCTTCGAGCAGCAGCGGGGGGATTAATGTCAGCGCAACGCCGCTCACCGTGGCCACGAAGCCAGTGGTCGAGTGGGCGTCGCCATGTAAAAGTGGGAGGGGGTCTACGGAGGGCAGGGGAGGCTTGCCAAGCCCAACATGTGTCCTGGTTGAGCCTCCCGGGAAATGTGTTACCTCTCCTCCACAGACCCCCATCCCTGCCCCAACCCCCGCCGCGACCCCGCAGAAACACAGCTTGGCCACGCATCGGCATGGCCACAGCTGCCCGCACGGTGCCCGCCCGCCCGGCCGGCCCTGCGCGCACCTCGTGTGCTGGTGCCCGTGATGGAGTTGGTGGCGCTGACGGTGACCAGGATGAGCGCGTGGGAGCGCGAGCTGTGCTCGTTCATGTTGGTGCAGTGCGTGGCGCGGTTGCTGTGGCCGAGGGACACCAGCTGTTGGGAGACGTCAACGCCGCGGTGACATACGTCTGAGAAGTGGAATGTGTTTTCGCTTTCACTGCGAGCATTAAAGTAGGAGGCGAGCAGCTACAGAGCAACCCACCACTTTCACGGGGGACACGTCACGCTCCAGTTGATTTACAGGTGTTCAACATTCCACTTATAATTCAGAACTAAAGGTAGCATGAGGATCAGAATTTCACCAAAAACACGTGAACACTTCCCCCTTTACAAAAAAAATCCTGGTTTTTTTTCAGATGGCGTGAGCTGTTATTATCATTACATTTGACTTGGAGAGTGAAAACAACATTCAGCGTAGAACACTAACGTCTCGGCAACCACTGCTTCACTGCCATCTGCGGGGGTCGCAATGCAACAGACATTGCCAGCAGGTGCGTAACAAATGGAGCACGGGGGGAAATCGCAAGCCCAATCATCACCCGTGCGTTGCGGCAAATGGATAACGGTGGGCGTGGCTAAGGGTACAAACTATACGCTCTTTTTTATTTCACCAGGTAAGGCCCGATGAAGCGACCTGGCCACAAATGTTAGCTCAATGAAGTGGCTCATAGTGTGGAAATTTAAAGCAGCCAAATGCTCAAATTGCATGTTGTGTTTCTAATTGTGGTAGGAAAAACCGGAAGACCCAGAGAAGAATCCACGCGACCACGGGGAGAGAGAGAGACACGCAAACCCCAAATACACACAGCAGCAGGCGTCAGGGGTCGCAATCAAACCCACGACCTCCTGTATACCAGGCGAGGAAGTTAACATCTCCTAGCCACCGTGATGATGATGGTGAGAGAGACACGCAAACCCCAAATATACACAGCAGCAGGCGTCAGGGGTCGCGATCAAACCCACGACCTCCTGTATACCAGGCGAGGTAGTTAACATCTCCTAGCCACCGTGATGATGATGGTGAGAGAGACACGCAAACTCCAAATATACACAGCAGCAGGCGTCAGGGGTCGGGATCAAACCCACGACCTCCTGTATACCAGGCGAGGTAGTTAACATCTCCTAGCCACCGTGATGATGATGATGAGAGAGACACGCAAACTCCAAATATACACAGCAGGCGTCAGGAGTCGCGATCAAACCCACGACCCCCTGTATACCAGGCGAGGTAGTTAACATCTCCTAGCCACCGCGGCGCGCCCAGAGACGAGAGTGGTCGCGATCAAACCCACGACCTCCTGTATACCAGGCTAGGTAGTTAACATCTCCTAGCCACCGCGGCGCGCCCAGAGACGAGATTCACCCTGTGGACGTCGCCGAGCGAGGACACGGGCTCCTGCCGCAGGCCGGGCACACACAGCTCGCCGCTGCCGTCGGGGCAAAGTCGGATGTCCAAGCGGCCGTGCCCCTCGCTCCCGAGCAGATCCCTGCCACACGAAGACAAAGATCCCACAACCCCCCGCCGTTAAAGCCTTTGGCAGACTGTTGGGGCAAGTGCTGTTTTGCAAGCACCGATGAAGAACGCACGCGCACGTACGCGCAGGGCGGGGGGGAAGGGAGCGTCGTTACGTGACACCTTACAGCGTGGTCAGGGCTCATGCTGCATTTCCATGGACATTCTAAAGAGAGATCTTTTTCTCTGTGGAACTCAACCTTTTGCTCCACCTCCCTCACCCCACCCACCCTGCCCCCCTAAGGCCAGAGGTAAGAGATCACATTCAAACGATCTTTCAAAAGTAAAGAAGAGTCCAAGAGTTGCGCAATGCTTTTCGCGAGCTGACATCTACTATTTAGTCATTTTCAGCCACGTGTTTTGTTAGCTCGCCTTTTCACTAATCGTGTGAATGTAGCATCGGTGCACAGCTGCTGAGGCTGCCAAGTTCTGCCCGTCCCGTGGGACAACATCGACCGACGGGCCCCTGCCCGCTGCCATCGCTCGCACTGCTCGCAAGAAGCCCTCACCGCAGAGTCTCGTTGTAAATCTCCAGCATGCTGAGCGACAGCGTGTACCGCCACTCATCCTGCCGCTCTTCCATCTCCTGGAAGAGGTGCTGCAGCGCTCGCTGGTTGATCCCAGGCGCCTTGGCCGTGCCCTGCGCGCGCAGAGGATGCTGACGATGGTGATAGTGTACTTCTATGCTCCTTGGTCTCCGCTGCCGACCTTCAACACGCACTAGTCCGGCGTGGTCGAATAACCCCATCGCTCGACCCACACGGCGCGGAGAGGCCCTCATCCAGGAGTGGCCCTACGCGTGGAGCCAGACGCGGGACGCGCCGTGTTCACCAGCGAGGGAGATTACCTCCATGGTGTACGTCTTGCCCGAGCCCGTCTGGCCGTAAGCAAAGATGCAGATGTTGTAGCCATCCACGCAGGACATCACCAGGTCCTGTACCTCCCTGAACACCTGGCGGGGTAGACACATGCCCGTCGAGGTGTCTCGAGGCGGAAAACGTGCGGCGGCGCGAGCAGGCGTGCGTGCGTGCGTGCGCACAAGACCAGCAGCTTCCACCTCGTTTGAAATTCACACGGCACGTCCGTTCGTCAGTAAGGAATAGCATAGCAAGGCACTCCTGTAAAATAACCTCGAATAAATAAATTCAGCACAATTCATCATCGTTATCATGTCATGATCGATCCACTGGAGGATGAAGGCCTCCGACCGAGGCTCCTGTGGGACCCCGAGTCGAGTCTGCGGTCGCAGTTCACGAACCAAACTGGTACAGTGCAGGCGGCGCCAGGCACAAGCGCGGCCGAGTGTCGGGGGCGAGTGCGTGAGTACGTGCATGCGTGAGTACGTGCGTGTGTGTGTGTGTGCGCGCTAACCTCCTCCTGGGAGGCGTGCGGGGGGAAGACGCGGTCAAGCTGGAAGGAGTGCTGGCGCCCTCGCTGCACCACGTGCACCGCGCCGTCGTC
The DNA here is from genome assembly GCF_015708825.2 of Lethenteron reissneri. NCBI lineage: Eukaryota > Metazoa > Chordata > Hyperoartia > Petromyzontiformes > Petromyzontidae > Lethenteron > Lethenteron reissneri. The sequence continues at coordinate 9,957,111 of NC_083827.1, forward strand.
CTCGGGGTCCACCTGCACCACGCTGTGCGCCGGCGTGCCCTCCCCGTCCTCCTCGATCGCCGGACGCACGCGGCACAGCACGCGGATGTTGCCTAACGCGCGTGCGTGTGTGCGTGCGTGCGTTCAGAGGGGTTCACCGCCGCCTACCGGGCAGGTTCACATTCAAGCGCGCGGCTCGACGGCTCTGCCGTTCTGCACGACGCCCGACGTTTCGCTCCGCGAGCCGCGAGCACGGGCAGGAGCTGAAGGAGTGCTCGGCACGTGGAGCGGCGAGGCGCGTCGGACGCCGTGCCGTACAACTTGCGGCACGCGACGCGGAAACGATCGCGGAGCTGCACGGCACAGACGCGCAAAACCTGTGCCGTGACCCTGTGGTCAAATAGCGTGGACGCTCTGCACCTCGTGGCTTTCAAAGATATTCAACCAACTAAGCGGGGACACATTCTCACACCTCAGTCGGCACACAAGTGTTATGATTGTTCGTCCGTACGTTTATTTATAATATTCCTTTTTCCCAGAACCGTCAACCAAGTGCACCCCACACCATTACACCAAACGAGCTACGTAATCCACGTGCAGGACTCATTGGCACTGCCACAGCGCGAAACATCGTGTAAATGCGAAAACCATAAAATATTATGAAGTAACAATCAACATGCAAGATGCGGTTATTTTGCCTTGAACGCGCTCGTAGTGTATCATTATCCCAAGACATTTTCTTACAGCTCTACCATTTACACGCCCGAGAATCGATTCGTGGAGCACTCTCAGGGAGCGACCTCGGCACAACCACCAAATCATTCTCAAACGCATTGTGACCGCTTTCCGCTCAGTTCCGTCCCACTTGTGCCAAGCCGCCCTCATCCTTGGCCTACTTTAGGCCAGGCCCTTGGCACACATGAGGCCACTTAAAAATGGCTCGCACACAATAATTACCCATCACTGCAAGCTCCTTAGCCACACCAGTCGGGAACAAGAGGGAAACATTTCCAGCCTGGCAGCAGCACATGATTTCTTTGTGTACCTAAGGTAACTTTTGTTTTCTATCCGTGCGCTTAATCTGCCTTGACGTAACCCAGATCATCACCCTTGCAAAAGAGGCAACGACTTTTCACGATTCTCACCGGGTGTTATTTTCATCTCCTGATTAAACAACGGCCGATATTTACCCATCCCTGCATACCGATTGACCGGCATCTGTCACTGACGGCGACAGAAGTCACGGGGCGTGTGATCGCCCGCCCTAAGCTATTTCAAGTCCTAATCTGCTCTCGGCAAGAGGAAGGTTCCCTCACAACTGGATTAAGAGGCTCCGATTGATTGACCGGATGAGCTTCAGTGCCCTTCGCCGCACCGAGCGGGCGGATAGCGCGCGTCTCGCAGCCTTAGCGTGGCTCAAGCCGATTAAGCGCGTCCGTCGTACCCCGCAGCTCCACCAGCTGGTTGTGGTATTTCTTTCTCAGCGCCATCTCCCGCTGGTACCGCCGCTCCATCTCGTCGCACCGCTTCGACATCTCCTCCACGGCCCGCGCCAGCTGCCGCGGCGAGCACACGGGCGGCACAGAAATCCCCTATGTAATTTATAATGAAACAAATCATATTATTATTGCTGCTGCCTAGAAGACAGCAAGCCGTGAATTAATATTAAATATACATTTTACGGGTGTAATGCCTCTGCGAATCAACAGCGCAGTACAAATGAAATTGGAGCGGATAATAACTGTTGTAAAAGCATCCAATGACGATGCTGTGCTGAGTCTTAAGTTTATTCCAGTGGAGATAAATCTCCTGCAGTGGGGGCTCTCACAACCCACGACGGCAAAAGCACTCCACATGACAGATTGTGTCCGACAGATTGACCAGCATGCCAGAAATGTCTCGCGGCCGGACCACAGACTGCTGCCGGCCACCGGCGTAAATCGCGACGCCGAAAGGGAACGATCGCGGCACGTTTTATCCCGCGCGCTCGCGACACCGCGGGTCACTCACTTGGGTCTCCACGTTGGCCACGCTGGCCTCCAGAAGCTGGGGGAAGCTCTTGGTCTCCTCCTTCAAGCTACGGTAGTCGCTCGCCAGGGACAGCAGCGCCGGGCCGAGCGCCGTCAGCCGGTCCTGCACATCTACACCGTGGCGGCGGCACCGGACGGAGAGGAGCCAAAGGTCACGGCGGCATTCTCCGGAATACGACAACGCACTTTCGTTCCTGGATTATGAAGTTGATGACGGTTGGGGTGGGGGGGGGTGTCTTATAATCCGCTGTGAGGCATCCGTGCGGTCTCCTCTTGCATTGGGCTGCTCAGATCCCATCCTGCCACCAGGTGGCGCGATCGGCCTGTGCGAGGAACGGCGCGAGCACTCCCCCACCCCCTACTCCCTCGCAGCGTGTTGACTCGGGCAAAACTAAGATCGATTAAAAATATATAATAATTATAACGTTGCATGGAAGGTGGATACAGTACCTCTGGATTGGCAAACTGAAGTCGTGGTTCCCGTTCTTTTAAAAGGGAACCAAAGGATGTGCTCCAACTACAGAGGAATCAAACTCCTCAGCGTCCCAGGTAAAGCCCATACCCCAAGAGGAGCTTGCAGCCGTGCCGGTTAGCAGGTCGTTAACGATCGTTCCGTCCGTCCTGCTCGGGGCGGCAGTTGCGCTCCGTGCACATTTATCCCGTTCAGTTACGCACACCGTCCACGGACGACGGTTCAATTTCGAAAATCCCGTATATTCCGTTTGCGTTCACGTCACCGTCCGAATCCCCAATCTCCCTACGGGTGGAACATCCTCGCCGGAGCGGCACGGCCGTCAGCGGGCGCACCGGGCACCGGCAGAGACCCGGCGTTGCTGCGAGGAGCGAGCGAGCGAGGGCCGGGCGAGCTCACCCAGCACGTAGGTGTGCGCCCTGCACAGCTCCGCCTGCGAGGCGAGCGCCGTCTCAGCCACCGCTCGCTCCTGCAGCTCCTCGAGGCGCTCCAGCTCCTCGCGGAACTCCCGCCGCGTCAGGGCGGCCTCCTGCTCCGCCGCCTCCAGCTGCGGAACGGCAGCACGCGATTACACTCACACACCATTACACGCACGCACACACGTTTACACGCACACACACGATTACACACACGCACCATAACACACACCCAAGACCATCTCCCGTACCACCATCACACACACGCGCGCGCGCAATCACCACCAAACGCACACACCATCGCACATGGCCACTACCATCACACCACGAGACAAAAGCAAAGACCCCCTGGTCATAACCTGAACAGATTCTTGGGGCGAGTGCTGTTAGCGGGCACCTATGAAGGCCAACACGGCGTACAAAGGGGGTGGGTGGCCATACTTCACTATTGCTGGTCAGCGTGGAATGAGCACCTCGGATTAGCACGGTTGGCCATGTGTGGTGCGAAAAAAGTTCAACATGCACACACATACATACGGAATAATATTCCCGCTCACGTCACGGCACGGGGTATTCGGTGCTCGGCCAATGAGACGCCGCGTCTCAGCGGCGCACCTTGGCTAAACGTTTGTCATAAATAGTCGAGTTAAAATAAAAATCAGAAACCGTGGGCACTAATGCAGCGTTCCCATGCCAACACGTCTCACACACAACCCTCGGGGACATGGCACCGCCCTTTAATTACCCCGACTGAAGTGGGATTTTATTCGGTAAAGCGATTTTTGCCTTCTGGGCGACAAACACATGACTTCACCAGCCACAGCGGGCCTCAAAATATATCGCTGGAACGAGGGTGTGTCGTCAACCTCGCCGATTCCGCGCACAACTCGTTCAACCGAAAACGCTTCTGTGCTGTGCCGTGGTGATGATTATTTTCACTTTTTTATCCGAGTTGCATTTTTCGGCATGAGCGCCGGTGGTGTCCCCCCCCCCCCCCCCCCCCCCCCCGCAGACAGAGGAGAAGCGCGAACGCTCATTAGCCGCCTTGATACCTGTCTTGTTTTACTTTCAGGGTGATTCGGTTGCACCCGTTACTTTCCTTGACACCCGCCCCCTGGCCCCTTACTTAAATACCTAAACCTCACCCCGCCGCGGTGGCCCGGCTTGTGAGGGGCAGCAGCCCCCCCCCCCCCCCCACTCTTCCTACCCCCTCATCTCTCTTTTAACCGGGTTAACTCGCGCCATCGGGTCGAACGCGCGACACAACGCGCTTGAAACGCGCCCGCGCATTGCCTCGGTTAAGAAAAAAAAAGATCACAGGACCACTTCTGAGGTGACCTCAAACGATTTTTTTTGTATCTACACCACGAGAGGGCGCTGATCCTGATCCAACGCGATGGGTTGGTGGGGTTTTTTTAATTCTTCGAATGAAGGTTAATCCAAATGATTTGACGCAACGAATTCAACGTAATGGCTTTTTGCGAAATCATTGGTGACCGGGCTGAGACCAGTCGACTCGCTATGTACGGGAATCCAGTCCAATCGCACGCGGCTGAAACGTCGCCACGTCATGGAAGAGGGGAGGAGCTATATGCCAATGACTGGATCCTTTACCCGATTATGTTTGGTGTACTTCCAAACGAAACGTCGTCTCTAATTGCCACGTTTGGCTGTGAGGATTGCCTTTCTTCAATTTACCCACAGAGTTGAAATAGTAAGTCGGCAGGTTAAATTACAAGTACCGGCAGACAATCTAATTTATTTGGCTGTGTCGGTTGGCGGAGGGTTCATGACACACATCTGGTCAGATCATGTTTGTGGCCTAACCCAAACATCAATTAGAGCTGAGAAAACCCGAGACTTTGAAAGTCCACGGATAACCGACAGATTTCCCAGGATAACCCTAACGGACACCCAATGGCACCCAGTGTCGGATGATCCTAGTAGCAAAAGTAGCATATGCTACGGGCCCCGTACTTTCAAGGGCCCCGCACTAAATGCGTTCACGCTATCAATTCCGGTTCAGTGATTCTGCACTTGCTCTATTACTATAGTACTATACTGCCTTCAACTTTTATGAATAGACTGAGTGTTTAAGATTAGCAATTTGTCATATTATCTGGCTGTATAGCAAATGAAAAAATTCTATTACTTTACTATGCAAGTAAAAAAATGTACGTGTTTTAATATTTACGTGCGTTTTTTTTATTTTAGGCCCCTTCATAACATGTGCTACAGGCCCCACAGTAGCCGTGCTCCTCGGCTAGAGCTCCCCCCCCCCCCCCCCCCCCCCCCCCCCCCCAGGCACCTGCAAGCGGAGGTGCCTCTCTGTGCGCTGCGATCCGTGCAGCAGCTTGTGCAGCCGCTCCCGTTCGCCCCGCAGCTGCCGCAGATCGTCTTGCAGCGCCGCGTTCTCGGCCTTGAGCACGTGGGGGGCCTTGCCCCCCCCCGTGGGGTCCGGGTCCCTGGGCCTCCCCATACCCTGGGCACGGCGAGACCCGCGAGCGCAGGCACACGCAAGCACGCTCGCATAAGCACGGACACACCCAAGGCTAACAGTAATACTAATGACAGATTACAGCACTTTTTCAATCCACTGATAGATACCAAAACTAAACTTTTTTATTTTACCAGTTAAGTCCCACTGAGCTATAGAGCTCTTTTTGTCGAAGAGACCCGGCCACAAATGATAGCTCAACAAAGTGGCTTATCACGTGGACATTTATGGCAGCTAAATACTCAAATCGCACGTTGATTCTGAATGTGGACGGAAAAACTGGAGGCCCTGCAGAAAAATTCCACGCGACCACGGGGAGAACATGCAAACTCCAAATATACAGGTGTCAGGGTTGGGATTGAACCCACGACCTCCTGTATACCAGGCGAGGTAGTTAACATTCAATGAGCACCTATGAAGGCTGGCACGGTGCATGAAGGAGGGTGGCATAGGCAGCATCACCGCACCAGGTACTCATTTGAGGCCGAGTCGACCTAGGGGAGACCCAGGACCGGTTCAGATAATCGTAACCAGTGTTGGCCGTGAGCGGGAATCAAACTCGGGCCTCTGGGTTCGTAGCGCAGTGCGATGACCGCTACACCACCACTCCCACCACATGCACACACGCATGCGCACATGTTCGTACAGACACGCGCACACACACGGATGGACACACACACGCAGGAATATGTATACACGCAAGCACGTACATAGGTCACGCGAGGACGTGCTTCTCACCACAGCTGCCGCAGCCGCCAATGAATGACGCGATATTTAAAAGCATTTTTTCATTACCCGTAAAATCCCTGGCTACTTTGAAGTCTCGTACATAAACGCATTAATTAAGAAAAAAAATTGGGACATTTTCTGCAGGGAGGCAGGTCAGCGCTGTGCTGGGACCGCGCATAAAGGAGACGCACTCGCTCGCTCATTAGTTTGCTCGCTCGTTAGTTTGCACAATCTTTCGCTCGCTCATTCGCTCGCTCATTCGCTCGTTCACTCGTTCACTCACGCTTTCGCTCATTCACTCGCTGCCACGGCGACATCTACCGCAGGGTTCCCACCGCTACAGGGAATGAGTTCCAAGCACCGAAACGCAGCTCACAACAATTCTCTTTCTGCTTCCTTCCCTGTGCTGCTCCTCCGACTGTCATCTCTTTGCTTCAAATCAAAAAGCGTGTTCACTCTTCCCTATTACACCAACGATTGTTCTATATCTTTTGCCGACCTCTAGGCGTTTTTGGGCCTGCGCTCAGAAACTGCAATCGCCAGCGCGTGAACCGGGAAGGGGCCCCTACGCAAATGAAATGATTTCCCAGAATAAGGCCAAGAACGCGGCGCTGCAGGACGATCTGCGGAGCGGCCGCACGGAGCGCGGTGCATAAAGAGGCACCTCCGCTTGCAGGTGCCCGCAGTGGTGGTGGTGGCGGGGTAGGCGGAGGCGGCTCTCTAGCCGAGGGGCACGGCCACGGAGGGTGCCGTGGGTTATCCTGGAAAATCATTTTAGTCCTTTGTCGACACTTCAGAGCAAGCAAGCACCTTCATGAGTGACATCATCTTCCCGTTGCTGAGCAGCGGCGGCGGGCTCCTGGGCTGCCCTGCCGAGCCAGTCTCCTTGCCCTGTCCCTGTTGCTGTGCTGCCCTGACGCCGGGTTGCTCCAGCTCCTCCAGCCTCTCGAGCCTCCGCTTGAGGTCGTCCTCCAGCTGAGCGACCCGCGACTTGAGCCGCAAGTTCTCCTTTGCGCGCGCGGCAGTGAAACACGAGAGCGACGGCCATTTTGAAAACCAACACAGAAACAAGCGGCGGCGACCGCCGCCGAACGTGGGGGTCAGGGGTCACAGCGCCGAACTGGCCCCGCTGAGATCAAGGGTTTGAATCTGGCCAAATACCAACGGTTGAAACGGGTTGTCGAGTCTTGCCTCAGCCGCCAATAACATCCAAATTGGGTTTATTTCTTCACTTAAGCTGGCTAAATTCCAACTGTGCGAATTCAAGCAATCATGTTTGATTGACATGCCACAATAACTGTTCACCGTGGGGCCTTAGTGTGGAACTGTGTCCGTGGAGTTTATGTGCTCCCCCCGCACCCCCCCCCCCGTACCCCCCCCCCCCCCCCGTACCAGGCTCCTGCTGAGTTATTATAAAAACATGAAAAAAACAGATCCACTTAGTAGCTGCAAGATACTCGACACGACACTGCTCTAGCTATCCACACGCCCATACAGAAAGGGCCACCCACCTCCTTGCAGGCCTGTGCTCACTGGCCTGTGTGTGTCTGTGTGTGTGTGAATGTGAATGTCAGCACAGCAAGTGAACCAGGCGGAACGATTTTATACTTAATAAGCCTGGGTACTGCAAAGGTGCTATGTTTCACAGACGGGTGCAATCTGATGGTACAGGGCATTGTTGCAAAACGGTTTTATCCAATTCATTATTTCCGTAATTTGCATGTAATTATCAGGGTTGGGACCGAACCAAATTCGGACCGCGACGCCGGCGGCACGTGGCATTACTCTCTTTCAAATAACTCCAGGGGACCTTTAACATCCACCGTGAAGCAGACGGCACGTATTTTTTCACGGTTCGTATGCCCGCAGCATTAACCAGGGCGGCCGCTGGGCTCGAACTGCGAACACCTGCAATAGCAGCAACAAGCGGCGGACGCGCCACGGCTTGGCCGAGTCGGGGGGCCCACAACGCCGCGGCGGCGGCGGCGGCAGCAGTAGAGGCCGCCCGTGCCATGCGTCCGGAAAGGGCGTCGTCCCCGAGCCGGCACCGAAGGCGTTTGGGGGCGGAGCCCATGGAATTAAAAACCTCGTCCGTCCGCCAAGCGAGGCAGCTCCACTCGGCATCCCCTCCAGAGCGTCACGGCGATATCGGCGCGAGCAGCACACGGCTTAATCCCACACGCCAGCTCCGCCACCAACCCCTGATCAAAGCTGACGCGCTGCGAGGATAATTACTCAAAGCCGCCTCGCTCTCTCTCTCTCTGTGCTGTGACACGAATACGTCTGGTGGCTTTTGATTATTGCCGGGTTCTAACGTTTGTTGGTTCTCTTAACGTCAAATTACTTGTGAAACACAAAGAATATCACCGCCGGCTTAGCGCTGAAGCTTCCGAGAAACTGCCGCTCAATTCACTGAACCCTGTGATCGATGGATGCTACAGGACATATGGAAGTCAAACTATGAGTGTTTAGGGAATACATTAATACATTTTTTTAAATGTACAAGGGACTGTCTCAAAATTAAAATAGGCGAAATATTTTGTCCATCACCCTTGTATCAGCAGGCAAACTCCATACAGAGCCAGTTCAATGGGAGAAATCCTTAGGGAAACCCTCAACTAACCTTAACCCATCACCACACACTTATGACCATCAACCCCACACCACCATCCCATCGGCCTGGTGGCTCAGGGGTAGAGTGAGGGGCTCGCAATCAGAAGGTTGCGAGTTAAAATCCTAATTGGGGATTGACTCAGCCCATCATCTCTCCGGCGTCGATTAAAAAAATACCGCCTTGGGGGAAGTCAAAAACTTTCCTGAAGACTCTCCGCCACCACAAGAATGTGGAATTTCCACCACTACCTGCGCAGGGCTGTAAACAGGAGTTAAGCACTTCCTCAATGCTCAATCCAGCAAAATCTCGCTTTGGCCATCCAATCGCCAATGTCCCACCGCCACCGTCCCATCGCCACCGTCCCATCACCACGTCCCATCAGCAGCACTCACAAGGTGCAGGCCCTGGTGAGCAGTCTCGGGGAGCGCCGTCGTGGGCGATGGAGGCTCGCGTGCCGCCAGCCTCCTGCGCAGGCGCTCGTTGTCGACGCGCAGCACCTCGATCTGCTTCTCCGAGTCCGTGGAGACCTGGGGGCGCACGGGGAGAGAACTTGTGAGCAGCTACAGCCGCAGTCACACAGGCGCGCTTTGCAAGTTGGGGCTGCCCGTCCCATTGGCGAACAACTCCCAGTGGTTATTGGTTCGATTGCAGATGCACGGTGTCACGGTAGACGTCGCGAATGCTCGCAGATCCCTCTATGCAGGGGTGCACACAGACACACCCTCTCCAAGTTGAGAGTGCCCTTCTCACGAATGCATCCCGCTGGTTATCGGTCAGATTACAGAGAGGACCGGAGCAGTCGCGTCATCGCCCCTGGTTTACGCCGCGCGATATCCGCCGGGGGATGCTCGAAATTTCCGGCGGTGCACAACGGCAGTCGGGTCGCGGCTCTGCGACTGCGCAGGTCCACGCGGCCGTGCCGCGCGGCTCCCTCCGCAGCGCGTTCGCTCGGGGTCGCGTGCCCGCCGACGTTGCTCCCGAAGAAGCGCCCGGGCACGTGGAGCAAAACGTCGGAAATCACGGCGGGACATTCCCAAAACCACACCGGGGGGAGGTCGTGAAGCGGCGGGAGCGGACGTGAGCGCGCGGCGCCAAAGCGGAATAACCGCGGCACTTGGGCAATCGCTCGCGCGGAATTTGTACTGGAAAAAAAAAAACTCCACCACCCCTCCCCCACCCCCCCCCCCCCCCACCCTTCACCACCTCGGAAGCGCTAAATATTAATAAAGAAAACGTCAAAGCGGGACGCTCCGCCGGGGTTGACTCGCTAATCGTTTAATGCGCGCGCGACCTTGGCGACGCGCACATGCAGTGATTAATGGCCCTCGCGGCTTGCGGGGGGGCAGAGGGGCCCCCGTCTTCGTTTGGCCGCGGGCGACGAGGCACGGGCAAGCGCAGTCGATGGCTGCCGGCATCTCCCCCTCGCATCACCGGCCACCGCGGCGGGCGCGAGTGCTGAGCGGCAGACACGACCGCTTGCACACGGGCCAAGACGGAGCGAGCAAATTCTCAGCAGGCTGCGGCTCCCGGTGTCCGGCGCGGAGGGGCGCTTAACCTCGCAAGAGGCTACCGCTCGAGCCTCCGCCGAATCGGCGCCCAGCCGACGCGAAGCCCCGACACGTCGTCCTCAACGGCGTTACCACACCGCGCGACGCGTCCGTCATTTTTGCCGATGAGTTGAGGAGCATATACACCAAAAATGTGCACGCACGCAACAACAACAACGACGACGTGAAATACCTTTCCAAAATGTGGTTTTATGAGAGGCGGTAAGTGAAGCTGGAAAGCTGGCAAGAACATTTTAACCACGTGATTTCTCGATTGTGGATGGCTGTTAGAAGCAGAAGGCTGAATTACGATAATTTTCACAAATCGTTGTCGTACCACTACTACGACTATAAACGAAGTGTTTATTATGTTTCATTCCCCATTAAAGTGACGAACGAAGCGCAGCATGGAGTGAACCCCTGTGTACTGTAGACGGTTGCTTTGCTGGGCACCAGTGACGGTAAGACTATGACAAAGGTGCCACAATCATCACTAAAACAACAATGAATAAAATCACTTGGACGACGAAGTCCTCCGCGTCTCTTGTGAATCAACTCTGGAAAAGAATCGCGACCCCGTCTCATAATCGTAACCAGTTAATCGACTCGCCGGAAGGCCAGTGGCTCATTACTCGCCAAATGGACAAACCCCGGCGCGATAGAGGGCCTCAGCACGAGCGCCGCCGGGGATCACATCTCCAGAGATTACCGCGAGGGGGGAGAAAGAGCTGGGGGAGAAACGCATTTGCCTTGAGCAGTGCGTCACTGTACACTCGGCGGTGAATGTTTATTGGGATGGGGGGGTCGCTGTGACCCGTGACCCCCCCCCCGTGCTCTCCAATCTGGGCCCCACCCCTCCTCCTCGTAGCACTGCCCAGTGACGGGGCTTACACCTTGTAACGCGCTGGCACGGCCGTGCAGTGGAGAACAACATCACCGTGTGACTAAGTTAGTGTGGATTTAAAGCAGACCCCATGAATGCTTGCTTTAGCCACTGGTGGTGATGGCGGCGGTGGTTATGATGATGGTGGTGGTGCTGATATTCATAGCAAAGGTTTTTGGCTTAGATCGCGTAAACATAAATGTGTCGACACATTTATATTCACGCCACCTCACCCAAAAACTTTTACTATCAACAATATTGGTCGCGAAAGCCTACATGTTGAAGTGGTGACGGTACCGGTAGTAGCGGTGGTGGTCGGGGTGGTGACAATGATGGTGGTGGTGTTGGTGGTAGTGATGGTAACGGCGGCGACGGTGGTGGCGTCGGCATTGGTGGTGGTGATAGTGATGGTGATGGCGGCGACGATGGTGGTGATGGTGATGCTAGCGGCAGTGGTGGTGGTGGTGGTGATAGTGATGGTGATGGCGGTGGCGGTGGTAGTGGCGGTGGCAGCTCCCAACTAACACGAAACGCGGCGGTAACCGAGACCCCTCCACTTACGATGGGCGCGTGCGCCAGCGCCAGCACCGGCGGCATCTCTCCATTCTCCCGCATGTCCTCCTCCACCGCCTGGGCCTGCGCCACAGAGATTGAGCCGCAACCCGTCAGAGATTGAGCCACGACCCGTCAGAGATTGAGCCGCGACCCATCAGAGATTGAGCCACGACCCGTCAGAGATTGAGCCACGACCCGTCAGAGATTGAGCCACGACCCGTCAGAGATTGAGCCACGACCCGTCAGAGATTGAGCCACGACCCGTCAGAGATTGAACCACGACCCGTCAGAGATTGAACCACGACCCGTCAAAGATTGAGCCACGACCCATCAGAGATTGAGCCACGACCCGTCAGAGATTGAGCCACGACCCGTCAGAGATTGAGCCACGACCCGTCAGAGATTGAACCACGACCCGTCAGAGATTGAGCCACGACCCATCAGAGATTGAGCCACGACCCGTCAGAGATTGAACCACGACCCGTCAGCCCAGCGATGGGGACTCACTCCGCCATCGAGCACAATCTCAGAAAGCAGGACCCATGTTTTGACATGCAAGCAACAAGAACAGGTCAAGGTGCAGCCACCCTGCAACTGCTTGCTCACAGCACTGCCGGGGAAAGGGCCTCCGCTCGAAGCAGCACCTCTCGAGAGCTCCACTCGTGGGGTTATTTTGTGACTCTTCCACGCTGGTCAGACCATCTTAAAAAGAAGTGGGAGGAGTACCCACACTTTACCCCATCGCACGTGACCTAATGGCGATCAACTAATTGTAGTTGTGCCCATTCGGGCTGCACGTGGACCGAAGCGGGGTCCCGGAGGGGGATGTGGGCGGATTGAAGAAGATTGCCCCACCGTTTCAACTGCGGGAGAGTCGGGCGATGGAACATTCCTAGTCTCGTGTGCGTTAACCATTATGCCTAGGCAGCAACCCGCAGGCCACTGACTAACGTATCATTCATAAAAACCACACTTTTTAAATCCGTGATTTTCTTCAAATTCTTTCACACGCTCTTTATAAAGTCACGAGGTACTCCGCCTATTATTTGTTTAATTCACGCAACTTCAAAACAATCAGGGCCTTGTTCGAGGCGGCCCTGAGTGCAATGTGTTCACGATGGTGATTAACTGCAATTCCTCAGGCCTCAAGAGGCCAAACCGCAGAAATGAGGACTCTGGTTAGAAATAAATGAGCCTAAATGAGCTGTACACACAGAACTAAAAACAAACTCCGCACATTCGTCAACAACACTGTGGACTTCAAAATCGACGTTTCGGGGGCAATGGACATTATTTTTGGCACGTAAAGGGCCATTTGCCCAAAACGTCACCAATTTTTTTTTCATTTTTAAGGCCAAAATGTTATTGTCTAATGTATTGAGGTGTTTTTTAATATATATATTTGTGCTTGTGCACCACCAGCAAAGCAGCAGAAGCACCACCACCAAGTAGTTTGTCTACGCAGACGATGCTGACGCTAACGGAAAATGAATGACAGCGTCAAGCGGGGGATGACGAACCAGATGCCGCGTGACGAACGTGCCACAAGTGCACGGTCACTTCTGCATGGCCGTTCAAAACCTCCGCTGCTTTGCCTGCTTCACGCAGGACCGAGGGCTTCGCCTCTCATCGAATATTTTCCAGGTCGCCGGTCAACCGGTCAACCGGCGACCTGGCACGTGACTCCGTAACCACGGCCATAGTGACAGGAGGCAATACTGGACGTGGTGTGCCGAGCGGCGAGAAATATGTTTACCTGGTCGCCAGCCCCAGACGGACCCGGCTGAAACTAAGCCCAGCGCAGCAGCCATTGGCAAATTAAATAAATCACTAAAATGCTGCCACACGGCGCCCAGGTTACGCATCAGCCGCCCCGCGACAGTTTCACGAGGATCTGCGCTCACAATTAAAATTTTAACTGGAATTCCTGCCGCGCGAACGAACGCGAGTGCACATTTACAACAACGAAAAAACGCACGGCGGAACTAAAAAACACACCACTCCTGTTGAGTTTGTGCACAAAGAGGGAACATGAACCATGGGTTGTTTACCACGCCCGTCAAATTGTGGTGGCGATGTCACCTGGGCTGAATTTCAGCCGGATCTGTCCAGATGTGATGTTCCACACCCGGGACGCCACATCGAGAATAATACCTCTCTCTGTGGCTGTGGTTGCTTATCGTGTGCCTCCTCCAATCTACTGGCAGCCTAGCAACTATGCAGTGAGATATGAAGCCCGCAGTATAACACGATTGTCCATGAGAGCATGCTGATGGCGGTGGTGGTACCCCATGGCTGTAAGTGGACATGTGTATGCAGTATTCCCTCGCTATTCACGAGTGATACGTTCCAGAGATACTCTTGAAAAGCAAATTTCGCTGATAATGACATTGGCCTATGAAACCCTATCTTTAAAATAAATGATTTTAAATTAATCTCATCACTTTATCTCATCACTTCCTTTCTCTCGCAGCGCAGCTAGCAAGTTCGTGAATAACGTGGCAATACTGCACTCGGCACGCGAATACGCTAACCTGCGTTCTTGGGCCTGGCGCTCTCCGATAGTGCTGCTCCTGCCAGCTCTCCGCGTGGCCACCCGCAGCCGCCCGCTCTTGCCTGACCCTCCAGGCGTCCGCCAACGTCGGGGCCGCCCTCCCCGCGGCGTCTCCGCGGGCGCAGCCGTCCTCGTAGTCGAGGCCGCCCACGACGCTAGACCGCCTCCTGCCCCCGTGGCCGTCGCAGGGGCCGCGAGCGTCCATGGAGTCCGAAAGTCGCTCGTTCAGCGGCGCCCGCAGCTTGACCGTGTCCGTGGCCGAGCGCTGCCCGCCGGCGCCGCATGCCTCCGCCACGGGCCGGCCGGCGTGGCGGAGAAGCGTTTCGCCGCCTCCGTTCTCGGCGGCGCCGTCCGGGGATGCCGCGAGAGCCTCGTGCTGTGGCCGCGAGAGCGTGGGCCACGCGAGCCCCCGAAATGACGGCTCTGCGCGGAAACAGGCGCGCAGGGAGAGTGAGCGCGACATGGAGGAGGGCTGTCCAGCTCGCTCGGGGCTCGGCGCGCCACTCTCAGCGCGATCGCACGCGACGACCTCTTTTCACAAAGTGGGGCAAATTTCCCACACTGCACCCTTTATGAGTGCTACACGCCGCTGGCCGCTGCTACTGCTGCTGCTGGTGTCAGTGCCGCCGTTGGTGTCAGCGCCGACCCGCAGCCAGAATTGGGTCACCGTGTCCCGACAACCAATTTGCAAAGCGGGCGCTTCAGATACGCCCGCAACAAGTTTCACATGCAAGTTTGTCGACCGAGTATTTTGTTGGCGTCGTCGTCATCGTGCGATTACCCACCAACCCCCCGAGGCTCCCAGGCAACTCTCGTCAAACTGCTGGCGGCACAGGCGGCAACTCTCGTCAAACTGCTGGCGGCACAGGCGGCAGCTCCGCGGAAGAGCAGCGGCAACAGCGTGTAATCACCCCCCACCCGCAGCAGCCTCTCGAACACGAGCGGCACAACAGGTTTCCTTCAACCCCGGAATTTGTCGCCACACGCCGGCTCGCAATCGTGCATCAGCACTGTCTGGGATTGTCTCTCGCTCGCAGCCGCCACCAGGCGCGGCGGAGCGAGCGAGTTTCCTCTCCCAGAGCCCAAGTCACAACATCTGCGCCGCATTGGTGCACGCGCACGCACGCGCACGCACGCACGCGCTCGCCGTGTCTGGGAGCGGAGAACCGCGGGCACACCCTGGAGCTGTGACTCATTGCGCAAGAACTCCCCCCCCACCACCACCACCTCCTCTCATTAAAAAACACGCGCGCACACACGCGTGCACACACACGTACCTCTGTATCTCACGAGCAAAGCCACCCCGGAGAAGCGCTCGCGAGTGAGCCAGCCCTCTGCGAGGCCCCCCAGCATGCGAGGAAATGGACTGTGGAATGTGCCATATATGGAGAGGGAGTTGACTACGGCACAGAGGCCACGCCGCAACTAAGGCCCCCTTCTCTCCTCCCGCCAGACGCTTTCCGGCACCCCCTGGTTTCGACGTCCGCCCGACGTTCGCAGCTTCCGCGCCCAACGTCTCCAGCAAGAGTGTGAGCCGCGTGCGCGAGAAGAGTTCACGGCGAGCCAATTAGCGAGACAATTAGCGCGCTTTTCCGTAGCGCCACAAAGTGGATTTTAAAACGCAATGAGGGGGAGAGAGAGTTTGTGAACAGTTGGAAAGCGGCCGGGGCCGATGAGCAGTGCACGCGGTTTCGGAGCCTTCAACTCTCGCGCGAGCGCTGCTGCTCTTCCACTCAAGTGAATCTCACTCGGGGATTCCACTGAACATCGATCATCGCCCCCTGCTGGCGGGCCAACGCCCCCGGGTCGCTCTCGCAAGTGAGGCTCCTCTGTCGGTCCGTCGAGTCCTCACCCCGATAAACAAACTTGAACTTGGGCTCCAACCCTCCCCGTCCGATCACGGCTCGGCTGTCCCACTGGGCAAAAGACGTCAACGCGATCGGACAAGGGGTGGGTCGGGTGGGTGCGGGGGGAGGTGGGGGGGTGGTGGGGGGGTGAGGAAGTGGGTGGGGGGGTGGGTGGGGAGGTGGGTGGGGGGGGTGTTGAGGTGGGGGGGGGGTGTGGGAGGAAGTCCCGGACCCGGATTCTGCGCTCAAACGCCGCACGCGCAGCTGCGAGGGACGTGGGAAGCAGCTGAGCTCGCGCGCAGGGAAATCGCTGCGGCGCTGTCGGAAGTTTAAATGTGGCGACGCTCACCTCGCACAAAGGGCGGGGGGGGTGGAAGTGGAAAGTGGAGGCGGGGCAAGGCGGGGGGAGTGAGGAGGCCTTCTGGCAGACAATGGAAGAGGCCAAGTGGTTTGTGAATATCGGCAATGAGCCGGAGAAATCACCAGGCGCAGAGCTCCACGCCGTGTCTCCAACGTGAAAAATAACACAAATAAATGTGTCAATCGGCCAACTGGCCACACAGAGCAATATTATCCAGCAGACTTTGTGTAGACTGTGGTGGGTTTTTTTTTTGGGGGGGGGGGGGGTGGGTCTTTCTGGGTCTCATCGGCAGTCAGGCTTGTTGAAGGAAAGCTGTTGCGGGGTTAACTGGTGTTGTTGGCAAGAGTACTCTGTCTAAGCTATGGGCTCCTGGCGGCACCAAAGAGGTTGAACCGGTGACCTCTGGATTGCAAGTCCAGTGTGCTAACCATTACGCAAAGGCCCCCTTCCCTTTTATGTCTGTCCATAAGTGCCGGAGGTGTTGCCGTGTGATATTTGTAAGGGTCCTGCTTTTCGCCCTTTTATAAATGATCCGCGCCAGGTCTTCCTTGTTTAGATCAGCGAGAGAGCTAAAACCAGACACCGCTGCGTCATAATGAGTGGGCACACGCGTGTAATCACTGCAATAACCGCATCATGCGCTCATCGCAGACTGAAATGACAAACACCCACACCCGGACGAAATAGCCCGCAGTGCAGCCACCCCCAGCGACAAATGTTGATTGCATTCTGTTTTGCAGACAACCGGCACTTTCACAGTCCCCACGACAAAGCCACCATCAACATCAACCGACTGCGCCAGAAGTAGCAATCGGCCACGATCTTTCCAAGCAGCTGCCCACAACAATCCCAACAGCCTTCATCATCATCGCTCGCCAGTGTGTGTTGTTTAACGCAAGGCTGCGTGGGTCAGCTGTTCCTCGGTTGAATAAAGATGTTTTATCGCGTCGTTTTTATGGAGATTCGCTCCACAAAGGTAGATAACAGGGCCCTCTCTCTTGCCTCTTCTGCTAGTGCCGGCTGAGCTGGCATCATGCGGGGACGACCGTGCAGGAGTGGACTGAAGCTCTCTGTGCAAAGCTTTGAGTACGCTGGGCGACTTACCTCCTGGCTCGTCAGTTTCATCCCACGCGACAATCACTTTTAAAATTGGATGGGCCAAACGTCGCAACGCAGGACCCTCCCGTAAGAGAGAGTCGTGAGAGTCGCCGAAGCGTTTCTGGATAAATAAAGGACATCAGTTCGTATTTATCAAGTAACCCATGACCAAATCACTTAGAATGCGACCGATTCTCATCAAATATCGGAAGCTAAGCAGTGGTACGCCTGGATATGGGAACAGTCACCATGTCCTGGGCGGCCACCATGCATCACAGGTGCTACAGGCCACGGGGCTACATTTAGCGCAGCACAGGGGAGTGCAGCAAAATCCAAAGTTATGAAATGCTGTGCCCCCCCCCCCCCCACACCTGCGATCCTCGCCCTCACTAACTCATGGACAACTATCGTCAAAATAGCTCCCGCATGCCATGGGGGAGGGAGGTGGTGCTCATCCAGCAGCAGATTGATACAACATCTACACACGGTGCTACAGCCACCTGAGCTTCACTCCCAGCCGCGGCTACAATCAGTGACGGGTGACATCTGAACTGCTCCCCACACCTTTAGTAACCAACCCGCACCGACCAGCGCGGAGAAGTCCGATCGACGACGAGCCCGCAGGGCGACCCGCACGGCGCGGCGGGTCGCTCGCCCAACACCGGTGGGTCGACCAAGGTGCGACAGGCCGCGCGAGGTTTCACAACGCGGGCCACTGTTACCAGTCAGGAATGCCGCTAGGAATCCGAGCCGCAAGGCCGGACGCGGTATCTGATGCGGGAGGGCGACCGGGAGGGATGGGCGAGTCTCGGGCAGCAGAAGATGACTGTCAGACTCCATCAGACTCCACGGTGGTGGGTAGCGTGACCTCAAACTCTTGTGTCCGCGGGCCTCGCTAATTATGTGCCATGAATATGGGCCACTGCGCACAACGTTGCCGATTACATTTTTTTTTAAGGCCGCGGCGTTTTTATTGATGAACGCGTTGCATTTGGTGTCCTCAAACGACTGCCAAAACAGGTTTAGCTGCTGCACGACGCTCAAGCTAGCAACAGCCACACGACGCCTGCTAACGCAATGTGAGTCACGTCAAAAGTGGCGTTCACAAGGAGGCACACTTTCGCCAAGGTGCATTTGAGTGCGCTAATTATAATTATTTATTGCATAAAGCATATACAACTAAGATGCGGTTCTCCATCCACGGGTGGATAAAATGACATCGATGACGACACCGGTGGTTAATTTATAGTGCTTTGTGTCAATCGGCGAATTAAAGGCCTCTCCCCATGGCGTGTCGGTCATGAGGGTTATTGGACCATGCTCGACCGCGTTGGTCAATGTGGACTGGTGAAGTTGTGGAGGGGAAAAGCCCAGGATCGATTCAGATATGCAGAGAAATACATATTTTACTTGCCACTCGTACCGCCAGATTCATGGCGCTCTGCGCGAGCCAGCACCGCTTCTCTTCCCCCCTCTTGTAAATCTGCTCATTTACCTAAGCGTGGCATTTACGGTGCATGTGGAAGATAAATAACCACTCCTGGGGTAGTGGTGGGGGGGGGGGTGGGAGAGGGGCGGAGATGTGGTCAGCTCGACAGGGCGGTTGTCACTCCGCATAAGCAAGGACAGAGGGTCAAGGCGCAGCCCTGCAGTTTCCTGCTCACGCCACTGCTGGCGGAAGGGCCTCCACTTGGGGCAGGTTTACAGAGGCCCTCTTGCCCCTCTGGCGAGGCACATTGCAAGAGGCGGAAGTACCCACATTTTACCCGACCACACGCGACCTACCCATCGACCAACTGTAGTGGAACGATTTATACGGCTGGGTAGACGGAGGCGATGGGGGCGGGGAGCGGGTAGCAACCTTGCCCCGAGTGTTTCAACAGCCGAAACCGGGATATCGATTAGGATCGGCGACCTCCGAATTCCACGTCCTGTGCGCCAACCATTACCCCACGGCGGCTCCCCCTCTACGCGAGGTGAAATGTCTTCAAAAGCCACGCCAGAGGGGGGCACATATTCCACACTCGTCTCCGGCGCGACCCCCATCTCTGGCCGCCGCAGATTACCCGGGAAATCTCGACATCGGCGGAGAAACAAAACTAAAAATAAAGAGACGCGAGGGGATTAGCGGATTATTGGCCTTACAAATGCTAATGCGTGGGGGCTTGGCCCTGGGCAACACCCAGCACTGACCGCTGTGTTGCAGGGGCACGGAGGCCCGCGAGCACACTGCATTTCACATCTCACGGTGGAGATGCCATTAAGGTGGCGGTGACAGACAGCAGCGGCAATTAAAGTTGTACAGCTGGGACATGCTAAGAAATGGAATTATAATGACGTGACTATTGTTACGCTTGTTCACACAACAAAGCCCAGATGAGTCTCAAGACTTTTCATTCAGGAGGGTCCTGCCAAGTTTCCACGCTAGGAAGCCACGTTGCCATGTGGAATCGTCTCCGAGTAAGTTTGCAGGTATTTTTTCAGCGTTGGGGATGTTTTAGCCAATACCAGTTACGGTGCATTGGTCGGGTTTCTTTTTAGCTATGGGAGGAAACTGGAGAATCCCAACGATAATCGTGCTAAACAGGGGAGAACTTACAAACTCCAACCACTCCCACACACAGTGTGCGGAACAGGTCCGAGGGCGGCACACAAACTCCACAACAGATCGGTGCCCGAGTCGGGAATCGAACCCAGGCACCCTGCCGCCCGAATCGACACGGTGTTCGTGACGAGGCGCACGGAGCGAGGGGCGCAGATAGAGCTTCCCTGCGCGTGGCCACTCCGATGGCAGCCCCGGTCAATGTTGACATGTTCAAAGTACCAGTGTCATCACGCAGCGTATCGTCATCATCATAACCGCACTCATCGACATTCATCATAAACACGACAAAAAGTTGTTACTGTCATCATCACGCACTCTATTATATCGTCATCACCATAACCGCACTCATCGACATTCATCATAAACACGACAAAAAGTTGTTACTGTCATCATCACGCACTCTATTATATCGTCATCACCATAACCGCAACCATCGACATTCATCATAAACACGACAAAAAGTTGTTACTGTCATCATCACGCACTCTATTATCATAAATCGTTCACACTGCGTATGATCATCACAAAGGCTGTACTCATGAACATCACAAATGACAATCATCAACACACAGTATGTTATTAGTCATAATCATCACCACACACCATCGCTGCAAGTCATCACCACCGCAGTCAATTATCGCCACACTCCCATAATCACCACATATCACTGTCACCGTCACACAAGATATTGTCATCATTCCCACACATCAATGTCACCACACTTATCACCATCATATAAATTGACATCATGTAACCACACACAATGACAATGCTCATCATCACGTAACACTCATCACCATCATTTAATCATCATCATCACAGCACTCATAATTATCACTGCACTCATCATCACAATAGTCATCAGCAGCATATCACGATCATCATCAATCACGTACTCATCACCACCACATCACAATCAACACCACACTCACCATCATCATCACCACACCAAGTCATCACCTACAGTATATTCATCATTATAATATCATCCTCATAACACTTATCACCAGCATACAATTGACATCATGTAACCCCACACAATCACAACGCTCATCATCACATAACACACATCACCATCATATAATCAGCATCATCATCACAGCACTCATAATTATCACTGCAATCATCATCACAATAGTCATCAGCATCATATCACCATCATATCACCATCATTACCAATCACATACTCATCACCACCATACCATTATTACCACCAGACACACCAAATCATCACCAACAATACACCCATCACGCAGAAGGCCGCGGAGAGACACACACACACACCGCCAATATACCTCCCATGCCGTGGTCAGGCTGCCCGCCACCAGCAGACGGCACGGGGGCAGCAGTGCCTGCCGCCGCTCGCTGCCCATGTCTCAGCCGCGTGTGTCGACTGCCGTCCTCGCTGGGGTCCGTGGTGGGGGGGTGGGGTAGGGGAGTGGGGGCTGCTGGGGAATGTAGGTCAGCGTCTATGGGGGGAGCAGCAGCAGCAGCAGAAGGAGCCGCCTTACGCCCCCAATTCAAGCTCATCGCCCACGCGGCACGGTGCGTCCCAGCCGCTTGTGCGGAATTAAAATTGTCTTGGATTGATTTCATGTTGAGCTATCAATTACAATGCTCATACTGCTACCAAAAATAATCCACGTCTCGAGTTTCCTGGCTGACTGCTGGCTGGGCTCCTGTCTACCCCAACGGTAACTCTGTTGTTCGTGGCTGCTGCGGCCCGTTGTAACCGAAACTAGCTGGGTAACTGGCTACACGGGATTTTCCGTATAACAAAGAAACGTTGCATTGAATTGGCGGTAGTCGTTCGGAAGACATTTGCGTCACAGATAGCGACAGCGAGGAGATGTGAGTAGCCAATACAGAAGACTGACTCCACGGTTCATTTAAAATCGCTCTAACTTTTCAATTCGTGCTCCTATTAATTAAACAATTTCGCCGGAAAATCGTGAAAAATAAAGTAAACCGTACAATACATTTTATTGCCTTTAAAAGCAGATCACGTTCAGTGCCAGGAGTATCGTGAGCGGAGTATGATAGCAATGACAGCCGTCTCTTGTTTTCCCGTTGCATGGCAAGGAAGCTTTCTCTACTGGCTTCAATAATAACAATAATGTACGGCCCCTTTCGTCAAGAGAGCAAAGCCACAACATTTACAATCGACGATGTGTGTCGACTCATCCATCGGCCAATTCGGTGACTTGTGATTCTTAGCAATCGTTGTGGGAGTTTGCCTGCAGCGGGCTGTGTTAACAGCTCTCCCATGCACGAGACAAAACACAACGGTCAAGGGAGCGCATTTCTCACGCGTAGCGGGACTGATAAATGTCGCACAGCACCCCCGGTAATCGTATGCAAATTGGCCGCTGGTTTTCTCTACGTCTCAAAATCCAAAGCCGCGCCTTGGCTGACGCGCAGAATGTTTAAGCTGCGCCGTCACAGGGAGCGGGGGCGTTCGAGGGTCGTGCGGAATAATAATAAAACATAACGACGTACAGCTCTTTGTCAGCCGCTGCTGGGCGAAAAAGGCGTTCTCCACGTCGTGTCGGTCATGGTTCGGAACGTTTAAACAAAGCCCCCGGCAACAAGCGGCGCATCCGGGGTGGCACGTGGCGCACGGAAGACAAGTGTCTTCATGTGCGTGGCGACAATGAGTGGCGTTTGTGGAATACCGAAACCGAGCCAGAGCGAGTGGGCCGATGGTGGGCCGTGTGCGTTCGTGCGTGCGCGGGTGCACGCGCGCGTGTGTGCGTGTGCGCGTGTTCGTTCGGTGCTGTCATTTGGAGAGCGCCTCCCCATGTTCCTCTATCGAATTTCCTCCGGATTACGACGCCGCTGTAACGGCGGAGCCGTGCGCCGTACGCTGCGCCACCGCCCGGCAGTGGGACGGACACAGCAGAGATGGCGACGGGCCGAGCGCGCATTTACCGGCGTTGGATTTTTCTCTGCATCGTCAGCACTTTTTCCAATTACGCGGCATATGGTGCTTTAAATTAATCCAATACTGCACTCCTAACGATGATGGAGTGCGCACTCGGACACTGTCGATTGACCGCGAAACAAACTAAATTAAAATAACACTCTTACATTTTATGGCATTTTTGCTTTCGGGTAAATCCGTTGGCGCGTGTTCCTGTTCGAGAGACGGAGCATTCACGAGACACGCGCTGCAGCCCGGCGTGTCCCTCGTTGCTAAACCAACGCAGCGTCCGGCACGCACAGTGGTGGTGGTCGTGGTGGGGGTGGGGGTGCGGGCCAATTGGGGCACCCCCAAGCAGAAATCATCTTTGGAGGCACCCTGCTCCCCCCACCCACCACCCCTTTCAATGCATGAAAAATCCTCGTCAGATGACAGAAGAGATACCGATAGATTTGGGAGATGAGAGAAGAGAATTTTCCAGATGAGATGAGAGATGTAGTCAGGTGAGAGCAGTGAGGCAGCGACAGGAAAGGGATGGGAGAGAGGCAGTCATTTGCTTTGCGAATGGCCATCGGATTCGTTGTGTTTATCAGCATTCGAATTTGAGATGCTATTTGGTTCACCCCTATTAGTCCATGAGCCAGAGAGAGAGGGTAGTCAGTACCCCCGGGGGGAGGGGGGGGGGACAAATGCACATTATGATTTTTGACAAAGTCTGGTGGATCCCAAGAGAAGGAATATCATCGGCGATAGTGGTGCAGGACTTGCTGTCCTCTCTGTGTTTTCACTCCCTCCATGGTCAACCCTCGATTTCGTCAGTAGCTACTAGATCTATTCAATTGTGCAACAGGATCTCTGTACCAATCTCCTGCAGCATCTTTATTGGTGAAGTCAGGTTATTAATAAGTATAACCCGTAAAAACAAAGTTTTTCACTCTAAATCCTTTATATGCGTGGCGGCTAGAGTCCTCTTGTCCTCTGGCTTGAGATGGCTGCCACCTATGGGTCAGATTATTGTCTGCAGTATTAAACAATTGGTAATTAAATATTTAATTTGTTTTCCCTAAACAGTGTAAAATTTTGGAAAAAACTTTTCACGAACATTAATTGTCTCGCACGAGTCTGTGTGCAAAATGGCAGCTCGATTGGATCACGGGAAGTGGATTAAAAAACGACCGAAAGGTTTGCACGGTCGTAAGCAAGCAAGCAAGCACGCAAGCACGCAAGCAAGCAAGCGAACTTAATATAAAGGATTTAAAAATGAGAGCTAAGCTCGTCAAGCATCTGCACTTGCCAGTGTAACAAACGGCATTCAGCTCTTCCCACTGCGTTGCCATGGGCAGCCTCCCTATTTGACTTTATCTTCAATTAAAATTCCGAGCACTCGTTTTTTACACGACACAGACCAAAGCTGAAAGTGAATGTACATATCTCGGCGCACGTTGTAAGAAGTTATTGGTGCACGTATCTATCGATTGAGCATTGGGGTCTTCTGAAGACCCTTTGTCATTTTCTGGTGGCAGTATTCATCAATTTGTGATGGGGAAAGGTGACCTCTGCTCCCATTTTCTTTGCAGTGAAAATGCGAATCAGAATCACCATCAACCACCTTACTAATACAGTAAAACATTTTCCCATTGCAGCAAATAATTATTGCATGAGAAAAGTTTTTTTTTTTCATCTTGTGCAAATATCTCTTACGTGCCATCTGCTTCTTTTAAAATAGTTAATATTAGTGTTTTTTTTAAATACGCATAGGCTCTTTTCGTTGATAATTTGCATCTACGCTACGTATATATATAGTAACCGCATATTTTCTTTGCATTCAGGTAGCCTGGTGGAGGCGGCGTAGGTCTCGAAGTAGTTTAGCAGGTAGCTTCCAGTTTCGTTTAGGAAAAGACAAAGCATATCAAGTCCCACAGTCCTCGCACCCACCTTGCTTGCACAGCAGGGCAACCGTAGCCGCCCAGCCCCGGATAAACACGTCAACGGCACGGGAAATGCTGACGCAAGCAGAGTCATCCCGCTGCGGAATAGGCCTCGGAATTCCTGACAGTGCGTTGCGCTGCCCTGACCCAAGTTGCATGGCCCCAGCAGCAGCAGCAGCAATAAATAACGATGCCATTCATCATTTACTCAGGCACAACTAATGGAGTCTCAAGAGCAGTTTTCAGGAGAGTCCTGGCGAGGGTATGTTTGGTCTATTCTTGATAATTGTTTTTTTACCCTTTTATCTGGCAACAAAACTGACACCTTTTTTTTACAAGGAGTCATGTTTGCATTTGACCACAATATCTGCGGTCGGAATGCAAACAAAAAACACAACTCTGATAATGTATGCCCTGTCCTTGAAATTGATTTGTCCACACCCGAGACAGATTTTCTAAGAGCCGAGTCTCACAGGCGTGCGCCTTTTGGCGTCGTCTGGTCCAACACCATGTGAGACTAGGCTCGAAGAAAAGCTGTCTCGGGTGTGGACCAATCAATTTCAAGGACAGTGCATACATGATCAGAGTTGTGTTTTTTGTTTGCATTCCGACTGCAGGTATTGTAGTCAATGCAAACATGACTCATTGTAAAAAAAGGTGTCAGTTTTGTTGCCAGATAAAAGGGTAAAAAAACAATTATCATATTTTGCTACTGGCAAAAAAGCTTCCAATGGTGGTCTATTCTTATTTAATGCCCTTTACCCTGAACGGACTGAATGAGTCTCAAGATTATCTCCAAGAGGGTCCTGCATTGGGCCGTTTGGCATACTTTCCACACCCAATCATTGTGGTTATGCTACCGATGTTTAACCCCAGACACCGAGGTCTGATTTTCTAAGCAAACACTGAAATAGCGAAAACCCGATGCGAGTTGAGATTTGCTAAATTGTTACGCGGTAAAAGGAGGGAAAATAATCGGCAGATAACCCCTTCAGTCGGTAGGATTTGGCCAATCCCATAACAATGAGTGTGTTCAAGGAAACTGGAGTGCCAAAAAAAGCCCAATGGGCATACGAGAGGACAATGCTGAAAGGTGCAGCACAGATGGGTTCATGAACACATTTGCCCACAGCAACCGTGATGGTAACATCGTACTGAACGTTAAGTAAACGAAGTGGGGGCTTGCGAGAGGACTCGCCGATAGACAGGGCCGACGTCCAAGGCTTACGTCGGAGCGTCCGAGAGAGCGTCCGACGTGCGGACGGAGCGGCGATATCAGTTCTTGAGTGGAGCGTGGCTATATGGACCGTCGCATCACGTGGTCGTGAGGAGGAGGCCTTCATCCAGCAGTGGATTGAGCACGGATGATGATGATGAACAAAAACGTAATAATAACAATAACGCCATGGAAAGGTGTAACTTTCACTCGCTCTGCTCGTCACATTATGTTCTTGTTTGCTACGACAACAACAGAGATCTACAGCTCAGATCAACGGTCCGTGCTCTGTACATTCACGAGCGTTCGTAAATTTCACTCCAAATTGTTTTTATTGACAATAGTGCTCCCCCCCCCCGCCCCCCCTCTCAGAGTGATTCCCTACTCCCCAACGGGGCACGAGCAGCCCTTGTACCACACCACGCTAACCCCCATCGCCTCTCCCGCAATCCGAGCCGTTCAAATGATGTCCATTAAACAGCGCTGCTGTCAGCAAAACGAACCCATTGTCAGCCTGCGTCTGTAAATAATACCGTCATGCCGGCAACGCTGACCCGCAGTCATGGTGGCTCCTGATAATAGGAGGCGGTGCAGCGTCCCATGGCGGTTTTTATTCGAGGGGTCAGATTTCAGATTTTGTCAGGCAATGGGATACTGGCGACGGCTCTTGGCGTACTGCAATGATATACAATATGCCGTCAAAGTCATTTCCTGCTCAAATCAGCATTGAAGCGGTGCTCATCTGCCGGGCTCGGGACTTCGGGTTTTCCGTTTACTCACTTTGATTTCGTGACCCGAACGCCGTCCAGCGAAGCCATTCCACAATCCGATCATTCCATATGGGGCCCTCCAAGTCACAGGGCACGGCCAATCAACGTCAGCGTTTCCAGTTTCAAATCACGAAGGGCCTGCAGCGCGCAAGACGAGTCCTCCACAAAAGCTGACATTAAACATTTACGATGACCGAAATAAAATATGAATGACGGTACGGCAGTGGTGGGTGGTGGAGAGTGGGGGGGGGGAGACGGCTGCGGGCGACAGCCAGGAAATGCCAGCGCTGTGCCAGCGTAACTTTAGATTTCGCTTCGACCCTCCGCGTCCTTTGTGACGCCACTCAGCGGCTGCAGTCCACCACAAAGCCACGCAACCCCCCACCTCATTTTCCACGTCCGCTTACTCAACAGACGTACTCAATGGTGCTCAGTGCAATCACCCACCCCCCAAATTGGAAATACAGGTAGCAACATTTTTTTCAATAATAATAATAAACGTAAGCTTGGGGGTGATCTGACCTAATCCAACCTTGCATGTAAAGTAATTTCAAAATGTTTTCAATTATTTCTCCCCAGCCGTGAAGCGTACAGGAGAAGGGGGATGGGAGAATGGATCTGACCCCCATGGGGTGCGCCTCGCGGCTCATGGCAGCACGGCCACACGCAACTCGGCAACCTGATCCACTCATCCCGGGATGATCGCCGTGCCGCCAATCCACATTTACAATGGTCGCGGGAAAGTAGCGCGAGGCGCTCGAACCTACTGCCTCGGTTTCTGTGCGTTCACGTTGTGCACGCACATTGACGGCACGATTAAGATGCTGCCCGACACGTGCATCGAAACGTCAGACGTCGTGCTGAGTAACCGGCAGTGACAACCTGACCTCACAGCAGAATGCTCGCACCCAAAAAAAGACAAGGATCTCCTTACAGCCCAAATAGACTGTTGGGGGCATGTGCTGCGAGCGAGCACCTACGAAGGCCGGCACGGTACACGAGGGGATGGGTGGCCCACACCATACCTGGCCACCTTTGTCTCAACAGTGCTGATATTTACACACACCGAGTCCTTGTTCAAGGCTGAATCAACCTCGGGACGGCGCAGGACCAGCTCAAATATTTGTCACCGATGGTGGCCATGAGCGAAAATCGAACTCCGGTCACCGGCTTCATAGCACAGTCATCTAACCACGACACTAGGAAGCCACTGGAGCTATGCACTTTTAAATTCAGATTGAAAACTCTTTTCTTTAAAACTGCGTTTTGTGTTTAGTACTGTTGTTCTTCCACCGCACCTCTGATTATCACGGCTGGCGACGTACTGTGCGAAAGAGAAGTTCAACATACATACGACAACCATTCCTCATTGACCCCACAACAACAACAGCCACCATTCAACACTAAGTGGTGGTGACGTCACCACGGCGCTTGTGCCAGGCTATGTGAACTTTAAAGTCACGTGAAGCGTCGATCGCCCGTTGGCAGGAGGTTACGAGACAGACCCAGGTGCCACGGGTTGACTGACTGAGATGACTGAGATTACTGGCCGATGCACCACCTGTGCCCCCTACTGTGCCAACTTTCTGTGTTTTAGCCGCCCGGCGCTCCGCTCGTTGTTGCGAGCGTCGCTCCTCTGGAGGGCGTCTGCATCCAACTGCCCAGTAGCATCCTTCACGAGCCTCCTCCACAGAGGCCGATCTTGACACCGCTGGTACCAGTTATTGGCAGGTCAACTCAGCTCCATATCTTCTCATACCACATCATTCCACCTCTTCTCACACTCGCACAGCCGGCCAAAAATCCACACACCGCTCCATTTTGAGCAACCATTGAGAGACCTCACCTGCAGAAGGAGCAGGGCTGTAGATCTCTTCCGCTGCATCTCCCATCTCCTCCCGGGCCCCCTCGGCTTCCCCGTGCTGTCGAAGCTGCACCGGCAAACAGGGGACAGCGGCGTGAGTTAACCACACAAAGCCACACGCGGGGGGGGGGGGGGGGGCGACACAGTGTGCAGAATGGCTTAGGGTGGGCAAGCCCCACCAAGTCACTCAGCGTTGGTATGGTTTTGATTATTAACCAGATGGTTTTGATAAGACTTTACAACAACGCACATTTACATGTGCAGCACATTTGTCAATACGCGGCAGGATAAAGGCCTTCCCCCCCCCCCCCCCCATGCCTCGCCTGAGACATCGGTTAACGGTTTTTCGGTTAACGTTTCGCCTCCCATAGGACCCCCATGGTTTCGACTAACGTAAAATTTTCGATTAGCGGTATGTTTACATTATATGCACGCGGGCGCTAATTTGGCCAATCCGTTAAGACCTCACTGGCTTTGTTGACATTACATTTTCTGTTTTGGCAGTGGAAACAGCTCTCAATTATGTTTTACTTATTTTTAAACTAATAAGTGAATTCCATTTACAGTTATTTCAATTAACAGTAGTTTTCGTGGAACGGATGTAAAACGTTAACCACGGGACTACTGTGCTCGACCATACTTCACCATGCTGGTCACAGCGAGTTGGTGAAGGCAGGGAGAACATGCACCCAGGAGCACAGAGGGACATTCGACCAATGGATGTTGCTGCATTGCCACTGGTGCACTCAAAATAGCCCTGCAGCCATCTCTGGCAACCTGTAATGCATGGTGGTCACTCATTCAAGCACTATCGAGGCTCGCATCCACGTTGCTTCGCTTCCGAGATCCAATCAGCTAGGACACGTTCCTGATAATGTTATCCGAGGCTTTGGCTACACACAAATGATATGAATTAGCCACGTGATTCTCATTGCCCGTGTAAATATTGCAAATAATAGGAATACGTTTGCACGCTGGGCAGCCACTTCTAAGTCGCAGGAAATGGAGATAGAAGCAACTCCTCTCAACCATGAATAATCGTGCAAAATTATCCAATGATGGGCCACCAATAACAAAAGAATGTGGGTAATAGGGGTCACTTATCTGACCAGGTAGCTCGGCGGTCGAGCAAGCGGCTCGCAATCGGAAGGCTTGTGGGTTCAAAACCTGGTTGGGTGTTGGACTCAGCCCATCATTCCTCTGGGGTCGGTACAATGAGTATACCCCCTTGTGAGGAATTCAACGGTGGTGGCCTTTTGACTAGACTCACCAGAGGAATGCGGAATTTCGACCGCTGGCTTCGGACTGTACACGGGAGAGGAGCATTGCCCCAATGGTCGTAGGCGCAGAGAATCGCCGTGTGCGTTACTCATAGGAGGGGTTTAGACTCAAAACTTTCGTGACTGCAGGAATTCATATTCTTGGTTCTTTCGGTGAAGTCACGTAGATAGAAAAGAAAAATCGAAATTAGAAGCAAAAAATCATGACGTTTCGATCGCAACGCAAGCGGTCTTCTTCAGGTGGAGAGAAAAGAGAGGGGAGGGGAGAGGAAGAAGACCGCTCGTGTTGAGATCGAAACGTCGTGGGTTTTTTGCTTTTAATTTAGATGTTTCTTTTCCATCTACGTGATGGCACATTCACATTGGCAGGCGGGTGGGAAATAGCGGAGAGAGTTGAGAGCCGAGGTATCAGTGGCGCCCCCTGGACCACTGCGGCAATGGGAGAGATGATGATGGATGAGGATGACTAACATTCACTGCCTGGAAAGGGGATCATAAACCCACCATGCCTAACATCACGCTCTGCTATGCAATCTCTGCTATCTTTGATGTGCACAATATCAAGACATTTGGCAGTAAAATGAGTCAATCCAGAACAAATGCTGCCTACATACCACAAGTGCTCTCAAGCAGTAAACAGATTATATAAACAGGAGTGTTGGTATGCGGGTGTGACTGTCTTTTAAAGAATTTAAGTGGTAATGCATATATATGAATTACACGCGACTTTTACTTTGTGAAGTCAGGCTGCGGAAATTGTGATGCTTGCCTCAGAGGGTGAAGGCAAAGGTGCAGGTCTGCGTTCCACTGCTAGTGGAAGGGGGGCTGAGTGAGTCCTTCTAAAGTGAATGAGGTCTACTCCTCCAAGCTGGCGGGACGTCTTGGACGAGGTGGGTGTACCCACACTTTACCCCACCACACGTGACCTACCTACCAATCGACTATGGTTGTACCTATTTATCCTGCTGGGTGACGGTGGGCCGGTGATTTTATAAACACGTCCCATTGTCCCAACTGCTGCACCAGGAGATCCAAACGGCGACTTCAGAATTGCGTGCTATCCATTACACCACGGCAGCTTCCCCGATTGTAGTCGAGAAAAACAATCGCCCTGTCCCGAGGACACGCTGGTCCCGGTGTGTTCATAATGATCACGTCAACAAGCCGTGTATGTTACCCGCTGTCACGTATGAACGCGGATCAGAATCTTGGACGTTGATTGAAAGAATGTGAAACAAGAGGTGAAACTACGCAAAGCGTGGAGAGACGCACGCTCGGAATTACACCGAGAGACATAAATAGGAACACGTGAAAACGACGCCACTTGAATAGATCATCTTGCTCTGCCGAGACAATGAACTGGCCTTGGGCAGGATACGTCGCGGGACGTGGGAGTGGCAGCCAAAGGAGACAGCACGCCCGAAGTTATCGTTCGCCGGAGAGATGGAGTGATGAAATGAACTCGTGCAGCAGCTGGATGGGATTATTGCATTTCCTGACTGTAGGGAATGCCGATAGCATGGAGATGCCTTCATCCAGCAGTGGAATGACCTTGGTTAGTTATGACGCCACGCATACGATGCCACTGCGGTCATGGGCCCCTGCTCAACAGGTTCTGTACCGGCCAGGGTGCGTGTGCAGCACCCGGGGGCCAACGTGAACCACAACCCACTCGCTTTTGTGGATGTGCTCAGACCGTGCGGTCGCAGCACACTGTCGACGAGGGGCCGCTGAGCGGACTCGACGGTGGTCTCGGTGCCCCCTTCCCTCCACGCTGCTGGTTGAGAATATCAAGAAGGGCGCGGCAAGAGACGAGCAATGTCAACACGAAGCGGGGGTGCTCGATGTGGAGCTGCAGCAGCTGCGGAGGCAGCAGCCACCGCCGCCGTGCTGCTTTGAGCGATTGCCCGAGGAGCCTGTTGGTCTGCAGAAGATGAGAGTTGGCACGCAATTACCTCGCGACACAAAGACAATCCATTCAGCTGCTCCTCCAACACCGCGTCGGTGCCGATATCTTCTGTGGCTTCAGACATCCCTGGGGCAGGGCACGGCACTCCGAGACTCGCGAGCTGCGTGGGATATGGGAAGAGGGGGGGGGGGATACACACACGTGACCGTACGTTCTATCGTCTTGCAACGCATGGCAAACACCTGTGTGTCCGGCTTGAACTGCACATCGCCCGGCGCGGGGTCAGACAGCTCACTACACGTGCTGGGACCTTGTCCAGGGACTGGTCTCTTCCTCCAGGAACTGCATTTTTCCTGAAGACGCTCACAGCAGGTGGAGCAAAACGTCAAGACGTCACGCCGAACGACACGCAACACAACCCACAAGCACATCGGGCAGCTGCGAGGCATACACCCACTGAAGCACCAGCTCCAACTGGAATGCTCAACCTGCTGGGCTGACTGTGCAGGTCACATACTTGCAAGTTACGTGTAAATACTTAATAGTGTTTGTGTCTCCACTCTCAATTAAGCACGGGGTGGTGGTGCATCTCTGTTGGCTACCCAGAGTCAGCGGTGGAAATTTCACCTTCCTGTGGTGGTGGTGGTGAGTCTATCTGTAACAGGGCCTCTGGTAGTGAGTCTATCTGTAACAGGGCCTCTGGTAGTGAGTCTATCTGTAACAGGGCCGCTGATGGCTTCCCAGCAAGTGGGACGACCCTCAGGCGCGAATGCCAACTCAGGCGCGGGCAGCGGCGACTTGTGGCTCCAAGTTGAGGAGGCCTGGTGGAAGCGGGTTTCTTGACGACTGCAGTGATGGTCGATGATGATCGTTCAACATAATGATCGTTTGGATAATGTCGATATTCCCGCACTGGTGCTGGGCTCCCGCCTGGGAAGCTGTGTGGGCTGTGAGCTGCTTCGTCCGGTGGAAAAAGCACTGATAATGAAGTCAGTTTCTCAGTGGGTCTCTATGTGGGCCTATGGATATCTATGTGGATCTACGTACCCCTATGTGGGTCTATGTGCAGTACCTCTACGTGTGTATGGGTCTGTGAAAATCTGCGGGTCTCTGCGCGAGTCTTTTGAGTCTTGGTGCGAGTCCATGGGTCTCTACGCACCTTTGGGCCTCTACTCAAGAAGCCACTGCCGTCACGTTCCAGTGACACGATAAATCCACCTGCAAAGGGGGCATCACGGGGCCGATTTTGTGACTTTCTCAATCTTGCAGCTCACAAGCCGTCACCTGAGCACACAGTGCCGGATGATCCTACTAGCAAAAGTAGCTACATATGCTACAGACCCCGCACTTTCAAGGGCCCCGTGCTAAATGCTTTCAAGCTATCAATTCCGGTTCAATGATTCTACACTTGCTCTATTACTATAGTACTATACCGCCTTCAACTGTTATGAACGACTGGGTGTTTAAGGTTAGCGATTTGTCGTATTATCTGGCTGTATAGCAAATGAAAAAATACAATTACTTTACTATGCAAGTTAAAAATGTGTTTTAATATTTACGAGTGTTTTTTTTTATTTAGGGCCCCTTCATAACAACAGATGCTACAGGCCCCGCACTAGCTGAGTCCGCCACTGCCTGTGCATCATTAGCGTGCACTGCAACGCTTTTACTGAATGGCAGAAGTGATTGAGCGACTCTATGCCCTGGCTCCTGCTCACTCCACTACAGAACCACGCTCGCAGTCATCCTACACTGCTCTGTCGTGTATATAACAACAACAACAACAAAACTCAACATCTTCGTCAAAAAAGGCTGCCTTCAAAGGAAACAGTAGTCACTAATGGGCGTGTTGTTCACGTGACAAACCTTCCTGGCTGCGTCGGGTGGTGGAGGGTTACGACGCATTTACACTTACGCGATCTAACCCAGAAACCTTTATTGTGAATACTGTAGTATTATTAGTACACTTGCCGACTCGGGAAAAGCCTCACTGGGTCTTATTATTAGGAGGATCGCGCCAAGAATGTTGTTGTGGAATACCAATTCAGTAAACGCGCTTTCCTTCCGATATTAGGACGTCACAGGGGCTATGCACTTTTAAATATGGATTGAAAACTAATTAACTTAGAACTGATTTTTTGCGTTTAGTTTGTTGTCCTTCCCCCGCACCTCCGATTAGCACGGTTGTCTGCGTACGGTGCGAAAAAAGTTCAACACAGTGCATGCAATGTTTTTTTTAATCCTTTTAAGGCCACGGTGCTTATTGACGAATCTGTTGAATGTTCGCGTCGTTTTTGCTGGCGGTGCAGCAAAGACGACAGCATCACCACAATGGTGCGTTTCTTTTTCTCGAACTGTGTGGGCATGGCCAGCCCTTGCCACCTCTCCCAGCTACCTGCGTTTGTCATTTCAGTTTCCAACAACGATATTGGGCGCGCCCAGACATAGCTCAGAGGTTAATAATTGTCCATTATGCCTGAGTCAGACATGGAAATGCCAGGCGCACGTTAACTCTTTGCTTTGTGATAGTGCTACACAGGCAGAGCCAATGTTTACAACTTAGAGATGCAAACTCGAGAATGTGACCTCGCGAGAGAAAACGAACAAACATTTAGCATTAAATGGCTGTGGAATTGTTAATTATTATTTTTTAACTATGTACATTTCTGATTGAGGTTGTTTAATTTCTGGGTAAACGTTTAATACAGTAATTAGGGTCGAGTATATATTGACATAAAACTTTCGTGACTGCAGGAATTCATTTTCTTGGTTCTTTCGGTAAAGTCACGTAAATCGAAAACTAAAATTTGAAATTAAAGAAAAATAATAAAATAAAAATACAATAAATTGAAAATAATAAAAGCAAAAAACCCACAATAAAAATGTAAATTCCATTTAATTATAAAAATATATATTTACGTGACTACCGAAAGAACCAAGAATATAGGGTCGAGTATATCTGTGATCCAGCAGCTGGACAAGCTGGTCCCACTTCTTTGATAATGTCCACGATTGTTCCATCTGCTCTGGCCACGTTCCGCATTTCACACTGTAGCTGGACAGTGTGGTGTTTGCGTGTGACATCTGGAACCTCCTACTCACCTCAAAACTTTTCGTTTCCTAAGCGAAATCATCTATATACAGATGAAAAATAATATTGATATAATTACTCCACTTGTATTATTCTATCATACCTGCTTCGATCTATTTGAAAGTTGTCAATTCTAAAGATATCAAAACACTTGAGGATTTCCCTTAATATAATGAATATGATGATATTGAATGTTTTAAATGTTGCGATTAAAGCGTCCCAAATTTAATGTCTCCCACTGGATGTACCTTCTCCAATTCACGTAATCCTCTTCCTATCTGTGTTATTCCAAGTACGCATCTCTCCAATGGCTCTTTGCAAGTGTGTTGCTGTGTGTGTGTGTAAAGTATTGATGACGACTACAACAGCAACATCTAAACTGCTCCTACATCTTATTCTTAGGTTTTTTCGGTAAACTCACGTAGGTAAAAAAATACAATTAAAATTAATAAAAGTAAAATAAAAATCACGACGTTTCGGAGGCAACACAAGCTTCCGTCTTCAGGTGGAACCGTCACAAGTGATACAGCACCTGAAGACGGAAGCTTGTGTTGCCTCCGAAACGTCGTAATTTTTATTTTTATTTTACTTTTATTAATTTAAAATTTTTACCTACGTGACTTTACCGAAAAAAACCTAAGAATATGAATCCTTGCAGTCACGAAAGCTTCAAATCTAGAATGCTCCTACATCTACCAGGCTGGACGGGTCGTCTCAACGCCGTGTTCAGCGGCCAGCATTGCAAACGGCACAACGCTCATTCTGTCTGCTTGTACCACCGCTCCCACGGCTTCGCAAACTCGCACAGACCAGCGCTGGTGAAGTATGGTCAAACAAACCCCCCAAGGCATTGTGTGTCGTTAACAACAAGGGCGTGAGGGCCTTCGGTTCGCCGATTGACGACGGGTAAGTAAATTATCATTGTCATTTTGGGGGGGATTATGAACGTATCACAACGTGCAGCGACTTGCATGCCGCAGCTGCAATAAACCACACTCCTTAATCCCACTAATATCTGGTAGAGTATATTACTCTGTACCACCACAACATCGAAGGCAGACGAAAATCGATTTCTTCCAGACCGTCGCTATTCCGTGAAGTCCTTGCGTCCTCTGGACTTCACGTGGCGACAACGTTCAGTGGGAGACCCCCCCCCCCCCCCCCCGAAGCTACCTACTCCCGACGGCTGTGGCTGTGAGACTCCTCGCACGTGTCGTTACCTTTCATCTCGCGTGCATGTCGGCGTGGAGGGAGGGAGTGCCGGCAGGAGCCAAGTCCACTCTGGCTGCAGCCAGAAGAACTTCTCTCGCCGAAACGCGACTGCTTGGATGCTCTCGGCGAGAAGAGGCAGACAACGTCCCTCTGCTTACAATAAACACCCTCCCCCACCCCCCTGTTCTCAATGTCCACGGACGAGTTCAGGCGCACGCGGCAAACGCAATCACGCTTCGAAGATCAACCCTCGTCGCCCGCTCCTTCGCTTCTTGTTCTGTGCGGGGGTCTTGCTGATCCGCGGCAGCTGCAGACGATGCTCACGGAGTTTCCCACCTCCCGATGCCCAAATCGCAACGACCACGAGCGCGACGGGGGGCAGCGCAAAGCCACAACGAGCTCCACACGGACTCCGCTGGGAGCCGCAGCAGAGAGGGGTGGTGGCTGTTCCAACGCGCAAGTGAGCAGGCAAGCTGCGGAACAGGTAACTCCGGTGCCGGCAGCAGCAGCAAACGCACTCTCGCGGACTGCCCACGCAAGACAATCTGCGCGGAGACTCCCACAAAGTGAGTCCGTCGCCTTGGCACTTGAGCCGTGTGGACTCGTGATGGACTTGGCGCGGCTCTGCCACTCGCTGGCTTGGTGCGCGTGTGTGTGCGTGCGTGCTCGCGAGAGAGCGATACATGAAGCGGTCTTTCCGCATCGCCGACTCCAAGCCCCCACCACACGTGCGGCACATTCCAGGGCAGGTGTCGTCACGCCCGACACGGACCGAGCGACGGCCACAAGCAAAGCGGACGTCGCGGGCAGCGGCAGCAGCGGCGTGCGGACGCGGATCGCGAGAGAGACGCGGATCGCGAGAGAGACGCGCCGGAGAGCGATGGGGGAATGCGCGGGCCACGCGTGGGGCTTCGTCCGCCGAGCTACGGCGTCTGCGAAATTAATCGCGCCGCCTGTGCAAGTGATGGCAGTGTTCGGTGCGACAAGGAAAGTCTGCGTCACCCCCCCCCCCCCCCCCCCATGGCTTTCGGGAAGGTGCTACTTTTGCAATCTTTGGCTTTCTCAGTGGGTCTTAGCTGGTGAAATAAAAACAAATGTTTCGTTTTAATTCCAAGATATCGAAGCTTCAGTCGGGCGAGAGCGCGCCGAGATGGAAGATGACGCTGTCAAAGCACCCGAAATGTCTCGCGATCTCGTCGGATCTCGGAAGCGAAGCAGGTCCCAGCCAGTTCAGTTAGTACCTTGTGACACCGCCAGGGCTTGACAGGTGTTGGAGGCATGCGGCTGCGAGGTAGCCACAAGTATCCCTCACCCCACCGTGTCTGTGGTGGATTGTGTTCAAGTGCTGTTAGCGAGCACCCGTGAAGGCCCACGTGAAGCCACACATCATGGAACTGGCCAGG
Organism: Lethenteron reissneri; assembly: GCF_015708825.2. NCBI lineage: Eukaryota > Metazoa > Chordata > Hyperoartia > Petromyzontiformes > Petromyzontidae > Lethenteron > Lethenteron reissneri. The sequence continues at coordinate 9,994,894 of NC_083827.1, forward strand.
ACATTCCTGAACGAAATAGTCATGAGACTTGGCGAAGCCTTCCCAAGTAAATGTGATTTCTATAAGAAGTCACAGTGCGTTTTTTTAGTTAGTTGAATACGTTTGGAGAAAACCCATGACAATGCAGATATAAACACATTGGCATTTGCGATCATTATCTGGAGGTTCGTGGTTGACTCTTGGTGGTTGAAGAGCTGACGTCTCGAGTCACCCTGGTGTTGAAAGTGGAGGATGTTGCCTAAACCCCGGTCTTTAAACGTCATGACAACCGAAGATACTGTGGTATGCGTATGGAAAACGCAATATATTGTTGTGCACAGAGCAACGCGACATGCCAATAAATGTTGCCAAGCCTTGTTAGGAATCATTCATTCCTCCATAGCGTATTTATTCCTTGACATCACCCACGGATTTCGGCCACGCTCAAGTCTGCGTGAAAATGAATGGATAAATGAGGCGAGCGGTTCCCCGTTCCATTTTCCCCTCTTCTCTTCTCTCACCGAGACTCGCTACAGCTGTGGTGTTAGTCAATCCACTGCTGGATGAGGGGTCTCCCCATGCCGAGCCAGTCACAGTGGGGCTGTTTCATCACACTTCATCGCACTGGTCAGTTCGGGTCGTTGAAGGGAGGGCACGAGAGCGGTTCGGATATCACTTGCCACTGATGTCAGCTGTGACCTCGAATCTAAATCGGGTGGCAATGGTTCAGAGTGCAACGCGCTAACCACTGTGCCACCGCTCCATCCCAAAGCTGTTAAACCCACACAAAAAAATCACATCGCCACAGCAAATGGCAGGCTTGGGCAAAAAGATCCCTGCTGCTATTAAACTGTCTATCAGCGAAAAATATAACAAAGAAAATAAATTCAACCTAATTCTGTGCAGACGGCACTAAAATGTAAAAGGCAGCGGTGGAAATGTGTTGAATAACCAAAGTTATTTGAAAGGACAAGAAGTAAACAATTAGTTTTTTTTATATTTAAAGGTGTTGTAATAAAGCACACAGATAAAACTGAGAAAGGTGGAAAAAGTAAAGATTGAAACACATGGACCGTGGTCTGCAGTTCTTCAACGTAGACGCAGCGAAACGACACAAACTCTCTCCTGAAAGCCCTCTCGTCGTGGCTGGTAGACCACGACATTGGGGGCAATGCAGCTCCTGAACATACTGATGCCATCATACACAATGGACAATATGAAACACAACGGAACCTAAACACACAAAAACTGGATGCATAATCAGAGGGTCGAATGTCTCTATCGATCCTGCTGCCAAGGGCCGGTGGTGATTGAGCCATCTGCCAATACGTGCCTCTGGCAATTGGAGACTCGGAGGCTGACAGCTTCTCACCCAGGGAAGACGGGAAATGTATTGAGACTGATTAACACCGCTTAAAGAAACATTTTCTCGGGTTTATGAGTTTCCGATTATTACGTTTTGTTTGAGTGAGGTCTGCATAGAATTCCTCCACGAGTTTCGCCATTCTGCCCCTATCAAGTACAGTGGATCCATCTTACTTAGGGCTCATTTGTGATTCGTTCATCGACTTCCGTTCTGCCGTTTCCATGGACCCCATTGCTTGTTATGAAATCGCCTATGATTTTTTGTTGGATTGTTGAAGTGGATTGTCCAAAGCGACTGCCAGGTAACGATACATATGCCAACTGTTAAAAACAACTCATCAGAAAACATTTATCATCTGACTCGGCGGTGTAAAGTGTAGTCCCCAGCTCTTAGTAGCCACTATCTGACATGTTCCATGAAGGACCATTGCCCGAAACATCAATTACATATTTATTTTCCTCGAACGCGGTTGGGTTTTTTGTGGTTGTGCACCACTGCCAACGCAACATCAACAAATGTTTAACAAAAATTGTGCTGTTCTCCGATGGATTTTGTCAATTATTTTATCCAGTTTGACAGTTCTGTACTGTACATTATTTGTCATGTTGAGAAAGCTTTTTAATCACTGCAATGACATACGGATCATATACAAGACACTAAGAAAATGAAAATACGAGCTAAAAAAATGCAGCCGCATGGAGAGACGTATGCTTGGAATTACGTTGCCCAGTCGGCGAAGCCGACATTGACTGTCCTGATTAATGACCGATTTGGTCCATTGACAGACCTCTATTTTTTAAGGATGGAATTTAAACACCATATTGACTTAAAGGAGGGGCAGGGTCAACGTGATGAGAGGCGAGAGAGAATAGGTCGGAGTGCATTCTCAAAATTGGATTTTGATCACGGAAAGAAACATACCTGTGCCTACAGAGGAAAGATTTCAATCGGCGCAAGCAATGACGTTTGGATCATAAACATGGGCTCTGGCAAGTTATTGTTACGCTCGTTTACCCAGGAAAGCCTGAGTTTCAAGGCTATTTTCACGAGGGTCTTGCCAAGTACTTGCATTGTGTCACCTCAATGCAGTACTTTTCAGATAATAATTCGGCATTGGGATGTTTTGGCCAATGCCAGTTGCATTGTTTTTTTTAGCTCTGGAAGGAAACTAAAAAAATCCGGAAGCCCTCCATGCATAACAAGGGGAGAACACAACTCCACACAGACAGAACACGAGAACATACAACTCCACACAGAGAGAGCAAGAGAACACATAACTCCACACAGACAGAACAAGGGGAGACCACACAACTCTACACAGAAAGGCGTCCGAGTTGGGAATGTAACCCACGAGCTTCTTTTCGAGGCACACGTGTTAGCACTGTACCACCATGTCACCCACATATGGGGGAACAAGGAAAAACGTGCATGTTGGGAATTAACTCGAGACAGAATGAAGCACACTCAGTTCAAAGACAGACACATCGTGTTCTCTGTTGGTAACAAGGTTCTTGGACAAGACACGCATTGCTGAGACACATTGCTGTAAGAGATGACAGCCGGTGCTTGAGACTGACAGTGGTAGGCGATGGAGACATTCCCGATAGGGTGACCACTGTGGAGACGGAGCAATGAGATCCGCTCATTTGTTGAAATTCTTTCACACCGTACATAGCCAACCGTGCTAACTGGAGTGGGGAAGGATGAACTAAACGGCTCATCTCATCACAAGAGCACGAACTACGGCATTGACATTGGAAGGCCCATCCAACAGTGGATATATCTTATCCGTTAATGATTAACCCACAATAAGAGACTTAAAAATTATCCTCTCGTGGGTATGATTTGTTTAATAATCGAAATGTATTTTTTTACCTGTCCTTTCTGTCCTGGAAAGCTTCCAGGCTGCACTCACACACATTCTACTCCATGGCATCTCACAGCAACGACTCATAACATTCTTGTTCAAATGAAAATAAACACAGAAATGTATAAAAACCAGGCATTCCATCATCTCAGGCCTATACCTGTAAGATGGAATTTAAACATCGTGAAGTGTGGATGGATTGCAAGGCACGGAAGGCGATATAGATCAGAAGCATCTTCTCAAATGTAAAGTTTTACCCGAAACCTCGATGCACGACTTGCCAATACTCACTATACTCATGTAACATATCGTTTTGCTATGGATCAGGGAATGCCATGAATCCCACTTTAGACAACTTTGCAGATCAAGTGCAAAGCTAAACCTTGGGTAAAAATGTCGTTTCTTTTTTTAATTCTCTGCCAAGGGCAGGTCCACGGATCTATCTCCATTACATCCAAGCGCACTCCCTCCTATTCACCTCAACACCTTGACTCATAGTTGGTGTGGGTCTCCCATTAGCTTCACCTCAGCCGTGCGTGCAGGCAACAACCCACACCCATGGCTTAATTCCAGCCGGGTCTAGCCAGGTTAACCCGAAAAAAAGTATTTCCACCTAATTTAGGCCTAGTCCAACCCCTTAGGCCTTCTCCAGTCTTGCCAGAGAACTGTAAAATATTCAGTGAGAAATTAAGCCCTCCCCTCACCAGATCCAGTTTTACGTTTAAACATGCAGTTTACATTGTACTGGCATACCCCTGGGGTATTACATGTTCATCTACATCAACAATTTTATGTTCCCATAAAAAATAAAAAAACACAATGTAAACATTCAAATTGATTGACGTTTAATACCTGTTAAAAGTAAAATTTTCACCACTAACAGTAAAAACAGAGAACACCGGGGCAGCTGCTGCTTTTATTTCTCATGGTAGACGAAGGAGAAGTCATAGAAGGCGGTGTCGTCATCGTCGCCACCGCCGTTGGCCACAGCGCTGCTGCCCACGCTACGGTGGTTGACGTGCTTCACGAACTTGAGGGTGTCACGGTCCCGGTACACCAGCGCCAGGCAGTTGTTCTCCGGGAACACGGCCAGGAGCTGCTCACACAAGACACACGCACGCGCGGTGAGCACACGCCACGCCAACACTCGTACGGTAACACACTCTACCCTCAGACACGCACGCACGGTGAGCACACACCACGAAAACACTCGTACGGTAACACACTCTACCCTAAGACACGCACGCGCTGTGAACACACGCCACGCCAACACTCGTACGGTAACACACTGAACCCTAAGACACGCACGCGCTGTGAGCACACACCACGCCAACACTCGTACGGTAACACACTGAACCCTAAGACACGCACGCGCTGTGAGCACACGCCACGCCAACACTCGTACGGTAACACTGTACCCCAGCACACACACACACACACGCTACCCACACTAAGCACGCACTATCCTAACACACACACTAACAATAACACACTCTATCCTAAGACACGCACGCTCAGTGACACACACTAACAAACGCACACCACCCCAACATGCATATACACAATACCACACGATATCCCAGGACACACACAACCCAAGTAACAGAGTACCCCAACACACATTATCCCAACATGCACTACCCCAACAAACACGTACTTACAATAACACTCGCCCAACACACATATACGCTCACAGTAACACAAAGTAGCCAACACACACTCTTCACCAACGCACACGTGCTCCCAGTAACACACACTAACCCAACACGCACACAAAGGAAACACTGATTCTTCATACCTGTGGAGTGCGGACAATTTTGTTATTTTATATTTTTTCTGCTGAATTAATTTTAACGTTAGCTTTTCCATTTATGTTCACGTGCATTGCTCTGTACATTGTGCTCATGTATTTTTGTATTCACATTCTATATGTGTCACTTAGTATCACGCCTGAAGGCAGTGTTGGGAAATAAGCAGCCAAAGCAGTGAACATTACTTCACTGGCGAGGTTTTCATGAAGCCCGAGTAACCTGCATTAGTTCTGACACCAAAACATTCCGCGTGCAACTCACTTCCTCGTCCTCGTCTTTCGCTACGTACGACGTGAAACCTCCCCAGTCCGAATCCCAGTCTGTGAACACAGCAACACGTTGTTTTTACAGTCACCACTCAACAAGCAAAGAAACGTGCACACGCGCGCGCCTACAAAAAACCAACACGGTAAAGCACAGGCGACTGAGGCGTACGACCTGTAGAGTAGTCGATTTTCACAGCTCTACTTCACAATTGTATTTCATTGTTTTTCAAGCTCACTTGACAGTTGTTCTCGAATGCACTTCACTGCAGTTCACTCCACATGGTTGGACAGAGGCTGCAGCAGGGGGATTTCAGGAACTCGCCCATTGTTTAAAGTGCCACGAAGCCGCGACCCTCTGGATGGCAAGTCCAGCGTGATAACCATCACACCACGGCAGCGTCCCCATGGACCCTGACACAATGTACGATGTGCCGCAACGCAGCGTCGTGATGTCGCGGCAACACACTGGCGATTAGCCACGTTCAGCGTCGTGGGTCAAGCGTCGTACCGCTGCAGCCGCAGTAGAGCAGCAGGTCAAGGGCGTAGCGAGCGTGCCGAGCGTCGCGGTCGTGGATGAGAGTGTAGGAGCCGTGGCGCCAGCGTCTCAGCTCCCCGTAGCACCGGGGCACTGCGCTATTGCCCCCTGCGGAGCAGAAGGAGAAGGGTAACTGCACCGCGCCTAAGCCTCTGCGATCCAGTGTTTTGAAGGCACGATTATAAAACCCGCGACTTTTAAGGATTTACTGGATGTGCGAGTTTTCTCCAGGTACTCCCAGTTTCTCCCCGTTTATTCCCATATGTGGACTTAGATGCTTTTCTGAAAGAATACATATTATTGTTATTAAATTCAATCACTACATCCAAATACGGCGACATGCACAGCCTGTAAGAAATGGCATGGGGGTAGGAGAGTTCACACACTTGTAACTACATCGACCTGTGATGATAACATCTACCCGACAAGGAAGCTATCTAGACGACAGAGTAGGTAAGATTTTGTATATAGGCAATCCACCACCTGACAGAACATTGTATACATTTAACAAATTCCTCCACCGATGACCAGGAGTTAGCCAAATGGAATGCAAGAGATTCTCTAAGGGGAGGGCCAAATTGCGTGCAACACATTTTATCGTGGTGGAATGGCCAAAATATCCGACTCTTTATAAAGACATTCACAGAACCAGGTTTGAGCGACTTAAGTTTGCCAGGTTATGAGTTCAACTTTATGTTCAAGCAAGTACTGTTTATTAAAAAAAATTTAATGTCATTGTAAAAATCGCCTGATCGATAAACATAGCTTATGTCCGCCATATTTTGTCAAATAAATGCATGAAGAACCGAGAGAAGACGATGCCAGTTTTGTGTGGCTGTCAAAGAGAAACAACGACATTTTGCAAAATTCTAGGCGATTCAACGGGTCTCTTTGATGCGTTTTCGACTTGTACCACGCTCTGCGATGTTTGATGTCTGACATTTCACCCCCACATTCTGGGAGTTTGTTTATGATCCGGAAATCGTGTCGAACAAAACACGGCAGACATGAAAACAGATCTGTTAGAGCGATACAGAGCGACCGCAAAAAAAAACCTTAAGCAACAGCAATTCAACTTGTACAGTAGAACCCCTCTTAAATGACAGTAATTGGTTCCATGAAACCGGTCGTTAAGCGAGTATAGGAAATACATGTTAAAGGATTAATTCGTTCCGATAGCATCGAAAGTTACCGTTTTTCACCAAAAAAGGTACTTTATAATATTTAAATAGATATGAATACATAATGATACCAACAACATTATAAACACAATATTAAAAGAAACATGGTTAATGAATGCATTAATGAATATTTACTGTACATACAACAGCCCGTTTTTAACAGGGAAATGGTAAGTAAGCAAACACATTGGCATCTATGGAGGCCCGTCGCTAAGCGATTCGTCCTTAACTGTGGTGGTCGTTAAGAGGGGTTCTACCCTATCAAACAACACAATTTGGATTCCAACGTAAACCAAAAGTGCATGGCAACCGCAGTTGTGCCAGCGAGATGCTCGCGATGCCTCTTCACCTTTGTCCGCTGAACACGACGAGGGCCTCACAGAGGGCCCCAACGAAGGCCCCAAGGGCCCCGCCGAAGGCCCTGCCGAGGGCTCCACCCCGGCACCTCCCTCCCGTGACGCCGTTGCTCCACCGGGGGCCGGGGACCCGCCCGTCGTCCTCTCTGCATCATCACCGTCATCTCCAGCGGCACCGAGCTCGTCTTCGCTCCCTCCCTCGCTCTCTTCGCCGTCTCCCTTGGCGGAGCTCTTCTTCACCCTCTGAGAGCCCCCCTCCTCTCTTTGCCTGTTTTGGTGCTCACCGTTGCCTGGCGAGGGACACAGGCGCGATGATGACTGCAGGCAAGGGCATTAAGAGAGGAATTTCAGCGAGAGAGTACGTAAAGTTGTACGACCATACCCTGGATGCACTGTAACATGGCAAAGAAACTTGATAGACCACTTGAATTGATAAGGCGTTTCCATGTTTTTCGGAATCACTTGAGGTATCACAGTTCATTCCTAGAATTGTTCCGCTTGGCCTGAATTCTAGGGGGGTGGTGAGGGGGAGGGCAACTCGAGTACATTATCAAGTTCTGTCGTTCATGGGAATTGGATAATTCAAATACAATGCAGTGACGACACTATGACACCACCCTGCGTTTCAACCCTCCCGTCCCTCAGTCTCCATCTCCCCCCGAGGCCACACCACGCCTCATCATCCTTCATATCACCTTCTCCCCCCGACTCGCCATCCTCCTGGGACTCCAAGTCATCGCTCTCGGAGCCAGAGTCCCCCGACGCCAGGAAGTGCAGTTTAAGCCCCGTGAAGTTTGCGAGCAGCAGGAAGAGCGCCTCGGAGCGAAGCAGCTCCAGACACTCGCACACCGGCGCCGGCAGCAAGCGCTCAGCCGCAGCGTCGTAGCTCCTGCATCACAGAGCCCCCGCAAACGAATAACAAACGAGTCGGAACTCCCTGGGCTTGAGGGCGGTCGTTCAAAATATCCCCCGAACTTAATTTGGTTGCGATAGCGGTGAAGGGAATAAGTTCACTTTGGTGGTTTTATGAAATGGCCCCACTGGCTTGTAGAGCGTTGGGCGTGCGGACTGCGCGGACCTGTAGTGCGGTGGCCCTCGCCTCTCCCACTCGATCGTAGACTCTCTCACCGCATCACACAGAGCCTTGAACTTCTCTTCCTAAGCAACACGGAAACACCAAGAACTTTTAACCCCGTCGCTGTCCGCCCGAACACATATTTTGCTGTTAACGCTAATACGATTTTCACACACTGTCTTGCAATTACACAACTAGAGCCTTGCAAATGATCATGAATTGTTTTTCAGGAGAGCGTTGTAAAGCCACAGGTCAGAATTCTAAAATGTTTGGAAATCCTTCCTGTACGCATGAGAGGTGCAACTGTTCACTCGCTTCAAGACTTAATGTATTGTCTTGCTATTCCGTGTCGACATTTGATTGATAATATTTAGTTTCGCATGGAGATGAACGCAGCAGTCTCTGGTGGTCGGAGCACTCACATCAATACGTTTTATATAAGAACACGGACATGAACTCCGACTCAAGCGATGCAATGTATGCATTGTGAACCAGAAGAATGGCTATTATTCGACATAACATCACTCATCACTGCGCCGCCACGTTATCCCCTTCAACGTATCCTTCAATTTTACTTTAACAGTAAGGAACGTTTAGGCGTAATGAATCGTGTTTGACTGTTAAAACGAGCTCAACTGGCTCCGAACCCCCGACTGTCATCTAAGCACACCAGTTTGCATCACTCAGCACTTGGGGAGTCGGCGCGTTTGACCCCTCGAGCTGCTGTGCGTGGACGCGCCGTGAACCGACTCCGGGGCGGTTACCCGCAGGAAGCCCTTGAGCTGTATCTCGGACTCGCGCTGGAACTGGTCCTGGATGGAGGCCTGCGTCTCCATGTCTAGGTACAGCGGGTTCAGCCACTCCAGCAGCACCTGCTCCTGTAACAAGCACCGGCCCACCACCAAAGCACTGGCCGTCAGCACATATCCACCTTCAGTGATCCATCAGCAACAATAAAATGTGGTAAATAAAAAGTTTAAATGCGACCGCATCTTTAATTGCCGTACATAGCAGGGGGAGTACACACTCGAGCGACCGATGATCACCAGGATGAGGGCAGGACAACAGGCCTGACCATTTCATTTCTGTCCCTCATGGTCCTGAAATGCCCCCAAAACATTCTTGCACATGACCTCAGCTCAACGCTCCATCGAAATGTTGTTCAGAGACCAGTACCGCCATGATTATTACTACGGGTGTATTGACCATAAAATACCTGCCGTCTTTTGCACAGTGAAACTTAAGATCCTGTTATGTCATTCGAAAAAGAGAAGGCCATGTATGAGTGTCACGGTCCAAATTTGAAAATTTCCTCCAATAAATTTTATTGGGCAAAACCCATATTACTGCAATGCCCCCTTCTCCTGGCAGACTATACCCATCTGTGAAAAATAGCACCCACGCGTGACAGTTGTTTGCGCTATAACATTGCAAAAATGCCGCAAATACCAAATGTATGAAATGTATTTATTTAAACATCAGGGTATTTTCTTAAACACGTTGAAGTTGATTAATATAATAACTTTGCTTACTTTATTAACGAGCAACCCACACATCCGTCTGTCCCTCCCTCTGGCCGTGAAAGCCAGCCAGCAAAACTTGTTTCTAACACAAAATCATTATTCCACCGCCGCCGTCATGTGCAGCGGCAAGCCGCCCTTACGTCGCGAGGGAGGTGCGGCGTGAGAGCGAGCGGAATGTGCAGCGAGCGCTTGAGGCGAGGCAAGCTCGGGCCGTGGAACCAGCCGCCCACTGACAGACGGCGCTTACTCTGTGAGAGCACCTCGGACACCTGCAGGCAGCGGCGGCGAGGGAAAAGGGAGAGTGGCGGTGGGCGCAGTGGGTAACACAGGCTGGCATGTCGAGTACGGTCAGACAGCACCCCTCCACCCACGATCCGCATGGTGTGGGCAGATTCTCATCCTGCAGCGGATTGACAAATGTGGCTGTACATGTTCGCGTACAAGCGGTTCACATGTGTATACAATTTCAGATCAGTCTTTATTTTGAACGAAATTAGTTATATTTAGTCAACAACAATCTTTTGCCAATACAAAAAACATGCCTTTATCGTATTAAGACTTACGTAGCAATGCAGTTCCTAAAAAAGCTCAACTGAATTGTCAAACTAATTAGCTGTTCAGCACCACTGGGTACGAGTGGGAGTGTTTGTGGTTATGGTTGCAAAGGCCCGCCATCCCAACCTCACCTGGTGGTAGGACATGGGCGACACTTCAAAGAAAACCAGCGTGTTCCAAGCAGGTACCAGTGACTTGACCACACCGAGCGGATTCATGTTTTCTGTCGCACAAGACAGTCAAGAGAGCACCACTCCGTCATGATGTCCGAGTACCAGTTGCTTGGTTTACCATTTAGGAAGGGTCCAGGACCCGGTATGTCCCCCAGCACAGTCACAGGTTCATCAGTTTCAGATTTACAGCCACTAATTGATTTTCTTATAATTTATCATCAGACGATACTTGATCCACACAGTAGGGGGCAGCATCTTCCCAAACACCCACAGTCACCGAGAGCAGTTGCTTGCACAGTCAAACCCAACATGTAAAATCACTGCTCAAAATTATTCACATTAGGTGCCCAACCAAATAAAATGTAACCGGTTTTATAATGCACTAGCGGTAAGTACCCGGCGTCGCCCGGGCAAAAAAGACAGACACACAAATCGACTTACACACAGACATCGACCCACACACATAGAAACACATCGACTTACACGCACGCACACACATATAGACTCGCACACACATATATAGACACACATAGACTTACACACACATATGGACTCACACACATACATACGACTCACATACACATTGCCCTACACACACACATATGGACTTACAAAGACAGACATATCGACTAAGAGACACACACAGGGACTTACACACACATGGACCCACGCACACATATCGACCTACAGACACACATAGACTCACACATACAGACATATGAACTTACACACACATATCGACGCACACACACACATGGACTCTCACACACATACACACATTGGCGTACACACAACGACTGACACACATAGCCAAATCCTCGTAAGCGCGTGTGCACAGACGGACAGACAGACAGACAAAAAATGCCTTTTATAGGTTAGATGGTAGAGGGCTGACTGGACTGAGACCATCATCTGACGACAACTGAGGACCCGGTTGGATCGTACGCGGCTGCCTAGATTCAAACCCAGGATCTGAGGTGTGAGCTCAATGTTCAGACCTCTGAGCCACCTGGCTATTTACTTCCACTCCCACTCCATTGCACAGCTTAACCGTCCCACACACCACTGGTCTTTGCTGCCACTTTAAACTGCCTGATTGCAGTAGCTTTTGCACCCGAACCACAAACACTTCTCAAAATCACATTACGTCAGGCACCGACATTGCTCTCCAGTTTCATCCCACACAAAGCAAAGCACTCTTCAGTGGAATTTACCAACATCCCAACACAGGATTCCCCTGAAAAAAGTCGTGACACTTTCCTGGGTATATAATGGTATTACTATTGTGTTAGAAAAATTAATAGTTTCCCTCAAAAATCTTTGCGACATCTTATACAGGTTAATACAATTTTACATCAGCCATCACTGAGAGTTTGTGAAGCATTCATTACATTTACTGAAAATATTTTTTTGGCAGGGGCCCCTATGAGCCATGTGGCAGGGGCACTTGGGACGGGCCTCACCATCCACACTGAAGAGCTGCAGGGCACCACCGTCCCCCTCGCTCCAGTCCGGCACCAGGTAGAGGATGTAGGCGACGCGTCGGCCCTCCAGCTCGTCGTCGTGACACAGCAGCACGTCTACGGAACGCGGCCACGCGGCGGTCGCGGACGTCACAACGTGCCAGAAGAGCGTGCACTTCCCACAAAGACTTTATACCATCAGGATTTAATGATTTGTATGGATGGGGTGCTTAAATGCCACAGCAACTCAAAGCACCTTACATCACATCTCATTTCAACAATTCAGCTTCACTGCTGCAGCCTAGCCAGGTGGGGGACTATGTTCCTATGTGGAATCCTAATGATGTAATTTCCAGGAATACATGTTTTCATTGCGATGTTTGGCCATTACTAGTTACGTTTTATGATTTTTTATTGACGACAGGAAACCGGAGAAGTTAGAAGAAACCCATCCAGAACAGGTGGAGATCTCCACACAGAAAGGCATCCGAGTCAGGAATCGAACCCAGACACTTCTTGATGCGAAGCACAAGTGTGCGATATCTAGAAAGACTGTGTTCTTCTGCGCTCTGTCTCTGTCTCTTGTTGTCCTTCCCCCGCACCTCCAACTAGTACTGTTGGCTACGTACGTGCAAAAGAAGTTCAACACACACTGTCTCGCCGCTCACCTGTGTAGTCGTACTTGGCACAAAACATGTCCACAGTGTCCTCGAGCTCCACAGCGAGAACTTCCGACAGCCATGCGCGGAAATCCTGGTAGAGCACCGTCCTGGGGTGGCCGCACCACCGGCCAGAGCAGCGTTACAAACCCAAAACACCCGGTCAATCAGCTGATCGCCGTGTTGCCACTAAAAAGTTTCCCGAGGTATTTAATCGCTGAGCGAGAATGGTAACTGCGCAGTTATTTTGTCGTCCGCTGGCATTTTAAATGCTTAAACTCATAGGGGCTACATTGTCGGTAGCAGAGGGCAGTGCACGTGTACTTCTATGCTACCCGCCTTCACCCACCCGCACTGACTAGCTTAAAGGATGATCTAATAACCCGATGACCCACGTAGCATGGGAACACCTTCATCCAGCAGTTGATTGGTGCTTCAAGATCTACTGCATGCGAGGCACAGAATAAATGATAACTGGTGATGACTGTTTGACAAAGGAATGTATTACTGCTCGAAGTGTATAATTTGAGGTGTGCATATATTTAAGGGATTGCCGTGATTTGCTTAGCTGTTAATTATGAATCCAACACTATTCCCCTGAATGAGTAATGCACAGACACAAACCTTAGTGCAGAGATGCATGACTCTTGCCTCTCCTTCAAGTCATCCGACTGTGTGAAAGAAACACACAGCAAGGTCATCATCATCAATGCTAGAGATATAAAGATTAATTATCAGCTATGATCAATTAGCTGCTGGATGAAGGGCTCCCCATACCGTCACATCTTTAACTTTTTTTGCTCGCCTTTTACGAATATGTATAGATGTTCAAGAGGGTAGCGAGTTTGCCGAGGGAAATGCAGCGTTCAGCAAGAGAAGAATGCAGCAGACAAGACGAATGGGCAGAGAGTTTACGAAGAAACTCGTGAAGAACCTACAAAAAACTGTAATGTTGCGTGCGGATGTTTTTTATATATATAAATATTTAAAAGTCTTCAGATGTGAGTAATCACATCGATTGGAAAATATTAGATGGAGAGAAAGCAAAATGTGGAAGTTCGGGAGCAGCTTCAGAAGGAGAGAAGAGACATTTGAACAATCCAGAAAAGACAAACGATGTGTATTGGGCACATTGTCAAAAGTAGTAGTCTGATCTTGATTTGAAGCTTTCGTGACTGCAGGAATCCATACTCTCTTGTTCTTTCGGTAACTTTACCGAAAGACCCAGAGAGTAGGTAATAGTCTGATGAAGTTCTGGAAGGAAAGAGGCCAAGCGGCAGATAAATATGCTGCTGTATGACTTGAAGGAAGCGGGCATGGCACACAGATACTAAGAAGTAAGCTCCAAGATTGGACAGGATGGAGGGGATTTCAAGCGAGGGATGTGTTATCGGGGCACGGAACGAAGTTTCAGTGGCCAAATCCCTTGAGCCGACAACATTGCGGTGAGTGAGGACCACCTGCTGGAACTTGTAAAGGTCGTTGGACTTGTGGTGGAAGTCGAGGGCGAGAAGTTCTCTCTGGAGTCGCCCCAGGAAGCCGTCCTCGTCTTGCAAGAAGTTGGGGATCACGGTGTGCGGGAACGGGCCGGGGCACACCGCCAGCCCCGTGTCTAGAGTAACAAACACACACACACAAAGATCCCCGTATGTTCGCATACCGTGTCAACCCATACGGTTTACCCGTATTCTTGTACATTCGGCGTACTGCCGTTTCAGTACGGGCATAAACACAATTTTTGTTTATCTATTTGTTTGTGTTGATCCCTCGTGATGGGACTTTGCTGGATGAACGTTGGTATTTATAAGGGCACGGGGTGACCAATAAGGTCGGAATTGGTCTGAAATAAGGTAGGCACTAATAAGGGGTTGACAGGAATGTGTTCGCGAGCAGCATCTAATGAAGGCCGGCCTGGGGTCGCCTTTGTCTCCCTCGTGGCGATGTTTACACATCATCAACGCTGAGTACACACGGCACCAGGTACTCGTTTGAGGCCGAGTCGACCTAGGGGAGACCCAAGACAAGTTCACACATTTGCCATCATGAGTGGAAATCGAACGGTGGTGGGCCACCGGTTTTGTTCGCACAGCGAGCTAACCGCTGCCCCACCGCTCCCCGCAACGCCACAAAGACAAAGATCCCCCGTATAGCCTTAAGAGACTGTAGGGACAAGTGCTGTGAGAGAGCACCTATGAAGGCCGGCACGGCAACACGAGGGCTGTGGGTGGCCAGCACCACGCCCGGCCGCCTTTGTCTCCCCAGTGGCGATGTTTACACACCGCACCAGGTACTCATTTCAGGCCTGAGTCGACCTAGGGGAGGCCCAGGACCGGCTTAGATAATTGTCAGATAACAAAACAGTAGTCTCAAGCTCAATCAACACCATAATTGTGGGCGACAAGAACATTCAACCCTGCTATCTTCTGTATTTATGTTAAAACTTATTCGGCTTGGTACTGGACATCTGTAAAACCCAAAAAAACGCTTTATAGCTCATCGGATTCCTCCAGTGCAGGTTCCCCTTGAGCCGGCAACTTCTCTCGTGCTGAACGAGGTCCCCCCCCAGCGTCCTCAATCCTCCACCTGGGCAACTCTTTATAACTCGGAATGCACTGGACGTCTTTAAACTACGGTACTCATGAAACCAAAATGCCTTCTTCACCACAGGCCACCCTCAGGGATGTGTTATTGGGGTGGTGGTGGTGGTGCAGGGGGGGAGATGGTGGGGAGAATAACCACGTCCAGATTGCCCTGTGGATCGTGACACCCCACCAGATGGGGGGAGTGTGAGGACACCCCGAGCTCCTCTCTCTGTCACTCACCTTCAACAAGAGGGGCCCCATCTCTCCACGCCGCGCTCACCCGGCTCCGCACCGCCGAGCTCAGAATCCTCTCGCTCAGCGAGGCCAACTCGCTTCTCGCCTCCTCCCTCCCATCGTCTCCCGCCTCCTCCTCCTCCCTCCTCCTCTTGGCGTTGTTGTTGTTGTCGTTGTTGTTGTTGTCATTGTTGTTGTTCGCGGCGGGGGTGGTGGTGGTGGTGGTCGCCTCTGGTTCTCGTAAGTCGCCGTCCGCCGGCCGCTTGGCACTCATCGCGTAGTTCTCGCGCCGCACTCCACGTGCGTGGCGGGCGGGCAGGCGGTGACCACCACAGAGGGGCAAGACGAAGGCGCCGTTTCTCGTGGAGGTGCCGCGCCGCCATCTTGCTCAGGGAAAGCGCCCCGTGTTTGTGTGGACACTGAACCCCCTTCGCCATCTTGCTCAGGGAAGGCGCCCCGTGTTTGTGTGGATACTGAACCCCCTTCGCCATCTTGCTCAGGGAAAGCGCCCCGTGTTTGTGTGGATACTGAACCCCCCCACCGCCATCTTGCTCAGGGAAGGCGCCCCGTGTTTGTGTGGATACTGAACCCCCTCCGCCATCTTGCTCAGGGAAGGCGCCCCGTGTGTTTGTGTGGACACTGAACCCCCTCCGCCATCTTGCTCAGGGAAGGCGCCCCGTGTTTGTGTGGATACTGAACCCCCTTCGCCATCTTGCTCAGGGAAGGCGCCCCGTGTGTTTGTGTGGACACTGAACCCCCTCCGCCATCTTGCTCAGGGAAGGCGCCCGTGTTTGTGTGGATACTGAACCCCCTTCGCCATCTTGCTCAGGGAAGGCGCCCCGTGTGTTTTTGTGGACACTGAACCCCCTTCGCCATCTTGCTCAGGGAAGGCGCCCCGTGTGTTTGTGTGGACACTGAACCCCCTCCGCCATCTTGCTCAGGGAAGGCGCCCCGTGTTTGTGTGGACACTGAACCCCCTCCGCCATCTTGCTCAGGGAAGGCGCCCCGTGTGTTTGTGTGGACACTGAACCCCCTCCGCCATCTTGCTCAGGGAAAGCGCCCCGTGTTTGTGTGGATACTGAACCCCCTTCGCCATCTTGCTCAGGGAAGGCGCCCCGTGTGTTTGTGTGGACACTGAACCCCCTCCGCCATCTTGCTCAGGGAAGGCGCCCCGTGTTTGTGTGGATACTGAACCCCCTCGCCATCTTGCTCAGGGAAGGCGCCCCGTGTTTGTGTGGATACTGAACCCCCTCCGCCATCTTGCTCAGGGAAGGCGCCCCGTGTTGACAATGGAGAAAAGTGGCCCGGCTGCAATCGCTCCCTCGGCCTCGTAAGCTCGCTCTAACTCGAATGAATGAGTTTGCTGAACGTGCCGATCCCTGACAATCGACTTGTCCCCCCATCACCGTTGAGAGCCGCTTGTCAGTGAAAACATCGCCGCTTCAGAGGTCGACGACGTAGGCGGTTGTCCTCTCACGCCGAGGCGAAGACGGCGGCGGCGGCTGCAGGTGGCTTCTTCTCTAAAGCTCCTCAGTTCGCGCCCCCACTTAACGACGACTACAGCCGAATGGCTTCACGAGTTTGCCGCGCCGGCCCCTGCACGGTCGCGATGTACATTGTCGAGTGTTTGAGCGAGAGGCCATGGGGTAGAAGGACCGGAGGTGGAGAAGGAGGAGGAGGACTCCATGCAATGTCCATGAAGTCGAAGTGAGAACATCGCCCGGGCGCTGCCAAGTCGCGTCTCCCACGCCGGTCCAACTGCGGCTCTCTTACTAAGGCAAGCGCCGCCGCCTTCTCGTGTACAACAAACACAATCTAATTTAAACAAAATGTTTGTTTTTAACAGGGAGACGCGCATTTGCCTCGGCATCAAGACGCGGCGAACCACCCTCGCGTCCTTCGCTGTCGATGGCCGTAGCCGCCCGGCTGCCCGCGTCTGACAACGACGACGGTGCCTGCCACCACCACCACCTGGGCACCACGAAGGCCCTCAAACCCCTCGGCGGTGCCTGCCACCACCACCACCTGGGCACCACGAAGGCCCTCAAACGCCACATCGGAGGTGTCGCGTCCACCACCCCTTGGGTAACCGCGGATGCGCGGCGCCGCTTGTGTCATTGTCGTTGTTGTTAATCGATGAGTCGCTGCCCTGCCTCGATGTGGCCGTGGCTCTCGTCCATTGCCCGTAAGTCGCTTCATCAATGCGGTAGCAGCAGCCGTTGATTGTGTGCGGTATTTGGGTTATGATTTTTAAAAATCGAATTAATTCCCCGATCCGCCATTCACTCGTGGTTCGATGGGTTGATATGCCCGTGCATGATTCGCAACCTCAGTTAATTCCGTGATGTGTAATTATGTTACGTCATTCTATCATATCAAATACCGTTGCTGAATCGGTTCATTCATATTAACAATTCATTTTATCATCCATCATTTCCCACGGGTAATTCCTTCCTTCATCCATTCCTTTAACCTATCTTAAAATTATTCCTCCAATCATATATTCATTCTTCCTCCAGTTTGTTGTCTTGCGTATGGCATTAATATGTTCAAGAGCTCAATATCGAGGCCTCCCAGCTACGAGAGGGCTTCAGCAGAGAGAGTTTGTGTAGTTTTGCGATTCCTCCATTAAAGGAGCGCAGACTACCGTTGCTTACTATATGGGCCATAGTTTGGGTTGTATGGCCACAATCCCACTGTGGTTTTTCGTTAATTTACCGTGAATGAAGGAGCTGTGAGCATCAGGCCTGTTGATGTTCTGATGTGGTTCTTAGTTACACCACCAGTATGTTCAAGGAATGCCAAAGCCAGGAGGTGCGATGTTTGGGTCTCGAATGAGGTGTTTATGACTGGACGTCCACATCGTCCCACTCCAGTATTTGGATCTGCGTAAGATTCTAGGCAAATGACAGAAGGGGTGATCAGTCCTACTTAACATTGGTCAATGCTAGTCGGTCAAGACGGGAAAAAAACGTTGCAAGGCAACAGTGCAGTGAAACAACTGGTTTTGCTGGACTGCCCTCTGCATGCCCACAGCATAGCCTAGCAGCAGTCAATTACATCAGTTATGTAAGCATGATGCAGGCCCAAACATGCTTGGCTTCTGAGATCTGGCGAGATCCGGTGCATCATGGGTCATTTAATCAAAGGTCTGTTTTATCTGATGTTGTTGAAATCTGTTCCTGTGTTTGTGCTGAAACCTGCCGTCTTTAACGCATGTTGTAATCATAGGAGGCCCAGAAATAAGGAGCGGTGCCGTCCACCAAGAAACTCTCCCCCATCCTCCCTCGCACTGCAGCCGCTCGGATGGCCTCAAGAGAGGGCGGCACCGTGCCGTCCGCCAAGCGAAAGGCATCGGCGGTGATTGCCAGCGGTGTCTCCAAGAAGCCCCGAACTAGTCGCACCTCTCAGGCTGAATTGACCGTGGTGCAACGCACGGACAACGACATGCTCGTGATCGAGACGAGCTGGAGCGGATCGGTGCTAAGCGGCAGGAGGAGGGTGAGCGCCGGTGCCAAGAAGGGTGCGAAGAGCAAGAACAGCGGCGGCAAAGGGAAGAAGTTGAAGACGCTTGCCAAGAGAAAGCACGTCAAGAGCACGGCCTCCAAAAGAGCAGAGACGAGCGATAATTCGAGCAAATTTGTGTTGGAGGGCGGCAAGGCCGGAGCCTCGGGTTCCACAAGAGAACCTATGGGGGTAAGTGATATGTTTGTGAGCAGGCAAAATTCCATTGAGGCATTGAGACTGGTCTCAGTCACAAGTGCACGGATGAGTCATGGGAACACCGTCTACTCGTAAGCGTCTAAAAATGACTTAAATAATAACTTACCCAGTTGTGTTTAACACACACTTCAAGATGTATTGCATGGGCAGTGTGGTATCAGGCCTGGTGCTTGGGGAGTGCTGGGGTTGGCCCTGCTTGACCTATTGACCCTATGCCCTTTAACAGTATAGATCACTGTTACGATGGCCCCCCACACAGCAGCTCTACTGCACCCCCTCCCCATCCAAGAGGGGCTGGAGCCGGGCCTGTGTGGTATAAATAGTAAATGATGATAATACACATTATGGTCACGTTTTATTTGCACAACTCTGAGGTCACTAACCTGCATGGTCTTAAAATGTCTGGGGAAAAGGCAGCCTTAACATCGCTATGCATCGGGTGGAAAAGCTTTTCCTTACTGTCACCTGAGTAGGACTTTCAGAATACCTTTGGCAGGTTGCACATTAAGGCACCTCAGTGTTGTCCAATAATAGGAAGAATAATCAGCGGGTCACCTTTAACGCACTCATGCACAAATGAGATGCTTGCACCTGCTGTCCTGCTCTCACTAACATGCTGATGTCGGGTCACAGTTCCCATGTAGTCGCGTGACTCGAGAGCAGTTGAGGATAAATATCATTTGCTTTCCACTTCAAAGTGTGGTTGTGAAATTAAGTCGTGGACCCTTATCTGGCCCAGGGGCTGCAGGTTTCTCATCCCTGCTCTTTAACCTCGTGTCTCCTCTTGTGCCCCCATGCCTGTTGGCCGGGATGGTGCTCGTGGAGGAGGAAGACGTGGGCTGGGGGACGCTTCTACCCGAGGCGGTGCTCATCATGATTTTCCAGTGCGTCGTGGACGGGGACGGTCCCGTCCCGTTCCTCTGCAGGTTAGAGGCGCGTCGTGCGAGCGCACTCGGGACACGCCAGAGAAATCGGCGGTCTCGCCACACTCTTGTGCGCGCTTGTGCGCGCTTGTGTGCAATGGCGTAGCTATCCTGTGTGCAGGCGGTGCAGCTGCACTGGTGCCCAAAGGCCGGAGGGGCCAAGCCGCCGGACTATGAGGAACGAGAGGGGCGGGGTGGACAGCAGGCTCCATTTAATTCTTTACACGAGGGCGTGTGCCAAACAAGTTATGCCACTGCTTGTATCTATTCCAATGCCATGATACATGAGACCCACGTAAGACGTTCCATGGTCTTAATTTGTCTTTGAGTTAGTTTAATAATATATTTCCACCAAGGTTATCGGATTTACCCCCAGATCTAATGAAATTGTGCACATTTTTGTTGATTTAGTCAAAGTTAATTTTGAATGGAGAAATCACGAATGAGCGCAGCTGCGGATGACCACGACGATGATGACGATGGACAGTAATGACCGGCTGCAGGGCGGCGCGCGTTTGCTGGCTGTGGCGCGGCGCCGCGGAGAGCCCTGTACTATGGCGCCGGGTGCAGATCTCGCGCTGCTGTGTGGAGCCGCAGCTGATGGGTCGCTCCTCCTCCAAGAGCCAGATTAAAAGCACCCTCTCCTGGCTCGTCTCAAACAGGTAATGTCCCATTCTACTCCTTTTTCCATTGGCTCGTCTGAGCCGCGCCGGGGCTGTGTCGAGCTAGGACGGCGTGGCGTAGGAAGGCACCGGGTTGTTTTTTTTCCCCATAGTTGAAGCAGCTATGCTATGTCCTCACAGTGTTAATAACTGACGTCACACGCAATGGACACATAATTAGCCCCAATCCTCTTCCATCTTGGCCCCGAGGTAGATTTTGATAACTTATGAGGCCAGCATATCAATGTTTGGTCACTGCTTGGCAAAGCAAATAACGAGTGAAAAGCACTAGTGGAGAGCATTGCGATGACCTGGTTCAGGTGTGACAATGGAAAAATGTCAATCGCGTACACCCAATAGTTGTCTTCGGTGGTTGGTACTGATGGTGGAATGGCTTTGTGTCTCCACAGGCTGTCTCTGATGCAGGAGTTTCAGCTGAGTGGCTGGAATGACCAGGAGATGGTGGACTACGCCGTGCGGGTAAAGGGCATCACTTAATGGAAATAAATATAACCTACAATCTTTTGTCAATCTACTGGTCAATGGTAGAACAAACATTTCTGCCGCACTGTTTACACGCGATTGCTCTCAATTTTTTGTTAGCGTGAGCCATTGCCCTTAAGCGAAAAGGAAGTGACATAATTAAACGTACGTTTAAATAATAGCATAGAATATTTATTCCTTGGTATTTGCACTTTTACATATGTTTATGTTCATCATTATTAAAGTTAAGTTGAATAACACAATACGATATAATGTGTTAATATATACGTACAGTGTATATGTTTAAATTTAAACAATATATGTTTATAACCCCAAACCCTATTTTCATTATGAGCTTTGAGTATTCATATTCCCGGATTTAATCTTTGCGGCATTCTCCATGAACATATACCCCGTGAATATTAATGGATAACTATACATGGCAAAGGGTCAATCCTTGAACCACAGTCACAGAGATGGCACGTGGCTCAGGGCTCAAAGTGTTGAAATACTGTTTTGACATCATTGAGATCCTCGGTTGAAGGCTGGGCAACCATCCATGATTAAATAATTTTATCTCTTTGATGTGTGTGCCGGTTTTGGCATGTTGTTCGGCATCATGTACTGTGAAAGCCTATGTAGCAGTATTCAATAATATTCTCAAGTATAGAGAGTTGGTGATCTGGGTCACCAATCGGCTGCACGAAATAACCGTGAACTCAAAATTGTTGGGGGATTTTTCTCCCCACTTAATTCGGTACACGTCAACTCTCATGGAAAATCATAATTGATTGTGATTGCCATGCCTCCATGGCATGGTGTGTGATATGACAGACAACTGACGTGGGTAAAAAACAAATGAAGACCTCTAAAGTAGGTCAGCGATGTCGGTTTCCAGTGGCTGTTCTCTAGCAAGGGTGATGACGCACACCGTGTTCTGCAAGAGCGCCAAATGTAGAGTTCACCTAGCGACATGAAAGACGATGGCACAAGTGGAATTCGATTGCAAAACAAAAACATTTAATAAATACAACACAAATCGCTCCGCCTCTAACCTTGCCCCTGGTTTTAACGCACAGGTTGTGAGCTCGGAGTGCCAGCAGCTGTCGTGCGTGCGCCTCAATCGCTGCGCCAAGCCGGGCAACGAGACGCTGCTGCTGCTCGGCCAATCCTGTGCCGGACTACACAGCCTGGACCTCAAGGACACCAGCGTAAGGAGCCGTCCGCTTTGCCCTGTCCCACGCACGACTCTCTGCCTCTCTCCTTTCCGTAAACAACTCCTCCCCGTGGGCAGGCAGCGTGCACACCCCCACACCACCCTCTCATCTGCCCTTGCTGTTGCTGCCACCAGATGAAATCTCGGTAACAGGTGTGGAGTCTCGGCGCACGTGCAATCGTTTTTCTTTCACAGCGCGTGACTTTTAAGTCTGCGTGACTTTTAAATAAATGACCGTTGTACAGACTGCTCTCTTGCGTGTGAGATTGAAGTGTACAGGATTTTACAGCTTTTAAAAGAGAAACATGACAATGAAAACAAGGCCAGTTTGAGCCGTGTTTTGTCCTTAAACTGACCTGCCATGGGCTACAGTTGCTTCAACTTTAATACACACGAATGTCATAGTGTCAACATGTGTTATCACACACTCTTTTGAGTACGGTCCATCACAAATACGCATTGATCACACAGTAAACTCTTTGGAACAACTCTGTTTTAAGTCTATTCCAAAGTCTTGGCTCACGTTTTTTGGTGGACCCTGGAGGATGTGACACTTGCGTCATCGATTAAATATTTAAACACATGGCCGCGCTGCACACCGCAGGACCAGTGAACTCTGAACATTATTTTTGGAACCGCCCAGTGAAACACTGAGTGGCAGGAGTGGTAAGGATGTTGTTTGTAGTGGGTGAACACCTATGTCCTGCAGGTGTCACAGACGGTGCCAGCATTTCATGTCCTGTTGTCTCGTGCCCCGTCGTGCAGGTGGAGATATCTTCTGCCGTCGCGTTTCTGGAGGCTGCTGGCGATCGCCTACAGAGGCTGTGGCTCACAGCATCGAACAACCTGAACGGCATCTTCACAGCCATTTCCGTACGTCACCAAGAGGGCTGCGTGGCCACAGGGCCAAGGAGCCGTGAGAAATGGGAGGGGGGGGGAGGTGGCCTGAAATGAGTGGTGAAAAGCAGTGCCCCATTCCTCACGCACACACATTGGAGTAAACAAGTACGGCTTAGAATATGAGCTGTAATTAGTACACAGACCTGGTATGAGCTCCGGTTTCTTCGATTTTAATACTTGCACCTCACGGGATATACTTGTTTTGGGATGACTACTGAAGCATGTGACTGAGGTCTGCAAAACATGGCCCAACTGTACGTGCTCAACCAGCACGCCCCCAATCTACTGCTGGATGAGGGCCACCGCTCATCATGCGGTTTGTGGGGATCATTTGACTGTACTACACCATGCTGGTCAGTGTGGGTTGGTGAAGGTGGGGAACAAAGATGTGAGACCTTAGAAGTACAGTACAACAACATTTTGCTGTACTGATAAAATAACCCACAAAGCGGCCTACGACACCTATTTTTTGCATGGTGGACATGCATCCGAGCACTCTGCTCAACCTCCCATATCTGATGAGATCATGTCACCCCTAGTCATAATAATGCTGTTGTGTTACCGAGTGTCTTTGTGAGTTGTGGAGCAGTGAGTGAGGTGAGGTGTGGTTTGCGATTGGCAGAGCAACTGCCCGGCACTGCGTGTGCTGGAGGTGGACACGCGGATGCCCATGAGCCCCGAGATGTCGGCCCACAAGCTGCCCACGCTCAGCTTCCCCTTCACGCGACTCCAGAATGGCTGCCCGCACCTGCAGGTGCCGCCCCCGCAACCACGTCCCATGTCGTTACCACATGCCGCACCGGGCCTTCACAGGTCACTGTTTCATGCGCCTCAATGGACCTGTATTTAGCCACTCCAGGTTAAATAAAGGATAGATCACGCTTTGATCTTGTTGTTCTTCACCACGCTGGTCAATGTCTGTTAGTGCAGGGGTCTATGAGTAAATATTCTGTATAAACGTTTGGTAGTTCCACCAAATTTCACCCAATAGCTGGTTTCCTGCTTCTTTGCCAATTCCAGTGATTAAATCTCGTCCGGCACTCTCTTCTGTTCACACTGTGCCTCTGCCCTCTCCCCGGCGTAGGTTCTGCGGCTGATGAACATGTGCATAACGCCATCGGGCCGCGTGCAACCGGACCAGGACACGGGCGGCTTCCCTGAGCTCCAGGAGCTCAGCCTGGCCACTATGGACCGCTCCTCCATGGCGGACACCACCCTGTGGCAGCTGCTGCACCGCTCGCCCCGGCTGCGGCTGCTGGACCTGCGCGGCTGCCCCTCCATCACGCCCAAGTGCCTGCTGCAGCTGCCCTGCTACGGTGACGATAACAAACGCGGTGACCATGTGCCTTGTGGGAGCGGGGGCGCTGATATTAGAGGACGCGTAACACATGTTCTTGTAAAATCGAGCGCCAAGGCAGAGTTCACAGGCAGTGAGATGGAGGTGTTTTCGGAGACGACATATGATGGGAACTGACAGTGATCCTATATAGTCACAACTCTGTTGAGCAGGACACGTGATTCGGATGGACAGCTCCAGGTTTCTCAAAGCGGTCTGCTACAGCCAGATAAAGAATGGCGCGCATACAAGAAGCAGGCCACTCCACCATAACCCACCACCTTTGTTATCACCAGCAAAACCATCACTAAGTAGTGTAACCATCAAGTGTATAATAATAATAACAAACAGCATTGTTCGATCAAGAACTCGGGAGGCGTGGTACAGCTGTTCGGGGACTCAGGTGCCGGGGCCATGAACAGGTGAGGGGGAAATTGCCCGATTTCATTCCCTGCACCAACACCGGTGCCACACCAACCAGGCTGTGCCACTGAACCCCGCACTGTCGATCGTGCGGGCCCGCAGACCTCGAGGAGCTGTACCTGGGCCTGTACCTCGGCACGGCATGCGAGGCGCGGCTCAAACGCGACGTGCAGCTTGTGCTCGCTCGCTGGGCCCACAGCCTCTCGGCGCTCGACGTCAACTCCCAGCCCTGCCGAGAGGCCGAGCTGGAGGAGGGCCTGTTCAGTCTGGCGGTGCCGCGCGCGGCCAGTCGCCTCGAGACACTCAACCTCGCGGGCACCGTGGCCACCGTCGCCGGGGTCAGGTAGGGGCCTGCGCTGCGCTGTTCGCAACACAACCCTGAGCCCCTCGGCAAGGGGGGCGGGGATGGCCTCCCGACCGATCTACTGCTGGATGAAGATCTCACCAAGCCGTTACCATCTCACTGTCCGTACATTAGCCAAATCGAGCCATTGCTATTCGACAGGGTCCTTCAACTGGTGGCCCCGTAGGCCAAATGTGGCCAGCAAAGCCTCTTGGAGAGACCCGCTGAGCCATATGGCTAGTCGAGTCTATGAGATCCAATGTAAAATGAAAGGGATATAAACAGGGGACGGAGATGAGAGAGCTGTAGACAAGAGGTACAGATTAGTGATGACATGCACACACATTATGACGTGGTGTGGCACACCAGTTTTCTACACGTCTCACCAGAAAATATTGTTGAATATTGCCACACCAGACCCACACTGCTGTTCTTGCCACATCTATACCGCCGGTAAACACTGTCCCCATCCCTGTTTCTCTGCCAGTGCCGTGCTCCGGCACTGTCCTCGGCTGTCGTCTGTGAACCTCACGTCATGCCGGAATCTACCGCGGGGGCTCAAGAGGCTGCACCGCACCCCGGCCGAGCTGCAGGAGTTGCGGGAGAGGCTCTTGCCAGGCCCCGCGGAGTCCGGTGACACGGTGCCGTGAGCTCTGCGCGAGGGCTCCCATTCATTATCCGCACGTCACCCATCCAACGTCTCATCAGACTTTCCCTTGCTGCCTGCCCACATGCATATGCACTCAGGATGATGAGGTTTCGATAAAATATATTGGATTTTTAGGGGCAATTTTGGATCGTGTTATGGAATTTTTAGATCATGCAATTTATTTAATAGTCTTTGTCCTAACACAGGTGTCGCACGATGCCACGTGGTTTGGTTCTGGATCGAGTGGGCCGGCTCAAAGCCACGCTTAACTTGAGGTAACTCTGAGCATGGTCTTAGCTGTGCTCAGGATTCCCACGAGTTGAGACTCAGCCAAGCCATGGCCGAGCCACTCGTGTCTTTGGAATACAGAAACTATTGTTTGCCTCGATGCAGTTCGATTACACTCCATCTGTGGTGCTCATGAGAACTAAAATGAGGTTTTGTACCTTTGTAAAACTTTTTTTTTCAGTAAATTCCACCGTTGACCGGTGTTATTATTTACATTTAGCAATATCCCGCAGAGCTACAAGACATATGCAGAGAAGGCTCTTTGGAGGCGGGCCTCATGTGTCTACCTCCGGCACCTGACTTACAATGCCGCACTGTCTTTTTAGCGGAGCACAAAAGTCCAGGGTAGAGGGAGGGATAATGGCTCCCCCACCAAGCCCCAATATGAGAGCCTGGTCCTTGGTAGAGGTGGGATAGTGTTAATTAACCCCACGACAAGAGGAAAGGGATTTATACACTGGCACTTGTTCTACCTTCGCTGGAATTCTACTTTCTTAGCTAATGGTGGCACGAGCCTATGCTGCATCCGATCATACAGTGCAGAGACGGAAGTGAGGGGTTGTGGGTAGAGTGTGGGTTAAGTCAGGTGGTGAGGGTAGGGCACATGAAGCCTGCATCCAAAGAGCCTTCCCTGCAAACAGATATTGCTAAATGTACAGAATAAGAAGACCAGTGTACGGCGGAATTGTAATGGGAAAACGCGTCTCGTATGTTATGGGCAGGGCAATCGCAGTCCGGGCACTGGGGAGTTTGGTGCCCTACTGCGTTTAGAGGTGGCGGAGGAGGCGGTGGTCTCCCAGGTGCCTCGCTTTGTGTATCTACGTGGCGCCCACTGGTGCTATCGGGGCCACGTTACCCGGTGGAGGTGTTCTCTCATCAAGGTTTGAGGCTTGTGGAAGGGGCCCAGCTTTGAAAGGACCGGGATCCATCCTCCATGGTGCTATGACCCCCATCGTCAAAAGACCTGCCTGCCTATTTTTCTGCGCATGTATGTTTAACATAACGCGAAGGCGTGCTGCTCACAAACAGCAGAGAAGGCACGACTCCCATCGTGGCTTCCATGCTTTGGCATGTGACCACCACATTGTAAAACGCACTCGGCCCTTGCGGTTTGTGAGCGGCAACACTTTTGGATTTTAATTCTCCTGCAAACTGCTCCCCGGATTCACCTTTTGCAGGAAATCAGTGTTGCAGTGTTGCCTCCTGTTTGAGGCCACAAACACGAAGACGAGTGTAAAGTGTAAAGTTCGTCCTTGCAGATACTCTGATATTTCCTGTCAATGGGTTTGTGTTTCCCCATGACCCCTTTGTTGGCACAGTGACTGTGTTGGTCCCAAGGTGACCCCCGTGGAGCAGTTGTGAAGTGCTGTCCAGTAGTGACGGCGCCCCAGGTGGCAAGATGTCAACTACCTCGCCTGGTATACAGGAGGTCGTGGATTCGATCCCGACCATGACGCCGGTATATTTGGAGTTTGCATGCCTCCCCGTGGTCGAATGGATTTTTCTCCTCCACATTTAGACTCAACATGCATTGAGTATTTTGCTGCTATAATTTTCCACACGATAAGCCACTTCGTCTAGCTATCGTTTGTGCCAAGGTCGCTTCTGAAAAAGAGCTACATAGCTCAGTGGGCCTTACCTGGTAAAATAAAAATAGTTTAGTTTTTTTACAATGTCAGGCTGTTCCCTAAACCTCATTAAGGCCTCATCGTCTTCGCTTTTATGCTTTTACATGTAAGAATTGGGTCCTGTGGGATTATGGTGCTCAATATTGTTTGTAATGGATACATTTGCATTTTTTAATGGTTACTGTGTTTTGATCGATGGGCTAAAACATAAATTTGTACGAAGCCAACTAAAAAAATTTGTGTAGTGTGTCATGTTTGATGTAAAACAAAAAAACTTGGATACATGTTTGCCGTTACTTATCATCACAATAAAATATTCAACGATGTTATTGACCCCCGCTCCCTTTTGTGCGCTCGGAAGCAAGCTACCGATCCACTGTTGCCAGCTGCATTCCCCGCAGTTGCGCAGATATTCATCGTCCACTGGTACGCTAACCTTGGAGCACGCCAACACCGGATCGTCTGTCCACAGACACCCCGCACTCCCACTGGCCCCTCGTCCCGTGCCGTGGCCAATGTGAAGTTGCTGTGTAAACACTCGACAGCTGCAGACAGCGGCAGCGCTCTCCATCACGCGCCCCGCTATAAATACTTGCCGCTAACTTTAGCCGCATCTGTGCAGACGGTCACCTGACCATCGCGCGAGTGCGTTAAGACCGGCTTGCTCCTGCGAGGGCAACACAGTTTCCAGTATGACGGCCCAGGGTGCGGCCACGATGAAGTCGCTGCGGTTCGCGAGCGCTCGGGTGCTGCTGCGACACGAAACGGACGCGCGTCTCGTGCTGCCGCAGGTGTCGCACGACCTCTACCCTCTCCTCTTCAAGCTGTCCTTCCTGGAGGAGCAACCGGAAGCGTTGCGCCTCATCGTGCGCCACTGGCCGCTGCCAATACTGAGCGTGGGCCATCTGCTGGGCCGCACGCCCGACTGGGAGCAGGACCTGCGCCAGCGCACGTGCCGCCTGTGCCTGCAGGCGCTGCTGGACGGCCTCTGCGACTACGTGCGGGACGACCGCAGCGGCCCCGCGGAGACTCCGGTGCGCTACGGGAGGCCGTTGCGCCTCGTCGACCTCACGGGGCTGCGCGACGCGGAGACGCAGGAGTGCGAGTGCGGCGCCGGCATGGGCCGCTGGGCTCGCACGGAGGCCCTGGCGCGGGCGTGCGTGGAGGCTCAACGGGAGGAGCGGGAAGCGGGCGCCCTGGCTCGACACGTCGAGGTGCTGGCCAGCGCGTTCGTGACGCAGCGCAACTACGGCGTCGTGATGGACGCCCTGCGAGCGCGCGGCACGGGGCCGCTGGCGCTCCGGTGCGTGGAGCTCCGAGCCGACAGCCTGCCGTGCGACAAGATTTTCGAGCTGCTTGGCGCGGTCGACCTGCCCGTGCTGTGCCGTCTGGACTTGGTCCACAATGTGCGGATGAGCCCGGGCCAGCTCGAGGACCTGCTCATGGACTTCCCGATGCCGGCCCTGCGCGCCATCACCTTCCCGACGCGCGTCGTCGACGTGAACCTCCACGAGGCGGACGACCCTCACCTTGACGCGCTGGCGCTCGGCCTCGCCGGCCTGCCCCTCCTGCAGGAGCTCAACCTGCCCTTCTCCATTCTCACGGGACACCTGCGCCAGCTGCTCAGGTAGGCGCTCGCCCCGCGTGAGCTCGGGATTCGGGGTTGTACGCATGTACGTGTGTTGAACTTCTTTCGCACCGTACGTAGCCGACCGTGCTAATCGGAGGTGCGGGTGAAGGACTACAAACACAAAAAGCAGTTATTCAGACTCTGTCTTCTCGACAGACCTGTTCTTCACCTGAGGACGGTTGCTTGCGTTGTGGCCGAAACGTCGTGAGAATTATTTTATTACGTTGTATTTTTATTACTTTATTATTTCCATTCTACGTGACTTTACCGAAAGAACCAAGAAGATGAATCCCTGCAGTCACGAAAGCTTTAAATCGAAATTTAACAGTGACATCAGTTTACGGTTTTTTCGGTTAACGTTTCGCCTCCCGTAGAACCCCCATGGTTTTGACGAACGTTAAAATGTTCACGGTATGTTTACGTTATGCACACGGGTGCCAATTTCGGCCAATCCGAGCGCTCGTAAGTTGGCTGAGCATGCCCTCGGCCAATCAGCGACGCCCATTTATGGGCTTTTAGACTTCGTCTAACTTTGTTTACATAACGCTTTCTGTTTTGGCAGTGGAAACAGCTCTCTTGCAGACACAGTGATTTTTATTCACAACATAGCCCACGATCAAGATACAAAACAAATGTGACATTGCATCTCAATCACAAATCACTGCACCGACACCACCACGCTGTTAAAGAGCAGCTCAACTAACGCAAACGATCATTGGGCTGTTTCTATTTTAAATTGACGAGCTTCATCATCATTTGCGAACTTCAGGGTTATTCGAAGTGCAATAGCCCATTCCGGGTGATGTGGCGGGAAGGGAGTTCAACGTTTTAAGGTCGCACTTCTTTCATTGAAATGCGTCGAGCATTCTTGCATCACATGTATCCGTGAAAACCTCACAGAGTCTCAAGACTTTTTTTTTTCCCGAAGGGTCCTTCCAAGTTTTTTTTTTCTCATAATATGGGGCGACAATTACTGCTGTGTGTCATCCCAACTGAGTCATCTGCAGTGTAATTTTTCAGTCACATTGTACGCGTGTTATTTATCTGTGCAATGTTGCGTCGCGTCACGCCCCGTCATTGCAACCTCCAATTAGCGCGGTTGACCGTACGGTGCGAAAGAAGTTCAACGTACGTACATCGTATCTTGTCGCCGTGTCTCACTTTCGCGTCTCGTTGTCTCGGCCGCGTGGCACCAGCGCAGCGCCCTGCAGGCCCCGCTGCGCGTGCTCGACCTGTCGGGGTGCGAGCTCAACCACGTCGACCTGGCGTATCTGGCCAACAGCGAGCACGCCGTGGCTCTCGAGGACCTCGACCTGAGCGGCCACAGCCTCCCGACCCTCTACCCGGCCACCTTCTTCAAGCTGCTGCACCGCGCGGCGCTCACGCTGCGCTCGCTGCGCCTCGAGGAGTGCGACGTGCGCGACCGGCACGTCGCTCTCGTTCTCGTCGCGCTCGGCCCCTGCCAGCGCCTGCAGCGCCTCGCCCTCATGGGCAACCCCATGTCGCGCCTGGGCCTCAGGCGGCTGTTCGCGTGGCTCGCCGGCTACCCGACGCTCCGCGTCATCGAGTACCCGGTGCCCACCGACTGCTTCCCGGCGGGCACCGAGTTCCCGCCGTCGGACGAAGCCCTCGAGGCGCACGACCGGCAGAAGCTGCGCGAGGTGCAGGGGGAGCTGGAGGCCATCCTGGTCGAGGCCAAGCGCGGCGACATCGCCACGTCGGCGCCGCTCTACGGCAGCTTCGACTCGGACGTCCGCGAGACGGGCGCGGAGGTGGGCGCCTTCATGATCAGCGCCTTCCAGAGCTCCCTGCAGGGCTTCCTCGACTCGCTCAAGAGATAGGGTGGGGGGCGCGGCGATGGGAGATGCGGATCGGGGGCCCACGGGGCTGGCGGGCCGAGTTTGGAGGGTGCCCATGAGCCTGGATAGTTGCTCGGACGGGCGGCCATCGCGCACCGCCGACAGGGAACTGCAGGCTGCTGCGGGGGCTACGTCGTGGGCAGCAGAGGGCGGTGCAGCAGAATCCGGCGTTGTACTGCACTTCTGTGCGCCTGCATCTCTGCTCCCCGCCTTGGCCAGCCAGCGCTGACCAGCGTATGGTCAAGTGGTTTCCATGAGCCGTACGGTGCGGGGAAGCCCTCATCCAGCAGTGGATTGGCAGAAGGGCTTTGCATGCACAGTACATGCAAACGGCGGCAACGGCAGAAGAAGCAGCCGTGGGTTTTCTGCCTGCAGCTGTGCTTGCGCGGAAATGAGATGTAGTGAAAATGAAATCTGCGAGTGCTGTAAATGTTCACTTGACTTGTCGTGGTCTTGATGGTGAAAGTGTTCATTTAAAAAAAAAACTGTATATTTGATGGATTAGGATTCTGATGGATGGGTATTAGTGCTGATATACCTGTGATATACTTGGGTTAGAGTTAAGGGTTTTTATTGACCAAAGTTACAAGAATACACATTTATAATCGAAGTTTTTGTAGATGATTACACATGTGGTTGGTTACCAACGAGAATCGTGATGCAAGGAGATTGATGATGATGATTTCTACCAGGTGCACTTTATATTTGTTAATATTTTTTTAGGATGTAAATAGGCTTCAACGTAATGTTTTTGCATTGTAGTCATTGTGATTTGGTTGCTGCCCGTGGCATCATGGTTTGCAACACTGGACTTGCGATCCAGGGTGCACCGGTTAGACTCCCATCTCCCGGCATAGAAGCTATAACAATGGTGGAAGTTTCTTAAATCCCCCCCATCTCGATCCATCCGATAGTAGAAATGGACACACCACGGTGAAACAATCGGTAGGTCAAATTTAGATTTAAAGCTTTCGTGACTGCAGGGATTCATATTCTTGGTTCTTTCGGTAAAGTCACGTAGAAGGGAAATAATAAAATAGAGCAATATTGTTTTATAGTTTTATTGTTTTATTATTTCCCTTCTACGTGACTTTACCGAAAGAACTCCCAACTCTTACAAAACGCCTGGCCAGGATGGAAGAGTCGGCTAAAATACCCTCTGGAGGGGCACTCTATTGCTCCCTCTAGAGGAGGCCTTGCCACCAGTGGTGGCACGAAAATGAAATTGCAGGAGTGCACCTTTACCTTTTTACCTATCGGCGTTGGGATTGCCCTGTAGATGTGAAACTCGGTCAACCCAGGTGTGCGTTCCTCACACGAGGCCAATGGTGAAGGGCCATGCCTCGCTACGCGAACGAGGATGGCTACAATGCGACCCTGTGACCCAGGTTGCTTCACATCACTTTCGTTTTATTTCATTAACACCTGCCAACACCTGCAATCGGCAATTGTGCCGACGCTTATATACGAACACAGAGTGAAAATTAGAAACCAACACGGCAAGGTGAAGCATATTCGCTGTGACGTGAGAAACGGAGATAGGTATCGCTGTAAAATAAAAATGTACAGATGGCAAATGTCTCGATGGCGAGGTCTTACATCGGTTCACTCGCCTTGGTGGTGCTTATTTAGATCAAAGAGTTTTGCAAGAGAGTCTCAAAACGACTGGGACTGGTCTACGGGGTAATAGATTTCGTTTGTTCGGTGTTTGGCGAGATGGTTTTCCCAGAAGGAGGACAAAGTTCCGATGTTTTCAAGGTTCTTGTCCTTCCCTGCTCAGAGAATCACTGGGGGTGTGACTGAACTCCTTTGTAAACAACACAATAATAATTTCAACTTTATAATACGCTCCACAGTATTCACTCACTAAAGTAGACATGGAATAACTCGGAGGCACGAGGAACCACAGACCAGCAAGGGAGTGACGTGATGGACAAGTTCAAACAATATCCTGAGCTTTCAGTCCTCTGTATATGAAGGAGTTATTTTCCAATTAATGCGCGTTTACAGGTGTCTTCACAAATCTTCCTCCAAAATGAAGCCAAGCTCTAGTTGATGGAATTTACAAAATATCACAATGTTCCAGGGCCCTTTGATAATAAGTCCTGAGGCTCGGTGAGATGTCCTGGGTAAACAGTTGGCATTATCATATTCGCGACTAAGCCACATGCTCATTTAGGATGAAACCATTTATTTTTGCAAACCATAAAACATTACAGAATGTAAACTTAACAAAAAGAATATATGTTTTGCCCAAATACCATGCCCTTTATTTTACACTTTCATCCCAAAAGTTTTTGCTCGTAGCTTCTTACACCTCGACCGTAATAGCGAGTTCAGTCACCGGTTCCGCCCAAAAGTCCCCATAACACAAAGCGAGCTCAAAGCTGCCCAGAGCCGCCCCGAGCGCCCGTGGGCCTCGCTGCAAACGGCCCAGCCCAGTCCACAATGGCACCTCGGTCAGCAGCTCCTCCAAAAACGGGACGCGTTTTATTTTTTTGGCAACGAGAGGTTCACAACGGCCAGCAGCCGCCACTCGCCAGCATGCAACATGAACCACCCCCACCCCTCCCCCCTGCCGGTGAAACAGACCCACGCGGCATCACTTGCTTCGGCTCGTTACGCTTGGCCACATGCGGAGGGCGTTGAGGCGTTTCGCTGCTTTGGTTTGGACGTTGGATCTCTAGATCCTCGACCTTGTACACCTTCACCACAAGCACACACGAGCCACGCCATCACGGGGCCTTCCCGGTACACGTGGTGTTCCACTGGCTATTTGCAGAGCCAAGACGAACCAAATCTGCGATAGGCCAGCATCGCAAAAACCTCCGAATCTAACTTGGGGGGGGGGGGGGGGCACGGCAAGGCCATGGGCAGAGCTAACAACACGTTTGTTGTATGTGATGTCAGTCGGTACACTGTGAGGAAACGGCGTCGCCACGGCATTTGTGTGGATCTCTCGACTCGCTCGTCATGTGCGACGTCAGCGGCACGGCTCTGCTCTGCATCTGCAGTGGAAAAAAACCAAACCCAGGGCTTTCTGAGCCGTGCTGGGTTGGCTCGGCACAGCTCGGATGTACCGGTGGGAAAGGGATATGAGCGAGAGCGGCCGGTTAGCTCGGTCCGTCAAATTTAATAAAATTAATTTAAACAACAAGAGGGGTCTCCGTCCATGCCACCATAAAATAACGATCCTCGGATTCTCGAGGCCAAAAAAACAACTCTCCCGAGGATTTCACGGCAACTTAAAACAAAACAAAAATCACAACACATTCAAAGATAAAACTTAAAAATGTTAACTCCTTAAAATCGCGGCAGGCAAAAATCCACTTCTTAATATAAGTGCAAGAACGGCATTCAAGGCGGTTCCACACCATGCAGGGCCACCAGGTGGCTCTACTGGCTGGTTCACACCAAGCAGCAGCGCAAGCAGCACCAACCCACACGGGAGCTACCGCGGGCCACAGTCACCCCTCCTCCTACATCGCGGGCACAGACTGGCCCACCATCACGGCTCACGAGGCTTCCTTACGACTGTAAACTGTTAAAGCTGACCGCGCGGCTGCTGGCCTGTTTCTATGTCGACACATGGCCCTGTAGAAGCATAGGGAAGCAGGGATGCCTCGACAGCCATGCGATCGCATCCACCCTCTCAGGCATCATTCAGTAACTCCCATGCACGCGCAGGAACTCACACCGCGTCCCTTTTAGGCGATTTTGCAAGACCACCGCTTCTCAACGTCACCGCGGCGCCCCGAGCGTACTGCCACTCGCCATCCGTGCACCTAAACGCTGCCGCAGCAGCCCCCCACCCCCGCGAAAGTGGAATGTAAATTGCACTCGCGCGAGATTGCATTAAGGTTATTGGGGCTGGCGGGAAGATACGTATAAGTGTGTACGCATAAACTAAAATATCCGACGACGATATCAAATTCTGCAAGAAAGGAGCGGCTTTTAAGAGACGCCGTAACCACGGTGGCCCCTCGTCCCTTTCCGCCAAACCGCCCACCGCCAGCACCATCATCGGCACTGGATGGCTCACCAAAAAAAACATAAAACCAGACTCGGGGGAGAGAGCTTAATCCGCCGTAATCCCGGACACGGGTTATGGCGCGTTGCCTCGGAGTGACCCCAAACACGAGCTGACCCGGTGGAAGTCCTCGCGGCTCGAACAGCTGTCGCCGGGGGCCGCGAGCCTTGGAGTCGCGCGCCGCGGTTCCCACTCTCGACGCCAACCTTGAGGTTTGAGAAATGTGCGACCGCACGCGTGCGCGTACGTGTGTGCGCGCCTCATTGCCGTCAAAATATATTGGCTTTGTCCGTCTCATCCTAAGCTACGACTACGAAATAAACAAAGGCGTTCAATCTTCTGAGCAAAGCGTCCACGACGATGGACTGCCAGCGGTTAGTTGCAGCCAAAAACAACAAAAAGCTAAAATTTCCGTGTCCGTATCAAACCGCATCGACTCGGGTGTCAGTCCGTAAGAAAGCGACACTCGCGTGCGAAAGCGGGCAGCCAACGTCGCCACCATCCAGGAAACGGCTCCACGAGGAGGGGACGGCGCTCCCTATGCCGCTCGGGGTAGAAAACGATGCGACGTCGCCCGCAGCCTCCTTTGGCGCCCAGAATTTTCATTTACTGGCCACATCGAAAACTCTCCCGGCGATGAGCGCGACGCTAATTGGATTGGAGCAGCATCTGAACGATTTCGCGATTCGTTTTTTTTTCGTCCAGTGGGACCGAGTAATACGAGAACCGCAGTACTCCCCCCACAGTTTACAACAGCCGAGAGCGCTACCGCCACCGGGATTGATTTTTTAGCTGTAGATTAAAGCCGATTCATCGACTCGAGGTTATGAGAGACACTTCTATCGTGACAGGTCTTTTTTTACATTCGTGCTGTTCCATTCCCCCTGTACCGTTCCCCATTCTGCTGTAACATGCACCAATGCCCACTTTATCGAGGGCAATATTAGCACGTAAAATAAAAACCGATTCATTTGATCGTTTACTCAAGCCCCTTTAAATATGGCGGCCGCCGCCGATCCCGCCTCAAAATCCCCCACGAGCCACCAAGCAGCGCGAACCCCACCGCCGAAGATGCCTCACCCATCACCTCCCGTCCAGTGGCACACGTGGGGCACAGAGGTGAGACCTTTTTTTGTTCCTAGCTATTTCCATCACACGCGATCTGCCGACAAATCGATCACGGCGGCGTACTCGGATAGGCCAGCCAAAGTTCATCTGCGAGAGCGTTTCCCGTGACGACGGGGAGGTGCAGCTGTCGATAGCGAAACGTACGCAGGTCGGTCGGTCAGACTGAGGCCACAGGCCTCGGCCTAGGTCAGCTCAAGGGCTGCACCGCGGCGCGGGATTCCTCCTCGGTTTGTGCCGCACGCCGAGAGTCGCCCTCGCATGCCGCACGGCGACGCAGGATCCGACGCAGGATGCTCTAGGGCTCCTGGCGGGCGGAGATGCGGATCTTCATCGAGATGGGGATGTGGTCGGAGAGGCCGGCGAGCTGCGTGATGAAGGTGAATTCCTCCACCTCCTGCATGGAGCACCAGAAGCAGCGCGGTCAGAAGCAGCGAGCGCCTCGGTCGCCGGTGTCCCCCATACCACCCCCGCCCCCACCCATAGCCTTGCTGCCCCTATGCCTAAGGTTGAAGATGTCAGCCGGATGCAGGCAACCACACGCCTTCCTCTGCACACGAATAACTCTCTGTGTCATTAAACCTCTGTCCAGTGGCAGGTCCTCAGCTCAAACTCCCCCCCTCTTCCCGTCCTATTTGAGCTTTCTTCTTCCTCCACTGAACGGTCTCCCCGCCCTCCTTCCTCCAACTCGCCAAGCAGAATCGTTCTCTCTCTCAACCCCCCCCCCCCCCCCCCATTAAAGAATCAGTGACGGGCCCGGCTCTCACCAGCGTGCTGAGCGGGGTGGTGTGCTCCTGGCAGTGGAGCAGGTAGTCGATGCGGCGCCCGTTGGCCGGCACCAACTCCGGAGGATCTTTCGAGTTGAACGGCAGCAGAACGATGTACTCCCGCCGGCTCTCCTCGTTCTCCAGCACCCTGGGCACGGACGCACAGGATTGTGGGTAGGCACGGCACAAATAACTCTGGGTACCGTGCGCACTGCATTGTGGGTCGTGGCGGTCGGTGCCAGTCGGTGAAGGCGGGCAGCAAGTGAGGTATAAGAGACTGTACTGCCCACCATATCACACCGCAGCCTAACAAGCTGGCATGCACGGGGGGCACCCATCCGAGCAAATGCTATCCAGGCTCAACCCTGCATAGCTTCCAAGACCAGGCGCATTCCTGGGTCCTTGGTGACTTGGTCATCAGCACACAGCACACGACGATACTCTGCAGGGTACGGACACACGAAACTCTCTGCCCCGACACGTTCACTCACTTCTGCAGGCTCTCGGGGTGCGACACCTTCTCCTTGTGAAGCTTTAGCCAGTGCAGCAGCGTTCCTGCGGCAGACGCACGAACGCACAATCAAACGGAGACACGAGGATGCACAAGACTCTTGGGAAGAATGATAGCCTCACGCACCAAAGCTCGGGCACGTCTCTCGCTCTCCGAGCCCGGCCCTTGTGCTCCTCGCGCTTCCCTCTCGGAGATCGGAAGCTCGGCCGTAACGGGGAGCCACGAGAGGGAGCGACGGTAGCGCGTCGCGGAGACGTCGGTGTGTGGGGGATGGCCACGGCCGCCTCCTCCGCACCAAACGCACGTCACTCTCACAGGCTCCAAGTGTGCAGGCGGTGTAACTGCACAGGGGCCCACGGGCTGGAGGGGCACGGGCACCAGGCTAAGGATAAAAGGGGAGAAGTTGTAAAGAGGGCCCTCATTTTGAGTTTTTTGCGCCAGGGCTGATGCCAACCACGTGGCACCACTGCTCTAAGCTGTGCCCTTTATTTATTTTTTGCTTTATTCCAATGCAGCTGTTTATACCAAGGCCGGGAAACAAAATAATGCCACGACACGCCAGGGCCTGTTTTCCACACGTACATCACCTGGCTTGCCACGTGCATCCACGCAAATTGGTAAAGGTTTCCTCCACGCGGAGTTAATTCCATCCGTCACGCATTAATGAGGCCAATCTGGCAAAACGCGGCCGTCTTCCATTACAAGGGCAATCGGCGCATTGGGGGATTCGCAAGCGGAAAAACTCAAACCGTTCGTGAAACAAAGAAAAATGCACAACAGGCGACGTTTCAAGCAATGGTCATACTTCGTCGCACATAAATAGAGAGGTCAGGGAGATAGAGTAGATACGAGTCGGAGAATGTGCTCTATACTGTTTTGGAAAGATGACTGTCGCCTATATTACATGTTTTTCCTTTGAAAGCAGCGTTTTTGGTGAAAGCGCTGAGATTTTTGTGCAATCCAAAGGCCGCCGCTTCGATCTCGCCTGCCTCGACAGTCAACGGCCGTGTTTATTCACCACTGCTGCCGCCCCCCCCCCCCCCCCCCCCCCCCGAGGCAGCCACTGCAGCTTCATCTCTGGTGATTCCTGGCCAAACGCGGGCGAGGAGGGACGCGGGTGGTGCCAATGGATATGGGGCCGAAGCCGGCCGAGACATCGCGGGGCTGAAAGGCCTCCAAATCACAAAATTGCACATCCCTGGGGAAGCCTCAAACGGAGCGCTTTGGCTGAATGCATTCCCGTTTTGAATACCCCTGGGAGAAAGAACCCCTTTACAATCCGATAATGCAGCGGCAGCAGCAGCAGCGGGGAGGGCGTCTGCCGAGCGGGGCGGTGGTGGCTCCCGTCGCCGGGAGAGGAACAAATGCCTCCCCTCATCGCAAAATTACTCAACACGATTCGGAGCTAGCGCGGGAACCTCCCCGTGCCCGCGCGTCCGTAATAACAACTGCGGTTGCGATCGAGCACGTTCGGAACCCGCGAGCCTGTCACGAAAGTGCTCTGTCGTTGCCTTGCCAGTACACAAGGCAACGACAGAGCGGAGGGTCTGGTCTGCCAGTAAGGGGCGCTGCGTGGTTTACCCCGTGAATTGACTCTGCGGGGGGGCACATTTTTTTCATGTGGCAAAATTGTCAGTCAATGACGTGAACGGGATGTTTTAACGTCAACCGGCAGATATTTATGGTCGATACGCTCGGTGGTTCTCGATGCGCCCATGTGGACGAGGGGCGGCCGCCGGGCCTCGAACGCCGAACGTTCCGCGAGCGAGCAAGTGACCCTGTGACGCGCTCGGCAAGAGGAACCGTCGGCGGACCACGCGGCGTATTTAATGAGTCCGTGTCTCCCGCGCGAGAGTGGCCTTTCCCCTAACTGCGTGTTGCGGGTCGCTCCCGCTTCAACCTCGGCCTCAACCGCGGGGGAGGGAATTTCCTTCATCGGCTCTCTATCAGGGAAATGAAGACGAGCGACGCTGACGGACGCCGCCGGCGGCGGCGGGAGTGCACGGCGGCCCACGCCGCGGGTCACAGGCACTGTGCCGCGTTCATTTTGCAAAACCGCCGAGTGGTGCCATTACCGGGCCCCGGGTCTCGGGAGAGGCAGACCAATTACCGCGCCAACTCACCCGCCTCCCTAACGGGAGAGCGGGCGTCACACGTCACCTACAACATGTGCAGCACCACCACCACCACCGCACACTGACATGACACACTCACACCAGCACCATCACACATACACACATCACCACGAAACACACAGAGATCACTACAGGACACACACAGAGCCTCAGCACACATACATATAAACACACCGTCACGACACATGCACAGGCAAAGATAAATATCCCCCATATAGCCTGAACAGACTGTAGGGGCAAGTGCTGTTAGCGAGTAGGACCTATTAAGGCCGGCACGGCACACACGAGGGGGTGGGTGGCCAGCACCACGCCCGGCCGCCTTCGTTTCCCGAGTGGGGATGTTTACACACCTCACTAGGAACTCATTTGAGGCCGAGTCGACCTAAGGGAGGCCCAGGACCGGTTCAGATAATCGTCACTGTGGGAATCAAACTCGGGTCGTCGAGGTTGTAGCGCAGCACACTAACCACTGCGCTACAGCTCCCCAGGCACACCCATCACACACACACCACACCAGACACACACACACCAGACACACATCACACACCAGACACACATCACACACACACCACACACACACAACACACACACACACAACACACACACACACCAGACACACACACACACCAGACTCACAACACACACACACCACACACACACACCAGGCACATCACACACACACCACCACTGCACCCCAAGCTCATCCTCTGTTGATCATTGTCCGGCACCGATTTGCGCTCGCGCATCCTGCCCACACCCACCAACCTCGACTCCCGCATCGAGCGCAATCTTCATGCGAAAATCAACACAGCGCCTTGCCCCAATACAAAAATCATTCACGCGCACACGTACAAACGCGCTCGCACACACACACAGACTGCCTGCTCAATAATCATGCTAGATTGCATTTGATAAGGGGATTAGCTCCATCGCAATTTTCCCCGAGACCAAATATTAGACATTGTTCATTTTCCACGCGTGGGTCCACGCGTCTCACGCGCTCCCAAAGAGCGACTGTTCGAGCCACCGCGTCCGCGGCGCCGGCTCCGAGGTTCGCCATCGCCAGGCCATCGCCAGGCCACCGCCAGACCATCACCAGGCGTTTCTAATGACCGCCGTGACGGCAGCACGAACCCCAGGGGCGCCGGTGCTCTGGGTCGCGCCGCCGAGCGTCCTCTCTCCTTCATCGGGAGACTGGCGCCAGCACGCACAAGACAAAGACAAACATCCCCCGTGTAGCCTTAAACTTTTGGGGCAAGTGCTCTTAGCGAGCAGCTATGAAGGTCGGCACAGCACACGAGGGGGTGGGTGGCCAACACCACGCCCGGCCGCCTTTGTCTCCCCAGTGGCGATGTTTACACATTGCACCAGGTACTCATGTGAGGCTGAGTGGGCCTAGGGGAGGACCAGGACCGGTTCAGATAATCGTCACCGGTGTTGACCGTGAGCAGGATTCGCACCCGGGTCGCCAGGTTTCATAGCGCAGCGTAGAGCTAACCACTACACCACCGCTGCCCGCACGCGTGCGCCAGGGCCGGCTGAACGCACTCCGCCGCTCGATCGCAGCTGCAGTCGTCTGCGCGCAGACGCTGAGAGCAGCCTTCGGGTTAAATACGCACTCAATCAATCTCGCCCTTCCGTGGCGGCACCGGCAGAAGCGCGGAGCCTCGCGAGGACCAAACAACAGCTCGGCATCTCGTCAACCAACAGGGGCTTAACGGCGGCTCGCAGCGCCGGCGAAAGTTACAAAACGCCGTCGGCGGAGTTTTACCGCTGTTCGCATTCGCCGCGCGCGCGCCGAACAAAAACGGGGATTTTTGTTTGTGCTCGGAAACTAATCAGGGGCCGATTTCTTTGTCTTGTTTCTCCGCTTCCCTCGGGGAAGGAGGTACAGAGGCGCCCGCAACCGCCGCCCCAAAGTCGACAGCGGCAGGGGTTCGCGCAAATGAGTGCTTTTCAAATGAAAAGTGCAAATTAATTTTATAGCAAAAATAAAAAATAACCTAAAAAAAGCCATGAGCAACAAAACTAATCAGAAAAACAACCACCACCACCACCACCCACGCTCACCAGCAACGTGGGCGGAGCGCCGACGCAGCTGCGCCAAGAACCCAGCCACCCCAGTTCAATTCCCGCGGTGGCCAACATCACTGGCGAGTGCGAGGTCGATCTGAGCCAGCCCGGTCCACTCCCCCCCTCCCATCCTTTACCAAGCTGCACTGACCAGTGTGGGGAAGTATCGCGCAACAACCCCCACGACCGGCACACAAACATCAGGAGGTCATAGGTCGCACAAAAGTCACCATCAACCCTATGGTCAGAATGACCCCTGATTCATCTCTCACTGCAAACCACCTCCGCCCAGCCCCCCCCCCCCCCCCCCGTGCTCTCCCCCTCCAACCGCTTTGCTCTCCCGGGCGACAAGTGCGGCCTCATCATTCTCCGTTCCCTTTTCACCTCTGGTTGCCACACGGCACCCCACACGGCACCCCGCCCGCCGCCCGCCGAGAGAACGGCGCGCACGGTTCGCGCTGCGGGTGCCCACGGCCGGTTTTCGTTTTCATCTAAAAATTCGCGTGCGTCTTCGCCGCTCGTTAATAAGGTCCCCCCCACCCACATCTCTCCCCGTAACCTCCGGCTTACCCCGCTACTTCTCTTCCCTCCCTCTCCCCTCTTCCTCCATACAAGCCGGGGACCCCCCAGCCACCCCCCACAATGTTTGTTTCCACATCCCCTCCCCTCGCCCCACATTACATCTACAAAACGATTGCTCTACGGACTCGACTATTGTTTTTTTTACGTGAATGAGGCAATAGATTCTCCCCCCCCCCCCCCCTCCGGGGTTGACTGTTCCCCCGCTTAAACAGACCGAACGATTTGGGTGCATAGCCCTGGCGGCTACTGCCACGGGCCTCCGTTGTTGTGTACAACAAAAACCGTTCGGTTCACGGCGACGATACCGGACAC
Source organism: Lethenteron reissneri (assembly GCF_015708825.2). Taxonomy (NCBI): domain Eukaryota; kingdom Metazoa; phylum Chordata; class Hyperoartia; order Petromyzontiformes; family Petromyzontidae; genus Lethenteron; species Lethenteron reissneri. The sequence goes on from NC_083827.1 coordinate 10,038,117, forward strand.
CGCGCTGCACTTGGTATCCCCTTTAAATGACGGCGCCGCGACCGCCGCTTGCGATCCCCGCTGGGGGCCGCCCCAATTACAAACCCCACGTAGATGTACCACAGCGCGCTCGGTGCGTGACGCGTCCATCTGACTCGCACGCCACATGACCGGGATGCTGCTGCTGCGGTGTGTAATGGTTAGTAGCACACCGGGTTTGCGATCCAGAGGTCGCCGGTTCAATTCCATCTCCACGGCGCGACAGCTGCGACGATTGGGCCAAGTTTTTCCCGAATTCCACCCGGCCACTGTCCACCCAGTGATATCAATGGGTGCAGCACCATTAGCCGGTCAGCAGGTCACGTGTGGTGGGGTAAAATGTGGGTAAAAGCCACCACGTCTCCCAAAACGTCCGTCCAGCATGGAAGAGTAGACCAAAAATACCCTCCCCAGAGGGATGCCCTGGACCTCTCTCTCTAGCAGAGGCTCCTTCCGCCAGTGTTGGCAGGGAGCGAGCGAGCGACTGCGGGGGCTGCACCTTTGCCGATCGTTAAAAGCTGCCAAACGATCGCGCATGCCGAAGCCGAAGCCACGGCGCGGCGAGACGCCGCCGGCGAGCCGCCGCCGGCGAGCTGCTCACGCGGAGGCCCAGAGAGAAGCCCGGGAGGCGGGCGGCAGACCATTAGCGCCCCCCCCCCCCCCCCCCGCTACGTGGTGAGCCGTTGCGAGCCTCGGTTAAACTCCGCAGAGACGCTTATGAGACATTCGCTCAGCTCCCCCCCCGGAACTGCACTAGAGTTATATCGCGGCAAATCGCAGAACGTTATGGGTTCATTGCTCAAGTCATTTATCGTTTGAATGGTGAACTTAAAACGTAAGGTTTCTTGGCCAATGCTCGCACAAACCAAGCGGTGCTTTGTTCCACCACCAAACATTGCTCACGCAATAACGAGCAATCCCACGATCACGTGACGTCACTTCGGGGGCGAAAACAAGGAGACGGATAATCATTTCATGAAATTGGGAATGACCATCCCACAGATATGGTGGCAGTTAACAAGAGCTACATAAGTATTGCGAGAATAAAACAATCTGTCGAGTTATATTATCCAATAACGAGCGAAGGTCTTTTTGTAATACGACCTAACGTCCGTGTCCATTGGCCTGCGTGCCATTCCGAGCAAATGCATATTGAGCCCAGCGGGCATTTATTTGAACGATAAAACTCGGCCTCATCAGCAGGGGCGGTCATTATTCACCAAAATGACGCTGGGCGAAAGCCCTCCATGAACACTCTGGTGTGCGTTCATCGCAGTACCGCAAACCAAATAATTTATTTTTTGTTATATAGTTATCTTGGGGAGAATTTTGGCGCAGTGGTTAGAGCACTCCGCTGTAGCATCAACCCCGGCCACAGGAGGAGCCAGTGGTGGGGTTGGGGAGGCAAGTGCCCCCCCAATGATCCGATCAAAATCGCTCATTTCGATCGGATCATTGGGGTTTATTAGTAATAAATCGGCATTTTGCGACCCCCACTACCATTGTGTAGCATATTATTATAGGACAATAGTCTGAGTCCATAATTGGCAATAAGTAACAGCAAAGCAGTTATAAGCAACTCACAGAATTGTGCGCAGTTGCGTATACAGTACACGACTTCCCTGAAGGCATCACACACCTTCAGCGAGCGCGATGCCGATCACACAACGCGGTTCGAATTCGACCCTCGATCGATGGCTGCGCCATCGCCGCACACGCGTCGAATAAAAAGCAAGGGACAAGTCCTTACGTACTAACAACTCCTTACTCACTAACAACTCCTCTATCATTTTGCATTGCTCGAGGGGTTGCCCCCCCGAGCTGAAAATCCTGGCTCCGCGCCATTGGCCCCGACTATCCTTAGGGGCGAGTGATAACCTAACCTGCCCTGAGGACCTGCCTTTCACCAAATGACCAGCGTGGTGAAGTATGGCGTCGGGTGGCATTTATCCAGCAGTGTGTTGACAAAAGACACTCAGACGTCATTCTTAATGTTGCTATCGTCAACAACAGCGACGAGCTTCAGTGTTATGTTTAATTATTGATATTCGCACTCACGCAAAACAAAGACAAAGATCCCCCCCGTAGAGCCTTGAGCAGGCTGTTGGGACAAGTGCTTTTAAACGACCATCTATGAAGGCCGGAACGGCACACGAGAGAGCGGATGGGCCAGCACCACGCCTGACCGCCTTTGTCTCCCCAGTGGCAATGTTCACACATCGCACCAGGTACCGCTTTGAGGTCGAGTCGACCTAGGGGAGGCCCAGAATCGGTTCAGATAATCGTCATCGGTTTTGGCCGTGATGACGCCGGGTTCGTAACACGGCGCGCTCACCGCTGCACCACCGCTCCCGCCCTCGCGCACGCACGCACGGCGCAAACCGACACAGAGTCAGAGCGGCAGGAGGCCGTCACGTGGTGTTTGGCAGCCGCTACGCACGCACCGGCGACCGTAGGTCATCTCGGCACCGCTCGGCACCGCCGTCGAAACGTACAGAGGAGGCCACACAACGCGAGCTCATTCCGCACGACTCCCTGCAGCGTGGAAACACGGAGGTCGTAACGCACGACTTGGGGGGCGGGCGGGCAGGTGGGCGGGCGGGCAGGTGGGCGGGTGGGCGGGGCACATCGACGGTCCCGCACGACCCTCGTTACGGTTTCCCCGTGCCGCGGCAGCACCCGCGGAGACCGCCGCCGCCGCGCGAGTGGCACGTGGCAGCGAACCCCCCCCGGGGGGGAGCAGGCAAGGGGTAAATTGATGCCGAGTCGCCTCGACGGTCCCCAAAGCACAATTACGCCGAGTCATCCCGTGAGCTGCAACGATGCGCCGAGTCGTCAAAATCGCCTCACCGAGCGGAATCACGACGGAGCCATCGAGTCGCTCGACAGAGCTGAAATTACGATGGGCCGTTAAGTTGTCCCACCGGGCGCAAGGATGCCGAGTCGTCAAATAAACCCGCCGCGCCTCGCGATCCTGCACCGCCGTCTCCGTCCGCAGCGGCGGATCTCGCGCCAAGCGGTCCAAGTCGTCCCACGAGCAGCGGATACGCGGGCGCGCGGATTCGCCTGGCTCCGTGCGTGAGCAGTGACACGGACCGTGCGTTTGTGATGGCACGCGGGACGCGGGCAGGCCGCAAGAGCCGACCGCCGCCGAGCTTAAACAGCGGGCTTCATCAATTGGCAGCCCACGGGACAGGCGTGGCTCACGAAGGGCTCTTGGATATGAGAGATACGAGCCGCCGGGATATAACGCGAGAGAGAGATTCGTGAAATGAGAGAGAGACATGAATGAGGGACGGAGACGAGAGAGCTGCAGACGAGAGACGCTGATCGGTGGTCTCGTGCGGAGGTGTAAACGACGCCAAGCGGCATCAAAACATTTGCGGGTGTAACATATACGACTTCACGTGGCATGCCATTGTATTGTGCGGCCTACGGGTGAAAATATCGTTGAATGATCCGACTTCAGAGGTCGCCACCGTGTTTTGTTTGCAATGCGAGACACGCACGTTTGGGTTTTACCCCCGCCCAGTAGGATTTCCCGGTTGGGCTGTACGGCTCTCCGACGTTTTGGGTCCTCATGTCCTTACGGTGGTTTGGTGTTGAGTTGTAATAGAGGTTTTTGGGATAGATCACGTAAATATATAAATGTGTCGTTAAAACCCGCCACCACCCGACACAGCCAACTCCTAAGGGTTGACACGTAAACAGAACGTGGCCAATTCGTTACTAGTACAGCACTAGTGTGTAGTGTAGTGTATAGTGTAGTATACTAGTACAGCACACCGGTGTGTTGGAGAGCCAAGCCACAACATTTACAATCTGTGAGTATGACGTTTCGCCAGTAATTACAACCAGCTTCATCAGGCGGCAGGCAGATTTGTGTCGGGTTGTGTTGAGCTCCCCCTTTGGGGAGCGCGGCACGCACCGACCGTCCACGGCTTGTCCCGCCCGGGCGCCAGGCGGCACGGGTCCGTGTAGTGCGAGAAGAGGCGGTGCTGCTGTTCCTTGCGGTCATCTGGAGCCACATGCACACACACACACACGCATTACACATACACACGAGGATTACACAGACACGCATTACACATACACACTCGCAGTACACACACACACATACGCATTACAGACACACACACGCATTACATATACACACTCGTATTACACACACACGCATTACACGCACACACACACGCATTACACGCACACACACACACTACACGCACACGCACACGCATTACACGCACACACACGCATTACACGCACATGCATTACACACACACACACACATGCATTACACACACACATTACACCATGCATTACACACACACACGCATTACACACACACGCATTACAAAGACTTTACACCGAGATGGGGCTGCCGCCAGCGGGCTCCTCCACCCCCTCCACCTCCCCCCCCCAACGGCACCACCAAACCACCAACCTTCGGAGGAGTTGTCGAAGTTGAAGTCCCCGCACAGGACGTCGAAGACGACCAGGTCCTGCGGGCGCGCCGGGTCCGACGTCGCCTCCACGAACTCCTCCTTCCACTCCAGCAGCCGGTCCAGCTGCTCGCAGCGGATGTCAGCGTCCTCTGCGCACGCGGCACACACTCGTGAGGAACCCACCCATGCCCACACGTGTCCACCCATGCCCACCCACATGCGCCCACCCACGCCCATGCCCACCCATGCCCTCACGCGCCCACCCATGTCCACCCATGCCCAAGCCCACTCACGCACGCCCACACGCGCCCAGCCTTGCCCACCTGCCTACACTTGACAGGAGTCTCCAGAAAACGAGTCTTCAGACTCAAGTGAGGCATTGATGGGTGAACAAGTGCAGGAGTAATAATACAATTATAATAGAATCCAAACGACCCTCGCGATTTCGGCTAGGTTACCTTCCAGGGCTTGCAGATGCGTAGAGGCGATGTATCCCACAATCCTCTGGTCCTGCGCAGTGCTTCCCACGTGCACCTGAGGGTGACACCACAAGAAGCACGCGCTTGGTTATGTGTTTTGTACATTTGTTTGGGACATTACACAAGGCCTCACCCATCACGCAATGGGAATGTGGACTTTCCACCGCTGGCTCGGAATTTAAACAGGAGACGACCGCCAAACGCCTCGACGCTCGTGTTGAGCCCAATGAGCTGTCATTTCCTTTTTCAGAGGCAACCTCGCCACGCATGATAGCTCACACTGAAGTGGCTCATGTCATCACAAGTGATCCACACGCATGTTCCCTAACTATGGTTGGCAAACACCAGAGGATCCAGGGGAACATTCGAATTCCAAACGTACGGGCATCAGGGGTCGGATTCGACACCAACGACCTCCCGCATAGCAGGCGACAGATATATTAATCTCACCACCACGGTGACCATTTCTTCAGATCTTGGAAAATAAGCAGGTACAGGTGTTCCAAGCTGCTGCTGCTGCTGCTGCTGCTGCTGCGCTACATTTCGAGCAGAGGGTCCGGCCAAGTTTTCGCAGTCGATGTGATTGATGTTGCTACGTGTGATCCTAATTGAGTACTTTGCAGAAAAGAAAGAGATGTTTTGGCCAATACCAATTCTAAATGCCTTGTATGGGTTTCATTAGTTCTAGGAGGAGACCGGAGAACCCGGCGAAAATCCACGCAGAACAGAGGGAGAACATACAAACTCCCCTCGCAGACAGACACTCGGGTTGGGAATCAAACCCCACCGGGCCTTCTTCCTGCGAGACACAAGTGTCACCACTTTGCCACTCTACCGCAGGGATATCTCATAGCTGGAAATGAGCAAACCTAAGTACGGTGCAGTCAAAACCTAGAATTCCAGGGGGGTGGGGGGGGAGCCACCCAACCAACCCAACATTGCTTGCGTGGCTCTGCCCAGAATCGACTCCCCCCCCCCCCCCCCCGGGGCAGTGTGGGGCCTCCCCCGTGTGCCAGCAGCGTGCTGTTTAATCACACCGCTTCATAAATTCATGAGCAGTGACCCAGGAGCCTGGCTGGAGGCACTCAATCCCATCAGCGCTGCACGGGCAACGCAGCAAAGTAATAAACCAACATGACTAGGATTGATCACAAGGCTGGGGGAGGAAAAATGACGCTGCCCAAAACACACCATCGTAATTAAACAGCAGTGAGAGTCCATAATGGAGGTGGGTTTTTGTTTGGCCTTTTGGGATATAATGTCCAGTGATGTGAGAATGGATGGGGAGTTAAGCCGCCAACCGTCTCGGTTTGGACAGGACAGTCTCAGTGGTTTCAAAAAGTGTGACCCAATCTCAAACCCCTCAACCCCCCCACACCCCCGCCACCCCACTTCTCCAAAACTCTTGTGAAAACTGGGATTTTATACCCGATTTTAAATGTTCTGGCTACCCGAGTAGTGGGCGGGGCTAACTGAGCAGTGGGCGGGGCTAACAAAATAGTGGGTGGGAGCTACCAGAGCAGTGGGCGTACCTTGCAGATTTGGGCGGTGACTATCCACAGTAGGCAGAGCCAACAACAAGAGTGATGAGCGAATCCCCTTGCTGTGCGGGGCGGGCCAAGCGAGTTCTAGTGGGCGTGGCTATGAAAGAGTGGGCGGAGCTAACGGGAACGGGCTCCCGCTTAGCACGCATCCAACGTCGAGCCCACCAGAAATGCAGGTAACTTTACTGGGATAGTAGTGGCGAGGGGGCATCGATCAACGCGTGGTGAGCCACGCAGACACTACCGCGGCGGCAAACTCTGCCGCCACAATTTGCGAGCGACGGCGAATCCGATGCCGGCCCGCAAACCCCCCACCAATGTTCGCCGCCACCCCGCCTCCCTCACCTTGGCGAAGAGGACGCCCTTGGCGGCGAGGATGTCCTCCTTCCGTCCGTTGGGGTAGCAGTGGTAGGCGGCGTCCAGGATGGGGAAGCGGCTGGCGAGGAAGAGGCCGCTGTTGAAAAACTTGAACTGGCAGCCGTGGAAGGCGTAGACGCCCACGTCCGACAGGATGTAGGGGAAGCAGGGGTGCAGCTGCTCGCACAGGTTCGCCGCCGCCCGCTTGTCGAACACCTCCTGCAGGCACAGGAAGTCGAGGTCCGCGGGGAAGAACGGCGCCACCTCGCTGTAGATCTCCTCGCCGGTCTTGCTCGCCCGCTTGCGCGAGGCCTTCGCCATCCTCTCCGACAGGAGGTTGGCGCAGGCGGCGGAGCGGTCGTTGTTCGCCTGCGCGTCCCTGCGCCCGTCCTCCGGCGGCGCCGCCTCCGTCCCGTTGGTCATCGCGTCCCCGTCCCCAAACTCGATTTTGACGCTGCAGGAATCCTCCTTGCCCTTCTCCCCACCGCCGCCACCAGTCCTGTCGTCTTCGGGCGTCTCCCTGTCGATGTACTGGATGTCTTCCCGGCTGCCCTGCTGCGCTCCGCCGCGCTTCTGCCCGCCCTGCTGCGCCGACGTGTGCGACTGCAGGGACGTCGTGCGTCTCAGCGCCCCGTACATGGAGCCGCCGCCACCGTGCTGCTCCGAGTCCAGAAGGCTCGTGTTGCTCTCCGACGTGTCGGTGGGCGAGTCCACCAGGATGCGGATGGGCGGGCGGCCCACCCCGTTGCGGATGCGAAGCCCCATCTCGCGGGACCGCCGCTGGGTGTGCGACAGGTTGCTGAAGCGCGCAAGCGAGTCGGGCAGCAGGCACACGTTGGCCGACGCGAACGAGAAGCTGCGTCCGCCCTGCCGCAGCAGGTCGGTCAGCGGCGGCCGCTGCCTGCTGGCCTGCCGATCCTTGCCGCCGTGGAAGGAGGAATACGCGTACGGCCGCCGCGCCGACTGCAGGGGCAACCACACGAGGAAGCCGAGCAGCGCGAAGGGCAGCGAGAGCAGGAACGCGAGGAAGACCGCGGGCACCAGCACGCACAGGTAGAGCGGGCGCAGGTAGCAGGCGTCCTGGGCGCGCTCCTCGCGCTCCTTGCTGGTGGAGACGCAGATGGCGATGAGCCGGTCGGCGAGCCAGTAGGCGGGGAACACGAGGGCCCAGGCGGCCGCGTGCAGGCCGCGGCAGCACGCGTTGGGGAACGGCGAGCGGTGCAGCACCATGGTGGCGGCCGCCGGTTCCAGCGGCCGGTTCCAGCGGCCCTCCTCCTCCGCCCACTAGACACCGCGGGGGTGGGGGGGCCGTGCGGCGAGTGTGGCACTACCAGGCATCATGATGCCAAGCAGAGCTCGCCTGTACGCACACACACGCACACCACATGCCTATAATAGAATAATTATACCTACATGACTTTACCGAAAGAACCAACGAGTAATAATAGCATAGGCTGGAAAACTGTACGTGCCACGCAACACACATGTAAGAAGCGCACAACTATGGCAGTATTTTCGCGAGATATGACGAGGTGTTTTAACATCCTACCACCTGTATTAACATCCTAAAACCTGTATTAACCAGTGACGTGCGGTGAAGTCAATGGCTGGGGAGGCACTGGCTCATGTCAGAGCCAGATTCACACAATGAGGGGGGCGTGTCCTCACTGAGGGGGCGTGTCCTCACTGAGGGAGCGTGTTAGACACGTCCCCCTCAGTGAGGCAGATGTGATAGCTGCCTCTCCTGGTGCGTTTTCATTGCAGTTTAACGACGAGACCAGTGAGCCTAAATATCTTTATACACACACGTGAAATAAGTTACCTGGAGTATGGAAGGCGAGGACATGAAATGGGGTCTACAAACATCACATTGGTGACACACTGAGATAGTAGTAGGCACGCGCTTATTGCCCGCGCTCCATCCAGTTACTGAGGGGTTGCGCAATCAGAGGGGAGGCTGAGCTTGTCGCTGCCTCACCTCTCGTCTCTTCCTGTATTTGCAGCGGAGCTCCGCAAATTTGGCGATTTTGACAATAAAAATGATTGGAATCGTACAGAAATTACATTTATAACACAGATCAGTGGAAAAATCCTATATTTTTTTTTGTAACGGCTATTTTCATTGGAGTATGACATGTGAGGCTCTGCCTCTCCTTGCCTCTCCTGACTGCACGTCCCTGGTATTAACATCTTAACACCTGTATTATTGGCAGAAAGGGTCAAGAATTTATTTTTCATCATGAAGCACATAGCCTCTGTGTGCATTCTGCAAAAACCATCAGTATTTCCTGCAGAGGTGCATTGTGGTCCTCTTGTCACCGTTAAGACAAACTTGAGCAGATGTGACCGGCGGCAGATGCGCGGATACGGCAGACGCGGCTCACAAAGTCCGCCCCTGCCCCCCAGCGGGGGGGTGGGGGTGTCCAATTACCGGGTGACGTGGGTTGTGACAGTCTGTTGTGGCTGGGGACACTGGGAGGCTCCCAGTCGCGGGTGCGACACGCGGGCGTCTGTCGCCCACATGAAGGTTTCCGCAGTTGTGCTGCCGCATGTCGCTCTCTCTCCACCCCACCCCCCCTGTGTTTTAGCCTTTTTTTGCCACTTTGTGTCGTTTTGGCACGATGTTTCCGACGCTTCGCTCCACACAGCTGGAGGCTTCTTCAGGAAGGGAATGTTGGGTACCCTGCCGAACAGCGTGCGGTGCATCCCGAGAGCACGCGCCGGGGAGCGAACGTCTAGCCCGAACATTTACGGACACGGAACGCAAATAATAATAACATTCGTGCAAAACTGGCCACAATTAGTTCAAAATTAGGAAACATTCCCAGGGCCATCCCCATATCTCAAAGTCTTTGAATGTAATGAGTGCGCTCTGGAAAAAGAAAGTCGTGAATAAGTAAAAAAAAAAGCCTTTACGCTGAAAGAGCGCAGCTTTGCCAAACACGCTCCACTTTAATTGCGCGAGTGCCGGCCGTCAGGCAGCCCGAGAAAATAAATCGCTCTTACGATGAGATTAACAGCACGGCCGGCACGAGTGGCACCTCCCCGGCCCGAACGCGACGGTCCGGGCCGCACGCGGACCGGAACGGTCCGAGCGGCCGTGAAGTTAGAGCACCGTCGTCCTCTGGACGGACTTTGGCGGCCGCGCCTGGGCGCTTTGTCGGCGAGCCGCGTGCATGGCGAGCGGGCGCGAGGCTGCCTGCTGACCGCGCGACGCTCGCGACTCAATCGTCCCATGGACTGCTGTGGCTGCAGAGAGGACCGTCATTCCCCGTCGTCATCGTCGTCGTCATCGGCACGGTCGTCGTCAGTCGCTAGGAGGGGGTTGTTTGACCGTACTTCATCAAGTCGCTCAGTGCGGGCTGTCACCTGGTTCAAATTAAACTTGACGAACGAAGGATTTTTCACCGCCGGCGATGCAATTTCGATGTTGGTATCACATCACCAAGTACTCCTGCTGCCACTCCCCACACCCCCACAGCTAGCACTAATGCCACATTGTACAACGCACTGACCGCATCTTGTGGCACTGCTATCTGCTGTGCCGCATTCTCAGCCTGGATTTGACGGAGAGGTACCTGGCATTTCACCCCCACTGCATCCCCCCTCCCCCCCAGCAACCACCACACACATTGGGGCAGAAATCCAGGTCCGTCACAGACTAAAGTAGGTGGCGTGCAACTTGGAGGCACGGCCATAGCAAGACTGGGTACGTTGGACGTGGTGTGCCGCCGTTTGTGGCGATGTTTTCCGGCTGAAATTAAACCCCCCGATGCCGCTGCTCACAATCGACGAACGGAACGATCGCGGCTCTTCCAGTAAAACATCACAGAACCGCACGCGTGCGCACGCACCCACCACACGCGGCGAGCGTCTGGCTAGCGGCGCCGTTTCATTCGTATTAAATAAGGCAGCCCCGTAGCACGGAAAGAGACACACGCTTGGAATTACACCGACGGACAGAAAGAGGAACGTGTGGATCAGAGAGCATACGGACGTTTAAGCCATCGCATAGACTGGCAACAAAAAGTGGGCATGGGCAGGATACGTTGCTCGAAGGTGTGAGAGCCGGCGGTCGAGACGAACAACCGGGGTGGCAGGCAGAAGAGGCAGTGCGCCCCAGAGGTAGTCCACCACGGAGATGGAGCCACGAGATGAGTTCGCGCGCGGGCGCTAGGCGGCCTGCGAGAGACGAGGAACGCTTTGGGAGGCCGTCGTCCAGCGGCAGTGGACAGATCGCGGCCGATGGCGACTGAGATGGGGGAAGCACGTAGCGGTTCAGGCCGTGGGCTCAGCGGCGCGGGCCTACAGGGAGTGCCGTGCGGCCCCATAATCTACGGCACGCACGCGGCCCACATGCGGCCCACACGCGGCCCACTACCTCACGTCGTATGGCCCGTGGGCACGATTGGCACCAAAACGATAATCATCCATCGCTCTAGCACTAATCGGGTACTAGACGGGGGGGGGGGGCGTATGTTGACGAGGCGACAGTAGTGCGTGACTTATTTTACAGTGCTCGGTGACTCCTGCCACTGCAAGGGCTTCACCGTATAGCGCGGCTTTACACACAAGACGCTGCGATTGGGCCGTTAGCAGATTAAACGCCGCACAATTGAGTGTGCGCAAGTCCCCATGGGGAAGATCATCTAAAGAGCATTCATCACTGCCGCGTCAGGGCCGCTTCAATCCGGCCGGTGAAAAAGCAGCAGACAATCGATGAAACCTCCTCCTCCTCCCCTCCTCCAATTTTGTAGATAATTCACTTCCACGCCCATCCATAAAGCCCAGCCCTCAGTAAACACACACATTTCTGTCACGCACGCTTGGAGTTACATTGAGAAACGAAACAGGAACACATTGTATAATATAATAATCATTATTTCAGCTTGCGACGTGCCGCCGTAACGCAGTAATAGCTCGCTCTAGAAGAGAGAGAACGACTCGGAGGCTGGACCACAGACAGGCGACAAGGCAGGCGCCCGGCGAGTCGGCGCTCCCAACAATTGCCCAAGCTCTGCGGTCCTTTATATGTATAGAGGTGTGATCAGCATAATTAACGAGTGCTTACATGTGGGAGGAAGACGAAAGACCCGGTGAAAACTCACGCGTGCAAGGGAGAAACACTGTATTCCGTGCAGCCGGAATAGGCGGAGTCCGCATTTTTTCTGTACCAACTCCTCGACGGCCGTTCCCAAAATGCACCAGCGCAGCTCACGCGTACAAAGTTGCTGAACTGCACTGAACGGGCTGCACTGCGTCAATCGAGGACCTCTCATCAGGCAAAACAGCGGTGTTGGGTTTAACAGGCCGCACCCTTGCCGATGAGAATCGGAAAGATGAAACCACATTGACTTGGGGAAATGCATTATGATTTGATAATTATCTAATGGAACCGAATGTATTTTTTTGTTTTTAAACAGACAAAAAACCTTTACATCTGTTTTAAAACCCTCGTCTGTTTATCTCTCGGTGAATAGACAAATTGCTGGTGCGATGCGATGACGTTCAGTCAATTGGCTTGTTCCGCAGTAATCATTTCAGCGAGCATTTTCAAGTTTTATTCTCAAAAAGCAAAATCAAATCTCTGCACGAGAGAGAAAGAGAGCGATCGATGGGGCTGCCAGTTAGCGCCCGAGGTTCGTGTGACTACACGAGAGCGCGTGACTGTGTGGAATCACGTGACGACTCAGGATCGCGTGACTATGTGGGATCGTGTGACTGCATGGGATCGAGCACGCGCACTTTCCCCACGCCATTAACTTGCCTCTCCACCGCCAATTGCCACACTCACATCCGTGTGAGAGCCAACAGAAGCTTTTAACAACAACAAAAATCATTAATTACCGGCATTGAAAAATAATGTTCCGCTTGCGTGATTTGAAATGAACGATAATTTGGCACAAAAGCAACGCACCAAACTCGTGGCGCCCCGCTTCACCATGATGCAGTGATTTGGTCGCGGTTACAATTCAACTCAAAGAATCGATCGTTTTTTTTGTCAAATTTTTACCATCTCGTTGGTACGGTTTCTCATGGGATAACATTCAGCAAAAAAAACACACAGAGGATCGCATTAAGACTAAGTAGTTACGGGACAATTACGCAATAATGGAGTGCTCTTGCCAATTATTTAAAGCAATTGAACTGCTGACAAAAACCCAAGGCGGCGTTAACGAGTTTGGAGAATAAGTGTAGAGAGCGCTGCATCAGAAGACCCATACTTCTGAATTCTGATGGACTAAAACATCTCATGTTAGTTCATGTTGGCAGGCAGAACCTGTCTCACTTTCCTTACCAATGGGGAGATATTACCCTCAAAATAACAGATGTTTTTCTTATAAGATATTTGGTGCGGAAATCTCTCATTTAACAATGGGTGCCATTTCTTCCAGGGCTTCATATTGGGGTGGGGTGGGGGTGTATGTCGAGGTGCGGCGGCCAGGAAAATCCCTCCGCACCCGGCACACCACATCCAGTACAGTGCCGGGCTATGCTAGTGCGGGGCCTGGAGCATATGTCATAAAGTGGCACTAAATAAAATAAAATAAACACTTAAATATTAAAACACATACATTTTTCACTTGCATGGTAAAGTAATTGTATTTTTTTCATTTGCTATACAGCCAGATAATACGAAAAAATCACTAACCTTAAACACCCAGTTGTTCATAAAAGTTGAAGGCGGTATAGTACTATAGTAAGAGGAAGTGCAGAATCACAGAACCGGAATTGATAGCTTGAAAGCATTTAGCGCGGGGCCCTTGAAAGTGCGGGGCCCGTAGCATATTTAGCTACGTTTGCTACTTGGATAATCGGGCACTGATCCAGTATCTCTCTCTCTGAGGCCGGCAAACACCCAGCGACAAGCGCCGGCTTGCTGCTGCTGCTGCCGCTGCTGCCTCCTCCGACCATGTGCCAGAAATGGAGCTCTCCACTCACAAGCCCCCGTGGGCCACCGGCCGATGTTCCTCGGCGAAGGCCATCCCGGCCGCTCGTATTCCACGCGAGGAAGCGGTTGGCATGGATTATATTGTCGACAAAATAGTTTGGTTTGAGCTAACGTTGACTCGCGAGCGGACGAAACGTCATCAAGCGTGTTCCTGACCGCGACGACCATCGTCGCTTGCTGCTCGATGTCACACCTCACACGATTGTAAAAACACGTCTCCAAAGCGGAGACGAAATTCATAAGCGCAGCTGCACATAGGCAGTACCTAAGACTAAACTAAAAAACTAATCTTTTTTTATTTTACTAGATAAGGCCCACTGAGCTATACAGCTATTTTCCAGAAACGTCCTGGCCACAAATGATATCTCAACAAAGTAGCACCCCCCAACAACCACAGCGTGCAGCGGCCCCCAACAGACTGGTCAAGTAAATCCTTAGGATTGTGCGGTGGGCCTTCATCCAGCAGTGGATTTAATCGCACAAAAAACTCTAGTACTAATGTAATGGACAGAGCACGGCTCTCCCTCAGGCCAGCAGTGGAGAGTGCGTCTGGCTCCCTCACGGCAGCAGTGAAGACAGCGCGGCTCTCTCGGATTCGCTGAATTGATACTGGGTGAGTGGCAGCTGAACGGTTGCGGGCTGGGGGGGGGTCTATGTGGCCAGACTCAATCCATCTCCTTTTGTATGGCCAATGGCCAATGAAAAGCAACGATTAGAGATTTGCGTTGTCAGTGTCTGCTGCCATTCAGTCGCATACGCCCGGAGCGAACGATGCTGATGCTGCTGCTGCCACTGTCGGGCAAAGCCCACAGTCGCTCCGTTTGAAAAGCAACTACCAGTCAGAACAGCAACTGATTTAAAGACTGAGATTAAATTCAGACAAAGATTTCACGAAAAACTGCACAGGTTGTCGCCAACTAGACAGAGAATGACAAACACAAACAAACAATGCTCAGCGAACAACACTGCAAATGCCACTTAAGATAATGGACTTCGTGAAATCCACAGACGACGACTTGACTAAGGATACGGCCCGAAGTAAATAATCGTTGCCAAACTCACATTGGTCTGGGCGAGGTGAGCAGCGAGAGAGTGGGGACTGCAAAACATTCATCAGCCGCGGGCGGGCGGGCGGGCGGGCAGGCGGGAGGCGGCGGTGGGCTCGTGCGTCACAACCCGTTGCCACGGCACGCCGCTCATTCCCTCGGACATCATCTTAGCAGCGGCACTCAACTCCCGCAGGAACGCAGCGCCCGCTGGCTGTGGCCCTCCGCCGGCAAGGACCAGCTCTAAAATCACAACTCCAGAGTGTCCATAATAACTCAGGGCACACGGCTCATTTAGCCTCACAATGGGCCCTCTGCATCACCGTGGCACCTCCCGTAATGCCGTTTTGCGGCAACGTGCGGTTAATTTACTGCCGGCACTTCGCCGCGTGCATTTGCTGGCCGTGACGCGTGCCGTTCGGGCACGGCGTCCGACGTTCCGCGCCCGGGAGCCCGGCAGCTTCTTCAGAAAGTGAATCCAGAGAGAGAGAGAAAGTTGAGTCGCTCGAATCGGCTTCGAAAGAAAGCTCCCAGCAACGTGCAGCGAAACGTCGGACATCGTGACCGATTGACACGCGGAGAGATACACATCGTGATTTGACTTGCAATGTCAACATGTTTACACGTATGGAGTTCGACTGTTTAGAGGCTTTCTCATGTTGTTCTGTTTCTATGCACTGGGAGTCCACTCAGATACCAATTTCAGAGCCGGTCATCTGTCAACGTTATCTGGACGTTATCCATTTGATAAGGGCACCAAAGTGTAAAGGGCAATCTTCCATGACAAGTCGGCCAATATATCTGCTCTCTCCTCTGAAGAAGAAGGAGGAGGGCTATTGCCTAAAACGTGACTCTACCGTGGTAAGGCAGGGCTATGGATACATGTGTTTATTATTATTATAATACTGTACATATTAACAGATTAAACTCTTTAGAAACCAGAGAATCGCTTTCACGCAGCGAGACTGAGCCACGGGTGCCTCGCCCACTGCGTGAGGCATGTTTTAACGGGAAGGATAATACCCAGTCTCTCGTGACATGCACTCAAACTAAAGATAAATATGCATTCACTAGCCGTGTTTAAAAACGTCAATGACAGAACGCATTTTAAAAGTACAGTGACAAAGTTAAAGCACGGCGGAATAAAAATCTGGGCTTTGTAGCCCGATCAAAATCCGTCACCGGGGTCACACGCTCCACGAACCGTCCGTCGCCCCACGACAACCACGTCGCTTCTCCGAGGTGCTGCCCGGCGCTCACCACCGGTGGCCACCGACACGTTGCACAAGACGTCCTCGTGCATTCTTAACAGCGATGACAATTAACGCACACAACGCGCACGAGCAGAGGCGGCGTTTACACACAGACGGAGCCTCGCGGACACGGCTCACGGACACGGGACACAGACACTGCTCATGGACACGGGACACGTCTCATGGCTCACGGACACGGCTCACGGACACGGCTCACAGACACGGCTCACGGACACGTCTTACACGCACGGCTCACGGACACTGCTCCACAGCTGCCCTGCCCTGAAGGATGAATACCCCTTTTTCCACTGCAGATCCGAGCTGCGCTGGCGCCGTGGTTAAATAATTGGGCATACAAAAAACTTGGGAGGAGGGGAAGGCAGGACACAATCAATATTATACAAATGTTAAACATAATAGATTTTTTGGGGGGGTTAGGCAACGTAATGATCAATTATTAATCATTCTATCAGCTGGGACAAAACAGAGAAGCGACAGCTGCCACGCCATTCACTGCTGTTAAATATTGTACCAACACTTGTTTTATTTGACTGTAAGAATTTATAATTGGAGGGGGAGGGTGGATGGGGGGAGCTCAGCCCCTTCCACCCGCCCCCCCCACCTGACAATTTGGGGGTGGAAGACGATGCTCGGGAGAGCATCATCCAGCAGCGGAGAGATAAAGGACTGCAAATTACCGTACAGCGCACTTGCTGCTGCTGCAGCAGACATTGCACGTGTGTTGTCGATGTTCTCGGTGCCAATTGCTACGTGACACACCGTGAGCGGAATACCGTTTAGGAATAAAGCTTTTGCACAATGGAAATTAATTACACGTCAATGACTAATGCCTCCGCCATGAAAGCTCCGATTAGGCTGGCACGGTACTCGGGTGGAACACAGCACAAGGTGCTGTGGAACGGCAGAATTAAACCTCGCTGAAGCTGCCACAGAGGCCGTCGGTTTGACTCCCCCTCCCGGCATGGTGGTTGAAACAGTGGAGCGAGTTTCTTAAATCTTCCGCCAACCCCCAAGCCCGCCCGCCTCTCTCCATCCAGCGGTATCAATGGGGCCGACCACAGGCAGTCTGTCGGCAAGTCGCGTATGGTGGGGAAGGGTGTGGGCACTGCCGCCTCTTGTAAGATGTCTGGCCCGTGTGTAAATGTGTGCCGAATGCTAGACGGGGCTATCCAGAGTGCACTCTCGTAGTGGCTCTTCTGCCAATCAAGCGAATGTAAGACTGCACCTTTGGACTTTACCTCCAGCAGAAAACGAGGTAGTAACAGATTGTAAATGTCGGGAGGGCAGGAGGTGGGGGAGGGATGAGAGACATTTTCTCCAAGCGGCTTATTAATTTGGCTTTGCGTGAGATGAATGCAAATCTACGCGAGACGCCGTGGAACGGGAGTTCTTTGCCGACTCAGTCGTTCCCGGGGATTTCTGTTCGGCACCGACTGCGCAGACAATGAGCCGCCGGCTTTGGCTGTGGCACCGATTGAGCGACAACGGCAGAGACACAACTTCTCAGCATTGCGCAACTCCTCGCCCGGTTCGCCAAAAACTGCGGAGTGCTACTGTTAGACACAAGTGGATGGGGAGGCGCAGTTGGAAAAAACAAACATTTTGCGGAACAAGCTGCGTGGTGGCTTTATTTTCCATCCTCTATCGCAATCATGAAATCTGAATTCACCTCTTATCTAAAGCCTCCATGTGCAGTCCAGTTCTCTAGAAACCCAACTCCGCAGGAAGAAAACAGCAGCTTGTTTGTAAGCGGTCACTCGGCTCACAGTCCATCAGCTTTTAGCCGCACACACAGATTGAACTGCCCCAAGCTGTGCAGTGCAGCTGCTGTTTAGTCACAATGCTTGCTGCCTGCAGTTGAAATAAGGATCTGGTGGATTTGCCACGTAAAAAAAAAAATGCAACTTGCGTAGAAAAAAATGGCACACCCACACACCTTGCGGAAGGAAAAAAAATCCAATTTATTTTTTAAAAAAATATCCCAGCCACAGCCGGTTCGTTAGCCCACAGCCTTACTGCCTGACCAAAGGCAGGGTCAGGCGGTGTGGGCGATGTGAAGGCTTCTGAAAAATACTGCAGAAAATAATTATTATTTCGTATTTACCGCCACATACAATGCAAGGCGATCATGAAGGCTCAATTTTTCACGGACAAATGTGGGCCGATGTTGCCACGTGGTTTTAGCCATTCCGATCATTTGTGGGACATTTTACATCTTTCGCAAATTAGGGACCGTGATGCCAGCACTAATGACCTACTCTTTCAAAATAACAGTTATGGGATCTGCTACATGCACCGTGATGCAGATGCCGTATATTATACAGCTAAAAGTTAATACAACGGCAGTATTAACCAGGACGGCCTGCTTCGCTCGAATCTCGAACCTCTGCAGCGAGCGGCAGACGCACCACCGCCACGTCTCCCTCCCCGCTAACGTGAGAAGCGATGTTTCTAATCATCGATTCACTCGAGTATCGCGCACGAAAATCAGAGCTGTTACCGAGGTACATTGCTGCTACCGAGGTACATTGCTGCTGATTGTGAGGTTAAGACCGATGTGTCCCCACCGCCGCCACCGCCGCCACCGCCGGCGTCAATGTGCCGAGACATCATCTGCACCGATGCGCTTGCTGGTCCCACATGATGTGAAATCGATGCGCAGATATGCGAGCCTCCACAAGCAGCGTGCAAACGTTCCTGCTCGGGCGCGCCAGCGAGTCTCGGGGTACCAGCTAGCAGCCTCTCGTGTAACCCAGCTCAGCCTGGCAGCAGTGTTGATATTGCGGATATTTGTCATCAACGCAGTGGTTTATATTTGATCTCAACGACGACCGTTGGGCGATGACAATCATTAAGCAAGACCAGGCCTATGACGACTGCAGGCAAAGAGCAAAGTGGGACTGACTGCTACGAGATGAAAGTAACGGGATCCGAATAAAGATGCAGACTGGGATAATCTAGTAAAGTTACTCACGAGACTGCGGTGCACCGAGGAGGGCCAAACATGGGCAATGGCGCAATGTGTCTATAAATGTTTTTACGGAGCTCACCGATTGGCTGAGTAGATTAATATCGGTGGGGCGTGGGGGGGGATTTTATGCCCTTCACACCAACATTTCATAACTAAGAGTAGGGGCTAAAGCTTTGACTGCTTTAGTCGGCCAGACGAAGAGAATGACGAAATTAAAGCCACAGATTAAGCCTCGACTAATACCACAACGGCTTTGTCGTTTTGGTGAGACCCAGACTGTGACTCGTATAATAAATGGCGTCGTAGCCTTTGTGGACCATCCGGGGATATACACGCTCAAGGGAAAGGATGGAGACCTCAAAAGCACACGGGACCCATTCGTGAAAATTCCATTTAACCCCCCCCCCCCCCGCGTCCCTCGGGGCCCAGTGCTCACCAAGGACGCGCACCTTGTTCACTGCACGAGGCCTCCCCCTGCTGCAGCTGACATGTACAACTCCTTGCCCTCCTCCCACAGGTTAGCCACTGTCTCCCCCCCCCCCCCCCCCCCCCCCGGGCACCACGGTTGACGAGATGTTAACTACATCGCCTGGTATGTAGGATGCCATGGGTTCGATCTCGACCCTCACGTGATCCCGACCCGAACGACGAGTTTGTGTGTTTTCACTCCGCGTGGTCGCGTGGATTTTCCCTCCACATTTGGAAACGTGCGTTTATAGTATTTGGCTGCTCTGAATGTCCACGTGACAAGCCACTTTGTTGAGCCATCATTCGTGGCAGCCAGGTCGCTGCTCAGTGGGCCTTACCTGGTAAAACAAAAACATGTTTTTAGATTAGTTTCAATTCCCTCCCCCCCCCAACGCATGTTTATAAAAAAAAGAGAATGGCCAACCGCGTAAAATTCCAACGATGAACTCTGCAAATAAGGATTGCGCAAGACCTGGAACGCAGGGCGGCGGTGTGCTCATTGTCCGAGTGTAC
Organism: Lethenteron reissneri; assembly: GCF_015708825.2. Classification (NCBI taxonomy): domain Eukaryota; kingdom Metazoa; phylum Chordata; class Hyperoartia; order Petromyzontiformes; family Petromyzontidae; genus Lethenteron; species Lethenteron reissneri. The sequence continues at coordinate 10,058,184 of NC_083827.1, forward strand.
CACGCGTCGTAAAACGTGGATAGGGATTTTTTGTTTCTATGAATGCCGACTCCATTACCACCGGCTGAGAGACGGCCGGTCGATGCACTGCAAGCGGCAGCACGGCGCGGCGCGAGCCCTGGCGCAGGGCAAGAAACGACTTGGCCAGCCACAGCCCTGGTGCAGTTGCACCTCCTGCACACCCCTGCACCCCGCAATCGCCCAGGATCTCCTGTCGAACCCAACGGATGAGATTGGGGCTCGGTACGCCTCACTCCACCCACATCCCTAACTGCCGAGTGTTATTGTACGATTATTATTGTTGTGCTGCTGATTTACCCAGGAAAACCTCACTTTTTCAGGATGGTCCGGCCAAATTTCCTCGCAGTAGGAGGCCAACGTTGCCATGTGCACTCACAATTGAGCAATTTGGAGGTAATCTTTTAGCATGGGGGTGTTTGGCCAATACCAGTGCTACATTGTATGTTGTTTTTTTAGCGATGGGGAAAAACCAAAGAACCCGGAGGAAAACCAAGCAGAACGGGGGGGGGGGGGGGGGGGGGGGTAACGGACACACTCCACACGGAAAGGCACCCAGCTAGGGAATCGAAACCCAGGATCCTTATGGCTGTTGGATACCCTGCCCACCATTAGCAATGCATAACCCTGCCACCGCCCACTGCCTCAGAAGCAAGGAGCTGAAAAATGGTCACGTTGTGTTTTGGGGCTGACTGAGAGGTGCATTTTTACCACCACGGAAATCTGTGCGGGGAGATTAAGAAATGTTTTTTAGATCAGCCCCATCGCTCCAAAACCATCAATCGGAGGATTGTCAGCTGTTGAGCAGCTGGAACCACTCCCCATAAAAAACACACAACCAGCCAAAGATGCCAACTAAAGATTGAGTATCAAATTGTAAAGATTTTGCTTGCGTTTTCACGAAAAAATCAATTGCCATATGTGCTCACATAACAACTCGGTAGAGAGTTATAGTTAAAGCATTTACATTATTGCACCCCGAAACAATTTAACCTGAAATAAATTAATTACGAATCGTAATACTGGTCGTGAAAGCCTGCGTATAAAATGAAAATTCAGTCTGTGTCTGTACAGAGTTACTCATAGAGATAAACACAGACTCATAGAGGCCATGTCTCCCCAAAGTACAGAAAATTGGTCTTGTCCATCCCATGCAAACCCATTCATTGTCCTGACTGACTAAAGTACCATGTGTATTTAACTGTGGAGACACTGAAAGGAGTTCTTTTATCCATAATGCTTCACAGAAACACACAATGGGTTTGCATGCGGTATTGCTTTTTGCGCCAAGTGCGGTCCCATAGTTTAAATGGAGTGCTCTTGACGATAACATCTGGTGATCCAGCAGAATCTATGCAGCAAGCCTGACTGCTGATAAGACCGAGAATGTCAAAACCAGCAGTGAGATTTTTTTGCTCTGATTGGTGATGTCGGCCCGAAAAGCTAAATATTTTTTCTCGCTTGTTTACCCAGAAAAAGCCTCAATGAGTCTCAAGACTCTTTTGAAGGAGGCTCCTGCCAAGATTTTCGCAGGAGGGGTGATGTTGCCATCTGTAACCCCAACTGAGTAATTTGCGAGCAATTGTTCAGCATTGCAATGTACGATCAATACCAGTGACATCGTGTGTGCTCTTCTCGTTATGGGAGGAAATCAGAGAGCCAAGAGAAACCCGATGCAGGATAGCGTGAGAACTTCTCAGAGAAAGCTGCCCGAGCTAGAAATTTCACCCAGGCATTTGTTGCCACGAGGCACGAGCATTACCACCGTGTGCTACCCTGCCGCTTATATTTGTTTGTACCTCTTAACTTTCAATTCCATCTTCTCCGACCCACCCGGCAGTCATTATCGCTTCTATGCGACAGCCATCACCCGCTGGTGATTTAACCTGAAAAAAAAGAACTGGGATCTGTCCCTGCTGACTGCCGCTCAGCGTTCTGAATTCTGTCTCCGTCTCCTGCGAGGGTGGTGAGCACCACGGCGGACAGCTGCTCTTCCCCGGGCCATTGTTTCGTGCGTCCACCTTGAAAGTGCCAACACAGCGGCGGCGGCGAATACTAAACAAGCGGAGACACGGGTCCGAACGCGCACAAGGACCACTGCCAACAACAACGGAATGATTCTCTAATCGCATCGCTGGTGCGGGTCGACGGCTCTCATGCACCACGTTCCACTAATTGATCGCCAAGTCCGATCGCTCGCCTACTCGGCGAGGCGTCAAAGGGACCGCGGGGGAAACGGACGCAGCGGGGAGGAGGCAGGCGCTCATGGGGATGAGATCGGTGCGAGCTCACAGGTCATGCGTCTCCATGTGTTTGACAACGATGTGGGTTACGTAGGCCTAGTTCGTGACAGGCTCCCTTCTCAGCAGACAGCTCCTATAATATAATCAAAGACATTGCCGGAATAACCACTAGGCACAGGGAAAGGTGGTGCTCGGCGGTGTTGTACCGATGATCCCAAATAAAGGTGAATACAGTTGGTGGTGGCTGCTCTGCTACAAACTGCCATCTGAACCAATGTTTACAAGTTACAGGTGACCACTGTACAGCTCGCATTGTAAACGCATCGATGGCGACAATGCCTACTGTGTACCGGTTCAGCAAACAGGTATACGCAGTGAGCAGAACACACGTGTAAAGTACATACAACAATACGAGTGGCAAATCGGCCTCACAGGGACACTGTACAATGGTCAAAAGGAGGCATCGTGGGGTATGGTCACTATGAGGTCACCCAGACCTGGGCTGCACCTTAGAGAGGCCAGGAAACTACCAAAGTAGAGGTTTTAAACCTGGCAGCAGTGGCTGGCACGGGCCCTGGGTGCAAGGAATGAAACGAGCCTCACCCTTCTCTAATTTTCCAGTGCAGCTGCACCAGAGATCGCAAATGGGTTTTGATTCCTTACCCGTACCCGTACCCGGCCACACCAGGGTCGCAAATGGGTACCCGTACCCGTACCCAGCCGGATACGGGTACCCGTTCCCTACCCGTACCCGTACCCTACCCGAAATGAGTGACAAACGGTTACTCACCAGTGACTCACGGCCTACCCGTACCCGTACCCGGCCGCACCAGGGTCGCAAACGGGTACCCGTACCCGTACCTGGCCAGGTACGGGTAGCCGGGTATCGGGTAGGGTACAGGTATCGGGTACCCGGTTGCGACCTCTGAGCTGCACCTCCTTCCTCCTCCTCCCTCCTCCGCTGCGCCGTCGCCCTGCACTCGCCGTGCATCTCGCACGCGCTCTAGCCACCGGCGGGGTGCGACAAGGCCAGGTCGTCACGACACGGATTGTGTCTCTGTAATAAATAGCAAAGGCTAACATTTACGCAGTTAACGATTGCAAAATAACTATTACAATGATCCAAACTAGCGAGATAAATCACACACGGCCCACTTTTCGGTCACGGTAAGATTTCAGTCGACTCGAATGACTAATATAGCAGTGGCACTCGTCTCCACTGGCAGCCTGAGTCAGTGGTGGACATTCCACATTCTCATGGCAGGGGCAGTGCGACCAATGTTAACTTCCTACAAGGTGACACTAATTTTAAATGTTGTCAAAGCTCTACCTGCCATATGAAACTGTGAGCCACAACGAGGGGAGGGAGATCATTAACGAATTGAGAGCCAAAGAGGACTTTAGACACCTTGAGCAAGCTTCACATGAACGCACACACTTCCTCCATCACTGCTGTCACCACAAGAGGCCACTGCAGTGACACAAGTCACCAGACAGAGATACAATTAGAAACACAATCCTCTTGGTTCTTTCGGTAAAGTCACTGTCTTATCGACAGACATGTTCTTCACCTGAGGACGGCTGCTTGCGTTGTGGCCGAAACGTCGTGAGAATTATTTTATTATGTTTTATTTTTATTATTTTATTACTTCCCTACTACGTGACTTTACCGAAAGAACCAAGAAGATGAATCCCTGCAGTCACGAAAGCTTTAAATCGAAAATACAATCCTCTTGCCAGATCAAATATACTCGACCGTAGATCCTCGGCGGTGACCGATAAATATAATCGGCTGGTCATTTCAAAACGGTAGGCCCTGCGTGACCGTGCGCCGCATGAAATGACATCGCGGGCCGTACGTGGGCCATGGCCTGGATCTGGGATTTGGGCGGTATCGGAGCCGTGGGCCGTAGCTTCCTCACCCCTGCTCTAACCGCCCTGAGTACCGGCACCCCATAGACCAGCTCTGGATCGTACACGATGTCTGTGCACAGGTATGCGTTGGCGGACATCTGATACACGGCAGACACTCGACAATTGCTTTCCAGGTAAGCCCAGGTGAGGGCACGCCCACACCACTGCAGTATCAGTTGCCCATCATCTCACTGCCACGTTCACGACGTTTTTACTGTCACTGCAGACATTACCCCACTGGCAGATGTGAGCCACACCAGAATGGGGCTATCATGGCTCGAATGGTTTTTCCACTGGTTATTTGCCATGCTACTTTTGAAAGCATTTTTTAGTATTGTATTTTATCAGCTAAAGCCCACTTAGCGACCTGGCCACACATCATAGCTCAAAGGAGTGGCTCATTGCATGTGGGAATATATTGCAGTCAAATAATCAAAATACATGTTTCTAAATGTGGAGGGGGAACAACCGGAGGACCCGGAGAAAAATACACGTGACTATGGGAAGTGAAAAGACACATACTTCAAATATACAACAGGCATCGTCACAGTTGGGATAGAATTCACAACCTCCTGCATAGCAGGCGAGGGAGATAACATTTCACCACCATGGTACCCAGCTGAGCTGGAACCAGAACGCGATGCGCGAGCCGTCACAAGAGTCGACAAGACATCTGAATGTGGCTCAGGGCCAAGCAGGGCCAGGGGTGGGGTAATGCGAGGACATCAACACGTCATCTACATGGTTTTGAAACTTGTTGAATGCGTGTTACATAATAAATAAATACATTTATTTTACCAGGTAAGGCACACTGAACTACGTAGCTATTTTTCAGAAGCGACCTGGTTACAAATGATAGCTCAACGAAGCGGCTTATAATGAAGACATTCACAGCAGCCAAATACTCTAAACGCACCTTTCTAAATGCGAAGGGGAAAACCAGAGGACCCGAAGAAAATCCCACGAGAACACGCAAACTCCAAATATACAGCAGGTATCAGGGCGACGATCGAACCCACAACCTCCTGTGCACCAGGTGAGGTAGTTAACATCTCGCCTGTGCAGTGGCAAAAACAGACCTGGAGCCTCCCGCGCTGTACCAGCGGGCTGGGAACAGCCCCTGGCGCGGCTCGGTTGTACAGTGGAAAAACGGGACCGTGAGAGCAGGGGGCGTGTTTCTCGAATTTGAGGAAGCTATTAGGAGCTCGTGAAGTGGCACACTGAACTGGAGATAAGCACCGTACACAGGGAGGGCACGCAGAGGCAATCCCCTCAAGATTACCACCTCTCGCATCCCCTCCCCATACGAAACGTTGAGTCGCTGAGAACACAAAACGTGTTTGTTGAGGCTGTTTGAGGAGGCCCACAAAGGCGACCTTTCTGGAGCTCACCTGGCACCACCAAAGCTCACCACCTACCATTTACATAACCTTCCACAACGTCATATCCCCTTCATATATCCCATTCTTATGACATCCCATCCACACCCCCATCACATCATATCTCAACGCCATCACATCCGAGCCCCATCACCCCTCATCCCCATCACCCCTCATCTCCATAAAGTCCCACCCCCATCAGCTCGTCCCCATCACCTCTTATGCCCATGACATCTCAGCCCCATCCCACACCCCATCAGATGAGCCCTATCACATCCCCATCACATCCCAGGCCCATCATCTCTCATCCCCATCAACTCTCATCTCCATCACATTTCAGACCCATCAAGTCCCATCCCCATCACATCCCACCCTCATCAGCTCCAGTCCCCATCCATCACCTCTTATGCCCATCACATCAGCCCGATCACATCCCCATTACATCTCAGCCCCATCACATTCAATTCTCATCAACATTCATCTCCATCACATCTCAGCATTATCATATCTCCATCCCAATTACATCTCAGCCCCATCACATCCCGTACCCATCACCTCTCATTACCATCACATCTCAGCTCCATCACAGCCCCATCCCCAGTACATCTCAGCACCATCACATCCTCAGTACATCTCAGTCCCATCACATCTCAGTCCCATCACAGCCCCATCACATCTCAGCCCCATCACATCCCCAATACATCACAGCCCCATCACATCCTCAGTATATCACAGCCTCATCACATCCTCAGTCCCATCACAGTCCCATCACATCCCCAGTACATCACAGCCCCATCACATCCTCAGTACATCTCAGCCCCATCACATCATCAGTATATCTCAGCCCCATCACATCCTCAGTACATCACAGCCCCATCACATCCTCAGTACATCTCAGCCCCATAACATCCTCAGTACATCTCAGCCCCATCACATCCTCAGTACATCTCAGCCCCATCACATCCTCAGTACATCACATCCCCATCACATCACAGCCCCATCACATCCCCATCACATCCCCATCACATCCCCATCACAGCCCCATCACAGCCTCAGTACATCACAGCCCCATCACATCCCCGGTACATCACAGCCCCATCTCAGCCCCATCACATCCCCAGTACATCACATCCCCATCACAGCCCCATCACATCACATCACAGTCCCATCACATCCCCATCACATCCCCATCACAGCCCCATCACATCACATCCCCATCACATCACAGTCCCATCACATCCCCATCACAGCCCCATCACGTCCGCGTCGCTCTCACTCACCGGGCGCCTCCCGCGGTTCCGCGTGCGTCGACAGCTCCCGACTCTCCACCCTCCTTCCTTCCCTCTCTCTCGCCCGCCTCTCTGCTGCTGCTGATGCTGCTGCTGCTGCAACTACTGCTGGCCTTGCTGCTGCCGCTGTTACTGCCACAGATGCTGCTGCTGCTGCTCATGCGACGCTCCGCGCGCTCTTCCTGCTTCCGCGATCAACCTTGGCCACGCCGCCCAGCGGAGGAGAGGGAGTGGAGAACGAGCGGTGCTGCTGGTGGTGGTGGTGGGGGGGTGCAGGAGGAGGAGTTAATTTTATCCGGAGCTACCCGAGGCTGCGCTCCGGAATGTGTTACTCCGCGCTCTGTGACTGGGTCGGAGTCCGGGAGTTTTGGAGGGTGGGTAGGTTAGGAGGCAAAGCCCCCTGAACAACATTCTATGGAAAATGAAGTCCCGAGTGGGGAGTGGGACAGCGCAGGTGTTGGGTGTCTGCTGGCCAAAGTCTCCACTCGCGATCCAGTGTCCCTGCAACAGTTACCCCCCGTCCCACTCTCGTGTCCACGTCTCCGTTGAGCCCAGCTCTTTATTGAACTCGCTTGGGAGCAGTTAATCACTGAACCGGGGTCTTCGTTGAGGGTCAAAGAGATACGTAGAGAGAGTTAGATATGCAAAGGGACACGTAAAGTGGCAACAAAGACAAAGGTTCCCGTATAGCATTTGACAGGCTGCTGGGGCAAGTGCTCTTCTTAGTGAGCACCTTTGCGGGCGAGCACGGTAGACGAGGGGGTGGCTGGCCAGCACCACGCCCGGCCGCCTTTGTATTCCCAGTGGTGATACTTACACACCAGCTACTCGTTTAAGGCTGAGTCGACCTAAGGGGAGGCTAAGATCCGGTTCAAATATTCGCCACTGTTATTGGTCGTGAGCGGGAATCGATCTCAGGTGTCGCCTCGTGTTCGCTACGCAGTGCGCTAACAACTCCGCCACCACTCCACCCCCCCACTCATTGAATGCCTTTGTACGCGCACAGCGAGGCACAGACGCTGCGAGAGACAGAAGCATTGACACACAGAGGCGGAGAATGTTGGACGCGCTAATTGAGTGGGGTTGTACGTTCACGTGGGGTCAAGCCTTTGTAAATAATCTTGCCCTTGAGAATGTTCCCGGATAATGCGTCGGTCAGGTCACCAATTGCAAGCTCCCATTACTGAACAAACACCGCGCACGGATTTTGCTTAAGTCAAAGAGCCAGAACCTTGCCTTTAGCCTGATATACCATCCCTCCCCTGCTGTCCCACGCCGTCACTAGGCATTCTCAGGGTTACCCATGTTAGTACAACATGCCTCTCTCTCTCTATTGCACCAGGGCTTTCTGCTCACCCGCCTCTGTGTGACCAGACCACCCGCAATGCGCCCAGCCTCATCATCAGTGCCGGATTAAGCTAGTGCGGGGCTGTGTAGCATGTGTTATAAAGGGGCCCTAGGTAAATAAATAAATAAACACACATATTTAAACACTCTTTTTTTACTTGCATAGCAAAGTAATTGTATTTTCTAAATTGCTGTACAACCAGTTAATACGACAAATCGTTAACCTTAAACACCCAGTCGTTCATACAAGTTGAAGGCGCTATAGTACTATAGTAATAAAGCAAGTGCAGAATCACTGAACCGGAATTGATAGCTTGAAAGCATTTAGCGCGGGTCCCTTGAAAGTGCGGGGCCCGTAGCACGTGTCGCTACTTTTGCTGCGAGGATCATCCGGCACTGCTCATCGTAATATCGGAAGCTCCGCGAGAATGTGAGCCTCGATATTGCTTCGAGTGGCGCCCCGCCATGCCTACCAGGTGTTATCGGCTGCTGAATGTCTAATCCTTGAGACAGCAGAGGGCAGTATTGCAAATTCCATTGTTGTACCGTACGATATGCTTCGTCTGACCGGTGGGCAAGACTAATGGACGGAGTGGCAGCCAAAGGATGGAACGCGCCAGAGAGGACATCGGCTGTAGATCGAGATGGAGTGATGCAATCAGCGCTTGTCGCAGGATCGTGTGAGATTATCGGCAAGTTGAGGACGGGCCCGTGCTATCCTCCAGCAGTGGATGAATCAAGGCTGATGATGACGTTGATGAGAGACCGTGAGGTTATGAGATGATAGTTGTCTGAGGACTGCGGTGTGTACGTGGGCGTCACGAATCACTTCCTAGAACACAACGGCAAATGAATTATTGCCCGTCAAGCCACCACCACTTCTGGGAGACGCTTTGCCCGAGCACTGTTTGACTGCTCCAGGTGGAGAGGCGGTCAACGAACAACGTAACGGCCTCACGAGAGAAAAAATACATCCGGCCCGGAGATGGAGTCATGAAATTGAGCCTCGTTGGCACACGTGCGAAGTGGATTGTGAGTCTCAACGCGGAACCGTGAGAGGCGGCGACCGCCTTGGAGAGAGATGCCTTCATCCAGCAGCGGATAGATCTCGGCTGCTGATGAAAATAATAAAGTAATGCAAGCGTCGCGTCGGATCGCGTTTGCACATACCGCTGGTATCCACTTACCTGCCGTTCGCCTGTATCCACTTACCTGCAGTTGTAGCCAGAGGTCGGTAGGGTGTGCCAGCCAGTACGAGGGGATAGAGAGGGAGCTGGTCTCAAGGGAGGCTGGGTTTCCCTCCCCTTCCCCAGGTGGGGGGGCTGGGAGGGGGCCCTTCCAGGATCTTCTGGAAGGTTCCAGAAAGGGGGCGGTACCAGGGGCGGAGGGTCCCCTGGAGGTGTATAAAAGGGGCACCCCAAGCTCAGCTCGGGGCAGTGCTACGAAGACTGAAGACCAGCTAGACTAGGACCCTGGGCCGGGTCGAGCTGGGACCAGTGGTCGGGACCCGTACCTTGGCTGGGTCGGGTCAGAGAGCCTCCCCGAGGGCCACGATAGCCGGAGGACTAAGAGCTGAGCTGGCAGATAGCCTGGAGGCTGTATCTCGCTAGATAGGGGACGTTAAGGGAGTTTTCTGTTAGTTTAATAATAAACCGTGTTGCCTCTACGACGACGTCTCCATCATCCTTAAGAACTCACTACACAGGCACTGGCAGGCTTTCACGAGCTGCTGTTAAACCGGTAACCGTTTTCACAATCGATTGCCAGTTTCAAATGTCGGGAACCGGTCATCATTTCCAGTGCAATGTTCATACTAAATGCACTGATTGACATGCCCAAACGTACAAACGTCACTGCGGCCTTAGCCACAGCGTGGTAATTTGCCCTCGTGTGTCGATTGAACGGTAAAGGTGCAGCCCTACAATTGCTTGCTCACATCACTGTAAGGGCTTTCACTCGAGGGGGTTCTGGAGGGTACTTGGCCTACTCTTGCACGCTCATCAGACGTCTTGGAAGAGGTGTTATGTTATATAATGGCTTAACATTAAGTGTCCCTGTGAAGTGTCAGCTGAGCGGGAGACAAACTTTTTCAGGAGCACTTCTTTATTAAACACCTTCAGGTTCACAGGTTCGCCCTCGCGCTCCCCTTAGTTGTCTAGCCCAGCCCTGAACACAGGCCCTGACCGTGTAACACCGACGGCGCCGACCGAGACAGCCAAAAATTATCCGGCCACGCAACATCTCGCGAAGACGGCAGCGACGAAGGCGGCGAAGACGACGAGACGAGTCCACTTCCCAAGAACCGGCAGCCACGAGCTCCCACTCTCAGCTGCTTTTATGCTACGCGGCGTGGCCTGGCTCCGCCCTGGCCGCGCCTCCCTTCTCGAACCCACTAGCGGGTTCCAGGGGCTTCCAGATAGGGTCTTCCATGACCCTTGCCCCAGTTCATCCGCCCTGCCGACACAGCCGTGTAGATGCTCACTGACGTGTACGCTCGTCCACCGCAGTTGCCTTTGCTGGACAACAGGCGGCGCTGGGTGGTATGTACTGTGTCTATAGGTCTTGTGAATTTAAATGGATCCTCATTATTTGTATGGGTGTGAGTGGATGGATGTTGTGCGAGTCTATGGCTAGTGGTGTGTGATTATGGCTTCTGGCGTGTGAGCATGGCTGAGGTCATGTATCTCGCATGCCCAGCCACCGCATGCCCAAGCAGCTTCTGTTTGGCCGGATGGAGGGGGCTAAACGGGCGTGGCACGGGCTAGAGAAGAGATGGAGTGATGTGGTACAGGAGGATGTGGAACTGAGTAGAATTTCCGATGACCGGTACCAGCGGTGTCAATATCGGCCTCTATGGAGGAGGCTCGTGAAGGACGCTCCTGGGCAATTTGAGACAGTCGCCTTCCAGCAACAACGGAGGGTGGAGGGGCGACGCTCACAACAACGAGCGGAGCGCCATGCGGTTAAAACGCAGCAAGTTGACACAGTGGGAAGCACAGGTGGTGGTGCATCTTCCAGTCATCTCACTCACTCAACTCATGGCACCTGGGCCTGTTCCGTTACCTGCCAGCGGGCATTCGACACTTCACGTGGCCTCGGAGTGCACCTGGCCTGGCACAAGCGCCGTGGTGGTGTCTTTGCCACTTAGTGGCAAGCGGCGGTGGTTGTTTTGTGAGCCTATGAGTGCCGCGTGAGTCGATGGGTCCTGTATTAGTCCATGGGTGCGTGTGTGTCCATATGGGTGATGTGTGAGTATGGCAGCCGTGTTGGTCTGTGGGTTCTGTATGAGTCTGAGTGCCGTGTGGGTCTATGCTGCCCCCTGGCGGTCAGATGACGCGAGGCTATGGGTGTTGCGTCATTACGGCTGCTAAACGTGAGTGCTGTGTGAGTCTCCATGCCAGTCTGTGGGGTTGCTGTGTTAGTCTGGGGAGCGGTAGTGTAGCGGTTAGCGCTGAGAACCCAGCGACACGAGTCCGAATCCCGCTCACAGCCAACACCAGTGACGATTGTCTGAACCGGTTCTGGGCCTCCCCTAGGTCGACTCAGCCTCAAATGAGTACCTGGTGCGGTGTAAACATCGCCACTAGGGAGACAAAGGCGGCCGGGCGTGGTGCTGTCCACCCACCCCCTCGTGTGCCATGCCGGCCTTTATAGGTGCTCGCAAACAGCACTTGCCCCTACAGTCTGTTAAGGCTATACGGGGGAGATCTTTGTCTTTGTGTTAGTTATGAGTGCGATGTGAGTCTATACTGCCCCATATGGGTGCTGAGTGAGTATGGGGTTGCTGTTACTTTATGGATGCTGTGTTCAGTCTTCGAATACAGAGAATATGGCCACGTCATCCCCACTCAGTAACATCCTGCTGCTACCTCCACAATCCACAACGCCACGGTGTCAGGAGGGTGGGATGTCTCTGGAACGGGGAAAAACGAATTACTACTTGAAGTGACTCAACTCGTACAAACATTTCTAAATACTAAACTGCTCCCACGTTCACTTACAGAACTGCTTAGTCATGTTGACGCTGCATTCCTGTCGCAAACCATCATCAGTCCCTCCGAGCTGATCACACACCAACTCAGACCTGATTGGTCATCCTGTGCCCTTACAAATCTCAACCTTCATCCTACAAAGTCCCATCACAAGCGAGAAACACAGACAAAAACAACGATTTTGCCAGTATTAAAAACGTCCGTACGCCGTACACGAACACAGGGTGAAGCCGTATGGGTCGACATCAAGACGACGCCGCAATGTCCGCAAGCTGCTGCGTGACGACTCCACGTGCAGGCGGAGCGGGGCGACCTCTTGACCCCACGGGGTGGGTGCTGCCGCTGCTGCTGCTGCTGGTGGTGGTGGGCGGCTCCTCTGGGTGTGAACATTGAGCAGGGGACCGCCCCTGCGTGTAAACTCTCTCTAGAGCTCTCTGGCACGGGCAAAGTCGCTCGCACAACTCTTCGTCACCCTCCTCTCGCTCTCTCCTCTCACTCCGCAGACACCCGGGGGCCCCGGCTGCTGCTGCTGCTGTGTTGGACAAACCCGCCACGGACTCTGCGTTCATCCCCGCTCCGCGCCCGCGTTGTCCTGCATTCACGTCCCTCTTCCTCCACACGTTGTCTCAGCTTGCCGTGGGCTGCGAGGTGAGAGTGAACGATGCGCCGTGGGGGTTTTTTAATGCGAAGTCTCATTGAGCTGTGGAACACACACCTCTAGCCACCCTTCAGTTTGTGTAGAATCTCAAACGAAGTTGAGTTCATGTGTACGCATGGGCCGAATAGATGGGTGACCGGGGCATTCCAAGTACGGTACACGTACCTGTCAACCCATTTGGTTTACCCCGTAATTTTGTACAGGGAAATCGAGTTTTCAGCTCCGTACGGCGTACAGCCGTTTGAGTGCGGGCAAACACAATTTTTATTGTGTCTCTGTGTTTGTGTTTCTCCCTCGTGATGGGACTTTGTAGGATGAACGTTGAGATTCATAATGGGCACGGGGTGAGACCAATCAGGTCTGAATTGGTGTGTAACAAGGTAGGGCACTGATAAGGGGTTGACAGGTATGAGTACAGCAATGGATTTGTTTTCTTTAATCTATTTGTCTGGCGTGTTTTGGACGTCAGCTCGCATTGCGCGGGGTTTCTCTGGGTTGCAACACACCTGAAGCCAAACTCGCGTTAATTTTTAATCGGACAAACACCCCCCCCCCCTCCCATGTAAACAGCAGCAGCAGCAACATCCTGAAACAAAAGTCTCGAGACTCAGGAGAGGGTTCCCTTGACAGAGCTAATTGTGAAGTCTCAACTTGCACGTGGCTTTGTATTAAGGGGGCAGAGACAAGGGGGCAGATGGAGGGAATCTACTGCTGGATGAGAGCCTCCGAATGCCGCGTGAGTCATAGGGGGTTGTTAGACCATACTTCACCACGCTGGTGCGGGTTGGTGTAAGTTGGGAGCGTAGACGTTGAGGTCATAGTACAGTACAACCATTGATATGTACGCCCTGCTGTCTGTTGGCAACGTATTTTAAATGTTGTGGGGGACAACGTACGCCCCACCGCCCTCGCTGGGCAGGTGGGGCGCAACGTTCGCCCCTTCCGCTCCCTCCTCCACCGCATCGGTCGGCTCCTGTCGCCCCCCCCCCCCGCGCTAGCGCCCTCTCTGGGGGACACGGCGAAACTGCTGGCTCACTGCCGCACGGGGTTACTCCGCACTCGCCCGTGTACACCACCACTCACCCAACGCGGCGCACAGCCGCACGACCGCACCCACACCTGCGGGCGATTATGTCCTAAGACGCGCGCACACGCTGCGGCTCCGCGTCCACTCCTCTTGCAACGTGTCGCTCCACACGCAAATCACCGACACCACACCGATGCTCTGTGCTAACTTTTATTCGCGGTGCAAATACCCACTACCTGGGGGAATGTTTCGCTAGAAGAGCCTAGCCTAACTCTGCCTGCGTACCCAGTCACTAAGACGTCCTACCACGTACCTCGAAGCTGTACTCACGGCATCGCATGTACGCTGTGAGAGTCGGAGGGAGAAGGACAAGAGGAAACTTTACCTACCGCTGCCTCGTAGCAGCACTCGCTGGCATCACACGGACGCTGCGAGCGGCTCGAGGAGGCAGGACGGCAGGGAGTGGGTCTTGACGGGCCGGAGGTAGAAGACGTGAGAGCGGAAATCGTCCCGGGCTACTCTTTATATTTCCTAAACTTCAAGGCCCAGGGTGACGTCGCACCGCCCAGCCAATCGTGCGCGCTTACCTGCGCCGTCGCTCGTTTTCTATCCCTTCCGTGGCCTAATCCCCCCATTCCCAAGGGCCGCGATGGCATTTGTACCGCGCGACCAACCGTGCGCCTACCTCTGGCTACCGCCCCCCTGTTACCGTGTCCTCCATCGAGTGCCACGGGGATGTCACCGGCCATCCATTGTCCCTCATTGCTGGGTATCTGGAAGGGCATCTGGCTGGCGAACACACACCCTGCAAGTGTGTATTCGGTATGAGGGCCGATATGGGGGGAGGGCGGCAGTGGCGCTGCGATTCTCCTGACCTCATGCTCTTCTTGCTTAATATTCCACCCTCAGTCCCCCCCCCCCCCCCCCCAATGTCTTGAATAACTTATTTCTGTTTGCCCAGTGAACCTTTTCTTTCTGCGCCCATACAATGTTAAGCCAATTTAGGGGCACCGCAATATAACCTGTCCTGCGAGGGTCGGCCAATCTCCTGGCACCGGGAAATCGTGGGACTTTCCCTCTAGAGGCCCTTCGGATTAAAACCCGATGTGCCAGGCGATCCCCCGCCAGGACACTCCGTGGGTGCGCTGCGTGCGTGTGATCAGTGTCGGGGTCAGGGGGGAGTTGCGACGCTTGCCGAGTTGCTCCGTGGCACCACAGTGTCTATTTATTGGATGAATGTGTAAGTAACTTTTTGGATATTTCGGTAAAGTCACGTAGAAATAAAATAATAAATAAAATAAATATATCACGACGTTTCGATTGCAGCACAAGCAATCATCATCAGGTGTGACAACCACGGCAAGGAAATTTGTATTTCTATTTTTTATTTTTTTTATTTTTCACCGACGTGACTTTACCCAAAGAACCAAAGAGTATGGAACCTTGCAGTCACAAAAACTTCAAACCTTGTAAACTTATAATGCAATACAACACAGAGAGTCGGCTAAGATAACAGTCAACACTCTACCTGGTTGATTACGTTCTTCCAAAGATTGCTAAATTTGAGAAAGAGACAAAACACAGACACGGAGACACACAGACAGACACACAAGCAGAAAGAGACAACACAGAGACACAGAGAGAAAACAAACTTAGTAAAATTTGTAAATGCAATTCAATGCAACGCAGAGAGTCGGTAAACACACAATTAACGCATAGCTTGGTTGATTACGTTCTTGAATTTATTTTATTTCTACGTGACTTTACCGAAAGAACCAAAAAGTAATCCCTGCAGTCACGAAAGCTTTAAATCAAAATTCAACACATTTGTTCACAATACTGCCTTTAAAGCAAACATTATTTAATCCGTGACGTTTTGCGCATTGGCCCGTCTTCATGGGACATCAGTAAGTTAAAATACAACATCAAAGCGGGACGCAACTTACACATTTGTTGATGCAACATTTAGTATTCATTTAAGAGTGCGAACATTGGGTAAGAAATATTTAGAACAAATGGAGTGTTTAATCACGTATCACGCTTATTGGATGTGTAAGTGGTGTGCTCTCATTCATTCTCCAAGTGCTGGAGTTCGCGCCCATAGCTAAAAGTGCACGTGACGTTGGCGGTGGTGGTCATCGGGCGACTTTGATCGATTTGGCATTCAAAGAAGAGGCGGGGTTGTTTCAGCCAAGGCTCGTTTGGTTCTAGATTTGAAGCTTTCGTGACTGCAAGGATTCATACTCTTAGGTTTTTTTCGGTAGAGTCACGTAAGTAGAAATAAAAACATTAGAAATAAAATATTTTCTATTATTATTTCTATTATTTTTATTATTAATAGAAATAAAATAATTTCCATTATTATTTCTACTATTTATTATTATTTATTTTTATTTTTTACCTACGTGACTTTACCGAAAAAAACCTAAGAGTAAGGCTCGTTTGGGTTTTTATTCAAGAGCGCGTTGGGCTCCGATGTAAAACGCGAGCCGTGGCACCGGGGAGCCGTGACGGCGCTCTGCCCCGACAGTCTGTTCATGCGACATTCGTGCCCAACAGAAGGTGGTGGTTGTTGTTGTTGTGGTTGTTGTTGTTTTCGTGCCAGGCGACTCACGGATTTGTTTGCGCGATAATTTCCGCGGGGAGGAGGGGAGGGGACGAAGGGGGATTGGAAGCGGCTGAGAGGGAAATTAGCCAATCACGATCGCGCAGATTAGAGTCACGTGGGGCGGTGCAGCCAATCGGAATCGAGGGTGGAACTCCAAAGTCACGTGGAGACGGGAGTAGCGGAGCATCGTGGACCGGTAAAATCATCACTCGTCCATATACTACATAGTTTACACTACATCATCACGAGCCCATATACTACATAGTTTACACTACATCATCACTAGCCCATAGACTACATAGTTTACACTACATCATCCTGCTGTATATACATCATCACGAGCCCATATACTACATAGTTTACACTACATCATCACTAGCCCAGAGACTACATAGTTTACACTACATCATCACGAGCCCATATACTACATAGTTTACACTACATCATCCTGCTGTATATACATCATCACTAGCCCAGAGACGACATAGTTTACACTACATCATCACGAGCCCATATACTACATAGTTTACACTACATCATCACTAGCCCATATACTACATAGTTTACACTACATCATCACGAGCCCATATACTACATAGTTTACACTACATCATCACTAGCCCATAGACTACATAGTTTACACTACATCATCCTGCTGTATATACATCATCACGAGCCCATATACTACATAGTTTACACTACATCATCACTAGCCCAGAGACTACATAGTTTACACTACATCATCACGAGCCCATATACTACATAGTTTACACTACATCATCACTAGCCCATAGACTACATAGTTTACACTACATCATCACTAGCCCATAGACTACATAGTTTACACTGCATCATCCTGCTGTATATACATCATCACTAGCCCATAGACTACATAGTTTACACTACATCATCCTGCTGTATATACATCATCACTAGCCCATAGACTACATAGTTTACACTACATCATCACTAGCCCATAGACTACATAGTTTACACTGCATCATCACTAGCCCATAGACTACATAGTTTACACTACATCATCCTGCTGTATATACATCATCACTAGCCCAGAGACTACATATTTGCACTGCATCATCACTAGCCCATAGACTACATAGTTTACACTGCATCATCCTGCTGTATATACATCATCACTAGCCCATAGACTACATAGTTTACACTGCATCATCCTGCTGTATATACATCATCACTAGCCCATAGACTACATAGTTTACACTGCATCATCCTGCTGTATATACATCATCACTAGCCCATAGACTACATAGTTTACACTACATCATCCTGCTGTATATACATCATCACTAGCCCATAGACTACATAGTTTACACTACATCATCCTGCTGTATATGCATCATCACTAGCCCATAGACTACATAGTTTACACTGCATCATCCTGCTGTATATACATCATCACTAGCCCATAGACTACATAGTTTACACTACATCATCCTGCTGTATATGCATCATCACTAGCCCATAGACTACATAGTTTACACTGCATCATCCTGCTGTATATACATCATCACTAGCCCATATACTACATAGTTTACACTACATCATCCTGCTGTATATGCATCATCACTAGCCCATAGACTACATAGTTTACACTGCATCATCCTGCTGTATATACATCATCACTAGCCCATAGACTACATAGTTTACACTGCATCATCCTGCTGTATATACATCATCACTAGCCCATAGACTACATAGTTTACACTGCATCATCCTGCTGTATATACATCATCACTAGCCCATAGACTACATAGTTTACACTGCATCATCCTGCTGTATATACATCACTAGCCCATAGACTACATAGTTTACACTGCATCATCCTGCTGTATATACATCACTAGCCCATAGACTACATAGTTTACACTGCATCATCCTGCTGTATATCCATCATCACTAGCCCATAGACTACATAGTTTACACTGCATCATCACTAGCCCATATACTACATAGTTTACACTGCATCATCCTGCTGTATATACATCATCACTAGCCCATAGACTACATAGTTTACACTGCATCATCCTGCTGTATATACATCATCACTAGCCCATAGACTACATAGTTTACACTGCATCATCCTGCTGTATATACATCATCACTAGCCCATAGACTACATAGTTTACACTGCATCATCCTGCTGTATATACATCATCACTAGCCCATAGACTACATAGTTTACACTGCATCATCCTGCTGTATATACATCACTAGCCCATAGACTACATAGTTTACACTGCATCATCCTGCTGTATATCCATCATCACTAGCCCATAGACTACATAGTTTACACTGCATCATCACTAGCCCATATACTACATAGTTTACACTGCATCATCCTGCTGTATATACATCATCACTAGCCCATAGACTACATAGTTTACACTGCATCATCCTGCTGTATATACATCATCACTAGCCCATAGACTACATAGTTTACACTGCATCATCCTGCTGTATATACATCATCACTAGCCCATAGACTACATAGTTTACACTGCATCATCCTGCTGTATATACATCATCACTAGCCCATAGACTACATAGTTTACACTGCATCATCCTGCTGTATATACATCATCACTAGCCCATAGACTACATAATTTACACTGCATCATCCTGCTGTATATACATCATCACTAGCCCATATACTACATAGTTTACACTACATCATCCTGCTGTATATACATCATCACTAGCCCATAGACTACATAGTTTACACTGCATCATCACTAGCCCATAGACTACATAGTTTACACTGCATCATCATTAGCCCATAGACTACATAGTTTACACTGCATCATCACTAGCCCATAGACTACAACACTGATCCTAATACCCTTCCTCTTCTCCCTATCAGCAGCCTCGTCTTGTACCTGGTCCCTCACCGCTGCGTTCATCCTCACGCTGCCATCGCAGCTCCGTGCAATGCGCCACAGGAACCTCAATGCCCGTGTGTTGGAGGAGTGGTGGCCCACTGGTTAGCACACTGCCATGAACAACCTGCGACCCGCAGTTAGATTCCCGGCCACGGCTAACTATGGTGGCTCAAAATAATTATTTTATAATGTTTTATTTTTATTATTTTATTATTTCCATTCTACGTGACTTTACCGAAAGAACCAAGAAGATGAATCCCTGCAGTCACGAAAGCTTTAAATCGAAAATTATGGTGGCTCGTTATAATCTTAACCAGTTTGGAGCCTCTCCTAGGTCACCTCGGCCTGAAAATGTGTACCTGGTACGGTGCGTCAAAATCATCTGCGGGGAGGCGAAGGTGCCACATCATCAGCCAGCCCCTTTGTGTTTCATGGCAGGGTTCGTGGGTGCTGTGCTCGCAGCACTTGCCCCAACAGTTGTAGCGTTTGTTTCCGGGATGTGTTGTTCTGAATGATGTCTGACAACTCGCTCCAGCCTTTTTTAGGAACTGACAATCATCACTGAATAAGAAGAAGCTTCCAGCACGCGGAGCGAAACATCTGAACGTCGTGAGAATCGACAGGCGGTGTTACAACCCGAAACAAACCCGTCGAATATTCCAGACAGTGCAACCGTGAACACCTCCACAGAGGTAATTGGGAATGACGCTCGCTCGCGTGCGTTGTGTCGGCAGCGTGCGGCTCAAGAGATGGAGGCGCTGTGCTCGGTGCCTGTGGACGTGGTGCGGGACGTCGCTCTGCTCAACTGCCTGGCCGAGGCGGCCAAGGACTTTGCCTTTCACAGGGGCATCGCCATGAGAACGCCCGAAAACCCCAACGAGTCGGAGGTGATTAGCAGCGCGGGAACGGCATTCCAGAGGAGGTTAAGCTCATGCGTCCGAATGGGGCTTGGCGCAACATGACTACAACACTGATCCTGACCAAACTTAATTTGGAGCTTTCGTGACTGCAGGAATTATTCTTTGGTTCTTTCGGTAAAGTCACGTATTAAGATAAAATAATAAATTAAATTAAATACTAGCATACCGCAATAAATGGCAAATGGCTTTTATTGCAGTATGCTAGTATTTAATTTAATTTATTTTTTTATTTTAATACGTGACTTTACCGAAAGAACCAAAGAATGATCCTCACCACTTCCACACGAGGTTGGGGGGGTGGGGGGTGGTCCCCAGTCCACACTTGCCCAATCCGTTACCCGCCAGAATGCCCCGAGCCCCCCGATGCCCCGAGCCCCCCAATGCCCCGAGCCCCCCGATGCCCCGAGCCCCCCGATGCCCCGAGCCCCCCGATGCCCCGAGCCCCCCGATGCCCCGAGCCCCCCGATGCCCCGAGCCCCCCAATGCCCCGAGCCCCCCGATGCCCCGAGCCCCCCGATGCCCCGAGCCCCCCGATGCCCCGAGCCCCCCGATGCCCCGAGCCCCCCGATGCCCTGAGCCCCCCAATGCCCCGAGCCCCCCAATGCCCCCCTCCGGTATCTCCTCGCGATTGGTGCTCACCCCTTCCACTGTTCCCCGCTCCACTGCCCCCCCCCCCCCCCCCCCCCCCCACTTTTTCTGGGCGGGAATCCTCTCCATGCCCCCTAACCCACTGTCCATCTCCATTCCTCCTCCCTGACATCCCATACAAGAGCACGCAATTGCAGGGCCGCACCATTCCTGTTGCATACATATTACATTGCCAAGTGTGCATTGCGGCAAAGGCCCAAATTTGGCGTTGCCTAACCAGTCGAGCCGTCCCATGCAGAGTTTGTGATCGTGCCCGCCGGGTACTGGGTGTTTAACACTCGCTGTGTGCCGTACAATGACTTGCTGGCGTGCGTGTGTTTCTTTCTGCCCACGCGCCCCCCTGGCCTTCAGCGTGTGCTGTTCGCGCCCTTCACCCTGTTCCCATCGGTCGTCCCCACGGCGCTCTTCCAGCAGGCCATGGAGGTGCAGTGCGACTTTAACCTGCTCATAGACCGCGTGAGTCAGGACCACGCGTTTCTTCAGGAGACGTTGAAGAGGTAAACATGCCAGTTGGTTCGGCGCTCTCCTCTGGTTATCTGCAATGCCTTCTCGCGTCTGTAATGCCACATTATAGACGTGAGAAGGAGAATAGTTCTTGCATTCAGGGCTTAATATCTCGTGGAATATTTTTCAGAGCCCCCCTCCCCAAAACACCCAGAATGCCCCCCAGCCCAACCCCCACCTCTTCCTGTAATGTCTTGCACACGCCACTGCTGGTGGAAGGGGCCTGCACAATAAAGAGCACCAGAGAGCGCCAGAGTATTTGGCCTACTCTTCCACATTGGCCAGACGTCTTGGAAGAGATGAGGGTACCCACATTTTACCCCACCAATCAACTCACTGCGGTGTTCCCATTTATACTGATGGGTGGACAGAGGTGGGGTAATTTAATAGATTGATCTACACCATTATTTCAACTGCCGAGATGGGAGAGCGATTTTTAACGATGACCTCTGGATTGCAAGTCCAGCGCCCTACTAACCATTACACCATGGCGGCATCCCTTAATGTAAAATGTTACGCTGATTTAATTTCAACAATTCAGATAATCTCATGCATCCCATAGCTGTCCAGGCATGTGCCATGTCAGACGGGGATTACAAGTGAAATCTCTGCCAGTGCGGTCAAATGTTCAGCACAAAGGCGTGACGGCCTGCGTCACGCCTTGGTGTGAGCATTAACGTTGGATGTGCTGTGCGTTTCCACGCATTGGACAATAACTGCTGCTGCTGTGGTATAATGGGTAACAAACTGGACTCGCAATCCAGAGATTTCGAGTAAATTTGATCTCGTGGCACAGATGGGCATGTTTTATAAACCATGGACACTTGTGTTTTGTAAACCTCCCTTCAACGCCTCTGTCGACCCAGCGGTTATAAATATTTATAGGTACACCACATTTCGTCAATCGGAAGGTCATGTGTGATAGTGCAGTAAAGTGTGGCTACTCCCACCTTTGCTCTTCCAAGGCGTCTTGGCCAGTGTGAAGAGTAGGCCAAAATATGCTCTAGAGGGGCCTTCCTCCAGAGCTTCCTCCTAGCAGAGGCCCTTCCATTGGCAGGGCTGCACCTTAACCTTCCACTTTAAGTAATCAATGGGCACCCGTCGTGGATATTCCTGGACGCCGCAAGTGTGGGCCGTCGTTAAATACGAATTACATTCGTGTGCCGTGTGGGCTGCAACTCGAGCCCTCGGGTGACTGCCGGCTGCAAGATGTCCCGTTGAGGTTTTCTGAGGCCACAGTTTGGGGACTGAATGCACTGATCCTTGGTGGGGGCTTTTTTTTCTCCCACATTATTTTTAGAGTGAACAAGGGTGTTGACGATATATGTTCTCCTCGAACATATGGTCGCGTTAGCATTTTGAAAATGCGATATAGCCGAAAATATACCCGCGAAGGCTGCTGTAATTTAAACACTTGTTTGCCAAACGGAGAATTTGTTTTCGTAGCGAGACTGCTGTTTTTGTTTGGCCAACATAACAGCAGTTTGTAAGTCTTGTGTCCAGGTTAACTATAAAGGAAATTGTTTCAAATTGTGTACAATTAATTTCTTCATTGCCTTCACTGAATGTTAAGACTACGCAGTGATGATTTACGATTAGCTCTTTTCCACTGGCACAACTGAGCTGTGCCGGGATCGATGCCAAGCCAAACCAGCATGGCTTGGGAGGTGCCAGGTTGGTTTTCTACTGCAGAAACCGAGCCATGCGACTTACGTGACATGCAATAGACGATTTGAGATGTGTTCAGATAGCGGGATGATGCTATTAACCTCATGATGCACTGATCTCATACAAGCGGACGTGTGGCCCCGGGCCATATTCAAATATCGTGCGAGTCGAGCCGTATATGGTTTGGTTCCAGCTTGGCACTGAAATAGCCAGGTGGTAAAGCCACCTGTGCCATGAGGGCCTTGTGCTGGCTCATCTTGAATATGGCCGATGGTCGAGTCGGCGTTTCCAGATCTGTCACGGGACACACAGATTTTCTCTAATTTAGACTTATGGTAATGGCCTAAAGTAATGTGTGGCCAGCCCTCCCCCATTCAGACGGGGGTTTTGGTGCAGTTGTGTGAGAATGCCACGTGTGATGCGTGCTTGCTGCTGTGATACGTGCTTGCTGCTGACACACGCACGCGGTGTTTTGATTTCAGCACGGTGGACTCGGATGAATTCTCGGCGAATGTCTTCAGAATTTTCCAGCGATTGCTGGATGAAAACATCACAAAAGTTGGTGTTTATTTTACATATTTCATTTTACAACTGGCAGCGCATGCAAAAGTGAACCACAACTGATTCAGAGTAAAGCATCCCGGGTTGCTGTTGCTTCCAGGCACAATGAAAAGCTAAATAGTTACCAATTACGCTGTGTTGGCGATTTAGGCTAAGAGTAGGAGGCACTCTATTTATTAACAGCCTTCACAGTCCACACAGAGTAACTACAGCTCCCAGTCAGGGCAGCTGGCAGACTGCCCGACTGACGACGCCGAGCAGGTGAAGATGGCGGCGAAGACTCCAGCAGTACGACGAGGGGATCCCACTCCAGGCGACAGCCCCGAGCTCTCGCTTGGGGCCCCCTTTTATCCTCCCAGCGTGGCCTCGCTCCGCCACGCCCCCTTTCTAGAACTTACTAGCGGGTTCCCGGGCTTCCCTCACGTGCCCCCTCTGTCACCTTTCCCCTACATCCCTTTCTCTGGCTTATCACGTGACCTGCTGACAGAGGGCTGCTGTACCTGCAGATCCCCTTCTCTGCCAGCAACCAGCGCTATGCTCTGTAGTGAGCAGTTCTATGTCACGACACGTACTATTTTAAAGCCCTGCATTTCTCAGGTAATGATAGTGAAATTCCACGTCACTCAATTATGATGTCAAACTACGTCTCAGTGTGTCTCCCACCTTGTAATTATCCATATTTCTTGCGATTGTCCACACAGGCACTCCTTGACATACGCGATAGATGTGTTCCTGGAAAAGCGCACGTATTTCAAAATCGCGTGTGTCAAAATAAATTTTCCCATAATAAATATTCGTAAAGGAGGGGGTTAGGGGATTTCACTCACACGCGCAGACATAATCGCCTATATTATCCCGGCTTATATCAGTACAATACATGTACACACATTATAATACTTAATATTAAAATAAAATAATGGAAACTCTAATATACTTCCTCTAAAATGAAAATAAAGAAGTACAGTATTACTTACTTGTAACTAGCGCGGAGTTGCATTGTGGAGACGAAGGGAAGAGCGATGGTGTCGACGCGGCGAGACGCTGTACACTGTAGCGCACTACTTATCGTAGCGCACTGGCTGCTGGCAACGCCATTAGGTCGCGGTGCCAGGCGAGTGTGGTGTACGTCGCGTTGCGGATGACGTCTAAATACAAAGCGTGCATTATTCCTAAATGGTGTACCACAAAAGCACGTAAACTGCGGATTGCCTGTATGTCATACCAAGTCACGTTAATGTATTAATAGCTCGAAAGAGATGCATGCTTGGAATTGCAATGAATGATAGAAAGGGGAACGTGTGGGATTAGAGAACATACACAAGTTCGTGACTTTGGCTGTTGATAAAAGTGTGGGCTTGGGCAGGACATGTCACTGGAAGGGTTGATGGTGGTGGTCTAGACAAACGATGACGTGGCGACCAAAGAAGAGGGAACGCACTCGACAGTACGTGCACCGCAGAGATGGAGCTATGAAAGCAGCCCTTGCGCAGTTGCCGGATGGATCGTTGTACCACGCGATCTTGACAGAAGGCGACAGCTTGGGGGGAGGCCTTCATCCAGCAGTGGATTGATCGTTGCTAATGACAAGACAACACCCGACGCAGCGTTTGGGTTAGTTGGTGAACGGCGGAGAAAGAAAAGCCACCCATGGTACAGCGCTCCTTCGTCGAGTTGGCACGCGGCTACCTCTCGATGTTGTTGGATACTCCAGGCAGTGTACCCTTACGCAGTAGTCCTGAGTGTCTTCACTGTGCGCTTCGTTCACAGCCGGTCGTGCTGGGCCTCAACCGGTCGGACTATATGTTCGACTTGCATGCCGACGGCGCGACGTCGCTGAAGCAGATCGAGACAAACACGTTCGCCGCCAGTTTCGGAGGCTTGTCGTGCAGCACGCCGGACCTGCACAGGTGAGCCAACGCTGGCGCAACGTTTGCCGTGGCAGCGATTGGCCGATGGACGAGCAGTGTGGTCGGTTTGCTTGAAGATGGCCACATTGCCTGGGTCACAATTGAAAAAGAGCTTCGGAGCTCAATGGGCCTTTCCCAAAATAAAGCGGCCGAATTGGTGTGTGCTGATTGCGCGTTGGGTTTGTTATGGCGTACGTATTGGCGAAGAGACGGACAGCATCTTTGATGCGTTCCGCGACCTTTTCCTCCGGTGACATACGTGCAATGCACAGCCCTTTGTCATTCCACTGCTGGATGAGGGTCTCCGCATGTTTCGATTTAAAGCTTTCGTGACGGCAGGGATTCATCTTCTTGGTTCTTTCGGTAAAGTCATGTAGAAGGGAAGTAATAAAATAATAATACAATTATTTTATTATGTTTTATTTTTATTATTTTATTACTTTCCTTCTACGTGACTTTACCGAAAGAACCAAGAAGAGGTCTCCGCATGGTTTACGGCTCATATTGGTTATTTGGCCACCCTTCACCACGCTGGTCAGCACGGGTTGGTGAAGGTGGGAGCATACGCGTGGGAGCATACTAGAGTACACCGATGACGTTTGCTGCAATTCCCTCTTCTGAATATCTTCCCGAGATGCTCCGAGATCGGGCACATGCCGGATGATCTGTTCATAGCCTCATGACTCCTTGTGACGGGTTGCTGCGGCACCTCTCTCTCTCTCTTTCGGGTGCCACTCGCCCGCACAAAAAATCCGAGCCGTGTGTCCGTGGTGTCCGTGGTGTCCCTGTGTTACGCAGGCATGTGCTGAGGCTGCTGGGGACACCCGGGGAAGGCGTGGAGGTCCCCAGCAATAGCCCGGCCGAGGAGCTTGGCAGGGGCATCGCGGTGGCCTGGGAGCTGTACGGCGAGCCCAAGTAAATCCTGACGCGCCCTCACCCGCTCACTTGCCAGCCCTGCCGAATTTAAAGTGGTTATGGTAAAGGAGCAGCCCTGCAATTGCCCACGTGGGCCACTGCTGGCGGAAGGGCCGCAACTTAAAGAAAGGGAGCGCTATGAGAGCCCCCTCCGGAGGATCATTGGACTACTCTTCCACGCTGTGATTCAGACGTGCGAGAAAAGATGGGGAGTGCCTACCCCTTACCCCACCACATGCAACCTGGACTCATTCACACTCCTGGGTGGGCAGAGGCAAGAGGTGGTTTAAAAAACCTGCGCCATCGTTTCTAGTGGCATATCGAGAGATGGAACCGGTGACCTGGATCACAGGTCCAGTGTGCGCTGATCTTTACACGCTTGCAGCATTCCCATTTTACGTGGTATCCTGCCGGCAATGTTGCTTCGTGTAATCCCAATTGAGTAATTTGCAGCGTCTTTTTCAATGTTTTTTCCACGATACTGCCATGCAAAGGCCCGAATGGTCTTCAATGACATCGTGGGATCTTTAGCGTACACCGTGAAGTCCGTGGCACCTGCATGGTGAATTACGGTTAATGCACCCACAGTCGTAAGCGGAGCGGCCCGCCTAATTCGAACGCAGGGCCGCGTCACCGCCCCCCTCCCTCCCCGACGCGCGACACCCACGTCACGCAGGGTGACGCGGCCACGGCCAGAGGCTTGGCTCTCGTGGAATCTGTCTCCGGACGGGACACGCGGTGAGCGAGGTTCACGCTGTGGCCACGCGCCCTCGCCATGACCCACGTGGCGCGCCGCTCTTGTGCTGCCCCGCAGGGCCGCGGTGATGTTCCTCGTGGAGACCGACTGCAGGAATATATTTGACCAGCGTTGTGTGGAGTACGCCCTGTGGAAACGGTAAGGCTCCTCCATAATAGAGGGGTTTTGTTGGGTCAGATCGCGTCAATATATCAATGTGTCGTTAAACCCGCCACCACCCGAAACAACCAATTAGTAAGGTTTGTCACGTAAACAGAACGTGGCCAATTCGTTGCTAGTACAGCACACCGGTGTGTTGGAGAGCAAAGCCACAACATTTACAATCTTAGTACGATGTTTCGCCAGTAATTCCAAACAGCTTCATCAGGCGACAGCCAGGTTTGTGGAGAAATCCTCCTGTTTTGTTCCTTAAATAGAGGGGTTGATGTGATGACGTCACTTGTGAGCCCTTCTTGAGCAACAGTGGGGGCGGGGGGGGATTAATAAATGCATATAAATGACTGGGTATCCATTGCCGGTTGGGTGATTTATATGGTAATCAATGTACACTTCTCACACACCCACGCACGGTGCGTCTCTACACACTCACTGCAAGCTCTGTGACTTATTATGTGCTGCTGGCAACAGGGCTTCCACTAGAGGGAGCTCTATATAGCCCCTCTAGAGGTTTTATACTATACTTGTATGCCCCCCTCATCTATGCTCACCACGTTCTCCAACTTGGTGCCATGAAATGCGGTCGGATAACTCCCACGGCCTACCATGATGCGGTGATGCCCTCATCCAGCGGTCGATTGACAAATGAACTGTGGGCGTGTACTGTCCGTGTTGTGTGCCGTGCCTGGTGTCGCCCATCGCCCTGCGGCTTTGGTGTGCCAACCAGAGGCATCAAGGTGCTGCGCAAGACATTCGGGGACGTGACGAAGCAGGCGTCGCTACTTCCCGACCGCACCCTGCACGTGTAAGCAAACATTGCGCAAAGAATCGTTATGCGGCCTGACCAGGGCTAAATTCTCCACACACACCTGCTCGACTCCTTCAGCTCGAGTTCACTTGTGTGTTCCGTGTGAGTTTGCGTGTGTGTTCTGTGTATGTTCCGTGTGTGTTCTGTGTATGTTCCGTGTGTTTTACGTGTGTTTTACGAGTGTGTCTGTGTGTGTTCCGTGTGTGTTCCATGTGAGTTCACGTATGAGTTGACGTGTGTCCTCACATGTATGTTCTGTGTGTGTTCTGTCTGTCCTGTGTGTGTTCCGTGTGCGTGCGGTGTAAGGAACGGGACGGAGATCGCGGTGGTCTACTACCGATCTGGTTACGCGCCCAACAATTACTCTGGACCTAAGGTCAGGGGTTCACTAAGGCTTGCCTTTCCTATGATTTGCAAATGCATGCACATGTGTCCCAATGATAAACTTCACATGCGGGTGCTAGAGGCGTGGTTATTGGGTGCAACAAGGACACTTTTTAATTCATATACAATCTCAATGCAACAACTACATGAGGGTAGAAGGGAGGTTTGTCATGTCAGGGAAATGCGGCAAAGAGGAGAGAGTGCGACCCTGCGGCACAGCCCGGGACCAAACAAACCGAGTCCAGCACCAAGAACTACGACGAGCGCCAAGGACGCAATCCACGTGTTGCTGTTCCTCGTTGTCTGATTGTTGACATAAAAAGTGCCGATGTTTCATTTACCAGCAATCACGAAAGTTCACGATGGGGCATTGCGTGTCGGTGATTTGATCCTGACGTCAGTCTGGCTCGTGCGAGCTGTCGCGAGCTGAATAATCATCGTTGACTCATCGCTGAGCGTTGCTCATTCGAACCAAGCGGAGGAGGACGTGCGTCGATGCCACCGCCTGAGTTGTCGTCCGTCGGTGCCGCAGGACTGGGAGGCGCGCGAGCTGCTGGACCGGTCGCGCGCCATCACGTGCCCCGACATCGCCACGCACCTGGCCGGCACCAAGAAGGTGCAGCAGGTGCTGGCGCAGCCCGGCTGCGTCGAGCGCTTTGTGAAGGACCCCGCGGCGGTGGCGCGAATCCGCACCACCTTCGCCGGTCTCTACTCCCTCGACATGGTATGATGGCGCACGCGGCGACGCCTGCCAATCGCGCCGCTCGCTCTCTTTCCGCTCGCGTCTTAACGGTGGAGTGTTTGTCATCCGTGTGTCGGGTAGCGCACGAGTGATGGATAACTCGCGATAATAAATGGCAGTGTGATTAAAGGAGGATCGACTTGGAGGAGGGGTGCTCGAGTCTGTGTGCACCGGGGCGCAATGCACACGAAGGCCCGGGCCGATGATGATCATCGTTGCAACACGATGAGGTCGCGGGTGAAGAGAGGGGAATTATTACTTGGCTGGATGGTGAGAGATGGCCGTAAGCTTAAGCGAAGGCCTTCACCCAGCAGTGGCTTGACCCTGGCTAATGATCGTGGTGCTGACGAATTCACAATGGTTACGGGTAAACAACCCACAGACAGAGAAGGAGGCACCCATGAAATGAAATGGATGTCCTTTGCCTGCCGCGGTTTCTCATGACTCGACATACAGGGAAACGTACCCTGGGGCACAGGGCCTTGCCGACAAGCGTGCAGACCTCAACTTCTAAAAGCACTCTGAAGTATTGAGCAACAGGGAATACGGAGAGCATGTCCTGTCCTCGATATTTTGGGCTAACTCAGGCCACAGCGTGCCGCTGTGTATCCATTTCCCTATCAAAACCACCTCGTTTCCACGAAGACTAAATTTAGTCGATTTACAGCTTGTCATTTTAATGTTTGACTGATCAACAGTTTCATAAATTACCCCGGTATCCATACTCAGGCATCGCCCCCTACTGATAAAACTTGGCAGGACCCTCCTGAAAAAGCTTTCACGAGTTAACAAGCGTAACAATACTAATAATAAGAAGAAGAATGTCACATTAAAACACATGTTGCTTCAAAGGTATAAGGTAACTTTTTATAAATGCACGCATTTTATTGACTCGATCGGTGTGGAGTTTGCGACGTTTCTGTGCAGCGTGGAGATGCGGCGAGCGAAGAAGCGGCGTCACTTTGTGCGCCGTTAAGATTTTCACTTTTTCGCAGCGCGATTTTTCTATTCGGTTTTTGAGTTTCTTTTAGGGGTCCCCAAAATAAATCACTTGGCACAGAATGCGCGGTCACGTTTTGTTGTGTAGGCTTTCGCGACCGGCATGATTCTAAATATATCTTCGGGTCAGATCACATGGTTAAAATCTGTGTCGTACGCACTCCTCCACCAGACACAGCCAATTATTAAAGTTGTCAGGTAGAGGGGTGGTGATCCGCAGCAGAACCATTACCCTGTTCACCTGTGGTGGCACGGGTTTTATTCCAGAACGAGGAGGGCGACCGAACGGTGGCTTTGGCGATGGCGGATCCTCACCGCTTTGTGCTGAAGCCGGAGCGTGAAGGTGGAGGTCAGTAACTGTGCCACTCTCGTGCACCCCGGACTCCCCTCCGTCTTCCCCGTCTACCCCCCGTCTCCCCCCTGTCTCCCCCCTGTCTCCCCCTTGTCTCCCCCCTGTCTCCCTCCTGTCTCCACCCTATCTCCCCCCATTTTCCTCTGTCTCCCCCCTGTCCCCTTCCCCCTGTCTTCCCCCCTGTGTGCCCCCCACATCTCCCCCCACCATTGTCCCCTGTCCCCTGTCTCCCCCCTTCTCCCCCCTGTCCCCCCCCCCCCAATCTCCCCCATCGTCCCCCGTCTTCCCCCGTCTTGAATCGCTCTCCGCTTGTAACGCACGGCAAGTAGGCTCGCGGCGACGTGGCGATGCCACGATTTATCGAGCGATATTAAATCCACGTTATTTATATCGTCCCTTTTGCTCATATCATCGGTTGTTTTACGTCTGTTTCATACTTTAGTTACTGACAAAATTATATGTGATATAACAAACTCAGGAATTAAAGTTTGTCAATAAATAGCTATTAAATTAGTGCTTTGCGAAATGTTTTTCAGAGTAATTGATGGCATAGCAATTATACGACATCATGATTTTCGCAGGTCTTTGAATTGTTTAAATATATTGGTGTAACTGATGGCATGTGCATTTCCAATGGTAAAGTTGCAAGGCTTATGACAGGCTTATGTTGATTGAACTTCAGTTGAAGAATGTTCATCTCCGATTAGCACGGTTGGCTACGTACGGTGCGGAAGAAGTTCAACATACATACATCTTTATTCTTACTTAGAAGTAAAGTAACCCACAATAAGAACGATACAAGTACACATTTTTGGAAAACTGATATCGCGATAATCGTGGTGGTATCACGATGATAAATGTCTAAACATTTGTGCCAGGCGTCATTTTCTGTACCTCTGTTGGGATAACTTGTTTGTTATTTATGCCTTTTGTTTTCATGCCATTTCCTGATGTATGTATTCATTTATATTTTCTGAAGGTTATTTACTTTGATAATTGAAATAGATAGGATTTGGCCCTGAATGTAATTATGCATATAATTATTGTACAGCGTTGTGAGATTCATTTGCCACGAATTATGCAATATAAAACTTAGTTATTATTATTATTATCGTATCATATCGTGCAAAGCTATGAATCTCCTTGCTGGGTCTCGCAGGGAATAACATTTTTGGAGACGACATCACGGAGCTGCTGGGCAGGATCGGGCACAGCCCGGAGCGCACGGCGTACATTCTCATGGACAAGGTGCGCCCGCTGGCTGTGAGGAACGTGCTGGTGCGCTCCGGCTTCCCGCTGGCGCCGCTCGACTGCGTGAGCGAGCTCGGCATGTTCGGCATCTACGTCAGGTATGGGCCGCGCGGCGCGGTGTCGTGCTCTGGCGCGCGTCACTCCCTCCGTAAGCGGTTGGAGCTGTGATGGGCCGACGCAGTTTTAAGGCGGCTGTCGCCGGCAATAAATCCAGCATAATTTTCTATTGCGAAAAATTGAGTTGTCCAAATCCGAAGATGTAGATGGAAACAAATTAGAATAAAAATTAAGTGAATAAAAATATCACGACGTTTCGATCGCAACACAAGCGGTCGTCATCAGGAAAAGGGGTTAGCCTCTAAAGGCAAACTGTTTATAAAGGTTTGGAGATGGGCGTAGCCCAAATGTATCCGCAGCACCAGGAGTATGGGCAGGGCAGCAATGCCAATGCAGCAGCAATGCCAATGCAGCAGCAATGGCAATGCAGCAGCAATGCCAATGCAGCAGCAATGCCAATGCAGCAGCAATGGCAATGCAGCAGCAATGCCAATGCAGCAGCAATGCCAATGCAGCAGCAATGCCTATGCAGCAGCAATGCCAATGCAGCAGCAATGCCAATGCAGCAGCAATGCCAATGCAGCAGCAATGCCAATGCAGCAGCAATGTCAATTCAGCAGCAATTCCAATGCAGCAGCAATGTCAATGCAGCAGCAATTCCAATGCAGCAGCAATGCCAATGCAGCAGCAATGCCAATGCAGCAAAGGGCCACCAAGAAATCCCTGCACCCCGCTCCACACCACACTGCTGACGGTGGAGGTTGATTGACAAGAAAACACAAGTCAAGTCATAACCCAAAATCGTTGATGACATCTTTCTAATGATTGCTGAGTCTATAACATTCCTCTCGGTTGAAATTGTGTCTGTATATATGGATGGCTTCATGAACGAATATTTGTTGATAGCCAGTCGGCTTTCAAAGTACCATCGTCTTAGGGAAATCAATTTCGTGCGAGCCGGCCGCATTAAAAGAATGATCAGCCACGACAGAAGTATTGGTCCTACCGTGTTTCAATACAATTGAAGAACCCTGCAGGAGACCGATCAATGCTTCATTAAATATAATTTTATGTCTTCATTGGCTAAGACGGAACTCCGTCGGTCTAGGCCACTCGTGGTCGCTATGGACCATCGCCATGCATTCACCCTCGTGCATCACTTGCACTGGTCCTTGGTGAGTTGAGCGGGGGCGACGAGTGACGCCGCTGCCCACGGTGCTGCCGCTTGTGTAACTAAAACTACACTTTTTTTTATTTTACCAGGTAAGGCCCCCACTGAGTTATATAGCTCTTTTTCAAAAATGATAGCTCAACAAAGTAGCTTACGTGGAAAATTACAGCAGCCAAATAATCTCAACGGTTGTTGTTGGTTCTAAATGTGGAGGAAAAAAAACCTGAGGACCCGGAGAAAAATCCATGCGACGACGGTGAGAGACGCAAACTCCAAATACACAGCAGGTGTCAGAGTCGGGATCGAACCCACAACCTCCTGTATACCAGGCGAGGGAGTTAACATCTCCTAGCCACCGTGATGATGATGAGAGAGAGACGCACGCAAGCTCCAAACATACAGCAGGCGTTAGAGTCGGGATCGAACCCACGACCACCTGTATACCAGGCGAGGTAGTCAACATCTCGCCACGGTGTGTTGCAGGCAGGGCGGTGCGATGGTGCTCAACGACTGCGGAGGCCACCTGCTGCGCACCAAGAGCCTGGAGCATGCAGACGGCGGCGTGGCGGCCGGCGTGGCCGTGCTGGACAACCCGCGGCTCGTGTGAGCGCCCCGCACACTCGCGCTGTGCTGTGTATCGATATTGGCGCGTACTGCGCTGGCTATGTGCACCGAACGAGCTGTGTGTACTTGATTAGCTGTGCATTCCACACTTACCATATGCACTTAATGAAGTGGTGCGTACCTAATTAGCTATGCGTACTACACTACCCGTGTGCACTTATTTCGTGGTGTGTACCTAATTCTGTGGATATTACACTCAATTTAGAGGGCTTGTGCTCATGTTATTTTAAGTGGTTCACTTGGAAGTCCATTAATGAACCATTCTCCATTCATTGACCGTTTGTTAAACACTGTCATCATGCGTTTGTACGCAACCCCTTTTGCCAATCCACTGCTGGATGAGGTCGTGGGGGCTGTTTGATTATGCTTCGCCACTCTTCAACTATGTTTACTTCATTTATAACTTGACGATCTTAGAAGATTCACAAGTTGCAGTGTCGTTGATTCTGGTCTTGGTGCTGAAATAAAGGACTTGTGCAAGCGTGTCTCAAAGTTTAGGCTCTTGCCGTGGCGTCATAACTGCGGGTTAACTCTAGGTTATGACGTCATATACGTAGCTCACGTCCCCCTCCTCCACAGCCTGGGAACACTGGGAATGGCGCTTGTATGTACGTAGGTTGAACTGCTTTCTCCACCGTACTTAGCCAACCATGCGAAGCGGAGGTGTTGGGGAAGGACAAAATTAGGCAGGCCTCCCACAGCTAGGATAGAAGTCTCCTTACTCTTTGGTTCTTTCGGTAAAGTCACATAGTTAGAAATAAATTAAATTAAACAAATCACGACGTTTCGATTACAACACAAGCAATCATCATCAGGTGGGAAAACCACAGCAAGAATATTTCATTTTTGCTGAAGTGGTACCTTTTACCACGGGACGGGTTCAAATATCGTTCCGAGTCACGAGTTGGCACCGCAACAAATGTGACGGGTTTCGGTAATTATGAATGTGTGCGCACTTTGCATAAATGTTTTTTTGATGACAGAATGAGCCTTGCGTGCACACGGCTCTCGGGACACATTCACATGACGCACACACAAACACACTCGTGGTTTTTACATTAACGATTTATTGCTGAAATACACACAGCGATGAATTGTAAGGGTTTCAATTTCATCTTAACAGCGAGTGGACGATTGCGAATGCGTACACGCTGTGGCCGAGGATGTGTGGACGAGCAGAGCACGTGTCATTCCCGTCCCTCGAACGACCCACGAGCACAGCCAAACCACAAAGCGCCAGGCCCTGCAGTGACCAGGATTAATCGAGTCAGTTTGTGTGATTAAGTCTTCGTCTCGTCGATAGCACGACGGTGGATTCTGTCACGTTGGTGTGTCATTCTCTTAAGTCTCGTCTACCGCAAGAGTCCACCATGTCGTTCACGATTAGTTACTACATTTTAGAGGTACGTGCCACTACAACCTCCCCCCGGCAATATTACCAGGTCAACCAATCAGTCAACTTTTTCTACGTGAGAATATAATACAACAAATCACAACGTTTTGGGCGCAACACAAGCGTCCATCATCAGGTGGGAAAGGTGATGGACGCTTGTGTTGCGTCCGAAACGTCGTGATTTATTTTATATCTACATGACTTTACCGAAAGAACCAAACAGTATGGATTCCTGCAGTCACGAAAGCTTCAAATCAAAATAGAAAATAACAAATGACCATGTTTGGTATTCCTCGTTGCCCTGTCTCAAATAACGCTACTAAATTCGTGTCTTCGGCTGCGCCTTCACTCAAGACTGGGTAATGTTGGTTTCGTCATCGTCACGCCTCGGTCTTTGCTGGTGAGTTAACAGGGGTGGGGAACGTCCGGCCCGCGGGCCGTGTCAGGCCCACGAATTCATTTGGTGTGGCCCTGCCAAGGCAACCGCAAGCGGGACTCGAAATTCAATAAATCTCGGAGCAAACCTGGAAAAGCAGTTGCGAGTAGCAGCAGCATCATCAATACCAGAGAACATCACACGCCTCGCCAAAGAGAAGCAGTTCCAGCCATCACATTAGTGGTGAGTAAATTAATTGTTTGACCAAATATAACGGGCACATTTTTAAGTTGATAATGTTGCATGGCCCGCGAATGATGTTATACATATCCAAATGGCCCTTGGCAGAAAACAGGTTCCCCACCCCTGGCCTATAGCCATCGTCACGATTGATGGTTTTTCGTCCACTTAAATCTTCGTTGACTTAAAATAAATACACATTTTGATTTGAATGCCCTCTAGTTTCATGAGCAAACGTTAACACTGCCTAAGGGCGGCCCAAAAGAAAGCATGAACTCCCTCGCCTGCCACGCGTTATGAGAACTTCACGTGAATGTGGAGGCCGTGTTTCAATGAGGCATTGTTATTACTCTTGTTACCGGTTTGTACAGCGAGGTCACGCCAGGGAGTGATATGTATAGTGGGAGGCGTACGGCGAGGTTGCAGCTGGAATTATATTAGCTCATGAGCCATTGCTTTCGGCGACGTCGATGACGGGGATGAAGACTGGTCTCGAGGTGGGTACACGATGGTGCCCTGCTAATTAAGGGGACTCGCGGCGAGATGGATGCAGGTGTTTGAGACTAATTGTGGACGATTAAGACGACAGCAGCAGCTGTGTGTTATTGTTCAGTGTAATGAGAGAGTAATTTAAGTAAATTTGGCCTTTGGCAGTAAATTGTAATTCCATTCGACGTTACCATCTAATGGATGACAGTCATGCTGATGAGGATAACGATGAGGGTTAATCGCGTGGATGCGCTCACGTTTCCAGCCGATACTGCCACCCTCTCCGAGGTGAGTTTGTGCTTTTTTGTAATCGACATTTACAACCTTCCTTCACAAGAGTGCTCTTCCTGACGAACAGCAGGGCAAAGCAACACAGCACCCCACGAAGTCTTGCGGAGAACACACAGACATCGCTCGTGCACTGTAACTGCGTTTTAAACGTCGTGCAGTCACCTGACAACATTCTTCTGCCCATGCGTCTAAATCTCGTCGACCGCATCGCTCGGAGTGCACCGGATCTTATCAGATCTCGCAAGCTAAGCAGAGAATGAGCCCGGCCACAGTGTTGGATTAGCGACCGCCACGCATTCAATCGCCTCTTTGCATGCCACTCCAGGACTGTAAGTTGACCGCAGTGCAGCAACATACATCGTTGTACCGTACCTCTATGCTCCAACATCTATGTTCCACACCTTCAACCCGCACTGACCAACGTGGTGAAGTCGGGGTCAAACAGCTCCCGCGGTGCGCGAGGAAGCCTCTATTCATTCGGCAGTGGTTCGACACGAGACGCGCTCTGGCCATGGAGCACGTGGGCAGATGTGGAATGTTGGCCGTACAGAATTGAGATCGCAAAGGTCGTCACGTCGCGTGCCACCGAAAAGTGGCATCTGTCTCAGCCCACCTCGAGGCCAGCAATGAAACACTGCCTGAAAGTGGAGGCCCTTCCCCACCCCCCCCCCCCGGCAGTGGGCGTTCTGAGCGAGACATTGCAGGGCTTCGCCTTTGTCTACCCCGCGGTTCCACCGCCGCGCGAGCTGGTGGGCACGGCGCACACGCACTGCGTGACTGTCACCTCTCTCTCTCTCTCCATACGCACCGCTAATTGTAAAGATAAATCATTTTATTATACAAATAATTAGGAGTTTTTTATGAATTAAAATTGTGCTACTTACACAAGATTGTAAGGGTAAACACCATGAGCTTCATGAATAGTCACACTTTACCAATGAGTACACATCAAGCATAATAGACCCAGAGTGAAAGCCTCACCTCACCGGTAAGAGTTTGTTATAGGTGTCGAGATCAACACACGAAATGAATATGCAACGCCACTTTCATGTGACGCCGTTTTGGTCACAATCACTTCAGTTGTTAAAACTATACCGAGCAGGCGACGTTTCGGGCAATGGGTCGTTCACATAACTATTTCTCAAAAAACGTCACCTCCAATGTACGGTTTCCTTTTAAGTATATAATGATGAATGTCTTGCGGTGTTTTGTTAATTGTGTCCGTGCGAACACCGCTGTCAAACGCACCACCACTACCAAATAATTTGTTCGGTTAACAGGATAACATTTTATCAGCGAGGGAAACTGTCGCGACCTGCAAGTGACGTAGCTGTCCGCACGGCGTGAAATGGCACAATCTGCCGCCCAGAGCCCGCGCGCCGAGGAAGATTGTTTAGACCGCGATGTTTAACTTCGTTTGGGTCATATTCTTGGTTCTTTCGGTAAAGTCACGTAGAAGGGAAATAAAATAATATACATATAAAACATTACCGAAAGAACCAAGAATATGAATCCCTGCAGTCACGAAAGCTTTAAATCAAGATTTCGTCGGGGTCGATGCGGTTACACGCGCGACCTCGCGTTTCGCGGCGGTGCCCCCCAAACTCACGTCGCCAAGTCCATTTCGCACAGCTCCGTGTGCCACTTCGCGTCCCGTGTATATTTCGTGTTTGTTTTGATTGCACCGCTGTTTGTGTGCGCGCGCTTTGTCGCACTTCCCGCGACTCGAAATCGCCGCCGTGTTGCAAACCGAAACCCACCCCGTGAGCTGAAACGACACAACACAAGCCTGCCGGAAAGCCTTCCCATCGCCGGCGATTTTACTCCGTAAAACACGCGTCTGTTGGTCACGAAAGAACGATACCATTCAATATACCGCTACCATAATTTACCAATGCAAGTAACACAAAAACACAGTTAATGGGTAATGTAGCCTATCATAACTTTTTTTTTTACTATTAACGTTTACATATTGCCAGGAAAGAATAATTTAACAAAAATTAGGAAACATGTTTCTAAATACTAACACGAGTATCGTGGACCTTGTGTCGTACGATTAGGCACGTCGCAGCGTCGCCACGACAGGGCGATTCTACACAAACGGTGCCAATAAAATGTCCTTGCAGCCCCGCCTGCCGGCCGGCGGAGTCTGCTGCTTCTGTGTCATCTAAAGCGTCACGCGACTTCCACACCTGCACTGCGTGGTGGTGGAGCCCAGAGCTCTGATACATCTCGATATGACGGTGCGGTCGGTGCTGATATGGCGGCACGGGTACACGGGCGCGTTTGTTAGCCATTGCAGCAGGCAAGGATGCCAATTTAAACACGTGGGGCAATGTAGCCAACCTATCGATAGAAACACAACAAGGCCAGAACGCAGAGGTGACACACGCATGAGGCCAACGACCCAGCAGTTGGGCCGCATCTCACGATCACCTTAAAGCGAGGGCGGGGACCTTTAACGGAGGGCCGAATATTACTTTTAAAGACCACAGGCTTTACCAAACTCCAGTCGTCGCGACCCACCACGTCTACCAACTTACTGCTCCCATTCAAATGAACACGTGCCACGCTGTACGTGCCTGATGATAGTTAAACACGCCCCACGTGACGCGCCAATTAACGCTACGTCTGTCACGTGGCACACGTGCATACACACGCGCAGACATCTCGATCTTCATTTCAATTGGCTCTATTAACGCACGCAGCGTTAATTGATTCAGCTCGTCGCGTGGGACGTTTAACAATCATCTGGCTCGTGACACGAGTTCACTTGTATTTGAATGGGGAGTACGTCGGTAAAGACGTCGCATGGTGAGGTCGCGAGGACTGAAGTTTGGGAAATCCCTGCATCATTAGCAGGCAACAGCACGTGAACACACACACACTTCAGTCACTGCAAGAGGCCCTTAAAAACTATTAATGGGTTCCCTAAAATGAAGCGTTGCAAGGTCGAAAATATCCCCCGTGGTACTCGATTTGCACCGCCAAGATGCTTGAAGGTGATGTTAAATATCGTGTGTGGCCCATTTCCAAGTGGTACGCCTGGCGCACACAGGCCGTGTGAATTGAGGTCGGTGCCATGGGCCCCCCACCCATCCCATGACCTAGATATGCTGTACAATGTCACGACAATTGATGGGGGGGCGTACACGGGCTGTGCTGGACTGCGCCCGTATCGATCACAAAGTGCAATGCTGCCACAAGCAGATTCACATGTATTAACTCACACACGCATTTCCACACACCGATACACGGACACCTCATGCGCACTCTGCGGTCGCGCGTGCCCAACCTGCTCACTGGTTGGCTACATTCTATGCGATGGTAGCCGATTGCAAAAATTTCAAATCAAGAACCTGGCCCAATCGCGCACCCTTCCCCGGCTAATTGCACACAAATAACACTCGGTGTATCTAGGCCTTCAAACTCCCACTCGGGAACTCCTCCACCCAAGCCCAACCTCCACTGTGAGACCAGAACATGCATGCGCACGGCTCTCGTTAAACATACGGTGAAAACACTTTTGCTGTTGACACACCTAGGCAAGTGGAAAGGAGGTAACATTATATTTGATAAGTATAATTTTTGCTTCTTAAAGGTAAGAGGATTTGCATTAAGTAAAGATTAATTTTAACATTTTGGAAAGAACATATATTATTTTTTACAGAAATTGTTTACACAACAGCATTTAAACCAAGCAGACAGCCTCAGTCGTTCTACACTCTGCATTAAGACATTGACTTATTAATCCATGAATACCAATTTCTTAAAAACAGTGAAACTCAAAAGCCAACTTGATATGTGACAACTCTTCATGTGCTAGGAACGTGGACACACTGGGAAGCGAGAGTCGAAGATCTTGGCGCATGAGAGAGAGCCCGGACCCTCCCAGGTCTCCACCTTGCCCCGTGCGAGGCTCTGGAGAGTAGGGAGGGTCCGTGAACTGATAGCGAAGTGGTTTAAAAGTCTCCTGCCTCTCAATTGTCTCCAAACCTAACTCATTCCAAAGGCCCTATGCTGATGCATGGGTTAGCCGTATTAGTTGTCGCCCATCCAAGCCAATTTTTGTTTCCACTTTTAAATAAATTATTTCGAGGGTTATTTCATTCTGCGCATTACACGGCATGAGGCTGCCTTGCCGCAAAAGTCTATAAAACTGTATCCGAGCATTTTCTACGAGGTTTCTGCGATATTTCTGAGGTGAGCACGGATGTCTTGACGCGGAGGTCACAGCGGCGTTGACCATGGGCGACGACAACCTCCCGCTGTTGCACCTCGACGGGCTGAAGCTGTGTGCAAACCTCTCGTCGAAAAACGAGCCAAACGTCACCGAATACGCCACGAATCCCTAACACGAAGACACATTTCCGAACAGGACAAAGCTGGCGCGTCGTGCACTCAGTTGCGAGAGTTGCCAATGATCATCAGGATGTAGAGGAAAATGTTGATGACGTCCGTGTAGAGGTTGAGGGCGGCGAAGATATACTCCTCAGGGCTCAGCGCGTACTTGTGGTTCCCCATCAGCAGCTGCGTATCCACTGCGAGGAACTGTGGAGAGGACAAATCCTGCTTAGCAGCAGCATCGCCTGTAAAGTGTCTATGCAACATTGTTCATGAAAACCTCTTGTTACAGGGTTCTTTCAAATGGGAGCCCGTGGGTCAGATGAGACCGACGAAGGCTCTTGAAGCAGGATGCTGGGCCGTGGCCTGCCGAGAGATATCGCTTGCCAAACCACAGAGCTACATTGCGCAATGGAACAGGTGAACAAGGGATCGAGATGACAAGCTGCAGACGTGAGAAGCAGATTTAGTGGTGACAAGCACATATTTTTTGGTGCCACGACGCTGCGCAACGAGCAGGGCGCCGGTGGCTATGCCGCACGCCTGAAACCCAGCACTGGTGGTGGATTGCACAGATTCGTTAAATTCCTTCCCTTCCCATGGGCTGCGAGGCTTTTAGGGAATGGCGGTATGGCAGCATAGCCAAGTTGTTTAAATTCCATCTGTATTCCATCTGTCCGGGGATTGAGGGTTACCCCCTCCGCACGAGTGGGTTTTTTCCTGATACTCCGGTTGCCTCCCGTACGTATAAAGACTCATTCAAGGAGTTAGCCTCAATTCCCAAGATAAGTAAACAGAGCTTCGGAAAATGTTGGTAATGATGGTTCTGGTTGCCTCCCCACTGGTCTTTGGTTTCCCACGCCTCCAATGCGAGAAACAGTACGCGTGACACATTCTGCAGCCGTTTGAATCACGCCGTTACATTAAATAAAACATTGCAATTATTATGGTTGTCATAACATGTGCACATGAGACTAGGACGTTAAGATGCCTATGTGAGTGACATCCTGGAGACTCACCACGGTGAACAGCAGGGCCCCCAACGCCCCGTAGACGATGTTGAGGATTTGATTGCGCAAGATGATGCAGAGGATGGAGAAGAACATCAACACGACCAGCATCACCAGCAGCACGCCGTTGCAGGACGTGAAGTCGTACTTCGTCTACGGGACAGACGGTCACAAAACACAACCGTCGGCTTGACCGTCACGAACACCGTACAACAATCTGCGCACCTTGCGTTAGAGATATCGTTTG
This sequence comes from Lethenteron reissneri, assembly GCF_015708825.2. Classification (NCBI taxonomy): domain Eukaryota; kingdom Metazoa; phylum Chordata; class Hyperoartia; order Petromyzontiformes; family Petromyzontidae; genus Lethenteron; species Lethenteron reissneri. Next base: position 10,100,388 of record NC_083827.1, read on the forward strand.
GTTTCGCTTGGCCAGGGCATGTCGCTTGATGGGATGATGGCCGGTAGATGGAGAATAACGATGGAACAGCAGCCAAGGGTAGGCAATGCTCCCAAAGAGGTCAACCGCGGGGATGGAGTGATGAGATCCGCCCATATACGCATGGTCGGTGGCTTCTTACATCACACGACAGAGACAGCAAAGTTTGGGGAGGCCTTCATCCAGCAGTGGATTTATCATGACTGATGATGATAATGATTTGCACATCACTTATCAATCAGGGGTTAGAGCATCCACGCTGCCGGCGTGAACGAATGTAGAATACGGTGCGTTTGTTTACCTGCATAGAGAACAAGATGACGGCCACGCAGACCGCCACTGTGATGCCCATCGCCATCACAACAGCGTCGGCCTCGTAGAAGGTGGCAATCATCCCCACCATGTAGGACATGCACAGCGTCAGGATGGACTGCACACGCGACACATAACCATTTTCATTCGACGGCATTGCTGACACCACAGGTACAACACAGTGTTAGGTAAACATTGTGAGAGGCCACTGGGGATTCACGAGCTGGGCGACACTGGCCGAGGTTTCTTTTAATGACATTGGCGATGAAACGGCCTTGACCACCCACTCAGCCCAGGACAGGACCGCTCGGTAAAATCGTGATGTCATGTATTTGTGCTTGTAAAAATCAATTATTTTCAACTGTCACCTCTGCAGCTATCAGGTTCCACATGCATTACAATGGGGAAAAGGTATATATATTCTGAAATCGAGTCGGAACCCCAAGTCATGACAAGTCATGCAATCATTCTGGGGTCGGTGGGAGAAGGCAAATAGTTACATTGCTACATAAGCATTTGCTTCAGGCTATGTGAGACAGACATTGGAATGGGACCCAGAGATCCATGACCATAAAGACCCAAGACGTTCCAACAACTACAGGATCTAGCATAACAAATGATCGTGATATGTGGTAGCATAAATGGCCATAGCCCCAAGGAGCTCTTGATCTTGATGCAGAAAGCAATCATAAATATCATGTTGGATATAAAGGAATAAATAAACAAATCCCACGAAGGTATGAGACTAGTCACGGAATGACAGTCAAAGGACAGAACACAGCTGAGAGGTAATCACTGCAGAGATGGAGTGATTATATTCATTCATGTGCAGGAGCGATTTGAATAGTTGCATCACCGGGGAAGCCTACAGCAATTGAGACAACTATTGATGAAAATAACGGGGGATAAAGAGGTTCCTGATAACACAGCTTGCCCAGAAGTTTCACATACGCCACGCTTCCGTGCTGCTGCATTGTGCAGTCTGAAAGTCCTGAATGACCACGCACCAGCGTGATGATGTTCCAGGGATGCTTGCGGCGGAATTCCCCGCAGCAGCTGAGCGCGATGAGACAGGCGAAGAAGACCGCGTAGGAGGCATAGTAGAGGCCGGGAGTATGTTTAACGTATGTCGAGACGGCGGGTGAAAAGCGGAAGGTGCACACGAAGGCGAACGTCACCAGCAGCTGGGCAGTCAGGACCAGGTACACCTGCACGCAAACGCACACGCACAGCACGTCACAATGTGTCGGGGCGGTGACACAGCCCAGCCGCTTTGAGTCCGGCGGGCAGCCCTGGCCATGATTGCGCGTGTTTTATCTGTCGGATGCACGACGTCTGCTTCACGGATCCCGTGATGTCGTTCAATATGAGTAGGCCATTGTGTGCCTGTGTCGTGGCCCAAATTTATCATCGGGAAAAAAAAAACTGCAAATTACTCAACGGAGATTATACACAGCAATCATTGCCCCCCTACTGGTACATTAATACCCACTTGAAGGACAGGTGTTGAGTGACCTTATGCCGTACAGGGGCAGCTGCCACTGGTGGTGGCCATTTCAAACCATTGGAGATATGTGATATAAGTTGCCTTTATGTATAAAGGCTTTTACATGCTCCAAAGTAAAGGGCCCTGTATCAAACACAAATTCTCATTATTCTGCTCTGTCGGTTTTCGTGGTTATAATGTACGGCCCTCGGGTGTGCTTTCAGTTTGTGACGTCTGTTGCTCGGCACGATGTCCATAATTGCCACGGAGTTTCCACCGTTGCTTCTCCACTACAAGCATGACTTACCTTTCTGATGAAAGCGCGCCGCACTGTTTTGTCAGTCCAGTCAGAGATATTGAAGTCTTCATTGTCGTGGTACATTGGCGGATGCTCATCATTAAAGGCAGGAGCTGAAGGGCCTGAAACAAATCACACACCCTGTTGAGATTTCACCTCTGATATTATTAAAATATATATATTTGTCTCCCAATTTCAATTGCGCTTACTGGAATCGGTAATTCCAAGCGAGGATGTATTCACGCTCTGAGCCACCTGACTTACTCCAACATCTTAACAGATTTTCAATAATTTGTGTCAACCAGGGAATGGACAACAGCGAGACCTTCCCCCGATTGTACAGTTGCTCACAGTCTTATTTTATCCGGGAAATCATTTTCCTACCATTACCCCCGTAATATATAGGTTATATATTATTCGTCTTTCTTATGGCGAGGAGTTGATCAAGAATGTTTACAAGTTCATGTCAAGGATGGTGAGTGAGCCCAATGACGGCTTCGGACGTAACCACATGGTGAATATCTGAAATGCTGCTAATGAATGATCGCAGCCGGCAGTGGTGTTACTACGAGTGCCCATGGTATGAGAATGGTGAAAGCAGTCGCACTATGAGCTATCCTTAATTGATCATCGGTGTCGGAAATGAGATGATTATTGTGGATGTGCAAGAAGACCTGGAGCTGGGTGGTAGGGTGTATCGCTGTAGCCCGGACCCCCGGATGAAGGGCCGGGGGACGTCAGGTAGGGGGGCTGCACGTAGGGGGGTGCCATGTATCCGGGCTGATCCGGGTTTCCCCATGACTGGCTGTCCTTCGGTGCATTGGGCGGCATCAGGGGAGCTTTCTCGCTGGTCGACATGGTGGCGTTTCTGTGGCAAAACAAATCACAGCACAAACGTCATCATCCAGCCACCTCCATTTATACAGGACACAACAACCATCATCATCCAGCCACCTCCATTACACAGGACACAACAACCATCATCATCCAGCCACCTGCATTGCACAGGACACAACTACCATCATCATCCAGCCACCTCCATTATACAGGACAACAACCATCATCATCATCAAGCCACCTCCATTATACAGGACACAACTACCATCATCATCCAGCCACCTGCATTGCACAGGACACAACTACCATCATCATCCAGCCACCTCCATTACACAGGACACAACAACCATCATCATCCAGCCACCTGCATTGCACAGGACACAGCTACCATCATCCAGCCACCTCCATTACACGCCACTGCAAGAACACTGCAGGCTAGCGGAATAAAGTGGAGCCACCTGCCATCTCGAACAGAAGTAGCTGCCCAACATGCAATACATGAAAGTTATTGTAATTGGCTTCCCTACTATTTTCCATATGGGCAGTTCCACTATTTCGGATGCGGATCTTAAATATGTGGGTGTAATCATTAAGTGACATTTTAATTTTGCGTAGTACATCAATCAATTACGACTTTAAATTGGATAAAATGATTTGTTCACCTTTCTTGGTACGGGAGAAATGCCCACAGAATACCAGTGTTAGACGTGCTTAGATTAAATCTCTTTTTCATCCCCACTGGGATGGTGATGGTATATTCAGTGTATTAGCCACATTTTCTAAAAATATAGATAACAACTTTGAAAATGACAAGCCATGTGTTTTATGATTATTTAGATGTTTTGCTCAATCTGTGGAACTGCCCACATAAAGTACTTTTCAATGTTAACATGACAATGTGACAGGCAATCTTTCCAACATAATTAGGAGTATTCTCAACAGAGCACGGGTTAAGGTGGCGATACAGTCATCCCACTCGGCATGAAAAACACATTTCTGCCTCACTGCCAATATGCAGCCTCCCCATTCATTGATGTTCATTGATAATGATTGGCCACAAAGGCCCAGGCAACGCAAGCCTTCTGTACAATATCTGCTCCACTCATCACTAGTACCTCCAGTCCTCATCCCGCATGTGCACACAAAGATAAAGGTGCAGCCCTGCAATTGTTTGTTCATGTCAATGCCTGCAGAAGGGCCTCCATCAGAGAGAGCTCGAGACAGTCCCTAAAGGGGTATTTCTGGTCTACTCTTCCACAATGTACAGTGTGGGAGTAAACTGCCCTCTACCCCAACAAAAGTGTCATGCAAATCGATTGTGCTGTGCCCATTTATACTGCTTGGGTGGATTTTAGAAACGTGCTCATTGTTTCAGCGCGTGCACAAAACAAATACAACATTCTCTTTGGTTCTTTCGGTAAAGTCACGTAAGTATAAAATAAAATAAATCACGACTTTTAAAACAGTCTGCCTCAGCAGCAGACCATGCTTTCCCACCTGATGATGGACGCTTGTGTTGCGCCCGAAACGTCGTGATTTATTTTATACCTACGTGACTTTACCGAAAGAACAAACGAGTATGGATTCCTGCAGTCACGTAAGCTTCAAATCAAGATTAAATACAACATTCTATTCTGCCAGCAAGAGGGCTGGAGGGGCGGTTCAAGGTTTGGCCTGTTGTGCAATGAAACCGACCACCTAAGTTCGACTCCCAGCCATGGCTAGCATCGGTGGGCAAGTGATACCTTAACGAGTTCTGGACCTCCACAACATTCACCAACCTGCACTGCCGACGGGCAAGGTGCAGTATTGTCAAACAACCCACATCCAGCAGCGGCTGACACGCTGTACATTTTACTCGGTCTCAAGCCTCTTTGTCAGGAAGGATCTGCATGACCGGAACGATGTGGCGAGGCCTTCATTCAGTAGTGTTGTTTTACAGAAGGTTCAAGATGGAAATGTTCAGTAAAACTTAAAAAACACAACCACAGTGCAATCTTGATAACCTTTGCGATGTAAGAATAGCACAAGGTACCACGTACGTACAATGGATTGACAAAAATAACTCTACAGTACATTATTTTCATCAACAGCTGTTCAGGCTTTTTGGTAACCACTTTCAGCGAAACTCTCTTTAGTTGGCAACACAGATGTTGTGGACAGGCTAGCGCCGTGCTGATGAGCTGCAAGGCAACTTTAAACGATGACGCGCGTGTACTTACGAGAAGCAAAGCTACATGGGATGACAGCAAGTCATTGACCCAAGTAAGCCCGAAACTGAGGCTTGTTCCTCTTTCCAAAACCGGAAACTACGAGCTCTGCTAGTTGCAGATGAGACCGTGTCTCCATCAGGCCCCTTTAGGCAATTAAAGCAGCTAATGTAGTGATATTAGAAAAAAAAATAAGAGGACACCACAAACCCAGTGCAGCGAGAAAGTGGTCATGACGTAATACATCTGGCTTCTACATTTTACATGTAGGCTTTCACGACCAACATGATTATTAATAAAATGTGTCGTGAACCCTCCTCCACCCCGACACAGCCAATTGATAAAGTTGTTGTCACATGAGCAAACGTGCCAATGTATCACTGCTTCAGTAGTACACCGGTGTGTTGGCAGATAAATCTCACAACGTTCAATTCTGGGATCTGCCTGATGATGCTGGTTGTAACTTTCAGCGAAACGTCGTACCCATTCAAATGCTGCGAGATTTATCTTCAACACACACGTGTGCTGCAGCAGTAATTAACATTGGCATGTGTATTCACGTGACTTTATTAATTGGCTGTGTCTGGCGGAGGAGGGTTGACGACACGCATTGTATTTACAAATCTGCTGCTACTGCTATCATCAACACAAATCACTTGCTGCTGCTGTATTAAACAGACTGCAACGAGATTGGGGGGAGAGGGCAAGACGGCGTCTCTTGTTGTTGTCATTGTCATTGTGATGTAGCGATGCACAACCGAGAAACCTGCACATCGGCTGATTTAATCGCTCCATCTCCAACGGTGCACGTGATATATCTAGGTCACGATCCATCCTTTGGCTGCCACTGTTATTGATCCTTGACGAAAGGCCGTCATCCCTTCGAATGACATGTCCCTTGCCCAAGCGGTTTGGAATTCTGTGTTCATTATCCGCTCCTTCCCCTTTCACGCACTTCTCCACTTTCGTTTCCTCGTGTCTCTTGACCAGGTTGCCAGTAAAACCACGCAACCATTTACATAGCAAGGGCATTTGAAATTTCTACTATGGCAAGCGGACAGACAGACACACACACACGACCCCAGCGTCCCATCACAACCACGTTGACGATTAAAGAGGCAGTGTTAGCAGCACGCTGGGCTGGCTGGTCGCAGGCAACACGCATCCTCGGTAAAGAAAACATCGTGGCGTGAGATGTTGTACATCACGTACAACGACGTTTAAACACCGATGTGTGTCTGCTGACAGGATGAGGGCTGATCTGGTAATATTATTCCTGTGTGAGAGTTAGGAGGCGTCCTCTGAAGGTCACGAAGCCCCTGGCTGGGCCTTACCTCCTCTTCCTGCTCCAGCCAGCTCACCTGCACCACCACCACCACCACGGGGCTCTACTGATTAAACCAAACATTTGGCACCGATTCTCGCCGGATCAAACAACCCGTGACTTGCTACACAAGCTCAGGGTCTCAAGCCAAGAATCCCCACTCAAAATCGGACCGCCAACAACAACAACAACAGCACAACTAGGCTGGACCCTGACCCAACACAGTCCCCGACAGACATATCCACAAAGTCTGCGCCTCGGTTGCATGCCACGTGGTCGTTGTAATTGGTGTCCGAACATCAGGGATCGGTATTTATCGTGGAGAAACCCGATAGACTATGAAGCTCTTAACCATGCAGCTGACCCAAAGTCCCAACTAAAAGCCACCTATACCCCCCCAGCCCTAACAAACAACATTGCGTGGCCACAGAACACATCACTCGCGTTGAGCGATGCCGATGATGATGATGATAACATCATACACGGTGGTAGTATCTACAGTATGCTGAACTTCTTTCGCGCCGTACGTAGCCAATCGTGCTAATCGGAGGTGCGGTAGTGGTTGATACGGTAGTGATGTTATGGGGAAGGAGTCCGTGATTGTTTGATGATGGTGGTGACGTGTTTATTGATGATGATGCTGATGGCGAGTGTGAGTGTACGCAATGACGATCGTGTTCATGATGGTGAGATTGTAATTTCAGCGTTCGCTTCTGCCGTGATGATATCGCTTAAGTTCGACGATAATCCCGCTATGTTTAGAGTGGTTAAGTAACCTGTGCCGTCCATAGCTTAATAACAACAGTCATAATGAAAACGTCTGATATAATCGCCGTTACATGGCAACAAGCCATTGGTGATACCGATTGTTTAAACGGTTGGTGATGACGGTGGTGGTGGTGGTGATGGGGGTGGTGATGATGATGGTGGTGGTGATGGTGATGGTTGTGGTGATGGTGGTGGTGATGGTTGTGGTGGTGGTGGTGACGATGATGATGGTGATGATGGTGATGGTGGTGGTGATGATGATGGTGATGATGATGGTGGTGGTGATGATGTTGGTGGTGATGATGATGATGGTGGTGATGATGATGATGGTGGTGATGATGATGGTGATGATGATGGTGGTGGTGGTGATGATGATGGTGGTGATGATGGGTGGTGGTGGTGATGATGATGGTGGTGATGATGATGATGATGTTGGTGGCCGCGCCATCACGAAGCGACTCCGCGTCGCAGTCGACCCCGAGGCGACTTCAAATCTCGCTGCGTCACGGCGGCGCGACATCGCGGGGGGGCTCAGGGGGGCCCAGGGGGACCCCTGTAGGGGGCCCAGTCTCACCGGGAGCTGGGGGGGTCCGCGGCTGCGTCCCGGGGCGAGGAGTCGGGGTCCCTGCGGGTCTCTGCGGGGCGACGAGTCGGGGTCGTGGGCGCAGCGGCGCTCGGGGGAAGCTTCCGGAAGTGGAGTGAGAGGTCCGTGACGCGCGCGTGACGCTCACAACACTCACCAGACTCCTCCCACTCCTCACCTCACTCATCACACTCACCTCACTCATCACACTCACCTCACCCTCCTCACCACCACACTCACCACCTCGTCACCAGACTCCTCCCACTCCTCACCTCACTCACCACACTCACCTCACCCTCCTCACCACCACACTCACCACCTCGTCACCAGACTCCTCCCACTCCTCACCTCACTCACCACACTCACCTCACCCTCCTCACCACCACACTCACCACCTCGTCACCAGACTCCTCCCACTCACCACCACACTCACCACACTCACCTCACCCTCCTCACCACCACACTCACCACCTCGTCACCAGACTCCTCCCACTCCTCACCACACTCATCACACTCACCTCACCCTCCTCACCACCACACTCACCACCTCGTCACTAGACTCCTCCCACTCCTCACCACACTCATCACACTCACCTCACCCTCCTCACCACCACACTCACCACCTCGTCACCAGACTCCTCCCACTCCTCACCACACTCATCACACTCACCTCACCCTCCTCACCACCACACTCACCACCTCGTCACCAGACTCCTCCCACTCACCACCACACTCACCACACTCACCTCACCCTCCTCACCACCACACTCACCACCTCGTCACCAGACTCCTCCCACTCCTCACCACACTCATCACACTCACCTCACCCTCCTCACCACCACACTCACCACCTCGTCACCAGACTCCTCCCACTCCTCACCTCACTCACCACACTCACCTCACCCTCCTCACCACCACACTCACCACCTCGTCACCAGACTCCTCCCACTCACCACCACACTCACCACACTCACCTCACCCTCCTCACCACCACACTCACCACCTCGTCACCAGACTCCTCCCACTCCTCACCACACTCATCACACTCACCTCACCCTCCTCACCACCACACTCACCACCTCGTCACCAGACTCCTCCCACTCCTCACCACACTCATCACACTCACCTCACCCTCCTCACCACCACACTCACCACCTCGTCACTAGACTCCTCCCACTCTTCACCACACTCATCACACTCACCTCACCCTCCTCACCACCACACTCACCACCTCGTCACCAGACTCCTCCCACTCCTCACCTCACTCATCACACTCACCTCACCCTCCTCACCACCACACTCACCACCTCGTCACCAGACTCCTCCCACTCACCACCACACTCACCACACTCACCTCGTCACCAGACTCACCACCTCACCAAACTCCTCCCACTCCTCACCACACTCACCACCTCACCAGACTCCTCCCACTCCTCACCACACTCACACTCACCTCACCCTCCTCACCACCACACTCACCACACTCACCACATCACCAGACTCCTCCCACTCCTGCTCACCACCATCACACTCACCTCATCACCAGACTCCTCCCACTCCTCACCACACTCACACTCACCTCACCCTCCTCACCACCACACCCCTCAACCACCACTCACCTCACCACTCACCTCACCAGACTCCTCCCACTCCTCACCACCACACTCCTCCTCCTCACCTCCACACTCCTCACCACCACACTCCTCCCACTCCTCACCACACTCCTCACCACCACACTCGCCACACTCCTCCCACTCCTCACCACCACACTCACTCACCACACTCCTCACCACGCTCCTCCCACTCCTCACCACCACACTCCTCACCACCACACTCCTCCCCCTCCTCACCACACTCCTCCCACTCCTCACCACCACACTCACCACACTCACCTCACCACACTCCTCACCACCACACTCCTCACCACCACACTCCTCCCCCTCCTCACCACCCTCCTCCCACTCCTCACCACCACACTCACCACACTCACCTCACCACACACCTCACCACACTCCTCACCACCACACTCCTCACCACACTCCTCACCACACTCGCCTCACCACACTCCTCACCACACTCACCACACTCCTCCTTACTAATTGGTGGTGGCGGGTTTATCGACACATTTATATTTATGCTATCTAACCCAAAAACCTCTTAAGGATCCTAATAACCTCACCTTTACCAAAAAATACAGCATCAATAATAATAAAATAGCACTCATACTGATCCTCGCACAACACATGCTTTATATTCTTGGTTCTTTCGGTAAAGTCACGTAGAAAGGAAATAATAAATTAATAAAAATATAACAAAAATTCTCACGACGTTTCCACCACAACGCAAGCAGCTGTCCTCAACAGAATTTTTATTGTTTTATTTTTATTATTTTATTATTTCCCTTCTACGTGACTTTACCGAAAGAACCAAGAATATGAATCCCTGCAGTCACGAAAGTTTTAAATCGAAATTGAACACATGCTTTATTTGGCACTTTTTACTACAGGTTAAATCGAGGCACCTACAGGCTTCATTGCAGCAAGAAGGTGCCGTCAGGCTATTTGAATAGTGGAGTGTGGGTGTTCTTCCCTCAACCATACGTGTTCTCAACGTCCTCCTGTTTCTTTTACCTAAACGCAAAGGTTCCAAACATGATTCTCTTGAAACAGTATTGAGGATCACTGAAGCTTTCTTGTGTAAATAAGAAATTATTTCGTGTCAGTGGACATCACCGGCCACAGTTTATCAGCAATGATTGTTAAATGTTGGTCCCAGCACAGCGGCAAGGCTTGTCGTGGCATGGTTATTACACACCTGATGCTAAATCCCATCAACACGTTTGTGGAAATGTCATCAATGTCCTCACTCACTACTCATGCCACCCTTTGTTACAAGTTATAAATGTGTTTAAAACAGCCCAGTGACCTGCTGAGAAACTTGTGTAAATTCAGAGCTTTACATTGCAGAGTGTGATCGATGTTCAGCCTAATGCAGATATGAACATGCATAATACAACTGAATTGATCAAATGTCTCAAAATAACACAGCAAGACACTGTAGAACATTATACATTACAACGTGGATCTATGTAGCAGCGTCTAAACGCAACCGCATCTATAGACACGTTATAGAAACAGTGGACACTATTTCATTTATCGAGGCCGTCAGTCATAGGCAGAAGAAAAAAGGTCTTGAATTTGACACGCAGGGAGTCAACAGCACGGACGGCTTGGGGAAGGAACTCCCTGGTTGTGTTGTCAGGCTATGTTGCGTGTTGCTCACTATTGTGTCAAACGTAATTAACATCATTCCTTGCTCCACGTGCTTGGAGCTTCTTCATGCCTTGATCATTGTAACTGAATTGTTCAGTTCCTGAAGAAGGCACCCAGCATGTGAAGCAAAACATTGGACATGATGTTGAAAACACATCAAAGAGCTCAGCAAGACAATCGTGATCATGAGATTTTGTGGAGGGCGAGCGTTTTGATTTTTTTTTTTACCAATGAGACCAAACACATGAGCGCTTCTGATATCACCATGATCATCAATCTCCCCGCGCCCTCGCATCCCTGCCTGCCGGCCCCAACACCGCCTGCTGCCCTTGCTTCCCCTGCCGCTGCTGCCCCCACAGCACCCCACGTGCCCGTGCGCGTCTCGACAGGAACCCGCACACGCAGCCAAGTGCCGTGAGCAGCAGCAGCGTGCCCAGCACGGCACCCGGCGACGTTGGCGGCAGGCGGGAAGACGCCGGCTGCTTTCCTCCGAGCAGAGACCCGTCAGGACCCGGCAGCCACACGCCATGGGGCAGAAGGTCCGAGGCGAAGGGCGTGTGGCCCCCTGACCCCCCAGACTGGCCAGAGAGATCTGCAGGCCGCCCGGCCACCGGCTAACAGGCAGACGCGACGGGGGAAACCAGACCATGCGTCCGTGTAAGCGGTGGCGTAAGATCCTGCAAATTAACTGGCTAATGTAAATGGACAACGGAGAGGTCAGAAAGAGGATGGCATATGAGGCAGTCAAGCACGGTTGGCTACGTACGATGCGAAAGAATTCCAACATACATACATGTATGTATACATGACACTACATTGGCACGGATATCCACTCATGATGCGTACTGAATATCAGTTCCGAGAAAAACTCATTCAATGGAAACCAACGCAAAAATCATCTCGAGACTCAGTGGGGGTCTCAATGTACAGCCCCTTGTCAGTCCACTGTTTGAAGAATGCCGCCACACACTGTGCTGATCCTGGAGATTGTTTGACCCTCCCTCAGTCAAGTGATACAGCGTCAGTTGTTGAAGAGGTAGCCTTGGCTGGGAATCAGCCATGGTCATAGCACAAAGCGTTTGCCCCTGCAACATTATTGTTTCACGTGACAAACATACCTTTGTTTATTACACAAACTTGCAAGCAAATTTTATGAAGTATCGCACCTCCATCTGGCTGTCTTAGAGGCGGTGCACTTAGGAGATGGAGCGATTAAGGATTTGCCAAAGGGATCAATGTGGAACGGCGTGAAATATGTAGAGGGTCCTGGAGCAATTGACGTGGAGTTTGATCGAGCAGGTGACCTGAACTCAGATGCATCTCACCTTCTGGGGTTTCGTTCCACGCAGCTTGGTTCTCGCAGGATTTGTAGTTTGTGTGGTCCTTCAGCAGAAACAAACAAACACAAGCCGGGAATGGCACAGATGTTCATTTAAAGCAGGGGCGGTGAATCTACTGCCCATGGGCCTATAATGATCCACTACTTCATTTCATACAGACAACGACCACTTGAGGCCTGTCGCTTCAAAACGGCCTGAAAGCAATCCGTATTAATTACTGTGAGCATCTTAGCTGCACTAATTCAGTACTAGGAGGGGGAGTATTTTTAACCTGGCAAAAACACTGCTTCTAATTGTCGCCCTCAAGTTTATCATGGCAAGGGCCTGTTTTTAATCGGTCGTTATTGTTGCGTTATATTTGGATAACGCTGATGTGTGTATTGATGCGAGGTTGCCCACTAAATATATGTGAAAGCCATATTTGTTGCTCAGGAAGGAAGAGGTGACCGAAAAACAACCATTTATCTTGCAAACAGTACCGGATTAAGCTAGTGCGGGCCTGTAGCATATGTTATAAAGGGGCCCTAAATAAAAAAAATAAACACTCAAATATTAAAACACGTAATGTTTAACTTGCATAGTAAAGAAATGTTGTCATTGCTATATAGCCAGATAATAAGACAAATCGCTAACCTTAAACACCCAGTCGTTCATAAAAGTTGAAGGCAGTATATTACTATAGTAATAAAGCAAGTGCAGAATCACTGAACCGGAATTGATAGCTTGAAAGAATTTAGCGCGGGGCCCTTGAAAGTGCGAGGCCCGTAGCATGTGCTACTTTTGCTACGAGGATAATCTGGCACTGCTTGCAGATACACATCTAGGTCGCGTGTCCTGGACTGTCTCGCACGAGTTTAAAAGTATGATGAAAAATACTGCAACGTTATGGTTAAGACGTGCCATTCTACTAATATGGCATGCTCGTGAGGTCACGACAACGCCTGCTTTGGAGCTCATGGCACAACTGCATCAGACTGGTTCTGCCGGCATCGCCCGGTTGCTGCTTTGTGAAAGAGAAACACAAAACGTAGATATGTACAAAAAAACCTTACAATATTGCTTCTCAAATACTCCTTACCTGGGCATGTATATACTCCTAATGAAAATCCATAGGTCTGTAGCTCATCACAGCAGGACTCAAACTGTTATCCCCGTGTACCGTCTGAGGTGCTCACAGACATTTGATAATCGTGACTTTAAAGCTGCGCTTTTGTTTACAATCTGTTTACAAAAAGCTATTCATTGTTTGGGTTGAGTCATAAAGGCATTATTAGATATGTCCTCTGACCTTTGCATAGCGTCGCCCGGCATTCCTGGCCGGCCCGTCCTCGTGGTGGTGGTGGTCCTCCTGGTGGTCGTGGTTCTGGTGGTCGTGGTGGTGGTGGTCAGATCGTGGGGGCATCGCGACGTGAAGACGTTACGCCCGGCCACCCAGGCCGGGGACGCACAGGTAAGGCCGTAGTACACCTGCCAGGAACCGCAACAGCACCGATTACTCGCCCGAGTAATTGGTGGCATTACGACACTCAAGAGTACATTGTAACGTGAAAATAGATGAATACAGAGAACATATGCAAATTGTAGACGTCATACTGACTGTTAAGGAAAGTAAGTAGGCTTGGCTAGGAATCATCGCCAGGAGCGATAACGGCTGGAGGTCGAGACTAACGGTGGAGTGGCAGCTAAAGGGAGGAGCTATATGGAACGTTGCTTCAACAGAAAGTAAGAGATGGCTTGCGGAGGCCTTCATCCAGCCGTGGATAGATCATGGCTTGAGTATGATTAAACACGACAAGAAAGAATGTAAAATAAATGTAATTTCCATTTAATTTGGTCTCAACAAAACATGATACGGGCCAAAATGTTCGCCGTGTCCTCAACGCATTGTGACTTTTAACGCTGACGTCTGCGGATGTCAACACTGAACACCAATTCTGCCGCTACCCATTCGCCATTTCTAAGCATCAAAGAGTTGTTTTTTCCGACAACAAAGAACGCAACCGGAGAATAAATACCAACACTTTAAAAACAAATAACAAGAACATTGCACCTGCAAGTGTGACTTAACTTTGCAATTATGACAGTCACTATTGTGCAATTATTATCTGGCCAAGGTGTCTGCTCAGTGGTAGAGCAAGCGGCTCCTTATCGGAACGTTGCGAGTTCCATTCCTGGTGAGGGGCTTGACTCAGCCCATTGCCCCTCCAGAATCAATAAAATAAGTAACACTCTTTGAGGAAGTCAACAGGGGTTGTTCTATGGGAGACTTTCTCCCTCATTTGAGTCTGGAATTTCCGTTTCTGGTTCACGGCTGCAAACAGAATATGAGCAGCAAATCACTTTGATTTCATATCCTCATCACCACGGATCCCTATTTGAGTCTCCTACCATCTCTTATGAATCCCCATCCACACCCCTGGGTCCCCATTCCCACCAATCCCAGATCCTTGTCCCCATCTCCTGTCTCGATCCCCATCCACACCCCTGGGTGCCCATTCCCACCCATCCCAGATCCTTGTCCCCATCTCCTGTCTCGATCCCCATCCCTACCCCTGGGTCCCCATTCCCACCCATCCCAGATCCTTGTCCCCATCTCCTGTCTCGATCCCCATCCCTACCCCTGGGCCCCCATTCCCACCCATCCCAGATCCTTGTCCCCATCTCCTGTCTCGATCCCCATCCCTACCCCTGGGCCCCCATTCCCACCCATCCCAGATCCTTGTCCCCATCTCCTGTCTCGATCCCCATCCCTACCCCTGGGCCCCCATTCCCACCAATCCCAGATCCTTGTCCCCATCTCCTGTCTCGATCCCCATCCACACCCCTGGGTGCCCATTCCCACCAATCCCAGATCCTTGTCCCCATCTCCTGTCTCGATCCCCATTCCTACCCCTGGGTCCCCATTCCCACCCATCCCAGATCCTTGTCCCCATCTCCTGTCTCGATCCCCATCCCTACCCCTGGGCCCCCATTCCCACCCATCCCAGATCCTTGTCCCCATCTCCTGTCTCGATCCCCATCCCTACCGCTGGGTCCCATTCCCACCCATCCCAGATCCTTGTCCCCATCTCCTGTCTCGATCCCCATCCCTACCCCTGGGCCCCCATTCCCACCCATCCCAGATCCTTGTCCCCATCTCCTGTCTCGATCCCCATCCCTACCCCTGGGCCCCCATTCCCACCCATCCCAGATCCTTGTCCCCATCTCCTGTCTCGATCCCCATCCCTACCCCTGGGTCCCCATTCCCACCCATCCCAGATCCTTGTCCCCATCTCCTGTCTCGATCCCCATTCCTACCCCTGGGTCCCCATTCCCACCCATCCCAGATCCTTGTCCCCATCTCCTGTCTCGATCCCCATCCCTACCCCTAGGTCCCCATTCCCACCCATCCCAGATCCTTGTCCCCATCTCCTGTCTCGATCCCCATCCCTACCCCTGGGCCCCCATTCCCACCCATCCCAGATCCTTGTCCCCATCTCCTGTCTCGATCCCCATCCCTACCCCTGGGCCCCCATTCCCACCCATCCCAGATCCTTGTCCCCATCTCCTGTCTCGATCCCCATCCCTACCCCTGGGCCCCCATTCCCACCCATCCCAGATCCTTGTCCCCGTCTCCTGTCTCGATCCCCATCCCTACCCCTGGGTGCACCCTCCGGACCCCCGACCTCTCCTCGTACCCGCACTCTCGCGTCCAGCAGCCGCTGCCGCAGGGCGCACACCGCGTCCACGTCCTCGCAGGCCCAGGGGTTCCCGTGCAGCACGAGCCAGCGCAGCTGCAGGGGCCCCAGCGCGGGCCCCGGCGCGGGCTCCGGGCTGGTGCTGGGGCTCGGTGCCACGGTGGTGCTCGTGAGAGGTTCGCGGGGTCGCGGGTTGGGAAGGGGCCCCAGGGGAGGCAGGGGGTCGCGGGGGGGCAGGTTGAGCGCCGGCGGCGAGCGCAGGCGGTTGTTGGACAGGTCCAGCAGCTGCAGCCCCGGCAGCTCGAGCAGCAGAGCGACGTCCAGCACCAGCAGCTGGTTGCCGTGCAGGTCCAGCACCTGCAGCGAGCGAGCGCCGGCAAAGTACTGCCCGTCTGCACGAAGGGACCTGGGGAAAGGGGGCAGAGCAGGAGGAGGACTTTCTCTCTTTGTGGGTCTCTGTGTTCGTTACTGGTGACTGCTCTGAGACTATGAACTCGCTACACTTGACCACCCGGATTAATCACGGGTGGCCAAAACCCCGATTCGAAACCAGGGACACGACAGCACCCGCTCTGCCCCGTGAACCTTGCTTCGGGTGAAACTCGTCGCTAATGTTCCTTGGGAATTTTGCGAGCACTCACGTGAGCGCGTTCCCGTGCAGGTAGAGGCGTCGCAGGTGCACGCAGCCCGCAAAGGCACGGCGTGGCAGCTCTCGCAGTGCGTTCCCGTGCAGGTAGACGTCACGGAGTCGCGACAGCCTGGACAGACCCTCCGCGGGGAGGACCCGCACGCGGTTGTCGGACATGTCCAGCGTGCGCAGTGCCGGCAGGTCGGTGATCAGGTCAGCCGGAACCTCCTCCAGCTCGTTATCCTGCAGCTCTAGGACCTGGCGAGGGACCACGGGAGAGGTTTGATTTTTGTTAATTAACACCAGGTGAAAACTCAGGAGATCAGGATAGTCTCATTTTGCAAGAGTGGCCTGGGTCAGCAACATGGAAGAGGTTTAGAACCCACAGTGGGGGAGGTTGGGACTCCACGTGGAGGAGGTTGGAATCCCAAGTTGAGAAGGTTTGGACACCACATAGAGGTTGGGCGGAGGTTTAGAACCCACGTCAAAGAGGTTTGGACTCCACATGGAGGAGGTTGGAGATGGTTCGGAACTCCACGTATCGAACACACAAGAAGTGTGACCCCCCTCCCCCTCCCCCCCGCCACCTGGAGTCGCAGCAGGCCCTGGAAGACGCCTGCCTCGAGCTGGGCGACGCGCGAGGCTCGAATGCTGAGCCGCTCGAGGCTGGACAGGCGCGCCAGGCTGCCGGCTCGCAGCACGCGAAGGCGGTTGCCTCCGAGGAAGAGCTTCTTGATGGGACGGTCGTTCTCCAGCAGGGACGGGTCCAGCAGTGGGACCTCCTCCAGCCCCTCGTCGGCGCACTTGATCTGCCACAAGCGATTTTATTACGTCTTCTTGATTCGTTCGGTAAAGTCACGTAGAAGGGAAATAATACAATGATAAAAATAAAACGTAATAATATAATTGTCACGACGTTTCGGCCACAACGCAAGCAGCCGTCCTCAGGTGAAGAACAGGTCTGTCGGAAAGGCAGCGTCTGCCGGAAAGACAGCGTCTGTTCTTCACCTGAGGACGGCTGCTTGCATTGTGGCCGAAACGTCGTGAGAATTATTTTATTACGTTTTATTTTTATTATTTTATTATTTCCCTTCTACGTGACTTTACCGAAAGAACCAAGAAGATGAATCCCTGCAGTCACGAAAGCTTTAAATCGAGATTTTATTACGGTTAGAGGCTGGGGTCAGGAATAGGGGGTAAGTAAGGATAGGGTCAAGAATTGGTTTAGGAATATGGATAGCTTTAATTAGGCTAGGATTGGGATGAGGATTTTGGTGAGGGTTAGATATGGCATTATATTTGTTACTGTTTGATTACTACTGTATATATGTATGGGTGAAGCTTGGGGGGGGGGCACGGGGGGACAATGTCCCTTTAAAGTGGACAGCTTCATTTATTTTCGTTAGTTTGCAATTATGATAAAAATTCATTATATGCACCTGAGGTTCCTAATGTGAGGGACAAAGCGAACCCCACCCCAACAATATAGAGGATACTTAAAATTTTTAACACTTATACGGTACTATCGTTTTTGATGGAAAAAGAACGGATACTACACTAAAACATTTTCACAAATGTATCTTAATAGCTTCAAAGAGTCTGCTCCACTTGTTCGCCATCGTTGTCAACGCGTGGCCTGGAATCTTCTCCAGGTGGTCTCCAGAGCTCGGAGGAGGCAGCACATTTCTCGTGATGTTGTTGCACTTTCTCAGAAGTGTTCACATTTTTTTGAAGCGCCCCCCTTTGTATTTAATAACCCTGCGTAATATATCCTCAATTATTGACAACATTCAATCGGGTCAGTCGGTATTAAACATGTTCGTTTATCAAACATGTAGAAATGCGTACAATGTTTTAGATTTGCTACAGCTTGTGCCTGCTAAATCGACGACATGAAACACGCGGGCAACATTATATATTTATTTATCGATTGTGAGATCGATTGCTCAGGTCTGCGCCCGCCACACCGGAGCAATCGATCGATCGATCGCTCACACGAATACAGAATATTCATAATGTTTGTGTTGGACGGTTGAACATGTTTTAATAACCTCTTGATTTGATGATTTCACACGTTTGGTCGACAATTGAAGATGCATCAAAATACGTAGTTTAACGTTTTGCCGGAAAATGTTGAGGATTATGCGGAGTACGTTTGGGGCCGTCCATAAATGACGTCACGCGATTTTTGACGATTTTTGACCCCCCCCCCCCCCTTCGTCACACGGCGTCACAAAAAGTCAAACCCCCCTCAAATATGACGTCACAAAGATCTGCCCCCTCCCCCCAAAAACCCCTAAAACATGCTTCTAATCGCTTTAAACTATTGTCATTGTAGTACGTATTTGATGTGCCGCTGCACTCTGATGTTGTAGGAGAAAACATTTATTAAAACGTATATTTAATTAAGTAGAACGTGTTGTCTATATTTATTTAAAGTTGCGCATTTTGATGTGACGTCACATTTCTCACCCCCCCCCCCCTCGTCACACATCGTCACAAAGGTCTGACTCCCCCCCCTCCCCCCATGTGCGTGACGTCATTTATGGACGGCCCCTTTTATATGTAAGGTACTGTGCAGTATTGCCGAAAAATGTACCATTTATATACTTCATCAGAAATCAAACATAGCAAGACATATTCCTTCGCTAAAAAGATTAAAGGATTGTTTCGTATTTAATGTTTTTTTTCGGACCCAGTTTTCATTTTCTAAAAGCTATCGAAGGTCTCTGATTTAACGTCACTTCCGTCCGCCATTGGTCCAATCGTCTAATTTATGCACAACCGAAATGCAGTGCGCACGAATGTATACTGTTTTCTTTTTACGTTAATAATCTTCGTATGCATATGAATATCCGTCAAGTGAACACTAATCCGAATTTATATTGTACCGTGGTTATGTATTGTTAAAATAAAACTAAATGTGAGGCCGCGAAGTAAGGGACCCATAGGATAAAGCGAGTTCGTGGTGGTATATGTACCCACGTGTGGGGATGCAAACGTTAACTCTGGTTTCTCTTCAAAGCGAATAAATCTTTCGCCTTTTACTAAAGATTTCCGTGGAGAGGAACAATCCAAGGAGATTGAAACCAATTTTTCGTTACCCTGCTTCGGCAGGGTTCTTTTGTAAAACAAAATGAGATTTAAACGCATTCCTGCGGAGGGAGCTGGTAGGAACGTTGGGTTGCTCGGTCAATGGCCAGCGTCAACAGCGGCGTGGTGTATGCCGCAAATATGCCCGACTGTGAGGGCGGGCACAAGCCGGCGTGAGTAGGTTAAACGTTGAGTTTTGTAAGGGCACCACGGGGTGACCAGCCCCTCCCTCCCCACCCAGCCCCTCCCTGCACGACGGGCGGACACAATAATCCCCTGTGGGCTGGTGTAACCAGGAGGTTCCTACCAGTAACATGCCATATATAAAGGTTATGTAGCACGCACATCATTTGTTGCTGAATATTAGTTTTTGGAGGAACTTTATACATAGCACGCGAGTGGACGATGTTTGTAAAGTACATACTATGAATAAAACATGTTCATCTACCTTTGCAAGCTGACTGAAGGTCCCGCAATGGATTCGAGATAGGGACAAGGTTAGGAGATGGGGTTAAGGATGGTGTTGGAGATTTGGGTAACCCTATACTCGTGGTTAAGGATTGGGTGGGTCCTAGTGTGTGCATCAGTGTGTGCATGGATCATATGTATGATTCATGCTCACGGCCAACACCAGTGATGACAATTATCTGAACCGATCTTGGGACTCCCCTAGGTCGACTAAGCCTCAAATGAGTACCTGGTGCGATGTATAAACATCGCCACTGGGGAGACAAAGGCGGGCAGGCGTGGTGTTTGCCACCCACCCCCTCGTGTGCCGTGCTGAGCTTTATCGATGCTGTTAAGGCTATCCGGGGGATCTTTGTATTTTGTGTGTTACACTGATTATGTGTCGCAGTGTGCGCGTGTCGCTGGGAGTGTGTGAAGCTGCCGTGACTCACGTAGTCCCTCCAGCACTCACGGCACGGGCACGGCGCCAGCACCGAGCCCAGCGCGCACAGCACCAGCAGCAGCAGCTCCTCCATGCCAGCGGACAGCTCCCCACACAGCCAGCCCCGAGGCAGACAGCTGTCGATGTGAACAGCTACCGATACAGACAGTTCACTAGACAGCCAGCTGCTCACACAAACCACCCCCGAGACAGACAGCTACTGGGGCAGACAGTTCCCCGCAGAGACAGCCTCCAATGCAGACAGCTCCCATAAACAGACGGCTCCCTGTAAAGACAGCCCCATTAGACAGGCACCTCTCTATACACACAGCTCCCCACACAGACAGCTCCCTTAGACGCACAGCTCCCCACACAGACAGCTTATAAGCCACTGCCTCCCGTACTTATCGCTACCCTCGTCCTCTCGCTCTCTCTCCCCGGAGCTGTTGCTGGAGGCGCGTACGTGGTGATGTGGGGCAGGTGGGGCAGGTGGTGGAGTGCCCTGGGCCCTCTCTCCCCCCACCTCTGCTCTCAGTCCTCGCTGCTTACAATGGCAAATGGCTCTTCTGCAGAGAGTCAGAGAAGCCCTTCAAGGTGATGCCCAGCTGAGCTCTCACACGAAGCATTCAACAGAACCCGCAAGTGCGTTCCGTGCAATTGGCTGTGGTTGAACCCTCAATGGTCTCCAGGGTGCTTGCGTGGAGGGCTCTTGGCTAGCACAGCACAAGTTTGGCATCAGGCAAATCTGGCAGCAGAGGCGATTCGTCGACTCAGTCGATTAATCGACGCGAAACAAATGGCTGGACCGACCGCTTGTTTCGCGATGGTCGTTCGAGCTCCTTCGGAAATGCCGGCAGCTCAATCTGCCCCCCCAAGGCGAGAAACCCCCCGGCTCCCTCCCCATGTGATGTGTGCTCAAGCACGGTACGACGATTTTTTGTGATTTTCCAATGGAATATTGTATGAAAACAGATACATTCCACGACGCCTCCTTCTTGTGTACATCTCTCCATCGGCCAGTCATCTCAGTCAGTAAACCCATGGCACATGAGTCTGTCCCGTGGCCTCCTGCCAGTGGGCGTTCGACACTTCACGTGACCTTAAAGTGCACCTAGCCTGGCACAAGCGCCGTCGTGACGTCACGGCTTAGTGGAGAATGGCAGTTGTTGTTGTTGTTGTAGTACAACGGTCAGCACGCTGCGCTACGAATCCCCGACGACGCCCGGTTCGATTACCGCTGACGTTCTGCACCACTGACGGATTTTATCTGAACCGGACCTCTCCTAGGTCGACTCGGCCTCAAATGAGTACCTGGTGCGGGCGTGGTGCTGGCCACCCACCCAGCCCCTCGTGTGCAGTGCCGACCTTCATAGGTGCTCGCCTACAACACTCGCTCCTACAATGTGTTCAGGCCATGCGGGGGGACCCTTCGTCTTTGTAAATGTACGTGCATAAATACAGGGTGATAATAGGGGTTTTCCCCTTTTCTCTGGCAACAAAACTGAAACCTTTTTACAAGGAATCATGTGTGCATTAACCACAAGACTTGTGTTCAAAATGCAAACAAAAAAAAACACTGATAATTGATGTATTGTCCTTGAAACTGATTGGTCCACACCAGAGACGGCTTTCTTTTGAACCTCGTCTCAATTGGTGCTAGACCAGAGGACGCCAAAAGGCGTACAGCTCAAAGACAATGTACTAGCAAAGTAATGAGGGCTCGGGGTAAGCATCTACATCATTAGGGGAAAACCCCGATTATTATATTTTGGTACTGGCAAAGAAGGTCTAATGATATATACAGGGTGCTTCGAATAAATGTTAACACTTACATGGGACTGTAGTTTTTAATGAAAAAATAACGGATAATACTACGCTGTAGCATGATAACAATTGTCATGTTAATAGCTTCAAAAAGTCAAAGAGTCTGCCCCAGTTGTTCGCCGTCATTGTCAACGCGTGGCCTGGAATCTTCTCCAGGTGGTCTCCAGAGCCCGGAGGAGGCAGCACATTTCTTGTCGTGTTGTTGCAAATTCTCAGAAGCGTTCAAACAAAGTTGAAGCACCCTTACTCATTGGTTCTTTCGGTAAAGTCACGTAGGTATAATAAAATATGAATTATATTAAATACAATTTTATACCTACGTGGCTTTACCGAAAGAACCAAAGAGTATGGATTCCTGCAGTCACGAAAGCTTCAACTCAAGATTGAAGCACCCTGGATATGCAAATTGATGTCCTCGTGGACCACACAGCCAAGTGACCCAAATGGCGCAACTTCAAACCGAACCCGTCCTGGGCTACCCTTGATGTCGACTCGTGCTGTGTTTGTGCTCGCCGTGTGCTGGCGGGAGACCGAGGCAGGGTCGGTGACCACCGCGCTTCGTGCCCGGAAGCTCACACAGAACAAGGTGTTGCATCATCGTCGTCTCTCTCGTGGTGGCCAAAGAGGCACGGGGGGGGGGTGAAATTTTCGCAAGCCGAGGGGGGAGTCTCTTGCCTCAGTGGGATAGGAGACCCGAGTCACCGACCCACAACGAAGTCGTCGATCGCAGCTTCCTGTCGATGCGTCGACCTGACGGTCCGATCGCGCCGGGTCCGTTAGGAACGCACGAACGCGTGTTTGTTGCGGTTGCACCCGACTCAAGAGCCGCATGGCTCACAGGGTTATACCTAATAAATGGGATGAAAGAAATGAAATGAACCGCACCACCGCCGCCAACCAACCACTCGGTCACGTCGACCGGGCCCGCCTCTGCATCGAGTCAACAGACCCCCTGGCAGCGGGCAAATCTGCCGCATCAGCAGTGGGCGCGCGTCGTGGGCGCACATTTTTTTTGCGCAGTCAGAACTCTGCGGCGTTTGCGTGGTCGTGACGCGTCGCGTTCCCTATTCCGAAATCGGAAACCGCGGTTTTTGCGGGGCCCCTTATCGCACCCTCTCAGGGCTCGGCATGACGCCACCCCCTTCGCCGCCCCCTGTATGCCATGAGTTGTGGTCCGGAGCGAGGGGGTGGAGGGAGCAGAAGGGAGCGGAGGGATCGCCACTGAGTCGGAGACCGTGAGCCGAGAGGGACCTCTCCTGCAGGTATGCGCACGCGTAGCCTCCGCACCCGGCGTGGATGTACACCTGGGGTGCATGTGCACCTCGTGTTAAGATAAATCTAGTGCGAATGTTCACCTGGGGTGCATGTGCACCTCGTGTTACGATCAATCTCGTGCGAATGTTCACCTGGGGTGCATGTGCACCTCGTGTTAAGATAAATCTCGTGCGAATGTTCACCTGGGGTGCATGTGCACTCCGTGTTACGATCAATCTCGTGCGAATGTTCACCTGGGGTTCATGTGCACCTCGTGTTAAGATCAATCTCGTACTTCCTCGTTCCCGCGTTCACCTTACTCCGCTTCACCTCCTCTGCCAGGCTAAGCGCCTGCTTAGCTTCCGAGATGCGACGTTCTCAGTGCATTCCCGGACAATGTATGTACATGCGGGGGCCGTGATGTTTGATCATACTTCACCAGCCGGGTCAGTACGGTTCGTGAAGGTTGGGGCGGGAGGGATGAGTGCAGAACCACAGTTGTTCTGGCGGTGTTTTTGTTTGTTTGTTTATCAACCACGAGAAACACACACAGCGATACCTGAGTGGAAACATGGACCCTTAAGGTACGGGATAGCACCAGACTCAGCCGGGATATCAGCATAGATACATTGATACCAGCAGAGATAGAGATGCAAGCAGAGATACCAGTAGGCATACAGGGAGACATCGGCAGAGTTACAGAGATACCAGCAGAGATAGAGACATTCGAGAAGAGATCAGGAAATACGAGCAGAGATACCAGTAGATCTACAACGATGCCGGCAGTTACACTGAGTTTCTGGCAGTAGGTGGAGAAACGGAATTTGATATCATGCACATACATTCAAGAGGCTATGGGAAAGTAACTAATCGCCTAGGCATTGGAGGCGAGAAATGTTTGTGCCACTACCAAATAAAATAGGAGGAAATACAATGTGAAACATTGCAGAAAAATGTGGTTACTTTAATTTAGCATGCAAGAAAAATCGTGGAAAAGTATTAATGAACAGAATGGCAAACAATTTACCATCCACACATCACATGTATCCACCCGTCAACTCACCATTCACTCCCCAATCTACACCTCCATAAACTCACCCACACAATCACCTTTTCACACAACCATTAACGTACCACTCACCCATCCACAATTCAATAAACTCACCCACCCACACATTCATCTGCACCTCCATAAACTCACCCACCCACACAATCGACTCACCCACCCACACTCACAACCACAAATACAAAGAACCCCCGTATAACCTTAACAGACTGTTGGGGCAAGTTCTGTTAGCGGGCACCTATGAAGGCCGGCACGACACGCGAGGGGATGGGTGGCTAGCACCACGACCGGACGCCTTTGTCTCCCCAGTGACGATGTTTACACACCTCACCAGGTACTCATTTGAGACTGAGTCGACCTAGGGGAGGCCCAGAACCGGTTCAGATAATCGTCACCGGTGTTTGTCGCCGTGAGCGCGAATCGAACTCGGGTGGCCGGGTTCGTAGCAGCAGCGCGCTCACCGCTCCGCCACCGCTCCCCCATCCACAGCCCTCAGGCGCGAGCAGCTCGCGGGCCGCTGGGGTTCGTGACGTCACACATCCAGTACCCCTCGCTCTACGAAGGGGGCGCGTTCTTAAAAATTAACGCGTAAGGGACCGTCCATAAATGACGTCACTCGATTTTGGACCATTTTTGAGACCCCCCCCCCCCCAATCGTCACACATCGTCACAAATGTCTGACCCCCCCCAGGTGCGTGACGTCATTTATGGACGGCCCCTAAATACGAAATTTGGTAAATCGTGATGGCTTTTCCCCATTAATTTTATGAAAGTAAAAAAAAAGGATGTGTTTCGGACAGCCATTGAAACTCTACGCCTAACCGAAAAATGTACCCACCTCTATCGCTTTTCACACCACAACAACAAAGAAGATACATATTAGAATGATCGAACATTAATTTATTTAAAACGAAAATAATTATCCTTTTCAGGGAACTCTCCGTAAAAATCTGCACGTCGCAATGCCTGGACAGGTGACGACGTGGAGACGTCAGCGTTTCACTGCAGCGACTCCGTGACGCTGACGCGGAAGAGGATGCTGCCCCAGCCTCCGGGCGGCTCCTCGTTTGATGGCCTCGTGGCGATTGCCGCTGTAGCATTTCGTTCACGCGGAAAAATTCGTTCACGCGAAATTCCGTAAACCGAACGTTCGTAAATCGATGGATACGCTACGGTAACCCCAATCAAATCCTTATAGACAAACAAAAAATCAAGCTCATGATTCTAACGCCACGATTAAACTCAACGTTAATTGAAATTAATCCATTCGCATATTATATACTCTTTGGTTCTTTCCGTAAAGTCACGTAGGTATAAAAAAAATTGATTATTTTGAAAACATTTTTTTAGTTTTTTCTTTTATTTTATACCTACGTGACTTTACCGAAAGAACCAAAAAGTATGGAACATTGCAGTCACGAAAACTTCAAATCAAGATGAAATACAAGATTCTCTTCTGCCAGCAAGAGGGCTGGAGGGGCGGTTCAAGGTTTGGCCTGTTGTGCAATGAAACCGACCACCTGTCTGATGATGATGATGGTTGTGTGTGCATTATTTATCCTCAACGCCCACACCTCACTCCCTTTCCCAGCACAGAGAGCAGTCACCAAGGGCAGCTATGGCGGGGCAGCAGGAGCAGCAGGATCAGCAGCAGGAGCAGCAGCACAACGGCGTGGCGGAGACGCAGCACGAGTCGCCGAGGACAGCCATGTTTGCGTACAGCGGGATTCTGTTCCCCAGCAACATCCACAGCGCCGAGACGCTGGGCTACGCGCGCGAGTTCCCCGTGCGCTCCTATGACCTCTTCGTGGTCACCTACCCCAAATCAGGTGCGCGTCGCTCGCCCGCGTCGCTCCACGCAGTGGCGTGACGAGCGCGGGGCAGGCAGCGGGGTGCCCTGCCCCTGACCCTGACCGCTGGTGGCCAAAGCGACGGGTTGGGTGTCCCCTTGACAGCCACCGTGAGATTTGTTTTCAACAACAGTGTCAAAGAACCAACCACTTGTTTAAAACGCGGTTTGAATTTTTTTTTTTTAGAAAATGCTTCGTTGACGTTCGATGTCGTATTTAAGTTGAATTAGGCTATATATAGCGGCGATATGTAATAGCCGAGGTGCGACCGTGCGAGACAAATCAAATATTGGGGTCCCACCTAACCGATTGCCACACCACCTGCGCTGATAATGTCGTTACTACGCCACTGTCTGTACGGATACACGTGCACCTTGCCTGGCACAAGCGCTGATGTCGCGGTCACCGAGTTGGAGATTGGCGGCTGTTGTTGCTGGTGGGAGATTCTTTTACCTGTGCCAGTGTACAGGTGTGTGGGCACCATTCACCTGTACACGGAAGAAACCCCGTGCCACAATTTGTTCTGTACAGGTTGTATAGTGGGGGATGATTAGAAAACTCGTGGCAAGTATAATGGAGGTGCACAACAGTTCGATAATTCATTTTACAGTAATCCGCACCTCATACTGGCAGCGCAGCAAGGCACACACAAAAATAAACAAATAAAACCAAAACAATCACAAAGTTACGGTAAACCGATATGTCGATAAAATCGTCATGTCGTGACAATTGGAATCGTTTCGCATCGTGGTTAAACGATATCGCGGCGACGCTGCAGCAACATTGCCCCGCGCGCACGTCACAGGCACGACGTGGATGCAGGAGATCGTGACCCTGCTGTACAGCGACGGAGACCTGGGCCCCGTGCAGTCGGTGCCCAATTGGGAGCGGGTTCCCTGGCTGGAGCAGGACACGGGCAGAAAGCACCTGGAGCATCGCGCCTCTCCCCGCCTCATCACCACCCACCTGCCCTTCCAGCTGGCGCCACGTGAGATCGGCCAAGCCAAGGCCAAGGTGTGTTGACGGCGAGGGGGGGGGGTCGTCTCCATGACTGGCTGCCCTCGGTCTGTTGCAGTTTTCCACTTTGTGTCCTTCCGACAGATAATCCCGAATGTTCCGAGCGAACTTTGTCGTGCGTGCTTTTAGCTTTGCTCGTGTTTATATTCGAGTTCAGACCTTAAAGATGCAAGGTTATTCATGAGTGTGTACAGCATTGCCTGCTGTGAAAATAAATGTAAAAACACACGGAACAAAAGCCCGCAAGGGTGCATGAAGAATAACGGAGAAGTGCATGCTCGGAATTACACCGAGATGTTCAATCAGTCATCATGACTGCCAGGAAAGGTGTCGCGAGAAGGGATGATGGCATGGCCGGTGGACGAGACTAGAGACAGCTTCGTGATATCGTGCCAACCTCACTGACGGTCGCCCCGTGTCCTCGTCTGGGGAAGGTCATTTACATGGCGAGGAACCCCAGGGACATCCTCGTGTCCTCCTACAACTTCCACAAGATCGCCCGCTTCCTGGAGGAGCCCGGCACCTGGGAGGAATTCTACGACAAGTTCTGTGAAGGCAAAGGTAGGGAGGAGGAG
Source organism: Lethenteron reissneri (assembly GCF_015708825.2). NCBI lineage: Eukaryota > Metazoa > Chordata > Hyperoartia > Petromyzontiformes > Petromyzontidae > Lethenteron > Lethenteron reissneri. The sequence goes on from NC_083827.1 coordinate 10,128,709, forward strand.
GGTCGCCTGTGGGACAGATTAATGTAATCGTTGCACCACGAACACCAAATCAGAAAAGTCCCCCCCGACGTCACTTAGACATACAAAGATCCCCCGTATAGCCTACACAGACTGCTGAGGCAAGTGCTCTTTGTGAGCACATATGAATGCCGGCGTGGTGCGCGAGGGGCTGGTGTTGCCAGGACCACATTCGGCCAACCCTTGTCTCTCCCGAGTGCTGATGTTTTCACACCGCACCGAGCATTCGGTTAAAGTTGAGTCATCGTCGGGGAGGCCAAGGACCGGTTGAGTCCACTTGCTGCTGATGTTGGTCCGGCTGCAATACCTCTCTTACTGTTGGTGCAATTGCAAAATAAATATTAATTGCGATTACAATTCATGAGAACTGCACAATCACAGTTGTGGTTGACTTCTGGCGTGGTGGTCCCGGCGTTCCCGCAGTGCTGTTCGGCTCCTGGTTCGAGCACGTCAGGGGCTGGCTTGAGAACCGAGACAAGGTGGACCTCTTCTTCGTGTCCTACGAGGACCTACACCGGGTGAGGATGACGACGACGATCATTGCCAGGCGCCTACGAGCCCCGACCCACGATATGAGACTTGTGGAGGTCGTAGGGTCACGGTGACCTCGACAGCAGAAGCGCGTTTGCGACAGTTTCACGGTGCGGCCGCCCTGGTTAATGCTGCGCGTGTATCAACCATCAGTGCTACGCCGCCGACTGTTTCGGCAAACGTGAAGGGATCCCGGTGGACGCGATTTGAAACAGAGCAGGCCACGTGTGCCGTGGTCATGGTCCAAATTAGGAAAATTCCACCAAAAGATTACTCCAAAATGGGATTGCACAGAGCAACATCGCCCCCTGTGGAGCACGGTGCCTTCGCGATAGCCCTGCGCTGTAAGAATGTTTCGAATACCAAATGTAGTGGTGACGTGATGAGATTGCGACGTCTATCGAGTGCGCAGGTGGTGCAACGGCACGAGGGCCCAAATGGCTGTGGAGGAACCCAAGCGGCGGGCGATCGAGAGAAGGGGAAATTGCAAAAGTCTCCCCGCCCCCCATAGCATCTCATTCCTCTCACCGTGGGCTCACGCCACTTATCGTTCCTGTTTCGTTCGCGGCGGCAATTGGGAGAGCGCAGGACTTGGAGGGGGTCGTGCGCCGACTGTGCCGCTTTGTGGGCCGGGAGGCGAGCGACCGGCTCACGGAGGTTGTCGCCTCCCACTGCCGCTTCTCCAGCATGAGGGAGAGCCGCATGGTCAACTACTCGCTCGTCCCCGAGCAGTGGATCGACCACAAGCGCGGCAGCTTCATGCGCAAGGGTGCGTGCGTGCGCAGTGTGTGCGCAGTGCGTACGCAGTGCGGTCTGTAGTGCTGTGTTTTGCATAGGGCCCGAGCTTCTTTTGAGGCACCCATATTATTATTATCAGATATCCCTAATCGCACCTCCGACTAGCACGGTTGGCTACGTACGGTGCGAAAGAAGTTCAACGTACATAATTACGTATTGTGTTTGATTGTCTCCGCGAGTTTCTCCGTGTATGTCTGTTTCTATCTCTTTCTCTCAACCTTTCTCTGTGCCTATCTCACATTTCCACGTCGGTCTCTTTGTCCATTTCTATCCATCTCCGGGTCTGTACCTGTCTTTGTGTCTGTATCACAATCTGTGTCATCTGCGTGGAACTCTGAATGCCATACTCTCACATGCACGGTGTATTTTATCCGGTTTCCACCCACACAAATCCAAAAAATCATGAACGTTGTTTTTCCCGCACCTCCAATTACCACGGTTGGTTACGTACCGGTACGAAAGAAGTTCAACATACGGACATTGACCAAACATCCCAACGTAGCAAAACCCCGATTGGAAAAATTCCCTCGTGGCTCCATGTGACCTTGCCCCCACGTCTGTGTTTCGTCAGGAGTGGTCGGCGACTGGAAGACTCAGTTCACGGTGGCTCAGAGCGAGCACTTTGACGAGCTGTACGAGGAGCGGATGCGAGGAGTGACGATGAGCACCTCGTCAGAGACCCTGGAGCCGTGACGCGTCACGGGGGATGAGGGGTGCCACGTGGCCCAGTGGTGCACCCAGGGAAAAATAAACCGTTCAAAGGCAGGAATTGATTGCCAAGGAATTATTGGATATATGCTGAGTTTTCATCGTCTCATTAATTGTACTGTATCGAACTTTAAATATGCATCGATAATTATTAAGTTTTTTGCAGTTTAAAATTTCTAGAATAAAAAATGGCCTGATATACAATGGCCATCCAATGTTTTTAAACAGATTAATATAGTGGCCTCTCATGCTGGAGGGCTCCTATATTATTAGCGATGAAGAATCGATATCAATCGCCGAGTCAACGCATTGTTCCATGCCTACTGTTGAGCTTAACCATCCTGATGGGAACTGAAATTGTCAAGAATGTTACTATTACGATGTGTTTAACACATACTCTATTGATTGCTATCATTGGAATATTAAACTGTCCAGTACTTGGTGTGGTACTTTGTGTGAAGCGGTGATGTTGAACACAAATGCGATGGAAAGGGTTGATTGTTGCTTCACGAACTGCTTTCAGTAACCGGTTGCACGGAATATTAAAATTGTCTTGACCAGATGAGTGCCTCTTCTCTGCCCTCGTGAAATCGGTGTTTCTATTTTACATGTTCACCAAATCGATCTGTGGAAAATCCTATCATATGCTCATTTACTCTTCCTAGTATCCAGTCTCCACGCTAATTCAAGAACAAGGTGCCTCACGGGGAGTGCCCTGGGTATGTTGCATTTCTTTCGCACCGTACGTCTCTCCGGCCCCGAGTAGCCCACAGAACACCCCGACACATCGCGACTGAGAAGACCGCGTGCCCCGGACGGCGAGACATCACCCAACCCGACTTCTCACACTCGGCGGCGTCACCGTCGTCCCTTAGAATGTCTCATACTCAGTTCCACGGATGTGTTAAACTGTTATTTATACAAGACCTAATTTCAAGGTCACAAGAAATAAATATATACAATTCCTGAGACCCCATCAGACTTTTGAGTTCATTGGAAGTCACAATCTGGATATGTTGTTGCGTAGGGCAGTCGAAAGTGTTGCTAGATATAGGGAGAGTGGGATCTGTATTCTTTAACGATTTATATTATCTCAACATCATAAATGCTGCAAAATGGGACCTTTTTCTTATTTTTTCATATAATAAATGCAATCGATATGGTAGTCATTTGTAATAATTAGTTGACCTTATCGATCAGTTATTTTGTTGTTGTGCTTGTATCGAATGTGATCGTTCGGACATATCTATATCTATATTCGGCCTATAATTAAAGGGTCAAATGTCCACGCACGTGGCCCTCGTGTTGAGAAGCTCCACCGCGGTTTTTCGAACCCCTTTACGTTGTGCATAAGGCACTTGGAGTTCACTAAACGTGAGCTATCAACCCGTGCGTGAACGCAGCTCAAGTGACACACAGTATGCACCTGGATGAAACAAAGAAGAAGAGGCATTACAATTTCTGGCAATAAAGCAGGTGGTGTTAAGATGTTCAAACACCGAATAGAAACCTTTTTCAACGAATCACGTCTGTATTAACGACACGTTCGTGTGGTGGACATACAAACAAAACATGCTCTGATAAGATATGGCGTTGTCTTTGAAACTGAGTGGCCTACACCAGAGACAGTCTTCTTCAGGGCCTAGTCTCACCAGTCTCAGATCAGAGAACGACAAAAGGTGAGAAGCACGCCTTAGGGCGTTCTCACCTGTCTACGTTGTTTATGCAACTTGATTCCAGGCAAGGCTTAACTCCTCTGAATGTTTACCAAGCCACTGCGCGTGTTATCATTATTGAGGCAGAGCTATGGACAGAGCGTTGAGGTGGACATCACCTTGCCTGCAAGTTGCCTCGGTGACACAATCATCAGATGCAGATAAGGCACGCAGTATTATCTGGATAAGGCACGCAGTATTATCTGGATAATGCACAAGACACACTCATCACTAGCGTCGCCCAGTAGAACAGTAGTACATACAATAAAATAAGCAGACAAACGCACACGTAACAACTCATCACGTGAACAAATAAAAGAAAAAAAAATTACACGTCCCATCAGCCAAATGGCCTTCTGGGAGTGCACAACTTAAGCAGCATTTTAATACACACAATGGACAGGAAGGACACGATCAAAGGGCTCGCATAATGCGCATGTATAATGTACGTTGCCTCATTAACCCCCCTCCCCCACTTTTCGCAAGAGCGCAGAAGTGTGGTCACCACGTCTACGCCTCGATATAAGGAACGAAAGAGGTGGGCTTCTCCACAAATCTGTCTGTCGCCTGATGAAGCTAGTTGTAATCACTGGCGAAACGTCGTAGTCAGATTGTAATTGTTGTGGCTTGGCTCTCCAACACACCGGTGTGCTGTACTAGTACACTACACTATACACTACACTACACACTAGTGCTGTACTAGTGATGAATTGGCCACGTTCTGTTTACGTGACAACCCTTACTAGTTGGCTGTGTCGGGTGGTGGCGGGTTCAACGACACATTTATATATTTACGCGATCTAACCCCAAAAAACCCTCTATTATGGTTGAGCAGCATTGGTTCACAACAAGCAAAACTCTGGACCGGTTTCAAAATTAAGTGTCTCATCAACCCCAGTCAATCTCAAAATGCCACGGTGGCTTATGGGATCATGCAAACAGGCGTAATGATCGCATGCTTATGTTGAGTCTTGATTATAAGACGCTCCGGAAAGAAAGACGCACCCTACAAGTAACTTTACAAATATCTCGTGCCGTGCCGGCACCCCCCTTGCTCCCGAGTTGTGACGTTGACACCCCACGCCGGGTACTCTTGGACGGCGGAGTCATCCTCGGGGATGATCGCCACCGGTCCAGGTATTCGCCACTGACGTTAGCCGTGAGCGGGAATCTGGGATGGCTGCGTTCGTAGCGGAGCGCGCTAACCACTACACTACCGTTCCCCACACACATACAAAGACAAAGATCCCCCGTATAGCCTTAATAGACTGTAGGGGCAAGTGCTGTTAGCGAGCACCTATGAAGGCCGGAACGGTACACGAGGGGGTGGGTGGCCAGCACCACGCCCGACCGCCTTTGTCTCCCCAGTGGCGATGTTTACACACCGCACCAGGTACTCATTTAAGGCTGAGTCGACCTAGGGGAGGCCCAGGACCGGTTCAGATAATCGTCACTGGTGTTGGCCGTGAGCGGGAATCGAACCCGGGTCGCCAGGTTCTTAGCGCAGCGTGCTAACCGCTATACTACCGCTCCCCACGTACACACACATACACACACCAACACACGTACACACACCAACACACACCCACCACACACATACACCAACACACGTACACACACACACCAACACACGTACACACCACACACACACAGCCCAACACACACAGCCGAACACACACAGCCCAACACACACACACCCACCAACACACACACACACACCAACACCACACACACGTACACACACCCACACACGTACACACCGACACACGTACACACACACACACCACACACCAACCGACACACACCACACACAGCCCAACACACACACACCAACACCAACACCACACACACGTACACACACACGTACACACACACAGCAACACACACACACGTACACACACTCACCACACGCACATACACCAACACACCAACACATACAACACACACATCACACACACACAACACACACCCCGACACACGTGTGCCCCCTGACCCAATTGGAACCCCGACTCGACCACCCCCGCGCCCTCGAGGCGGACATCGCCCACACGACTGCCGCTCGTCTCGCCGCTCGCTGTCTCTCGCTGTCTCTCGTCTCTCGCTGTCTCTCGCCGCCGCCGCCGCCATGAGTTGGAGGAGCCTCGTGTCGCGCTGCTGTCGGGGGCCTGCAGGAGGAGGAGGAGGCGCGCGGCTCGTGGCGAGGGCGGCCGAGACCCTCCGGCGGCGCCCGGCGCCTGTGAGTGGCCGAGTGCGGGGAGACGACGCAGCAGCAACAACAGCAGCAGGAGCAGCAGCGCCCTGAGACCGCGGCCCTGCCGGGTCCTGCGGTCGGGGAGGGGCAGGGGGCAGGGGGGGTCCCGAGACTCGCGGCCGCGGTGTCCTCCACGGACAGGCGGACGGACAGAGACACAGAGACAGAGAGACATAGAGAGACACAGAGACACAGAGACATAGAGAGACAGAGACTCACAGAGACAGAGACTCACAGAGACACAGATACTCACAGAGACAGAGACCACAGAGAGACAGAGCCTCACAGAGAGACAGAGACACAGAGAGACAGAGACACAGAGAGACAGAGAGAATGGCGGGCGTGCGGATAGCGACGGACCCTCAATGACTCGGGAGAGAGGAGACAGTCGAGACAGACTTGCTACACTCGCTGGCTGTGCTCGCAGTGAGGGGCACCGAGAGCCTGGCTGGAGCACGGTGAAGCACCGCTGCTCCACCCTCCTCCACCTCGTTGTTATTGCCGCTGGCTTGAAACGCGCGGGTCTCCCTACCCAACATGGCGATGGTGTCCAGGTTCACCCACCCCCACCCAACATGGCAGCAGCCTTGCTCTGATTGGCTGTGGTGTCGTCACGTGCTGCCTGGAGAGGCTCGTTGAGTTTCATCGGACAACTGCACATCCACATTGGTTTTTGTTAGATCGCTTAAATATATAAATGTGTCGTTAAACCCGCCACCACCCGACACAGCCAACTAGTAAGGGTTGTCACGTAAAAAGAACGTGCCAATTCGTCACTAGTACAGCATTAGTGTGTAGTGTATAGTGTAGTGTACTAGTACAGCACACCGGTGTGTTGGAGAGCAAAGCCACAACATTTACAAACTGAGTACGACGTTTCGCTTCATCAGGCGACAGTCAGATTTGTGGAGCAATCCACCTGTTTGTTCCTTAAATAGAGAGATAGATGTGCTAACGTCACTCGTGTTAAACCGCACATCCGTTCACATACAGCTCACCAGCTGCAGCATGCACACAGTGCATGCTGCCAGGTCAAACACACTAACTCCTACTCCCTGTACTGTGTGTGATGATGCAAGTGGGGTGTCTGGACGTGTGTGATGATGAGTGGGGTGTCTAGCCGTGTGTGATGATGAGTGGGGTGTCTGTGTGTGATGATGAGCGGGGTGTCTAGCCGTGTGTGATGATGAGCGGGGTGTCTGGCTGTGTGTGATGATGAGTGGGGTGTCTGGCCGTGTGTGATGATGAGTGGGGTGTCTGTGTGTGATGATGAGCGGGGTGTCTGTGTGTGATGATGAGCGGGGTGTCTATCCGTGTGTGATGATGAGTGGGGTGTCTGTGTGTGATGATGAGCGGGGTGTCTGGCTGTGTGTGATGATGAGTGGGGTGTCTGGCTGTGTGTGATGATGAGCGGGGTGTCTGTCTGTGTGTGATGATGAGTGGGGTGTCTGGCTGTGTGTGATGATGAGTGGGGTGTCTGGCTGTGTGTGATGATGAGTGGGGTGTCCGTGTGTGATGATGAGTGGGGTGTATGGATGTGTGTGATGATGAGCGGGGTGTCTAGCGTGTGTGATGATGAGTGGGGTGTCTGGCTGTGTGTGATGATGAGTGGGGTGTCTGGCTGTGTGTGATGATGAGTGGGGTTCTGTCTGTGTGTGATGATGAATGGGGTGTCTGGCTGTGTGTGATGATGAGTGGGGTGTCTGTCTGTGTGTGATGATGAGTGGGGTGTCTAGCCGTGTGTGATGATGAGTGGGGTGTCTGGCTGTGTGTGATGATGAGTGGGGTGTCTGTCTGTGTGTGATGATGAGTGGGGTGTCTGGCTGTGTGTGATGATGAGTGGGGTTCTGTCTGTGTGTGATGATGAATGGGGTGTCTGGCTGTGTGTGATGATGAGTGGGGTGTCTAGCCGTGTGTGATGATGAGCGGGGTGTCTGGCTGTGTGTGATGATGAGTGGGGTGTCTGGCTGTGTGTGATGATGAGTGGGGTGTCCGTGTGTGATGATGAGTGGGGTGTATGGATGTGTGTGATGATGAGCGGGGTGTCTAGCCGTGTGTGATGATGAGTGGGGTGTCTGGCTGTGTGTGATGATGAGTGGGGTGTCTGAACCTGTGTCCCTTACAGGGGGCAGCCCGGAGGTTCGAGGGTTCGGTGCCGACGGCCGCCACGTGCAGAGTGTGGGCGACCCCTGCAGGAGCTGCTGCAGCTGCGGGGCTGTCAAGATTGTGCGGGTAAGCAATCCCCGGCGACTTCCACACAACGCCAAACCTTCCAGAGCCCCACCACCGTCCGTCTCGCCTTGTTTGCCAGTTACCAACGCAGCTTCCCGTTTTATTTTTTTCGGGTTGTGCCCGCGTGTCTAACGCCGCGATGTCCAACGTTTCGCTGCACATCCTGGCAGCTTCTTCAGAGGCTCGTGTGCACAGTTGAGTAGCTACGCCACTTGAATTGGGGGGCACCCGTGCCAAGGGACTCGGATGCGCCCGTCACCAACCTGCACTGTCAAACAACGCGCCGCATCACCACGGGCCCCAAGTCCCCAGAAGCTCTGCGTCCACCAGCCGTGGCATTGCGATGGTGCAGAAGCAGGGGGGTGACGAGAATCACTGGGTACGGACATCTCAAGGCAGTCGCCACGTAACGCAGGGCCTGTCATCGTGACCGGCCTGCAGCGAGCCTTCCACCCTTCATGTCGCCTCAAAGTGCACCTGAGCCTGGCACAAGCACCACGGCATTGTCACTTTCACCGAGTGGCGAATGGCAGCAGCTGCGATTGAATCTGTGAAGAGGCCCGAATGTGTGCGTAGGGCCACGGCGTGCGTGCGTGTCCCAGCAGCCCTGGCGTTGTGCGTGGCCTCCGGTGGGCCCTGCTTGGTGGTGTGGCCGGCTGGGCCGGGGTCCAGATGTGGAGGCCTCCCCTTGCGGCCGCCCAAGCCACCAGCGGCTCAGGTGAGCGGGAGACACTGGAGCGGCACGGCTCAACCGGGTGGGAACAGTTGTGCAAATCGAACACAGTGTGGATTCACGTCGCAGCGTTTAAATGCGACCACTTCTCAGGGCGACGTGCTGCAAGTGGGCTCCCCCGTGTGTTTCCACATCTGTGACGCATCCGGCATGTTCACGCAAGTTAAAGCTGTGTTCACACTCCGGTGATAGCTTTTTCAAGCGCTGGCCATATTGGGAATACGAAAAATCCCCCGAGAGCCACGACGTTTGTAAATGTGACGTCGCCCTGCGCGTTGGTGGCGGACTGCCCGCCAAGTTGTTCAGCGAACGTTTGCTGGCCGGCCAAAACTAAGCCACAGGCCGCTTGCGTCCCGCAGGCCCACTTGCGTCCCCCGGGCCCGCTTGCGTCCCCCGGGCAGGAGGTTGCAGACTCCAGTTCCAAAACACACCTCCGTGTTGACGCCGATTCAGATCGCGTGCCCATGCTCACCTCCGTCCTCGCCGCGACGACGCCGCCGCCTCGCGCTGCCGGGTTGAGTTCGACCTTTAACCTTCCCTCTGTGTCCGCGCGCTGCGACGACGCCGTGTGTCCAGACTACGCGCTGGAGAAGCTCATCGAGCAGGCGGATTACCTGTACGGCACGCTGGAGTCCGAGAAGCTCTACCTGCTGCTCAAGGAGCAGGCGGACCGGTGACGAGCACAGCGCCGGCGCTCTCTGCCGTTGCCACGCACGCGACGGTCCATCGATCCATCGGTTAATGCCGATGCCTGCGCAAATTGCGTTGTGCAAGAGGACGTATCGGTTGCATTTTGGCAATTATTTCGTTTGTGACCAAATCACCGGGAGGGGGGTTGGGGAAGCGTCCACTCCCAGACCTCGGAATTTGAGTTAAAATATTTATACCGGAGGAATCCGATTAGCTATCAAGCTCTTTTTCACAGATCTCCAGCAAGAACGGGTCAGCAAGTTACAACAACAAACAATACAGGAGTGCAAAGTATAGGTAGCTATACCAGGTATTCATTTGAGGCTGAGTCGACCTAGAGGAGGCCCAGGACCAGTTCAGATAACCATTACTGGCGTTGGTCGTGAACGGCAATTGAACTCGGACCGCCGGGTCCATAGCGCAGCACGCTAACCACTACCCGGCTCGCCGCCACACACACGTTTGCACGTGTACACACTCACAGCTGCTTCTGTTGATGTGTAACAAGACAGTAGAGAGGTGGCAGTGACAGAGAGTCGGCGACAGACACGGAGAAAGAGCGATAAAGAGAGAGAGAGAAAGAGTGGCGAGACGGAGAGAGATGGAGACAAGGGGGATTCAGAGAGGTGGAGAGAGACAGAGAGAGACGCACACACAGGGGCACGAGAGTGATGGTGAGAGAGGGCTTGTCGTGGTCGCGCCCCAGGCTGGACAGCGACGAGGTGCTGTGGCGGTTGGCACGAGCGGCGCGCGACCTGGCCCAGCGGAGCGGCACCACCACCGAGGAGCGACGCCGGCTCACGTACGAGGCCCTGGACGCTGCCAAGAGAGCGCTCAGCAAGAACCCAAGCAGCTTCGCCTGCCACAAGGTGCGGCCTCGGGGCCACTGCTACAGGCAAAAGGAACCGCCAATTGAATTGTAACGTTCTGAAAATCAACGCTCTCGCCTGCCCTTATCATGCCCGAGTGGCAGCACTTTTGCCAGTTTGTTGCAGTGGTTCACGGTTCAATCCCATGATGCTTTGCGGGTTTGCAATGACGCTTTGTGCTCTTAACAAACGGCATTGATGGACTTTGCGGTTCACGTCTGGCCTAGTGATCTTAGAACGCCAGTTATTGCATTGGTGATAGAATTTTAACTTCGCTGAAGTTTAAATTCCTCTCCCATCTGCGCACAGTGGTACGCCATCTGCGTGAGCGACGTGGGCGACTTTGAGGGAATCAAGGTGAAGATCGCAAACGCGTTTGTGATCAAGGAGCACTTCCAGGTAAGCCGACGACCCACACGGGGGGGGGGGGGGGCACGAGGCACACCGGCAGACGGGCGCCGCGGCTGACACCCCCTCCTTTCCCTCTCCGCCACAGAAAGCCATCGAGCTGAACCCCAGAGACCCCACGTCACTCCACCTCATGGGATTATGGTGAGACGCATCCTCCGTGTAGATTTGAACAGACCGTTGGGGCAAGTGCTGTTGTGTTCTATAACAGGCAATGATTATCACTGCTAAAAAACAATTTTCGCTTACTTCACGTGAAATTCCAAAAGCAGACCCCCTACGGTTATGGTGAAGGCTCAGTAATGAAGTACCTCTGTCCATGAGTTAATCTGCCCATATGCCTGTTCTTCAATCTGTCAACCCATCTGTCCATCCGTCTGTCCATCCGTCCCTTCATCCATCAATCTGTTCATCGTTCCACCCCTTTGTGCATCCATCCATCCATCAATATCGTCCGTCTGTGCATTCCTCCGTCCGCTCGTGTGCGCGCACAACACCCCAGGTGCTTCACGTTTGCCGAGATGCCGTGGTACCAGCGGCGGATCGCCGCCGTGCTGTTCGCCTCCCCCCCCAGCGCCACCTTCTATGAGGTAGCAGCCGCGACGCCGGCGGTTTGCGAGAAGCGTCACGGCGGCTTTCCCGTCGGTGTGCCGCACGCGGAGGGAGGGCCGCGTGTGACGCGATGTCCCCCGCTCTGTTTTCCAGGCACTCGAGTATTTCAGCGAAGCCGAGCAAGGTACCGCCGCACCTGGCTACATGCGTGAGACGAGCAAGAGCCCTGTGGTTTAGAGCCCTGTGGCATTTGTACTGGGGACGTAACAGTTTTGCCTGCGGTGCAAATGGTTTGTTGTGATTTGAGGTGATGAATTTATTCAAGATGTTTTGTTTAGCGATGCGGAGAATGTAGCCCCTGTCATGGCTGCAGGGTGCATGATAACCCACCTGCGTACGTCTACGGATACAAAAAATAATAATTTCACGGATAAATTCGAGGCACGAATCATACTCGTAAGAATCGATTTTAATTCGTGAATCATTATACGCCGAGTTTTTAAAGTTTGAGATAGCACCCCACGTAAATTAAGCACGCAAAACTCCCTGCGATTTGCCAGTTCGTAACGGACGTCAAATATGAACTGAACAGTCAACATATGAGTGGCCGTCCGTTGTTCATGCCCGTCAACTTTTCACGTCAAGTTGTGTTGCTATTTGGGACTCACCCCTTTGTTAATCAAACGATTGCCCCAATACTTGGGAGGCACAAACCCGGTGGCTTCCATAACCGCTGCCTAAACGCACGTTGGAACGTGTCGGGGAGAGTCCCTGCGTGGGGGCGCGGCTTGTTTGCCAACCGACCCCACGTTGGCCGTTCTGTCCCAGTGGAGCCCAGCTTCTACAGCAAGAACCTGCTGATGCTGGGGAAGACGCAGCTGCGTCTGGGGAACGTGCGCGGGGCGCTGCTGTGGCTCACCAAGGCGCGCGACTTCCCAGCTCGTACCGACGAGGATGCCCAGGTTGGAGGCGCGTGTGTCTCTTTGTCACGACGGAAGTTTTGTTTTTAAAGTTAAATTTTTCCCCCACGTTGTATCCTGTCTGTCGCTCTCGGCGTCGCCATCACGAGTCGGAGAATCCATTCGGGATTCCCGCAGAGCAGCGCAGCGCGACCCTTCGTGTTAAGAGAAAGGCCCCGCGGAATTGGACATTGCAGAACCGCGTCTGAGATCCCTCCAAGCGAGCGAGGGGGGGGGGGGGGATCAGCACTTTACGCATCTACACTGCCAAAGAGAATCACGTCTGTCACGTCCGTCACGTTCGTCACGTTCGTCACGTGACAGACGAAACGGATATTTTAATCCTTACGGCTGGAATTTAGCCAAATCAGGAGCGGAACCAAATTGACCTTTGTGCTTTTTTTCATGTGCAATTGTCCCGAGAGTGGGCTGAGAGCATGTCTCCACTTGACAAAGCACAACGACATGGACCAATCACAACGACGTGAGACTGTGTGTGTTTTCGCTGAGAGTGCTATGAGAATAATGGGCCATTGTGTGAAATGCCATGGTTTGTATCTTTATTCATTCCAGGCAAAGGTGCTCCTGATGAATGTGTTGAGTTTTTTTTTCTCTACTCCGATGCCCGTCTGTGATTCTTCACCGAATATTTTGGCCTCCCGTGTCAAGTAATTGGTGACCGGGCTGAGACCATCAACTGTGGCTACACTTGGTTGCCCAGTTTAATCACAACCCGGTCTATGTGAGGCTACGAATCTCTCTGTGAGTTTATGGGTCTCTCCGTGAATCTGTTAGTCTCTATGCGAGCCTGCGGTTTTATGCGTGCGTCTACGGGTCGAAATGTCAAGCCATTGGTGACCCGGCTGAGACGATCAACTCACCGCACTCGAGAACGATGGACCGTACTGTAAACCACGGTAGCCTGCGCTCCTTTGACGGAGGAGGAACGGCAAAAACTACACCACCTCTCGTCGTGGCCAGCAGCCGAGCTCGACATTGGCATCGAGCTCCTGCACGTATTGCCATCGCAACGCAGGAGTAGAATTGAACCTGAGAATGCGGATTAATCGTGCGTGCCGCAGGCACTGACGCTCTCCCGCCCGCCCGCCCCAGGTGCAGAAGGAGGCCTGTTGAGTTGCTCAAATCGTGCACTGGCAAGGGGGAGCGCAAGTAGCTGGCGCCGGGGGAGTGGGCTCCGGCAGTGCCGTGGCGTGGCAACGCTCCTCTTCCGCACTCGTCGGATGAAGACGACGCCGTTGCTTCCGAGTGAAGAACGTTTGCGCGACGTAATTGTAGTCGCTGAGGATTTTTGTAGCGATCGGTGAGAATAAAAACGCAAGAAAAGCGACTGTGATCTTTGGCGGGTTTGGTGTCTCGCTGCCTAGCTGAGCTCTAACCACTACTCGCGAGGGCCGCCACGATATGGGGATACGAGGAGATATCGTGCGATATAACGTCCACCATATTCGTGTCGGCCGTTTTGCTAAATGTCGTTCGTTACATTGAGATTATTGTACCGCCTAGCGAATGGTTGTTGCTTGGTGCTGCAGTCGTACTGAGCGAGGCAGGCAGGGGGAGGAGTGGTCGCTAGGCCGAGTGGTCGGGGATGAAGATGCCGTGCATGTCCATCGGCAGCAAGGAGGGGGTGCGAGCGCGGCCCAGCTCCTTCATCTCGCGAGCGTCGATCACCACGATGTCCACACCCCGCGCAGTGTCGTGCGACGCCGTCACGCACAGCAGCACGCCTGCAACACCGTCGCAGCACCGTCATCACGCACCATCGCATCGCACCGTCGCGCAGCAAGGCATGGCACACCTCGGCCACGGCGCAACACTCTCACGCCACGCCGCCGTCGTCACACCGTCACCACGTAACGTCGCACCGCAGCAGCACACTACGCCATCACGCAACAGCACGGCCGAACACGCACGTCGCAGCACTCCATCGCGAGGCATCTTACCATCACACACCCTCCATTCGCCCACAGCAGCACGTTTCACACAAGTATACGTCCATACGGTCGCGCATATTCACAGAGATGTATGCCCACACACCCACGCAGTAGCACAAATAATGTTGAGAGCAATAAACATGGAATTTTCAGCTTTTCAAATGAAAAATGATGGAAGTTCAGCGTGCTAAATGGTTGAGCACACTGAACTTACAATCCAGAGGTCTGTCGTTTAGATTCCAACTCTGAAACAACGGGGCAAGTTTCTTAAATCCCCTCTCCCCCCTGCTCTCTGTCTACCCAGCAGGAGCACGAAGGGGCCCAACAGTGAGTCGATCGGCAGGTCGCACTTGGCGGCGGTAAGGTTTGGTTCTGGCCCATCTCTTCCGACACATCTGGTCAGAGTGTAAGAGAAGACCACTTGCCCTCTTTAGCTCCCTCTGTTGGAGGTTATTTCGCAAGCAGTGGCACGAGCGATACATTTAAGGCTTCTGAACTGAGAAGCGAGGGCAAATATACTATGTGGTGACTTGGGCTACCGTGCGGTTTGTACATTTGCGAGTGCCGGTCGGTGGACTCGTTATTAAGGTTCCTTTGGAGTCTGTTACCGGTTCTTGAATTTCGGAACCGATAACCAATTCTTAAAAATGGTTCCTGGTTTTGCGTTTAACGACGCTAGTTTATACCCACTCACCCACACAGACACGCACAGTCACACCAAGACATTTCCCCCATTTCGCCTGAACAGACTTGGGACAAGTAAGGTTGGAGAGCAACTATTAAGGTCGGCACGGGACACGGGCAGGTGGGTGGCCAGCACCACACCCGGTCTATGGTGTCATTTTCACACCACACCAGGTGGTCATTTAAGGCCACGTCGACCTAGGAGTGATCTAGGACCGGTTCAAATATTCAACTGTTATTGGTCATGAGAGAGCATTGGACTGGGGCCACGGGGTTACTGGCGCAGTGCGCTAACCACTGCACTACCGTTCCCCATACACAGCCACACATTCTAGATTTGAAGTTTTCGTGACTGCAAGGATTCATACGCTTTGGTTTTTTCGGTAAAGTCACGTAGAGGGTATTAAGTCTAGATTTTAAGTTTTTGAAAAACTTTTTTTTTACCTACGTGACTGTACCGAAAAAACCAAAGAGTATAGAGCACAGCCTCACAGTCACACACAGGTGTTTTCACACACAGGTGTTTACCCGCACCCCCAGCGCAGTCACGCCCACACGCGCGGACACATGGAGCCGAGTAGCAGTAGCGGGGCTGCAGGAGCCGTCACTGACCGTCATCCTCCGCTGAGGCGTCGGGGCTGGCCACGAACACGGGCTCCCCGCACCACCCGTTGTCCGCCTCCCAGAGCCGCGTCTCGCGAGTCTCCAGGTCCAGCTTCACCATCTGCGGGACGACCAGAGCACAGCACCTGCTCTCGGTGTGTCCGTGTGTGTGCCGCTCCCAGTGGGGAGCACAGGCGGTCCCCATCCACCGATCACCTTGAGTAATCCACGACACCCGCATCTGTCCCGCAGCCTCGTGCCAGCGAGCCCTCCACGATTCACTTTGCAAGCTTTCTAAATCAACATCAGCACTGGAGAGGCAAAGGTGCGGTGCTGGCCGCACCACCCCCTCGTGTCATGTGCAGGCCTTAACAAGGACTCGCCAATGGCACTTATCCCGACAGCTGTTGTCGGCTAGAATAAGGGTCTGCGTCAATTTACGGGTGTACGTGTGCACGTGTGAACGTTGTACATATGAGCATGTGCTTACACACGTATTTCTTGTGCGTGTGTGTGAAGTATTCACAATGCACGAGCGCTGTCCGTGGTGCTGAACTCGCTGTGCGACTCCATGCTGCTGAACTCACATGACTGGCCATGCTGCTGAACTTGATCTCACACACACACACACTCGCCTTACTCTTTTGCTGGTGATTCCGCCGTCAAACTGGATCGCGAACAGGTACCGGTACTTCTTCCCACGGTAGCGGGGGTTGATGCAGGGAAGGTCAATGTCTGCAGGAGAGAGAGGAGAGGGATAACGAGGAAGTTGGGAAGGAACAGCAACAGAGCACTATTAACGTTCTAATAGATAGAAGATTTAACACGATTCTTTGAGCTATGTTACAAGAGCTTGGGGAAACAAAGTCAACGGGAGGGAATGAAAAGTTGAGAAGTGCAAGGGCAGACGCAGAAAGATAATTGTAGCGACCTGTCATGTGGTGGTTAAAATCAGTGTCGATGAGACTAAACAGTCATTTGACTGAAGTTCACGGGAACAGTAACCATGTTAGTCGTGATAGAGGAGTAACAACAAGACCACTGACCGCTAGTAAGTGAGTGGGTGATTGGAGTGAATCATCGAGCGCTGGATCACCAATCGCCCTGACTGCTGTTTATCTTGAAATCTACTGGGTGTAGCAGTGAGCTCGGGGCTGGGTGCTCCACCCCAGATGTGACCGCAGCACTGCGGTGAGATTGAGGGTGGAGCTGGAGATGCAGAGCGGAGAACTCGCCAGGGAAGAGTTCCTCGGGGATGCATTCGATCTTTCCCTTCTTCTGCAGCAGCGCCTGGGCCGTGGTTCCGCTCATCGTCACCAGGTTCGATCCCAGCTCCGCTCCCTGTGCTCGGAAGAACAAAAGAAAACGACCGCTTGACACCACCAACCCACAAACTTGCAGATACACACATCTACACAACAAAGATCCCCACATATACTCTTAATACAGACTGTTAGAGAAAGTGCTGTCAGCAAGCGCCTATGAAAGGCCAGCACACAAAGTTACAGCACTACACCTGTCCACCTTTGTCCTCCCAGTGCTGATGTTTATACAGATCCAGAAACATAAGATGCAGATACATAACGATAGGTACAGAGGCACATTGATGCACACATAGATTCATAAACAGACATAGATTCACAGACGAACACAAGCCCGTAGAGAGACACATTCGGACACAAAAAGATCTGCACATTATACACGTACAAACACATACACACTTACGGATACACACAGATAAAAACAAAGACGGCCCCGTATAGCCTCAACAGACTGTTGGGGAAAGTGCTGCGAGCGAGTACCTATTAATGCTAGCACGGTGGGGGAAGTCATCAGTGGTTGTCCTATTGAGAGACTCTCTCCCGCCATAGAAATGTGGAATTTCCACCACCGGCTCAGGGCTGTGACCAGGAGGTGACCGCGCCCTAGGTCAGGGGTTGGCAGTCTTTCTGGACTGCTTCGTGACGTCGTTTATTGAGGACGACCGTCTCGTATTCACCACGTACCGCATTGTGGCTCTTGAAATATTGAGGGATTTTTTTTTAGCTTAAACCAAATTCTAAAATAAAATTAAAATGCCCCTTCTTGTTATTTCGTTTGCCCACCCCTTGTCCTGGGCGCTCGCCCGAGGAGGGTCCTCCTGCCGTCCCGTGACCTCACCTGCCGCCCCGTGACCTCACCTGTCGCGGGCCCAGCGGGAGCACGTAGCGCAAGCCCCTGGAGGAGATGGGGGGCCCCCCGGTGTTCCCGACCACTGCGTTGGGCCCCCTGAAGAAGAAGGCGGAGTAGAGTTGATCCGTGCTGTAGGCCATCACGTCTACCACGAGGTTTTGGCCCTCGTCGTCCTCGTAGGCGTTGGCGTGGTGGTAGACCACCATGGGCCCCGCGTAGTACTGGGGTGCCTGGGCACCGCGATCCGACCCCGAGCGGTCCAGCACGTGGATGTAGGTCTGCGGCAATGGGCGTCTCTGTACGTTAGCGATGTCGACGATCTTGCGACGGGGGGAGAGTCATTGACCCAAAGTCTTCTCAAGCGCAAACACACGCACAACACAACAAACACACGCACAATACAACACACGCACACACAATACAAACACGCACAACACAAACACACCAAACAAACACACACAACACAAACACACCAAATACACACAACACAAACACGCACAACACAACAAACACACGCACAACACAAACACACGCACAACGCACAAACACACAACACACACACAGCACATACACACACACACAAACACGCACAAACACACAAACGCCTGGTGCGTGCGAGGCTGCGTGTTGGCCAGTAGACGGCAGTGCAGCATAACCCCTTGGTGGCGAGTTGTGTTCGTTACAGGTCGTCAAGCGGATTAAAAGCGGTGAAAATGTATATATTTTCAAATTTCGTGTTTTTCTTTTACCTAATATATAATGTTCATTGCTAGCAGAGAGATGTGTTTGAATCCCTTGAAACACGTCTGCTGTTATTGCTTGCAACTGCTGCTGTTCTGATACTACTGGTGCACAGTCTGCTACTACTCATGTAGCTGCTGCTACGACCGGTGCTACTGATGGTGCTACTGATGGTGCTACTGATGGTGCTACTGATGGTGCTACTGATGGTGCTGCTGCTGCAGCTGCTGCTACTACTATTGACGCTACCGCTCCTATTTGTTTCGAGCGCTATTGACGATCCGATCCGAGTGTTGGTGCTGCTGCTGCTGCCAGTGGAATTGCTGGGTGCTGCTACTGCTGCTGTCATAGCTGTCAACCCACAACGGTTTACCCCGTATCCTTGTGCAGGGAAATCGAGTTTGCAGCCGTTTCAGTGCGGGCAGCCAAACATAGTTAGTCTATTTGTTTGTGTTTCCCCCTCGTGATGGACTTTGTCGGATGAACGTTGAGATTTGTAAGGGGCACGGGGTGACCAATACGGTCTGAACTGGTGTGTAACAAGGTAGGGCACTGATTAGGGGTTGACAGGTATATAGTAGTGTATAGTAGTGTAGTGTATAGTCGTGTATAGTAGTGTAGTGTATAGTGTATTGTGTAGTGTATAATAGTGTATAGTGTAGTGTATAGTATAGTGTATAGTAGTGTAGTGTATAGTAGTGTAGTGTATAGTGTAGTGTATAGTGTAGTGTATTGTAGTGTAGTGTATAGTAGTGTAGTGTATAGAGTAGTGTACAGCAGTGTAGTGTATAGTAGTGTAGTGTATAGAGTAGTGTATAGTAGTGTATAGTAGTGTAGTGTATAGTAGTGTAGTGTTTTGTGTAGTGTATAGTAGTGTAGTGTATAGTAGTGTAGTGTTTTGTGTAGTGTATAGTATAGTGTATAGTAGAGTAGTGTATAGAGTAGTGTATAGTAGTATATAGTAGTGTAGTGTATAGTGGTGTATAGTAGTGTAGTGTATAGTAGGGTAGTGTATAGAGTAGTGTATAGTAGTATAGTGTAGTGTATAGAGTAGTGTATAGAGTAGTGTATAGTAGTGTAGTGTATAGTAGTGTAGTGTATAGAGTAGTGTATAGAGTAGTGTATAGTAGTATAGTGTAGTGTATAGAGTAGTGTATAGAGTAGTGTATAGAGTAGTGTATAGTAGTATAGTGTAGTGTATAGAGTAGTGTATAGAGTAGTGTATAGTAGTGTAGTGTTTCTCCCTTGTGATGGGACTTTGCAGGATGAACTTTGAGTTGTATAAGGACACGGCGTGACTAACAAGGCAGGGCGCTGATTAGGGGTTGACGGGGATGTACTGCTGCTGGTGTAGCTGCCGGTGCTCAACTCGTACCTTGCCGTCCGGCTGGAAGGAGAGGCAGCTTGCCATGCACGCGCCGCGCACGTAGGCGGAGAGAATGCGCGTCACGTCCATCACGTGCGGCGTCTCGAGCAGCACGGCGCGGCGCGCGCTCAGCCCGAAGCTGTGCACGTAGCTGGGGCTCAGGCGCTGCCGGGACGGCACCGAGAGCACGTGGCGGGCGCCGCGCAGCCCCGCGCACGGCTCGTTGCCTGCCCGGGGAGGCACGGGGGAGAGGAGGCACGGGGGAGAGACACAGGGAGAGATAAGGGAAGAGACACGGGAAGACAAGGGGGGTGGGAGACAATGGGAGAGACACGGGGGAGAGGCAATGGGAGAGAGACACGGGGAGAGAGACACGGGGAGAGAGACACGGGTGAGAGGAGGTACGGGGGAGAGGAGACACAGGGAGAGATAAGGGAAGAGACAAGGGAAGACAAGGGGGGTGGGAGACAATGGGAGAGACATAGGAGAGAGACACGGGGATGGCCAAGGGGATAGACAATTGGAGAGACAATGGGAGAGAGACACGGGGAGGTGCAGGGAGAAACACGGGGAGCGGCGCGGAGAGACACTGGGAGATGTGGGAAGAGCCACGGGAAGGCGAGGCGTGACAAGGGAGTTGACATAGGGACAAAGGGGAAACACGAGATCACGGGAGATATGGTGGGGTCAGAGAAGACATGGAGAGCGAGAGAGACACGGGGACATAGCGACACGTGGGTTCATGGGAGACGGGTGTCGACCGTTTAAGATAGAAGCGTCCACTTAGTTACCTCTAAACCTCAGATTGGTGCCCCGTGCCCCTGTGTTTCCCTGACCGCCAGTGCTCCCATTCCACCCATACCCCTTTGTGCCCATGTTCCCTGTTCAACTGAACCCGTCTGGTACCCCATGCCTCCACTCCCCCATGCCTTTTGTCTCCCGGTATCTCATGGAGTCCCCATTCCCCCGTGTTCCCATATCGTCCGTGTTCCCCTTGACCCCGAGTCTCCGTGTCCCCGTGTCCCCGCACCGGGCAGAGTGGGCGGCACGGTGAAGAGGCAGTACTTGGTCTTGCCCTTGTCGGCAATGGCCGTGCAGATGTTGACGATGGAGCCGTCCGCCTCGTAGTGCGGGTGAGCGCTCATCAGGGTCGCGGTCAGGAACTTGGCCATGTCCACCTGGGTCGAGGCAGCCGCGAGGTTGGTCATGTGACCTCTCCCAACACCTCTGGTCAGGTGACCACCCCAACACCCCTAGTTAGGTGACCACCACCCAACATCCCAGGTCACGTGACCACTCCAACACCTCTGGTTAGGTGACCACCCTCAACACCCCTGGTCATGTGACCACCCCAACACCTCTGGTTAGGTGACCACCCCAACACCTCTGGTTAGGTGACCACCCCAACACCCGTGGACGCCGCAGTGGTGTAGTGGTTAGCACATTGGACCTGCAATCTCGAGGTCGCCGGTTCAATCACCTGGCACGGCAGTTGTAAACAATGGGACAAGTTTCTTAAATGCCCCCCCCCCCCCTCATTGATACTGCTGGATTGACAGAGTCGATTGGCAAGCCGCGTGTTCTGGGTTAAAATGTGGGTTCTGACAACTCTTCTAAGACGTATGAAATTGCAGGGCTGCACCTTTATCAACATCCTGGTTTGGCCAGGGACTGTCCCCGTGGTGTCAGAAAGTCTGGTGTCCCCCCCTTCCATCCTGGATTTTTTTGTGAAAATCGAGATTCCATGAATCGGTTTTAAATGCTCTGGCCTCGTGTTCAGCTCATGATGCTGACAGAGGGACGGGGCCGATTGAATAATGGGCGGGGCTACCTAAACAGTGGGTGGGGCTACCCGTGCAGTGGGAGGAGCTACATACATAGTGGGCGGTGTTAGCCGTGCAGTGGGAGAAGCTACCTAAACAGTGGGCGGTGTTAGCCATGCAGTGGGAGGAGCTACATTAACAGTGGGTGGGGCTACCCGTGCAGTGGGAGGAGCTACATACATAGTGGGCGGTGTTAGCCATGCAGTGGGAGGAGCTACATAAACAGTGGGCGGTGTTAGCTGTGCAGTGAGAGGAGCTACATAAACAGTGGGCGGTGTTAGCCGTGCAGTGAGATGAGCTACATAAACAGTGGGCGGTGTTAGCCGTGCAGTGGGCGGAGCTACATACATAGTGGGCGGTGTTAGCCATGCAGTGGGAGGAGCTACATAAACAGTGGGCGGTGTTAGCCGTGCAGTGAGAGGAGCTACATAAACAGTGGGCGGTGTTAGCCGTGCAGTGGGAGGAGCTACATACATAGTGGGCGGTGTTAGCCGTGCAGTGGGAGGAGCTACATACATAGTGGGCGGTGTTAGCCGTGCAGTGGGCGGGGTTAGTGGTGGAGTAGGCGTGGCTGACAGGAGTTGGCTGCCAGCTCACCACGTGCTGGTTGAGCCTGCCGGAAATGTGATATATTGTATTTTATGAAAGGCCATGGTGACAACGTGTGCACTGACGAACGCCAGGGTCTCTCTACGCGACCCCCCCCCCCAACCTCACGTTTCTCAGGACACGGAACGAGACCTGAGCCAGCACCTGGGCCAGGACCCAGGTGAGGATGCGGACCTTGTCCAGGGTGTCGAGGGTGTCGGGGTCGAGGCGCCGCATGACCGTCGTCTCGGTGCACGCGTACACGTCCTGCCCGTACCGCACCACGTTGATGAGACAGTTGTCCGTGTTGTCGGGCACGATGTTCCTGAGATAGGTCATCGACCTGGCCAAATCGAGACATTCAACGTTACGTCATCTCACACACGCAGCAGAGACAAAGATATCCCCCCCCCCCCCCCCCCGTGTTGCCTGCGCAGGGAGATGGGGCAAGTGCTGTTTGCGAGCACCTATAAAGGCAGCGCAGGAGGCCAGCAGCATGCCCAGCCACCTTTGTCACCCCAGTGCTGATGTATACACCTTGCACCCGGAACTCTGTTAAGGCTGAGTCGATCTGGGAGAGGGCCCAGCAACGGTTCGAGCCGTGACCCTCTGCGACAATCGCTGTGCCACGCCACCGCCTCCGGGGTGTGCGAAGTACTTCTCCAGGAGGCCCAGGCTGGGGTCGAGCTCCACCCTGGTGCCGAACTCCGGCACCACAATGCGATTGGCCGCCACGTTCTTCTTGTAGGTGTCGCTCTGCAGGTAGCGGCTCGAGAACCACACGCGGCCTGCGCGCGTCACGCACGCGGCACAGCACGTGGCACATGTGAAGGAGGTGGCACACGTCACACGGGTGGCACACGTAACATGGGTGGGACATGAGGTGGCACGGGTGACACGGGTGGCACGGGTAGCACAAGAGGAGGTGGCACGGGTGACACGGGTGGCACACGTGACACGGGTGGCACAGGTGACACGGGTGGGACAGATGGCACAAAAGGAGGTGGCACATGTGAAGGAGGTGGCACACGTGACACGGATGGCACACATGACACGGGAGGGACATGAGATGGCACGGGTGGCACAGGTGACACGGGTGGCACAGGTGACACGGGTGGCACACATGACACGGGAGGGACATGAGATGGCACGGGTGGCACAGGTGACACGGGTGGCACAGGTGACACGGGTGGCACACGTGACACGGGAGGGACATGAGGTGGCACGGGTGGTACAGGTGACAGAACGGTTGTAAGGTGACACCTAGTTTTGTCTTTTGGCATATCCATTGGGCCAAGTTCATCTTTAACGCACACAAACAACTCGGTCCCTAACCCTATCCACAGCGAGTATTCAGAACAAAGCCTTTGAGATCAGACGCGCCACACCACTGAAGTGCACTGCACCGAGGACACAAACCCCACGTGGGTCTCACTCACGCTATCTTAATGCCCCTAGCACGTGGTGTTCCATCGCTTCAAACTACTGGGAATGTGTGAAACATTGCTTGATTAGCTCATCGGATTCCTCCAGTGTAAATATTTTAATTCTGTCCCTGGTGACTCTCTCTCTTCTAACTCAAAATTTGAGGCTGAGCTGTTGACTTTTTACGATTACTTCGCTTGTAATTGTCCTTAAAACATATTCATGTTTACATATTAGTGCAATAAACCCATAGGCATCTGTATTGTTTCTGAAATTGGATTGTACTATGCACGGTGGAAAAGTAATTTGAGTAATTTTCACGATGGAAATTTTTCCTTTTCATTATAATTGATGACTTTGCAGTATTTTCGATTTTTTCTGGGATCTGTGTGTGCTCGCGAGATCAGAATATTTATCGTGGAGGAATCCGATAATCTATTAAGCTCTTTTTTCTCACAGATGTCTCGCAAAGTGGACCTTTGAGATCAGTGCCCAATTGCCTAAAGCCTCTGGAGCTCTGGCCGTGATGACTTCTGTAACTTGAGCCCGATTGCGTCCCCACCCACCCAGCCAACCTCCGACCTGAGCCCTGCAGTGACCACCACCGCCACCCACCACCACCACCACCCACCACCACCACTCGACTCACCGTCGCAGAAGCGAAACTTTCGCAGGAGCGCCAGGCCGTCGAACCAGTGCTGGTAGCAGGAGGGCCCCACGCAGTGGCGGCCGGGGCCGTTGCGGATGAGACAGCCACGAAGCCACCCGGGCACGGAGCCTACACGGTGCAGACACGTGGCCTGTCAGATGGAGGGCCCACCTCGCACTCCATGCCTGCAAACCAGAGGCGGTCCCCATTGTGGGGGGGGGGGGGGGCGAGTGGCGCGGCCGCACTGTGTAAGGGGGCCAATTGATTTTGGGTGATGCTGAGTCGGCAGTGGTGCACAGGCGCAAATAATGCACACGCCCATACACACGTGTTAATGATTGTCCTCGACAGACAAATGTTGGGAAAATGTACCTTCATAGCATATCTCTCTCTCTCTGCTATGAAGAAGGGGCATTGTGCGGAACGTCGCCGATTACATACTTTCTTTTAGTATGTAACACGGGTCGTGTTTGGTTTCTTGTCGTTCCTCCGCACCTCCCATTAGCACGGTTGGCTACGTACGGTGCGAAGCGCCTTTAACTCAACGGAACAAACACAATAACTGCATTCAATCACCGCAACTCTGCCGGCGACTGACTTAGCAGCACGAGCAGGCTCGCTACTGCTGGAGTCGCCGATTGCAACCCGCGAAGGAACCAACGACGACGACGACTCAAGGTTCACCTGCTCCCAAGTGGGTGCAGCCCTGCTCCGTGCCACTCGTTCGCTCCCTCGGCTCTCTGCGGACGGAAGAGCTTCGACCGGCGGGAGCTCTGAAGGGCATTTGGTCTACGTTTTTGGAGACCCACGTGGTCTCTGGAGCTCTCGTGTGGTTACACAAAATTCACTTGAACGCTCGACCTCCACGCTCACCAGACGTCTTGAAAGAGGCGGGCATACCCACACTTGACCCCCTCACCCCGCACCAAAGTCGACCTGCCGCAGATCGACTGTTGTGCCCACGTATGCTGCTGGGGCAGGGTCCACGAGAATCGTCCCACTGCTTCAACGACCGCGCCAGGAGATGAGAGGCAAACATCTAGCAACCCTCACACCACGGACGCCGCGTCTGTGTGTTACGCGACCAACGAACCAGGTAGCTGGTGGGTAAACATTGCGAACCGAGTCGGGGTATCGCACCAGTGTACATGGCGAGTTAGAACTAGTCACGAGTACGCAAGCGTACTCTTGCTGGAGTACGCTTGCAGGAGACTACCTGTATGAGAACGGGGTTTCCCCTTTTTTCTGGCAACAAAAATAGGTGTCAGTTTTGTTGCCAGATAGGAAAAAAAATAAAATAAAAACAATTATCATATTTTTTACTGGCAAATGAGGTTCCAATAATGGAACAAAACAGGTGTTAAGATGTTAAAATACTAACTTAAACCTTTTACGAGAAACGAGGTCTCATGATGAGGCTACCTGTAGTTCCGATGCCTTCAAGAAGGGTGGTGGCACACACACACAGACACACATCTGTGAAAGGACCGCCGAGGCCTGCACTCACCCTGCACCGACAGCTCCACGGGATCCGGACACTCCTGCTCGTGCTGCCTGCCTAGGGAAGCCATGGTGGCAGGTGGTGCGGGAGTGGGCAGGGGGCAGGTCGAGAGCGAGGTGGCGATGCAGGAAGCAGCGAGGCACCGTCTCGAATTGAGTGCCGGATACTCGAGATCGTTACTCCAGTCCTCCCTTCTCAGCCTCGTATCGAGAACAGATCAAGGTGCACGGGGTGAAGTGGCAGACATCGGTCAATCCAGAGGAGTATAATAAACGAGGCGCAAAGTCCTGCCACATCCAACACCGACACGTGAAGACGAAATCCTCGACAGCCGAGTAGGTGTTGTCACTGGGGGTCATAAAAATAGGCACACCAAATGTAGATTTCAACATTAATTAGCTTCTTGTGGTTAGCATGGATTTGGAAGCAAGTATTGCGCTGGATTGTCACCGGCCGCTTCTGCGGCTATCTGGAACGCTCTTCCTTCCAAAATTAAAACGCCACTGGAGCTATGCACTTTTAAATCTAAAATGAAAACCTATTCCTTTAGAACTGCGTTTTGTGTTAAGTTTGTTATCCTTCCCCTGCACCTTCGATTAACACGGTTAGCTACGTACGGTGCGTAAGAAGTTCAACACACATGCATACAATTAAGTGTATACACTTTGAAAAAACACGTTTCCTACTTTTCAGGATAATACAATTGTGCAATCAACTTGCAATACATACCCAATCGCCATTCGCCACTAAGTGGGGGAGAAGTCACCTCGGCGCTTGTGACAGGCGAGGTCCAAAGGCCACGTGGAGGGTCAAAAGCTCGCTGGCAGGTCACGGGACTGACTCGGGTATTACGGGTAAACTGAATGAGAAGGCCGACAGACGCACCATTGGTTCTATCCAGTGTGCTAACTGAATGCGTTTTCGCTGCCAGGCATTCCACTCGTTGCTTGCGAGCTTCGTCCATCCGCTGTGCTGTTGTTGGAGGGTGACCATCTCCAACTGCCCAATAGCGTCGTGCACGAGCGTTCTCTCCACCGCGGGTCATTGGCAAGTCGAGATTCACATCCTCTTGCACCACATCTCTTCTGTAGGCCATGTCAAGCCCATTTAATCCCCTCTAATCAAGCCAAACAGAAGCTGATTGTGCACGCGGTGGATAGGCATGCAGGTGACATGCCCCAGCCAACGCAGCATCACATGGCACAGCTTACGGTTGGGACTGATTTGTGAGCCCATCACACAATCCAATCTAGGTAAATCGAGGATGGATCGTCAGCAGGCCAGGCTGTACGATTCAAACTGGTGCAGATGTCCTTTGAAGGAGTCCACGTGGGCATAGCTGTGACCAAGAAGCCCCGAAGCATCGTGTGGAGCGACAGGCCAGGTAGCTTTCATGTAGCGTTATTCAGCCGCTGAAAGATAATACTGCTTGAATGATTCTGAGTAAGACCTCTGCTGCCAAACCAGAGCTGGTCATAATTACATTGCTCAGATATGGGAGCTCCTCCACTCTACAACTGCCCCATCACTCAATGATGATTAGGCCTCACCTCTTCGTGCCATTCTCCAGGTTCAGCAGGAGTCTCTCCAACTCTTCAGTGAGCAGCAACCACCAGATCAGCATTTAAAACATGGTTGACCAATAAGGAGCCCTCTCTTGACCACATCTGGGCATCGACCAGTCTCCCATTGCATTTGTACCAGATTTCAATACATTCAATACGGACAATGGAAAGCTTCTCAAACTATATTATCAAAAAATGTTAGTAGTGTAAGAGCCAGATGACATCCCTGTCGCACCCAAAGGTGAAAAGGAGATGGCTCTTGACTGTCACGTAGCTTTACCTGGGCCTGCTCACCATCATAAAGGTCCTTAATGATTGCGAGCAGAGGGTCAGAGATCCCCCCTAAAGCACGAAGACGAAACCAAAGGTCTGGCCTGTTTAGCGTATCATAGGCCTTGGCCAGTGAAACAAAACAGATACCATTGAATCTCCCTACACCTTTGTTGTGGCAGATGGACAGCGAATTTAGATTTTTAAACCCAATGTACGAAAAACAATCTATTGTGGCAGGAATGGGTGGGGGGGGGGGGTATTTCCAGCCGCAATTGTGGTCGTGGGAACGACCACAATTCCACTGAAGCATCTCCCATGCCAAATACGTATGTAGTCATAACTCAAAACCTTTCCCACAATCCTCGAGTGTCGGTTTGAATGACATGCAACACTTTATGCAAAACATAAAAATAGGTGTCACCTAGTCAGGTGGCTAAGTGGTGAGACCACTCAACTGGCACCAAGAATCGAGATTTACCTGTGCTTAAACCAGGAACTCAAGAAGTTGATGGTAAATGACTGCACAAAAACGGAAGAAATATGGTTCTGTGCTTAAACGTCACTAAATTCCAGCGTTGAGAATTGAACATTTTGCTTTGTCACCAACACTTCTGTGGCACGGCAGATTGGGAAGTGCTGTCCCCTACTCTGGGAAGCAGAGGTCACTCGAAGGCATCTTGGAGATGTGTCTAACTTCTTTTGCACCATACGTAGCCAACCGTGCTCATCAGAGGTGCGGACCTCCAAAACATCCACTTCCGTGAGCCGTTATGGATTGTCTCATGAAATGTCGATTGGGATCAAAGTGAGTGTAAAGACAAACCTTTGAGTTATCCCCGTGAACACGAGGCTATTGATGTCTCTAAAAAAAAGTTTTATTTTATTTTACTAGGTATGGCTCAGAGCTACATAGCTCTTTTTCAGAAACGACCTGGCCACAAATGATAGCTCAGCGAAGTGGCTTATCATGTGGACATTTATAGCAGCCAAATCGTCTAAACGCATGTTTCTAAATGTGGGGAGAAAACCAGAAGACCCGGAGAAAATCCCACGTGACCAAAGGGAGAACATGCAAACTCCAAATACACAGGAGTTGTGATATGAACTGCCGGGCCAGTTCTCGGATGCAATGCGAGTGTGGTTATCGGCGAGAGTTGTGTATGGAAATGTTCACGTCGGGCATTAAGCCAATGGCACGCTTGGAATAAAATTTGGAAAAGAAACGAAATTCATCCGCACAAGTTGAGTTGTACTCAGCAAGTACGCGCACTCCTTGAGCACAGAGCACGGCACAACAGCAGTCACACAAACACGACCGAGTAATTGTTGAGTCATGATTGTAAATACAGCCATTACGCACAACACGACAACTCCATCGACAGAACACGACAACGGAAATATATATATTAATCATCTCCCGGCACGCAACCGAGGCGGGCATGTGAAGAATTTAAATACATCACGGGGTAAGGCGGCCACGTGGCTAAGCTAGCGCCGCTGAGCTCCTGGGTTCAAATACAGGCGGCCTTCGATGATTACACTGGGCTCACAAACACGCGAGTTGATGGTCTCAACCCCGGCACCAATGACTGCACACACAAAATACTCGTCAGATTTAATTTGGTTTTGTACCCAATTTCACTTATTCCAGCTCCGAGAATTAAAAACATCGGTTTGACTATCAATAGGAGGAAAGCATTAACTCCTAATGTGGGGGGGGGGGGGGGGAATAGGTCACAAAAAGGCTTCTCTGAAGTAGGTTGTCATGTTTTTTTCATGGACCATTATCTACCACAACGGATTGCACTGCTCTGCGAGATTCCAAAAGATAATTCATCCCACGGTTGACCAACGAAAAATCACAACTGGAATAAAATTTGGTGGAAAAATAAAAAAGGCCCTTGTTAAAAAAATATATCATGGCCCCAGAGCCCAGTAGAATTCAGATTACCCAGAAACAAAGCCCCTTGCGGTACCCCCTCTCTATGCGTGGCGGGGGAGAGAACGATGTCTCGCCCACAACAATCATGTGGGGGGGTCCACCTCTCCGTGTGGGGCCTCACACCAAGTATCGGCGTTGGCCCAGAGGATCTTCTTAACCATTCGCCGCCAGTTTCCCGGACATTCACGCTGCGACCGATAAAATAGCGAACACCACACTGAGGTGTGCATCTCAGGGCTTACCCAGCCGGAGCCAGCCATCGCGAGCCTGGAATGTTCTTTTAAAAGCTCCGGGGGGGGGGGGGGGGGGGGGGGGGGGCGATACTCAGCGTGTGAAACGTTCTACAAGGTCAGTGAAGCGGGTACGGGGAAATGAGCGAATGCCAGAGACCCCAAAAGTAAAGCACTACCCTGCAGCATACAAGCACGGACGGCCCGTGCTGCTGGTAGCATCAAGCGCCGTTCAACCACCGCCGTCGCTCGCCGTCAGAAAACAAAACATCAATACAACAGATTTAGAAGCATCTTAGCAATTCCGTTTCTCGATCTCTTTCGATTCCAAAGTGACGAAACGCTGTGAAATTTACGGACGGCTTCCGTGGCTTTTTTTTCACCAATCAGGCCGTGAATCAGAACGGGCATGAGGTTTACAATGGGGCGGGGGGCGGGGGCAATAATCTAACTTAACTCTACACAATCTGCACCAACACGGACAACCACAATGGTGCACATTGTTATTAGGGCTCAGGGAACATCTCCTTATCTGTTGGCATACACATCACAAGCGTCGTTCCAGACTGCACCATAAAGGAGGACAATGCTGGCGACGCGCGGGAGGTTAAAGGGGTGCAGGCGTTGGTGGGGTCGAGGGAGTTCTGCGAGCGATGATGGGGAGAGGGAAGGGCAACGGTGCGAGGGAGGAGCGAGGGGAGGAAGAGGGTGATGCCGCCCGCTCAGAAGATGGCAATGTAGTTGTCGATCTTGGCGCGGTGGCGCTGGGCGATGCATTCGGAGATCCACACGACGTTGCGGCACTCCTGCTCCTTGAGCTTCACGTAGGCGTAGAAGACGCCAAAGTGGAACTGATTGATGAACGCCAGAGAGTTTAGTTTCACCTGCAGGGCCGGAGGCAGCACACAGGGGACAACCAGCACGCGAGTGTGCGGGTTACACGACAGCTTGCCGCTCGGTATTACTAGACTGGGGTGGGTAAAACGCTGTCAGAAAGCACCTGTATACAACACAAAGATCCCCCACGTAGCCTTGAACAGAATGATGGGGAATGTTATTAGCGAGCACATATGAAGGCAGGCAGAACCCACGATGGGGTGGTGTAGCCAGAACCACGCCCGGCCGCCTTTGTCTCCCTAGCACTGGTATTTACTCACTGCAGAAAGTTATGAGTCAACCTAGTACAGGCCCAGGACCAGTTCTTTCATTCTATCTCCTTTTTTTCTCCCTCCTTCCGTTGGCTCCCAGTCTCTTGTTAATATTGCCATCTGTCATTTGATGTCCTAGTCATATAATGCCCAACAGTGGCTTTGGAAATTCCATTCCAAAACAAGAATGAACGGAGCACGATTTTAAAACAATAGTTCTCACTGATGTCACACGTGGTTCTGCAGGCTGCGAGTTAGCAACGAGGAAACTCGCCAGGAGCAGGCGGCAGGGCCGACGGCACTGACCTCATGCTCGAAGAAACGGTCCTCCAGAGTCTTGTCCCCGGGGCCGCTCCCTGCACCCTCAAACAGCTGCTTGTACTCCTGTCGGGGTGACCGCACACAGGCACCGTCAGGGGGACCGGGACCGTCTCTGGGCGTGCCCACTTGTGCCAGGGGCACGGCTGGCATCAGTCTTGGATTGGCTAGGCCAAGCTGGAGGCCGAAGGCCTTTTAGGCTGAGGCCAGCGTCGAGGCCAGCGTCCAGATGAGTCAATGTCACGGTCAACGTGGGTTAGTCGCTCACTGGGACGCAGCAAAGGTCATGCCGAGGGTCGGATTTAGCAGTCACGAGCTACGCCTCTACGGTTGGTTAGTCTCACCGGGTAGTAGTCCGCCACAGCCTTGACCTGCTCCAGGTCCTCGGCGCGGGACAGCAGGGTGAGGCCTTCGGGAAAGAGGCGTCCGCAGCGTGGGAACAGCCGCGCCCGGTCCTCCTTGGACAGCTCCGTGCCAAACGAGTTGATCGTGATGACGAAGGCGCGGCGGTCGGCCTCAAACTGACACAAACGATCGAGGGATCATCATTCGCCAGCCACACCTCCCAGAAAACCACAGCTAACCACCCTTGCACCATCGTCTATATATACACACACACGTTGTCTATTCAGATGTTTTACAAGCACGGAACCCTCGTGAAAAACAGGGCCTTGAGTTGGGGAGCGGTGACCACTCACCTCCAAGATAGGGCACATCACATCCTCTGTGGTGCCCCCCAGCTTCTTGCAGAATTTGTAGAAAGATTCCAGGTAGGCCTGGGGGAGCATCGAGCAAGACACTGGGTCATGGCGAGCCGTTAACAAACACCACACACACAGAACACAAGAGTGCACACACGATCCGCATACAGAGTACACACAGTTGACACACATGGAACACAAAGTACATACATATACAGATGGTAGACACAGCGAGTATAAATAAATACACAATTAGGCACAAACCACATAGAACACAAACATGGTAAATAAATGCATCGCACTTTTTTGTCCATCCACTGGTGGATGAAGCCCCTCCCCCCCCCCCCCCCCCCCACAGATGTATGGGTCGTGGGAGTCGTTGACTGTACATCACCACACGAGTCCGGGTTGGTGAATGCTGGGAACGAAGACGTCGTCCCACATCCTATAACCACCTGGTATGAGTGCCGATTCTCCATGAAAGCACCATGCAGGCTCAAATCCGCTTCGCTTTCGAACTGCTGATGTTATCGGGTGCACTCGCAACCATCAGGCATTGACCAATAAATTGTTCGAGGTTTGCAACAAGTGAGCAGTTGTCAGTGACTTATGGTTATTCGTAAAAAAACAAGCCGCAGCATCATGGGCACGGCGGGACGACCACAGTATGTATGTTTGTGTGTTGAACTTCTTTTGCATCGTACGTAGCCTGCCAACCGTGCTGATCGGAGGTGCACGGAGGTGACAGAGCGTGCTCAGGAGTGGCCCCTACCTTGTACAGCGTGTTCCGGATGATCTCAATGTTCATCTCATCCAGATCCTGCTCCGAGATGCAGTCCTGGAAGAAGGGGGCTGTGGAAACACCGAGGGCGAAGGCTCAAGGCATGACTACATGGGGGAGCAGTGGCATTTTCAAAAGGACCACTTGTCTCGCGTGGTCTCTAAGGGTTTGTTTCCATCCCCTGGCAAAAAGTAAGTTGACTACTGCCCCTGGTAGTGGTGAAACTCTTATCTTTTTTTATTGGGTACAGTGCACTCTATAAATCCAGAGGCTGGCACTGCTGGTGTACCATTGTTGGCATGGGCCATGGTTCAAGGAACTGAATAGGGTTGCTCCAATCCAATTTCTTCCATTTTCGTAGCCCAGCACCTGGGCTCCCCCTCCTGTACAGTTGTACCTCCTGCACACCCGATAACTAAGCCGCCGGCTTTGAAATCTTATTTGTTCCACGGATGATCCCGTTCAGCCAGCTACAAGAGGGATTGCTGTTGCGCAAGCACAACACCAACAAAAGCCAAGGACAGAAAGATCCGTATTGCAAAAAACGAGCGAGTACAGATCCTTGAGCAACATTGCACAACTTACTAATGAGGTACTTAATGGTGGTGAATGAAACGCACTAAAGTAGAAGAGAGAAAAAAAACAACCGGCGCAATTATGAGATCAAGAGGCACCGTAAAAGAGTTTGGTAGAGGTTGGCACCCAAGTGTCAATGGGCTGGGTTAGGTGCGAGTCCGTGAGCTGCCGTCACCAGACGCCGTGAACCTTGTCAGAGAATGCCGTGCCTAAGCCACTTTCCGACGGCGCTCGAGCCAGAATTAAGTTTTAAAATCTACACATATCAACCGTACATATTAACCATATTAACTATAATTGCATTTGGAGTGTAAAGCCACCTGGTGTCTCAGCCAAGTGGACTTTGACCACGTCTTCACGGAAAAATTATGCTTGGTGTCGCTCCGAGGTTAAACTGGTGCCAAGCAGATCAAAAGTGACGCGGCAAAAAAACGCTCGTACCCTGAAAAATACTATTGCCGTCAATCAGAAATGGTTTGGGAGCTCACGGGGTTGAAATAGGTTCGTTTGAGGGTGCGGCACAGCTGTGAATGGGAAAGAAGGGGATGGATTGGCATGTAGTTAAGCAGCCGGGAATCGCTATTGATTGGATGAAGCACTGCTTGAGTTTTTGTCTTTTTTCCAATCCAATTGTGCTGTGGGCCAGGGGGTGAAATATTCGTTTGGGACTGAGAGCAGGGCATCACCCCATGTTAGGGAACGGGCCTGCAGTAGTTGACATCACAGAACTTCTAGATTAATGAGGTTATATTTTTAAGGACGCATATTTTCCCACCTAACCTGCTATTGCAGAAGTGTCTGTTGAATGGGGGTTGAGCTTGATACCTCTTTAAAACTCAGAGATGGATTTTTGCCAAATTAGCAAAAAAACAACATTCAATGTGCTGGTATTGTGTGCAGTCATTGGGTCATCAGGTTAAGACCATTAACTCTCTACGCTTGGGAAGCTGAATTAATCAAGGGCAGATACAATCCGCATTAAACCCAGGTTCTCAGTGGTATCAGCCCTGTGCTCTGTATGTGCCACCTGGCACCACAAGGAGCGGTGCCTCAAACAAAAAGCTGTCTGCAGTGTGATCAGGAAGGGCTTGTCCACATAAACCCCCGAAGCACAAGGTAGCAGTAGAGAAGGATGGATGTACAATAAAGATGTTTCCAAATGAAGATGGAACCGGTATACAGTGGTGTGATCATCCTGCAGCTGTCTAAAATTGTGGCCAGAATGGACTCTTTTGACTTGGTGGTCTAAAGTAAGATTGTGTGCATTATGCCCAACAGTATGGCGATGTCACGTAACATGTAAGGCATGATGGGAGGACCGATTCTATAGTCACAATGAACATTTTCCTCTCTAGAAATACCCTTTCGTCAGAGCTTAATTTGAGCTGAAGCTACCCATGTCGGCGACACGTAAAATATTGACGCCCAGCACACCACATCCAGTATATTACTATAGGTCGGGGCTACTAGTCACGTGCCACTTCCTGGTCCACCAGGGACCTGGAAAACAAATCATAAGCAGTTTTAGATTAGGCACCGGTCCTTTTGTGTGCAAGTCCAATTGCTCTCAGTGCTGCACATGACAGTGCGGGCTGGTGGTGTTGGCGGAAGGGTATCACCCGCGTCATCTCACCGAGCGGCGTGTCCACCAGGATGGCATTGTAGAGCTCAGCGGGCGTCTGCGCGATGTTCACCGCCTCCATTTGCTCGAAGCTGCCCAGCGGGTGGCATTTCGACACAAGCTCGGCGATGGGCCGCTGGTGCAGCGTGCCGGTGATCAGCAGGATCACGTTGTCGATCATGTAGCTGTACCTGTCCCACGGGCAGTGGCACGAACACTCTATCTTAGTCAACCGGGTCTCGCACAGCGGACGTGCTCTACGCAGCAGGCTTATTATGCTCACAATACATTACTTGAATTTTGTAAGAATTATTTTTGATCCACATAAGTAGTATGGGGGGAGAAGCAGTGGCGAATGAATTTTCACCAGTGTTTGCTGAAGTCATGTTGAACCAATTAAATACAACATATACAGCTTTATCCCGATTATTTAATTGCGAGTGTCAGAATAAATTTTAATCAATTCATCATTAAATGTCTATCTACAAGACAAGAGCTATTTGTGTTTGAGGGCCGTGAGCATCTAAATACCGTTCCTCATCAGGGACAAAGGTCTTTGAATAACCTCCATTGTAAAACAAACAACATCACAATACAATGTGGATTTATATAGCGGTCTCTAAATGAGACCACATCTCACAACATTCAATAGAAGTAATGGGCATATTTATGTTGTAGAGTGAGGCAGTCAGTCATTGACAGAGCAAACGAGCCTGGACTTCCAGACCACAAGCACAGCAGTGATGAATGTGAATTACCAAGAACTACAAAAGTTACAGCTCAGCGACAGATCGCAGAAGCAGATGGCACCGCTGCAACAGCAGACGATGGCAGTCGGTGGTACAGTGATGGCATCGGGCGCTTTTTTAATTGTAAACGTAACTTTACTGAGACAGGGCTAAAAAGAGAGAGAGAGAGAAAGTGGTGCTGTGGTGTAGCACGGAGCCACACACGTGATGTAGTCCAGGAAGGTGGCGAGCGGCTCGAAGGCATGGTTGCGCATGTGGCGGAACTCAATGACCATCTTCTCCTTGAGCTTGTCGTCAATGACAGAGACAGCGAGCGGCGACGCCTCATTGGCCAGGAAGTGACCGTAGTCCGTGCTCTGCAGGTGCAGTTTGAGATCTGCGTCACACACACACGGCACAGGGGTGATGACGAACAGAGAGACACTTATCCTCCCACCGCCCATGCTCGGCACTGCGCTTAACCAACCCCTTACTACCAGCAAAGACTTGAGCAGTTGGCGAAGTAACCAAGGCCTCCTGTCAATGTGCTAAATCAATCTCTAATCGATGGGTAGTAATTTCTTCTATGCTGTTGCTCCCCCCCCCCATGTCTTGAAGTTTTGCCAAATTAGAATTACAAAAGCGTTGTTGGCTAGCTTTACAATTAAAATGCGATTGTAATTCATTACGAATTACACGACTGCAAATGAGCCCAGATCAGTCCCTCAGCCTATGACTGACATTTCAATCTATCCAAAAGTCTGATCGGTAGTTCCACAAAGAATGTAAGGGTGAGGGTGATCCCTTCATCAGAATAGTTTACAATCCGCTGTGGATAGTTATTATTGTAAAATTTCTCCACATATGACAAAATAGATTTAATAATTCACTTTTGTCATCCACTTACTCTGGCTACTCTAAAGCAGCCTACTTTACAGACAAGCAGATTTCTATGAGTTAAAGTGTTTTTCCACCACACCCTTCATATTTATAGTTTCAAATAAACATTTTTTGTCTCGTTGGTACAATAACTCTCACTCCATTAGTCTAAATTTCACACGTACTATTCTATCTATGTAGTGCTTGTGTAAGAATTGATTTTTAACTAATGAACGGATGCATCGTTACCATGCCTACAGAGGCCACACGGACAGAACAGTGGTCAAACGCCCAATCTGCAACCCCTTCGTGCACACCGCTCAATGCACGCCTCCAAGACGTGCAGTATAAACACGCTGCCCCCTGTGCTGCAGAAGAATGAGATTGGACGACTATGGTTAAGCCAGCAATGAGAACACTCGGGTTGTTCTCAGCTCTAGTTAGGGTTTGGCAAATCCAGCTTTATCCGACACAAGTCTGGCTCTGGGCTTCAGGGACCCATAACTGTGTTCGCATGGACAAACTTGACAATAAAACTCAAACAAAGGACTGACTTTCAATCAGACCGAGGGATATACACGAATCCACGAAATAAAAGTATCCCCACTGTAAGACATTTTATCAGGTTATGTTTTCCACTCCAATTTTTTAGGAATCATCTCAAAGACGCACTCTATATCCAAGGCAAAATCCTCAGTTCAGGCATTTTAATAGAACCTATTCCATTACAATAAAATCTAGATCAATTTCACGAGAAACTAAGCCCTGACAGCAGGAGAGCGGGCAGTGAAGGGCAATGGTGCGGCAGTTTTAATTTTGTCCCACAACAGTAAATGTATCTTGATCCACAATGTCCTACATTGCGTGAATTACAGGCACAACACCGATAATCGTCACCATATATCTTGCCTGCAAATAAACGTATTCTGCATGCAACGCGGGATAGCGCCGGTAACAAGACGGGCCACCTGATTGATAACCCCTGGCCCTGATTAATGCTTTAATTGGACGCAGGCTGACAATTAGCCTGGCGACATTCCACACACAAGGGCACAGGGTGATGCAGCTCCACCGCCAGTCACGAGATGAGGCTCAAACCATCACAAAGCGGCCAGCCCCGGCTTCGTCTGAGGCCAGGGTAAACAGTAAACATTGCGGCACTCGCCCTCCTGCCCTTGAGGCTCACGCTGGCCCCAAGCTGAGTGAACTGGCCTGGGCGAGATTGAGCCCTAGGGGGAGCAGCAGGAATGAGCAGCAAGGAGTGCTGGGTGCTGGGAGAGGAGATCTGGCCTCTCAGCTGGCAAAAAGGCTTGGCTTTGATGGGCACACGTGTTCCGCCATATCTCTGCTAAATGCGAGTTCAATACAACCACCCCCTGGAAAGTGCACAATCTCACCGGGGGAATGTGATGTTACATACTGAGGCTGCTAGTACTTACTCAAAATAAAATGTATTACTACACTCCAGAATTATACTCACCACTTCACCAACCCGTAATGACTAGCGTAAACAAGAATGGTCATACAACCACCACGACATGCATGGTGTGGGGAGGCCCTCAGCCGGTATTGGATTGCCAATTGTTATACATTTACATGCCAGCAACTGAGTCCAACTCCTACTGACTCGAGACACTGACCTCAGGTACTACTCACTGAATCTACTGGTCAGAATCAGAATCATTAATTATCCTTGAGAAATCAAATAGACCATAACTACCTTTGACTCCAGGAACTACGCACTTTCAATCACAAATTAATCCTGCCAATGAAGACTCAAGTTGTTACGAACTCCAGCTACTACTACTATAGTTACAATGGACTGTTGACCTACTTCATCTAACAGTAGGCAGATCGTGACGACTCCAGTCGCTGTTCTTAGCACGAACACTTAATGTTAAGTGGCATCGTTGTACAAACGCCATTCTTTATCAGATGAACATGTATCATTTACAAACGGGAATGTCTGTTATAATAAGCTGATTATTAGCTTCATATAGGTCAATAACGTTGTACACCTAATCCCGGGCTTGTGGGATGGACTCTGCTGTAGACGTTTAAGGATGAGCAGTGACACGTCTTGCTTGTGAAGGTGAATCGGCTCTAACATTGCCCATATGTAACGCCTCTGCAGGCCACACAATACCAGTAGTGTAGTGGTAACAACAAAAAGACAAACTGTATAAACAAACATATGGAAAAAAAGCCATCTTCTTGAACTGAGAAGTCGGTAAAATCAATGTATAAGCGTTTACTCTAGACTACACCATTGAGCCAATACATGCAAGTTTAAAAGGCACAACCCCAAAAAACCACATCCCAGATGTGCAGCCCTTTGCCAATCGACTGTTCGATTAAGGTCTCTCCACGCTGTTGGGGTCATGGAGGTTGTTTGACCACACTCCATCGTGCTGCTCAGTGTGGAATAGTGAACGGTGTCAGTAGCGGTTCAGATACTACTCGCCGCTGGCATCAGCAATTGCCGAGAACCGAACTCTGGTTCATAGTAGGGTTGTTAACCAATAACCCGCTAAACCGGTAACCAATTTTAGAATCGATTCCCGGTTTCGAAAGCCAAAATACGACAAATGTTTCAGTGGATTTTTACAAATGAATGTAGATTGGCACGCGCGAATGTACAAACCAGACGGCGACCGAAGAAAATTTTGCCTCCGTTTCTCGGTTTCAAGGTGAAGGTGCAATCCATAAATTACTTTCCTGCTCATGCCCCTGCTCGTTGGTGAAAGAGCCCTCAAATACAGGGAGCTCTGGGAGGGTATTTGGTCTACTCTTCCACGGCGACCAGATGTATTGGATGTGAGCGCACCCACACTTTACCCCCCCCCCCCTTCACCAACCCGTACTGAGAAGCCCTGGTGAATTTGTGGTGAAATAACCCCGGCACGGTGTAGCGTGGCTGGATACGACTTATTACACTAATTTATCCACGAAAGCCTCACGCAATAGTAGATAGTTTTCAGTAGGTGCCAAAATTGGGATGTTTAAATATTCCATTAATGGCAGGAAACAGGAATACCTCAAAAAGACTACAGATATGACGAGGAGAGGGGGGGGTACGTACATAGCCACACAAATTGATTCAGTAATAACATCGCTGTACTCACAAATCTTTTGACTCTGTGAGCAGAGTTTGCGACACATCACCAACCAGTTAAGCCAGGCGAGATCCCCATGAGAAACGTCTCTTGGACAAGGGAGATCTGGAGTGCTAATTGTACATTTACAAACTAATTTTTTAATCAAACCACTGATTGACGAGGGGGTCCCCTGCACGCAGTGGTTATTGGGGACTGGTGAAGGCGGAAGACCATGGTATACGGTACACACGATGCCAAGGCAAAAATACAAATGACTGATCATAAATAACGTTACGAGTTTAGCAAGGCATCATCCCTCCCTCCGCGCTCTATAACACGAGTACTACCGCTTTTGTGAGATTTCTACAGCGGCCATTCTACAGCCTCGCTCCCCCACGCGATCATCATCATCATCATCATGTATCCACTGCTGGATGAAAGCCACCGCATCTCCGCCGCAGAAAAGCGGGACTTTCACCACAAGCTGAAGGCTATAACCATGAGATTAACGCCTCAGCAGGGGAGCGAGTCAGGCCGGAGGAGAGAGAGAGAGAGAGACAGGACGGGTTAATTGAGAATCAAAAGAAGCGTTAAGAAAACGATGAACGTGAGACCAGGCCGCTCTCGGGCCCCCGAGGCTCGCCTGGCCGCCCTACCGATCACCGTGCCTCTTATCCCGCACCCCGGCACCAATCCGCCGGCTCACCCTCGAGGGTCTCGCACTGGATGAGGTTCAGGTAGTCGGCCTGGCGCAGGATACCCGACTTGAAGCCACGCACAAGCCCCTCCAGGTAGCCATGGTCCACGTTGAACGAGAGCTCAGAGAACCGCGACATCTTTTTTGTTATCGTCGCTGTCACCGCCGCCGCCGCCGCCGCCGATTTTCTCTGGGGTGGGGAAGACGAAGGCCCGGGTCACGTGACGAGCGAATGGTGCCGGGGTCACGTGACTCACGGTGGTGGGGGGGGGGTGGGGCCTTTGTCGCGTAGGAGGTGCTGATTTATGCAAATCAGGGCGCTGCGTAGAGCGCGCCTTTTCATTGGCTGACGTGCCGAGAAGGGGGTGGAGCTAATCCGACCTGACGGAACCCCTGGACGGTCACGGGATTGTGATGTCGCGAGCTGCTATTGGTCAGAGCGCTCAGAGGAAATTGTTCCCCGCACGAGACCGCGTGATGCGGGGCGCCAACAACAACAGCAGCCCAAGTTTAAACGCCAGGTCGCGGTGACGTCACCGCGGCGCTTGTGCCAGGATAGGTGCACTCAAAGTGCACCTGACCTGGCACAGGCGGCACCCGTGAGTCGGAACCAATCAGGAGCAGCTGGCGTTGGCGCGCCAGGTGCACTTCGCATTCAAAGTGCACCTGGCCTGGCACAGGCGCCGCGGTGACGTCACAGTCACTCATTGCCGAATGGCGGGTATTGGTTATTGGCACTTTGAGGCCGCGTGAAGTTGTTGAAAGTCTTCGCTGCTGGCAAAGGAGGTCACGGAACTGACCCCACAGGTGCCGTGGAGTTGACCGACTGAGACGATTGGCAGGCGCAACCAAAATGCCCCCCGAGTTTGGTTGCATCTGGAGCCAAATGCGTCTGGAGCATGCACCATCGCCAGCTCCTGATTGGTTCCGCCTCACGAGGGGGGCTCTTTGGACGGTCACGTGCGAATGCGACGTCGAACGTCACGCGCTCGCCACTGTCACGTGGTGCTAACACCGCGTACCCATTGGTCGAGGTTCATGGGATGGAGGGGAGGAGGCATGGTGCCTGTGGGCTGGGGGGGTTAAATATTTGATGCGTCGCTGTGATTGGTCGTCCCTGCGAGCACGTGACTAGCGCCAGCTGATCGTGCCTCACAACACAGAGGCATGGTCTCCCGGAGCCACGTGCTCTTAAGAGTCGCGTGTCAATCCTA
The DNA here is from genome assembly GCF_015708825.2 of Lethenteron reissneri. Lineage (NCBI taxonomy): Eukaryota > Metazoa > Chordata > Hyperoartia > Petromyzontiformes > Petromyzontidae > Lethenteron > Lethenteron reissneri. The sequence continues at coordinate 10,170,448 of NC_083827.1, forward strand.
TAACCGTGTATAACGGGTGCTATAACAGGCGTTATAACGGGTATTATCAGAGGTATTAGTGGATGCAGGGTTGTTGGCAGAAGATGCCAGTGTAGCACAGTCCAATGTATTGTATTATTTCATTGCCGGCCCTAAGTCTATACTCCTTATTTTACTGACCAGTTTGGTCAAATAGTGCACATGACCTGCACGGCGTGTGGAGGCCCTCATCCAGCAGTGGATTGGTTTAAAGAGTTGTACTTGTTATGTCCAGCGCTCTGATTCATATACAAACATATTACTTCCTCCATATTACAACTTCCTGCTGACACCCGTGATACAGTACCCATCTCTAAACCGTTGCTGTTGACTGCATTTATCGCAAATGTTAAGACTCTCAGTGTCCAGCATCAAAGCCCAAAACTGCCAACATCTGCAATTCCTCGTTAAAACCCCCGCATTATTTGCATGCTCCCAAATCTCTCAGTTGTGATTTACCCATTGTGATCCACGAGTGTTTTTTCGCTCTCCACGGTGCTGAAAAGATCCCTCGCCTATGTTCCCCGTGTTTGTCCAAATCACCGGGCATGCGCCCGATCTCATCAGAATCTCAGGGGCTAAGCAGGATGGAGCCCGAGGTAGGTAGTGCTTGGATATGCGACCACCGTGTCAAACAAACAGGAGGTGAGCGCTGTTGTGTGCAGCATCAGCAGAGAGCAGTGAAGTAAAATCAATGTCAGTTGCCGTACTTAGGTGCTGCCATATCTGTGCTCCACGCCGTTATAAACCCGCTTGGACCAGCGTGGTGAAGCATATGGCTAAAGTAACCCCCCCCCCACCCCAATGACCTTCGCGGCATCAGGTGAACCCTCACTCAGCGTGGGATAACGGGCCGGTACACTTACGGTTCATTGTCGAAACCCACGTCCCAGTGAGTGGCTTGGCAAGGGGCGGTGCAAAAGTGAGACACAGATTTATTTGAGTAAAAAACAGAAGCCGTCGTCACTCCGCAGCGAGTAAAGCACAGGAGGCCGGATCACAGATGAGGAGTCGTCGGCACGATGCAATCGACAGCACTTGTTGCCTCGTGTCCCAGCCCCTGTGAACGCGCAAAATCTCGCAGCTGAACGGAGTACAAAGAAAAAATAAACACATCGGGAGGTAGTACAGCATGTCCTCGAAATACCGGAGATGATTCGGTGATGGGGTACATGAAGACCACATGCATCCTATTCACAGCTTGCAATGCGAATTCACTTTTTTTACTAGTACAGTACTGCCCGCGTATTTGCGCGGGATACAGAGTCGGGGTGGAGGGTGGGGTGTGGGGAGGCGAAACGTCGGCACGTACGAACCCGGATCAATGCGGTGGGATGCATGTGACGTCATCGCGCAGATGTGCGTATGACGTCAACACGGATCACATGTCCGCCCGCGCGCCAGCCAGCCTACCACACTTGTTCCTAAATAGCATGATGTGATTCTGTGGTGTATATATGAATACACTGCTGAATGAGGGCCACCCCATACCGTGCAGGCTATGGAAGTTATTGTGGCCTTATGCTCAATACTACGCCACTGAAACCATGGGAAATCATAAGCCAGTTCTGTCACGCACAATCCAATATTATGCAGTAGATAGTGTTTCAGTAGAAACCCACACTGAGAGTGCCTGCCTTGTGTCGTTCCTGAGCAGCGGAGAGACGCGGCTGGCGACGCGGTTAGCATCGTGGCTTTGCACGATGGCTTGACTGAGCTTCGGGAGTGCGATTTTCAATATCCCTCCAATCTTGTGTTCAAGTATTAGGGATGTTAAAAAAAATCCCTGCTATGTGCGGGACAAGGTATATCCGCCCACGCTACTCCCAGGTTCGGTGGCCAAGCGGTGGAGCCAGCTGCTCACTAATCTTAAGGTTGTGAGGTCAAATCACGGTTGGGGGGAATGGATTCGTTCAATCAACCATCCCTCCGAGGTCACTAAAATTAGTATTGCTTTGTAGGGAAACGAACAGTGGTTGTCCTATGGATAAACTCAAACCCGCCATAGGAACGAGGAATTTCTACCACTGGCTCAGGGCTGTAAAATAGCAGGTGGGCGCCCCAATGATCATGTGAGCTGAACATCACTTTGGCTTTTTGTTATTTCGAGGACACGCCGTGGCTTTGTGTTGAACACTTTAACTCGGCGCTGCTAAAACACGGGGCACGCGACGACTGGACGTGCGTGACCCCCCCCCCCCCCCGAGTGGGGACGCGACAAGACGGCGAGAACGGCGCGTCCACGTGGGACGCTCGACAGCACGACACGACGACACGACGAGAACCTCTCGCGCCGGCTCCACCACCACACCTCGGCCCCGCCAGTTGGGCAACCGAATCGCCCGAGCAGGGTCACTCGAAACTTGAAAGTGGCCCAATTATTTGGCGACACGCCGTTACTGCTGCGTTGGCAGCGGTGCACAAGCACAATTAACAACAGCAACAAACTCAACACGTTTCTCAATAACACTGTGGCCTTAAACGTAAGATAATATAATAGACGACGTTTCGGGTAATGGACCTTCTGTCGTAAATTTGTATTTGAAAGCACCAGCTGTTATTGACCAATGTATTGAGTTGCTTGAAAGCAGAGTCTCCCCGTCCCTACTGCGCGCACGCAAGCGGCTGTGGCAGTTGCTCGCGGTTGGTTGCAGAGACGAGCCACAGTTGCATGCAGCCAAGGTTGCGCGACTGATGGCGCGGTCGTGGTGGACTCTGGTGGATGACTCCGCTTCTCCGCGGATGCAGCAACGGCGGCGGCAGCGGCGCCGCGTGGCGCCCCGCGAGTACAAAACGCACGGCAGCGGGGGCTGCGTTCCCCTTATCCACACACACGGGCGCACGCTTTACAAAAAGCCGGGCTTTAAAAAGTGGACGAGACGCACACACACAGACAGAACTGAGAGGAGGCCGCGGAGGTAGGCGCAGGCACGCGCACGCGCGCGCGCACGGCAGCATCCTTGAAGCATGCATCACACTGGGGGGGGGGGGGGGCGACCCCGTGCGTCGCTCCCCCACCACCACCACCACCCGCCGCCGACCCCGTGACATCAACACTCGAGAGGAGTGGGGGGGGGCGAAAATGCGCTGCAAGCGTCTCTCCTCCAAAGCTAGCGGGGGACAGGGCACGGAGAGACAGAGCGAAGAGAGAGGGGGGGGGGGAGACGGGTACTTGCTCCGGGGTTTGAGAAGTGTAACAGTAAAGCCGATCTGGCACGTGGCATTGCTTGGCATGGGAGACCCAACCCCCCTCGCCACCTCTTCCTCTCCCCGGGATCCGACTGTGGCGTGGTCAGGGGCAGTCCCCGTTCCCACCAGGGTCCGTCTGCCGCCACGTGCATAAAACACCTTTCGCGAGATCCCCCCCCCCCTCCTAATTAACACGAATTTAAAGAAGCGGCTAGGGGAATATTATAGTTAAGTGGTTTTATATAGCCGACCTCTGGGCCCCTAACCTCCCGACAGCGTGCTGTGCTGGCTTACGGCCAAGCGGGTTCAATTAATCTAATTGGCCTAATTGGCCGCAAATCTCAGCAACGGTTCTAAGGTCACAGGTTTATTGAACTAGGTTTGCGCAAAGGCGCAGCTACGTGCCACATGGCCCTATCACCGATACACGCGCCAGAATTCGTCGGATCTCAGACGCTAATCGGGGTTGGGCCTGCTTAGTTCCTTGATGGGTGAGCACCAGGGCTTGCCAGGCGTTGTAGGCATGGGGCTGCGAGGAGTGGCCAGGAGATGGCAGTGCCAGGTGCACCCCCCCCCCCCCCCATCGTATGCGAGTTGGGGTTGTTTTTGTTTACTACAGTTTTCTCTGAAACGAAGCCAAAATGTAATAATGGATTTGGCCAATCATGCAAATACTGCAGGGCTCTCCTGAAAAAAACTAGTTTTGAGACTCAGCGAGAATCTCCGGGGTAAGTAAATGGCATGATGCTGTCACTGGCAGTGCAATGGTTGCCACGCCAGTGGGCCTGCGGTGCTGTACACATCATTCGGTGTCTCGTACCTGGGCGATTTGCAAAGTTCATGGTCAACGTGGGTGAGAGGGGGATCGCGCCTGGCTTTCGCGGTTGTGCTACCGTATGGCTCTCCGCCGCGTTTCCGGCTCGTGCCGCGCGATGCTTGGCACGGTTGTCCGATGTTTCGCTCAACGCGTGCAGTTCCTGAAGAACCTCCCAGCACGTGGAGAGAAACGTCAATGGTGCCGAGCATTGCGCGGTACCACCTGAACAACAAAAACCGCCCCACGTGGGCGAGCGAGAGGGTGGCCGCGCCACCACCACCGCCACGTGTTTGCCTGGCGGCGAGCAAGCGTGGGGAGCCCCCCCAGAGCCCAGGCAGACGGTCTCACGAACACCCCTCGCGGTCCTTTCCCTCGCACAGTACGCCTACACGGCGAGCCCTTTGGTCAATCCACTGCTGGATGAGAACCTCCCCCTACGCCATGCGGGTGGTGGTGGTGGGGGGGTCTTAGATCGTACAACAGTTGAAGGTGGAGCGCATAGACGGTTGGGCGTAGTACAGTACAACAATTACGTTTTTTTTTGCACTTGCCCTCCGTTGACTAAGCCAGCGCTCCTCTCCTTTGAGTGAGACCTCGCACGGCAAAGGGGAATCCTGCCCGACGAGGGAAGGGGTCATTGCGCCAAAATCCCCACAGCCGCCAATGGGGGGGGGGGGGGGGGGGCAAACGGCAAGGCCATGCGATGCGTTTTGGCCGTTTCGTTGAGATGCGAACACTTTTTTTTTCAAACGTATATTTACAGCATTGGACGCCGCGGCGTTCATCGAAGCGACAATCGTGTCACGACAATTTATCCTTCATCGCGAGGAGGAGGAGGAACAACGCCGCCACGTACAGAGAAAGGACGCGAACACAAAAATGGAGCGGTAAAGAAATCACGTTGGTATTATTATTATTATCATCAGACTTAAGACAAATATCACATTCTCCAGATTATAAGATGCTCTTGAAAGTAAGACGCACCCCTAACTTGTGCCTTGTGTTATGCATATCTGGTCACGCTCACGCAACTGCCAGACTTAAAAGACACCGCCCTACCACCCGCAAGGTTTGCTGTAGAATCGAGGGTAGGGATCAATTGCGTCTTGCAATCAGGAGAACATGGGGATGTTTGCACGATGCAACTGCCGCGCCAACTTGTGAACGAACCTGGCCAAAGGTGTTTCGTGCAGCCAGCCCCTGGGGCAAACACGGCAGGCGACATCTCACCGGGCCACCGCCACCAGCACAATGGTTAAAAACGCCAAGCACGACCACCACGGCCACCACCTCTCGGTGACGGGCGAGAAACGAGAGCTCCCGTGTGGAGACTCGGCGAGGGCCGCGGCGTGCGGGGAGAGGACTGAGACCTCCAACTCCACGCGGTCGCTCCGCCATCACGCGGCGTGCCCAACGCTGCCCCAGCTCGCGGCTGGACTCACGGCCCACGGGACCCCCCGCCCCCCCGCCGGCTGAGGGGGGGGGGGGGGCTCGTCCACGAGTGGTTTCCATCGTGGGCAGCGGCCCCGTGCTACTCGGCGGCTTCTTCCCGTGATCGCAGGGGCTCCCCGCGTCGGAGACCCCGGGATCTTCACGAGGCCGCGGCCGACGGCGCCCAGCCGCGCGGGCGTCAAGCGCCAAGCCTCAACGCCCGCGGGGCTTCTTCCCGAGAGCTCTGGTGGAGCGGGTGGCCTCTCCTCGCCCCGCCGCGGGGGGTGGGTACTCCGGTGTTGTGGCCCCCAGGACTTAAACGTATCCACGACTGACCCGCCGCATCCAGGATACCTCCCCTTTTGCAGGTGGCTGTGGCTGGCCAGGGCCACGCGCCACCGACCCCACTCTAGGTAGCGACGCGGAAAATCATCGGTGAAAATGAAGCCCGTTCGGAAAAAGGGCTGAGTAGGTAGGGATGGGTGGGGGGCAGAGGAGGAGGGCACGATGGGATGTAGGGGACGAGACTTGGCACTGGAGACTTGGCACGAGGCGAGGGGTCGTCCCCGCCCGCCGCTACTCGTGAGAGCCGTACATGTCGGCGAGGCGGCGGAAGCGGGGCCCCCACTCGCGCAGGTAGGCGTAGTCGTGGTCGGGGTCTCCCCCGGAGGGGCCCTCGGTGCCCCCGCAGCAGCACGAGGACTCGAGGGAGCTGAGGGAGCCCGCCGTCGAGCCGCTGCCCTCGTAGTCGAACATGAGCAGCGAGTCGTACGGGGGCGCCGTCGGGTCTTGGTCGGCCGCGCGGAGGCTCTGCGTGGGACGCGCGCGGGAGCACGGGACGCGCCGGTGAACGCTCCCGGGTGGAGACGTACGAGCGAAAGTATGGACACACGCACACACGCAGGTACAGACGCGCAGACACAAGCGCATGGCTGTGTGTACACGCGGACACGTGGACGCACATGCAACAACAAAAATCCAACGCACAAACACTGACACGCGTGGATAAAGCATGCGCACAAAGATTAACTAGTGCACACTGTTTAATCGCTGCACGTGCAAAAGCACTCTGCCTTTTCCAGACCACCAGCTCAAAAGAACTGCAATGCACACCTCTGTTATTGAATATATTCGTTTCCAGCCCGCATTCATTCTTCTGTTGGGATGGGTTTCCCCGTTATTTACATGGACACAGGTGTACGCTACACACACAGATGCGTGGACATGCAAGCACGAACACGCGTGCACTAACACACCCCGCCACGGTTTGCCACTCTCACGACCCACACACTCCGCTCCCCCCCCTCCCCCACCACCGCGCCAGGTACTGATTAAGTCTCCCGTTCCCGCTCCTCACCTCCCCGATGAAGTCCATCATGTCGGAGGGGTGCTGCGGGGGCCCCGCTGCCCGGCTCGGGTAGCGAGGGCCCGGGCTGGCCGTGGGCCTCTCGTCCAGGCGCCGGAGGGCCGTGCCGGCATCGCCGCCGCCGCCGCCGCCACGGCCGGCGCACTCCGGCCGGCGCAGGGGAGAGTCTCCCGGGCGCTGCAGCTGGCTCAGGTCGTAGTCCTGGTCCTCCTCGCCGCCGCCCTCCTCGTCGTAGCGCAGGATGTTGTCGCGTACGTCCTCCTCCGACTCGAACAGCAGCTCCTTGGCCGCGTGGTCCTTGTCGCGGCGGCGCGAGTACGCGGCGAGCAGCAGCACCAAGACTGCAGGGGACACGGGGCATGAAGCCATGGGAACACGTGGGGGACACGTGGGGGACACGGGGAATGAAGCCACGGGGACACAGGAGCCATGGAAGCACAGAGAGCAGGGGACATGTGAGTGCGAGGACATAATGACTCGTGGACAGAGGATGTAGGGGCATGTGGACATCGAGGCACACGGAGACGTTTTAATGCGAGGACAGAAGATAGAGACGTCAACACAGGGAGATGGGGAGAAAGACGAGATAAATGTGGGGACATGTACACGGGGCAGAGACACGCGGTCGCAGGGGCACGGGGACACGCGGGGGGGAAGGAGACACAGCACTCCTGCACAAGCGAGCACGGTGGTGGTGGGGGGGTAGTGGACGGGACGCCCGGCTCTGGAGTCTCACCCAGCAGCAGCAACACGCAGGTGAGGATGGCGATGATGGCGCCGGTGCCGAGAGCGGCCACGAGCGGCTGCACGAGCGCGCACTCGCCGTCGTCGGTGCAGACGCAGACCTTGACGAGCAGCACGGAGACGTTGCTCATGGCCGGGTTCCCCGAGTCGGTGACGCGCACGGGCACCGCGTAGCGGCCCACGGGCAGCTGCGGCACGCGCAGCTGCAGCTCCACGCTGCGGCCTGCTTGGGGCGGGACGCGCGCACAGAGAGAGGTCGCCCGGGGAGTGGGGAGGGGGGGGGTGGACCAGGGATGGCGCCGCGTTCGCCGCTCGCTGTTGCGGAGGTTCGCGGTTCGAATGATGAGGCAGGCCACCCTGGATTAATCCGGCAGGCGCGTTTGCCGCGATGACGCGTCGCCCTGGCTTCACAGTGCACCTCAACGATCCCGTGACGTCGTTCTCAACGAGTAAGCCATTGCATGCCTGGAGCCAGCCTTGACTCCCTACATCCCCTTCATTACTCCACGCCCCCAGATTCCCCTCGTCCCACTGGGCTTCCTGGATGCCCATCCCCTTGTCTTCACAGACCCTCCTCCCCCCTTTACCTCTCATCATTCCCCTTTGCCCCCTCGACCTGTTTGATCCTCCTTCTGTCCCCTCGTTGATCAAGACCCCCTCCATCTCCTGAACCGGCCCTGTAGCATAACCTTATTTAAAGGGGGAATAAAGAAATGTTAAACACAAAACACGCCTCTCCGGAATCCATGGATTCCTCTTTGACCCTTAAACTCCACGTTCCCTTTCAACCTCTCAAACCCAGGCTGCCCTTTGACCCCTTCGACCCGTTTTGGGGGGGGGACCCTCTCGAGGGTCGGGCGCCGTCGCACCGTCGATGCGCCTGATGGTCCAGTTGCGGCGCACGTCAGGGGGCGAGGGTGCGAAGCTCGTAGGAGAAGGGCTGCCCGTTGGGGTCGCCGTCCGCGTCCGTCGCCGTCAGGTTGAGGGAGCGGCGCGCGCGGGGACGCAGGCACAGCTCGGCCTCGCGCGACAGCAGCGCCGGCGCGTTGTCGTTCATGTCCACGAGCTCCAACAGCAGCGAGCCCGTGCCCGTGCCGCCAGCTGTGTACATGCACAGACACACAGACACACAGACAAAGATCCCCCCCCCCGTGTAGCATCTGACAGAGACTGTTGGGCAAGTTCTGTCAGTGAGGAGCAGCTATGAAGGCCAGCACCGCACACCGCGCCAGGTACTGATTAAGGCTGAGTCGACCTAAGGTAGGCCCAGGACCGGTTCAGTTAATCCATTACTGGTGTTTGCCATCGGCGGGAATCGAACTCGGGTCGCTGGGTTTGTAGCGCAGCGCCCTAACCACTGCGCAACCACTCCCCACCTAAATATATACGCAGCACGGACAGAGGAAGCCAGGTACAGGAGGCCAGGTGGTCGTGTGTTGGACACGCGGCGGGGTGTAAACGAGGCCGTGGGCCGCACACGGCCCGTGCCGTGGGCCTCACCGCCGTCCGTGGCGATGAAGGAGGCCACGTAGGAGCCGGAGGAGACGAAGGGAGACTCGCGGTCCAGAGGTGCCGTGGTCACCACACGGCCTCCGAGCGCGTCGACGGACAGCCAGCCCGCAGGGTCACTCAGCTTCGAGAACCTGGGACAGCATCATTGGCATCATCATCGTCATCGGCACCAGCGTATCCGTGTGAGTGTTTGGGCGTGTGAGTCTATAAGACAAAGATCTCCCTCATAGCCTTAACAGACTGTTGGGGCAAATGCTGTCAGCGTGCATCCCAGTGTGGAGTGGTGGTGCAGCGGTTAGCGCGCTGCGCTACGGACTCGGCAGCCCGAGCTCGATTCGCTCTCGCGGCCAACACCAGTGGCGAATTTTTTTAACCGTTCCTGGGCCTCGCCTAGGTCGACTCGGCCTTAATTGATTACCTGGTGCGGCGTGTAAACATCGCCACTAGGGGTGGGGGCAAAGGCGGCCGGGCGTGGTGCTGGCCGCCCACCCACCATCGTGTGCCGTGCCGGCCTTCGTAGGTGCTACTCGCTAACAGCACTTGCCCCATCAGTCTGTTTAGGCTACACGGGGGATCTTTGTCGTTGTAAGATGTAATCACTCCCATCTGCAGTTTCCTGTCTGAGTGCACGTGCGCGTGTTATTATTGGGTGTGTGCGTCCGTGCGTGTGCACATGCGCACGTGCGCACGGCCTGCGTGTTCACCCACCGCACGGTCTGCCTCATGTCCGAGTCCGGGTCGCGGGCCGACAGGTTCCCGATGGCCGTGCCGGGCGTCACGTTCTCGGCCACGCGCACCGTGCGCCGCTCGGGCCAGAAGCGCGGCGCCTCGTTGTCGTCGCTCACGGCCACGGAGACGGTGGCCGTGGAGAAGGGCGCGTACGGGGAGCCCTGCAGCTCCTCCTCGTTCTTCGCCTCCACCAGCAGCACGAAGCGGCGGTCCACCTCATAATCCACGGGCTGGGGAGTGAGGAGGACGGGGGTGGGGGGGGTGAGGAGGGCGAGGAGGGGGTGAGGAGGACGGGGGTGGGGGGGGGTGAGGAGGGGGGTGAGGAGGGCGAGGAAGACGGGGTTGAGGAGGGCTGTGAAACCATTTGCTTCCTCACGGTCATAGGCCTAACGCTAATCCCGTACACTAACAGCTAGACACTAAACCATAACCCGAGCCCTGGACACTAACCCAAGGGTTGCCGAGAGCTGAACACGACCGTTGGCGGCATTTAGAATAAAACAATCTCAGCTGTCCAGCCGGCTCACCATCACTCGGTCCTCCTCACCCGCCGTCACCCTTCGCTCAACCCAGTTCCTCGCCCCACCACCCGCCCCGTCGCCGTGGCCTCTCGCTCCGGGGCGCTCACCTTGACCACGGTGAGGATGGCGTTGTTGGTGAGCGGGTCGGTGTGCACCGCAAAGTGCCCGCCGGGGTCTCCGCGGAGGACGGCGTAGCGGGCGCGCCACGCGGCCGTGCCGGGTCCGTCCAGGTCCAGCACGCTCATGTTGGCCACCGTGACGTCACGCACGTTCTCCCGCACGTAGCCGTAGAACTGCGGGCGGGGGTCGGGGGTCACAAGAGCCACGCCGGGCCGATCGATCCGACACGTCGATGCTGTCGCGCGCTCGTGGGCGTCGCATTATTCAAGAAAACGCGGCGGCGGTGATGGTGGTGCCTCGATGGACGTCAAAGGCGTTCTAGGGTGGAGGTGCACTACCACAGAGCTGCTCTGTCGTGGAGCCTCCCCACCGTAGAGATTCCCCACTGCGGAGCCGCCCTACCATGGAGCTACCCCACCGTGGAGCAGCTCAACTGTGGGGCCGCCTTACTGTGGAGCAGCTCTATCGTGGAGCCACCGACCGGGGAGCCACCCTACTTGTGAGCCGCTCTCCTGTGGAGCCGCCCCACTGTGGAGCAGCTCCACCGTGGAGCAGCTCCACCGTGGATGCACCCTATCAATGGAGCCACCCTTCATAGAGCCACCCTGCCGTGCAGCTGCCCTACCGTGGAGGTCCGGAACTCGGGTGGGTTGTCGTTGACGTCCATCACGTGGATGACCGCCAGGGCCGTGCTCGTGAGGCCGAACCAGGTGCCCTCCATGTCCGTGGCCTGGATGCGCAGCCTGTACACCGGCTCCTTCTGTCACGGCAAAGTTAGCGAGCGCCTATTGGAGTTAGCGAGATCCTGCCACCGCAACAAGAATCCCCTTGCGCTCAAAATAGGTCACAAATATCCCCCCCCCCCCCCGTACCCGATTAGGTTGGCTGCGATGTTTGGATAAACGGTGGTTGAGTGCCGTTTTGAAGTGGCAGGTCTCGTGCGGCCGTGGGCCGCGTGAAATGAGGTCGTGTGCCGGATACAGCCCACAACACCGAGATTCCCCAACCCCTCGCGCGTGACAACACTGTTGACGCGACGGATCCTAAATATATTCACTGACGTACCGCAAGGATGACAATCGATATTAAATGGTGAATCTTTACACGCCTAGTAATCATCAGCAGCCATGGTCAATCCACTGCTGGATGAAAGCCTCCATGAGCCACCTTTATCTCTCAAGATCCCACCATATAATAGTTCGACCAACACCTTTACCCGAGCTGATTTCATCGCTGCATCTCCTCGGTCAATGTATTCTCTGACACGTTCCACCATTAATGCGAAAAATATGAATTACCATCCGTAAATTTTCCGCGAAAAAGGTATCCTGACAAGGGATTGGCCAAACATCCCAATGCAATTGGGCCTTGCTACAAAATATCAAGGCCCAGCTACAGCTTTATTAGAATTTTGTTCAGCTTTGCAGCTTTGCTGAACAAAATTAACAAATATTATTACTCCTATTGTGAATAGTATTAACAGTTTCAAGAAAGCAGAGGTGCCATAATTACACATTCCTGGGTTATTATTTTTAGACTAAGTGGGCCTAAGGGAATTTCACTCCCGGCGCAAGCTTAATTTGATTCTCATTAAAATCGCCACTTTTTTAACTTGGCGAATGGCTGATGTCACCGCGGCTGGAATGGGGGTTTGGTGCCGGGGGCTTGAGGTCACGGATGCGGGGCCCGGGGTCCCAAGATCTGGGATCCGGAGGCACAGGGCCTCGTGTTGTGACCGCCACGGCTGCCCCCACGCGGGGCCCCAGCTCATTACCGCCGTTTAAGAGGCGGCGTTACGGGGAGCGGAGTCCGAGCGCGGTGCCTCGCACACGGCACGTAGGGGTGGGTTGGGGGGGGGGTCGTTGCGTCTCGCGGCACGGAGACTCACACACGCACGCACCAACATGCGTGTACGTACCGCATCTCATCGGTCACACACAAGCGTGCACGCGCGCGCACGCACAGAGACAAATGACACAGACACACTGAACACGTACATACATGCACGGGTATGAATGCGTACACGTAAGGCAAGATACACACGCGTGCATAACAACACTCAGGCACACCGTGCAGTGCCTCCGGCAGATGGGAGTGATTACATCTTGGAAAGACCAAGATCCCCCGTATAGCCTTAACAGACTGTTGGGGCAAGTCGTTTGGGGCAAACGAGTAGCTATGATGGCCGGCATGGCACACGAGGGGGTGGGTGGCTAACACCACGCTCGGCCGCCTTTGTCTCCTCAGTGGCGATGTTTACACACCGCACTCATATACTCATTTGAGGCTGAGTCGACCTAGGGGAAGCCCATAACCGGTTCAGATAATCGTCACTGGTGTTGCCCGTGAGCGGGAATCGAACACGAGTCGCCAGATTCGTAGTAGTACAGTAGCACAGTGCACTTTCCGCTACACGACTGCTCCCCCACAATACACACATACACACGCATACAGAGACACACACATCCATAGAGACACACACATACAGACACATACACGGGTATAAGGCTGAGCGTATGGTGTACGAGAGATGGCAATAGGATCATGAAGGTACGCTGCTGAGGGTACAAAACGTAGCTATGATGCTGCTGGTACGATGCTACATGTACCATGCTGTAGGTTTCATGGTGCAGGTAGCATGCTGTGTGACTATAGGTATCATGGTGCAGGTAGCATGCTGTGTGACTATAGGTATCATGGTGCAGGTAGCATGCTGTGTGACTATAGGTTTCATGGTGCAGGTAGCATGCTGTGTGACTATAGGTTTCATGGTGCAGGTAGCATGCTGTGTGACTATAGGTTTCATGGTGCAGGTAGCATGCTGCAAGCACGTCTGTCTAGGTACGATGGTGCAGGTAGCATGCTGTGTGAGTCTATAGATGTGATGGTGCAGGTCGCGTGCTGCAAGTACGCCCACGATGGTGCAGGTAGCATGATGTATGACTATAGGTTTCATGTTGCAGGTAGCATGATGTATGACTATAGGTTTCACGGTGCAGGTAGCATGCTGTGTGACTGCATAGGTACGAAGGCAGCGACGCTCGAGGGCGCACGCGTTTGCGGGGAGAGCGCACCTCACGGTCGAGCCCGGAGGCGATGGTGCTGATGAGGCCCGTGGCGTTGTTGATGGTGAACATGTGCGGGAAGGGCCGCTCGGGCTCCTGGGACACCACCTTGTAGCGCACCATCCCGTTGGGCTGCTCTGCGTCGTCGGCGTCGTCCGCCCGCACCCGCATCACCGGCGTCCCTGCCGGGCCGGCACCCACCCGCGGTCAGCGCCGCCTCGCCGCTCCGGCGGGCCCTACACGGCCGCGCTTCGCCACCCACTGGAATGTTTTTTTTTCTTTTTGAAAATCGATTTATTTTACGAGCACTTTTTCGACCATAAACGTGGGAAGTTCCACATCCCTCTGGCGGAGCAGAGTCTATCCGTTGGACGTCCAGTGTTGACTTCCGCACGGAGTCGGTGCTCGTTTTATCGACCCCCCCCCCCATGTCCGCCCCGCCCGAAAGATGAAGGGCTGAGTTAGCCCCCCACGACCAGGGTTTGAACTCGCCACTTTGTCTGTGAGCCGCTCGTTTGCTCTGCCGCCAAACCAGCGGGACGAGGATGTTACAATGTTTATTTTTTTCCGGCTTTATCCGGTAACCCCATTACGGGCTTCACCGCACAGATCGAGCCGTCTGGGAGCAGCGCGCCGGACGAATTCGCCTCTTTAACGGGGCGGCAGTTTTAGACAACGGTGCTCATGCCACTGACTGTCAACCCGGCAGCAGTCATGGGGTGCACCACGGCTAGACGATCGGCGGGTCACCGCGTGGGGTGGGGTAAGGTGTGGGTACGCTCATCGGATTCCTCCAGTATGAATAAATATTCTGATTCTGACATCTGGCCAGCGTGGAAGAGGAGGCCAAAGGCCACTCTAGAGCTCCCGCTCGTGGAGGGCCCTTCCGCCAGCAGTGACGCGAGCGAGCAATTGCAGGCCTGCGCCTTCTTCTTTCTACGGGACTCGAAGGCAAAGTGCATCTCGCGCGGTGACTTGTGCCGCCGTGCGGTTTGTACGTGTTCGCGCATTGCCAATGCGGTGCGTTCCTTCCTGCCATTCCACTGGAGACGATTGTCGGCTCGCGAACTTTCGGAGCGGTGTGGGCGGTTTTTCCGAGGTGAGTTGAGAACGCGCGCATTTCGTGGTCATAACGAGAACCAATTCCAATATTTTCGTCGTCGAGCGCCCTTTATTGATGGCCCTCTGATGGCATCAATCTCCGACTCCCACCGCATCACGTACTGATTTCAGGCTGAGCGGACCTAGAAGAGTCCGGAGTGAAACAGACCTGCCCCCCCCCACCCCCATTACCCACGAGAAGCCGCTGTGTCTCAGTGTAAGCCACAAGGTCGGAGAGGCACACACCGAGAGCCGTGGTCCCGAGGGGGAGAGATAAAAGCGGGGAGATGCGGAAGAGATGAGAGAGGAGAGACGGGGTGGAGCGGGGGGTTGGTGGAGATGAGGGTCGAGGATAAATGGGAGAGGAGAGAGATGTGAAGGGAGACGTGATAGGGTTAGCGGGAGATGAGGGAGAGAGGGGTTAAATGACAGATAATAGAAGGGAGGTAGGGGGAAATGAGGGAGAGAAAAAGAGAATGATTAAAATAGAGAAGGGAGATGGGCAAATTGAGGGGAGCGGGGAGGGAGGGATGAGGGGAGGGGGATGAGGGGAGAGGGGGATGAGGGGAGAGAGACGAAAAGAGGAGAGGGGGTTCAGAGGGGGCAGGGAGAGGGGGTGGGGGGAGGGGCGGGGAAAGGGGGCGGGGGGAGGGGGCGGGGGGAGGGGGCGGGGGGATGGTTCAGTGCGCAGAGCGGCGACGTCGTCACCGGCAGCGGAGTGGACTCCTCGCCGGGGGAGGGGCCGCGCGGCGCAGGGGAACGGGGAGCGGGGAGGGGAGGGAGCGGGGAGAGGAGGGAGCGGGGAGGGAGCGGGGAGGGGAGAGGGTGGGAGGGAGGGAGCGGGGAGGGAGCAGGGAGGGAGCAGGGAGGGGAGGGAGCAGGGATGGAGCGGGGGGTGGTATGGGGGGGGGGGTAGTGCGTTGGGGGCTGGACGCGTCGGCCCGTAGCCACTTCCAGCCCGCCCCGCCTGCGGCCACGCGAGGCCTACCGCGGCACACAACACTTACACATCGCCGCGGCGAACATCTTAGCAGCAAATGATCGGGTACTAGATGGGGGAAGGGGGGGGGTCGAGTGTTTCCAATTTGTGCTTCGTCCTGTCTGTCACGCTCGGTCGCCTTCTGTCAGTGCGCGGCCGCTTCTCAGTGGCGGCCCTGACGGGACTGCGGTGCCCGCGATAGGCACAGGGGGGGAGAGGAGCGAGGCGTCGAGAGTGGAGCGCTCCAGCAGTGGAGCGGTGGAGGAGAATGGAGACGTGAAAGGGGGATTAGAGTGAGTAGTGGGGGATCACGGGATTGGAGATTTGTCGAGGGGGACAGGAGGCGAGCCGAGTGTGTCCCATCGACTGGGTGAATCTCCGCTCCCCCGGGGGGCCACGGTGGCCGGTCGGGCCTTGAGATGGGACGGAGGTTCGGGGGTGGTGAGAACTCCCCTGCGATGATGGAACGAGCAGGCGGGGCCACTCATCCATCACTCGGCGCTATCGACGCGCGCTCCGCCCGCGCGTCGATCGAACGCGACGGAGAAGCCCCCCCGCGTAACGCCCCCCCCCCGCACCTCCCAAGGACGGCGCGATCAGCGGAGCGTAAGGAGTAACCCCCCTCCCCCTGCTCCCCCACCGTACCCCCCTCTTCATCCCCGCGTCTATTTAAGCTGAATGATGCCGGGAGCGCGGCTCCCCCCTCGCCCGTTAACCCGTTCCGTCTACTCGGCCCGCCCGCCCGCCGGAGCGACCTCTCACCGGGCGGGGAGCCCTCGGGCACGGAGCCGTTGTAGACGGCCTGCGAGAAGTCGGGCTTGTTGTCGTTCTGGTCGATCACCTGGATGAGCAGCTCCACCGCGTTCTCCACCTGGTTGCCGTTCAGGTCCACGGCGTGGCCTCGCAGCTGTGGAGACATCAACACCGTGAGGTGCTGACGTTGACCCTCAGGGCGACACGCTGACCCTCACGGTCAGACCCTGACCCTCACAATGAGACTCTGACCCTCACAATGAGACCCTGACCCTCACAGCGAGTTTCTAACCTCAAGCCCCTGCGGACGATGGTACCGATATCTGCTCTGGCTCACACGGACCGCGCCACCCTTCCTCCTCCTCCCCCTGCCCCTTGCAGGCCGCAGGCACCTGCCGCCTGGTAGGTGGCGATGCGCTCACACACCTGGTAGCTGGCGATGAGCTCACTCACCTGGTAGCTGGCAATGTGCTCACTCATCTAGTAGCTGGCAATGCGCTCACTCACCTGGTAGGTGGTGATGCGCTCACTCACCTGGTAGCTGGCGATGTGCTCACACACCTGGTAGGTGACGATGCGCTCACTCACCTGGTAGCTGGCGATGAACTCACACACCTGGTAGCTGGCGATGTGCTCACTCACCTGGTAGCTGGCGATGTGCTCACACACCTGGTAGCTGGCGATGAACTCACACACCTGGTAGCTGGCGATGTGCTCACTCACCTGGTAGCTGGCGATGAGCTCGCACACCTGGTAGCTGGCGATGAGCTCACACACCTGGTAGCTGGCGATGAGCTCACTCACCTGGTAGCTGGCGATGAGCTCACTCACCTGGTAGCTGGCGATGAGCTCACACACCTGGTAGCTGGCGATGAGCTCACACACCTGGTAGCTGGCGATGCGCTCACTCACCTGGTAGCTGGCGATGAGCTCACACACCTGGTAGCTGGCGATGAGCTTGCACACCTGGTAGCTGGCGATGAGCTCACACACCTGGTAGCTGGCAATGTGCTCACACACCTGGTAGCTGGCGATGAGCTCGCACACCTGGTAGCTGGCGATGAGCTCACTCACCTGGTAGCTGGCGATGTGCTCGCGGTCCAGCGAGCGCGTCACGTAGAGGCGGCCCGTGATGGCGTTGATGGTGAAGACGCCGATGGGAGGGAGGTCGGAGCCGGGGCCCGTCACGCTGTAGCGCAGCTCGCTGCTGCCGTCCTTGTCGGACTTCACCTGCACGGCACCACGCCCCCCACACACCGTGAGACGCGCCCCAGCTCCCGATTAAGGAGGGGGGGGGGGGCAGACGCGGGGACGTTTGCCCGTGGACCCCCACGGATAGAAAGAGCGCGCGTTTCATTTCCTCACTACGACACGTGGGGCGGTAACTGCACTGCCCATTGTGCTGCTGCCGCCGCTGCTTCTGCGTAGCTCCCAGCGAGGTCGGCGTGTTCGAGTCGCGCCGCGCGTTGCTCGGCACGATGCCCGACGTTTCGCTCCACGCGCCAGGATACTTTCGCAGAATTTCAGTTCCTGCGGGAAAGCTCCAATCGCGCGGAGCGAACCCGAATTCTGAATCTCAGCTCCTGCGTTTGAGTCCCAGCAACGGATAGCATCACGAGTGAGGAGTAATTCTCCGAATCGGGTCCTGTGCATCCCCTAGGTTGACTCGGCCTCAAGTGTGCACCCGGTGCCATTGTGTGTAATTATCAGCACTGGGGCGACAGAGGGGGCCGGCCATGGTGCTTGCCACTCCGCCACCTCGTGCGCCGTGCCCCCCTTCTTAAGAGGTGCTCGCTAACGGCACTTGCCCCAACAGGCGGTGAAGGCTACACGGGGGATCTTTGTAATGTGTGTGTGGCGGTGGTGGGGAGCAGTGGTGTAGTGGTTAGCGCTACGCTACGAACACGGCGACGGGAGCTCGATTCGCGCTCACGGTCAACACCGGTGACGATTATCCGAATCGGTCCTGGGCCTCCCCTAGGTCGACTCAGCCTCAATTAGTACCTGGTGCGATGTGTAAACATCGCCACTAGGGAGACAAAGGCGGCCTGGCGTAGTGCTGCCCCCCCCCCCTCCTTCGTGTGCTGTGCCGGCCTTCATAGGTGCCCGCTAACAGCACTTGCCCCAACAGTCTGCGCAGGCTATTCGGGGGACCTTTGTCTTGTGTGACGGTGGTGGCGGCGGAGAATGGACAGCAGGGAGTCTGATGAGTGATTGGTGGGAAGGGGCGCGGACACAGACGGTGATGCGAGGCCTCGGTGTGGGCCCATGGGTGTCTGACGAGGTGAGTATGTGACGAGGTAAGTGGGTGTGTCACGGGGTGAGTGTGTGACGAGGTGAGTGTGGGTGTGACGAGGTTAGTGGATGTGTCACGGGGTGTGGGTGTGACGAGGTGAGTGCGTGATGAGGTGAGTGCGTGTGTGACGACGTGAGTGTAAACGTGGTGAGTGCGTGACGAGGTGAGTGCGTGACGAGGTGAGTGTGTGACCAGGTGAGTGAGAGTGTGACGAGGCGAGTGGGTGTGTCACGGGGTGAGAGTGTGACGAGGTGAGTGCGTGTGTGACGAGGCGTGACGAGGTACGTGTGGGCGTGTGATGAGGTGACGGCCCCTGACCGTGACGAGGTGCTTGGGGAAGGGTCCCCTGTCGTTCTCGGGCACGCTGATGGGAGGGATCACCCAGTCGCGCTTCTGGCGCCGGGAGGCGTCCCCACCTCGGCTGAGCTCCCTCCACGAGAACACGCGCTCGCGGGCACCCACAGGCTGGCCGCCGTCAGCAGCATCGACGGCACAACAACAACCATCATCATCAGCAGCAACAACAGCAGCAGCATCAGTAGCAGCAGCATCGTCATCATCATCAGCAGTAGTAGTAGCAGCAGCAGCATCATCAGCAGCATCAACAGCACAACAACAACCATCATCAGTAGCAGCAGTAGTAGCAGCATCAACAGGACAACAACAACCACCATTAGTAGCAGCAACATCATCATCAGCAGCAGTAGTAGCAGCAGCAGCATCAGCAGCAGCATCAACAGCACAACAACCATCATCATCATCAGCAACAGCAGCAGCAGAATCAGCATCAGTAGCAGCAGTATCGTCATCATCATCAGCAGCAGTAGCAGCAGCATTATCAGCAGTAGCATCAACAGCACAACAACCATCATCAGTAGCAGCAACATCATCAGCAGCAGCAGTAGTAGCAGCAGCATTATCAGCAGTAGCATCAACAACCATCATCAGTAGCAGCAACATCATTAGCAGCAGTAGTAGCAGCAGCATTATCAGCAGCAGCATCAACAGCACAACAACCATCATCAGCAGCAGCATCATCAGCAGTAGTAGCAGTAGTAGCAGCAGCAGCAGCATCAACAGCACCACAACAGCCGTCATTATCAGTAGTAGAAGCAGCAGCAGCATCAGAACGACCACCAACACCACCATCATCATCTTCCGGACAGTGATGAGCAGCTATAGCGTCATTGTCACGACAATAATCATCATCAGCCAGCAGCATAACCACAATCATCATCACGACAATCAGCATCATTTATCATTATGATGACAATAATAATCATCATCAGCATCATGACATCTTCAGCAGAAGAAGTAACATCATGCCGATTATCTGACGCATCAGTGTCATCATCAGTACAATTATCATCGTCACGTTGACTATTTGCAACCTCGCCACTCTCATCACAATGTTCTTCATCATCCTGGCGATCTGTATCGTGACCGTCGTCATCACGCCCATCGAGGTGCCATATCCTTGCTTAACAGTAGAATGTTGTACAGCAAATGTGAACCAACATCATCTGTGCCTTTGGAATGAGATACAGCGTTGCCCCCTTTCCATGCGTGGGGTTTTCTCCGCGTGCTCCCGGCTTCCCCCCACGTGTTTGCACGACTCCAGTAACGGGGTGAAAGCCTCTGAATGTTGAGAGAAGCGATGAGGAATCGTTGGCGGCAGGAGGCCGCTCACCGCCTGGCAGCGACCTCCCAGCCCGTGTCTGTGGTTCCTCCTCGGCGATTGTGAGCTGCGATTTGCATGGACGACGACGACGCTACACAAAAACTACTCGCGAAATTGCGTGCTTAGATTGCGCGTTTAGATTGGGTGTGTTAGATTGTGTGTGTTAGATTGGGTGAGTTAGATTGTGTGTGTTGGATTGTGTGTGTTGGATTGTGTGTGTTAGATTGCGTGTGTTGGATTGTGTGTTAGATTGTGTGTGTTAGATTGTGTGTGTTGGATTGTGTGTGTTAGATTGCGTGTGTTGGATTGTGTGTGTTAGATTGTGTGTGTTAGATTGTGTGTGTTAGATTGTGTGTGTTAGATTGCGTGTGTTGGATTGTGTGTGGTAGATTGTGTGTGTTGGATTGTGTGTGTTAGATTGGGTGTGTTAGATTGTGTGTGTTAGATTGTGTATGTTAGATTGTGTGTGTTAGATTACGCGTTTAGATTGGGTGTGTTAGATTGTGTGTGTTAGATTGTGTGTGTTAGATTGTGTGTGTTGGATTGTGTGTGTTAGATTGGGTGTGTTAGATTGTGTGTGTTAGATTGGGTATGTTAGATTGTGTGTGTTAGATTGCGCGTTTAGATTGGGTGTGTTAGATTGTGTGTGTTAGATTGTGTGTGTTAGATTGTGTGTGTTAGATTGTGTGTGTTAGATTGTGTGTGTTGGATTGTGTGTGTTGGATTGTGTGTGTTAGATTGCGCACTTAGATTGGGTGTGTTGGATTGCGCGTTTAGATTCGTCCACGTGCCTTAGAGTCGCGGCGACCCGGTGGGGGCCCGTGGGGACGCGGCTCCGCGGGGGAGCAGCGCTGCGCCCCGCGTGGCGTCCGCTCCACGTGCGCACCGCTCACGTTCCCCGAGCACGTGACCACCTCCACTGCGGGGGGAGGAGGGAGTGTCAACGTGACGGAGGGAAGGGGGGTCAAGAGGTCACGCGGGTGACCCGCTCACCTACCGCTTGAGTAAAAATGGGATGAAGAAAAACATGACCACAATTCTTTTGTGCCGGGAATCCGCGGCGAGATAAAAACCCCGCTTAGAAATCGACAGCCTCCCACTTACGTCGGAAAGGTTCACGTAGTAGCGATACATTAGTGAGAAAGAAAGAAAGCAAGCAACCGAACAATACAGGGAAAGCGTGAACGGAATTTATCGGGGAGCGCAGCGTCATAGCTCAGCCGAGCTGCTTCACGCCGGGTTCCGTAAAACGGGAACTGGGATCTCCAACGCGGACGCGACATTCCGACGGATCGCCGTGTTCCTCGCGAAGAGACCGCGTGCGCCGCTCCAGAGATGGAATCCTCTGGCGCACGCGCCGTCCCCGAACTGGAGGAGGGCCTTTTGCTCGTGACTCGGAAGAGTTGGCAGCTGCGAGTCTCAAGTTACGGGGGATCATCATGGGGAGACGGAGCCGAATCAACGACTCGCACGTGAGTGGCGCGTTCTGGACGCAGGTGACAAACGCCGGGACTTGCTCGGCAGACAGGGGTGCGAGAGAGAGCCCAGAGGGGCTGGGTTCGTACCCGGGTGCAGACGCTGTCCTCGACTCGGAGCTTCGAGGACGCGGCGCGCACAGACTCCGAGCAAGGCCTGCAGATTCACACAAAGACAACGATCCCCCGTATAGCCTGTAACAGACTGTTGGGGCAAGTGCTGTTAGCGAGCTCCTATGAAGGCCGGAAAGATACACGAGGGAGTGGGTGGCCAGCACCACGCCCGACCGCCTTTGTCTCCCCAGTGGCGATGTTTACACATCGCACCAGGTACTCATATGAGGCTGAGTCGACCTAGGGGAGGTCCAAAACCGGTTGAGATAATCGTCGCCGGCGTTCCCCGTGAGCGGGAATCGAACTCGGATCACCAGGTTCTTAGCGCAGCGCAGCGCTAACCGCTGCCCCACCGCTCCACACCACGCAGACAATCCACAGCCACACACGCGCACAATGACAAAGACCCCCGTGTAGCCGCATGGAGCCTATGGGGGCTAAGTGCTGTTAGCGAGCACCTATTGAGGCGGGAGTCGGGGGAGGGGGGCACGTTGATGGCCCCACTGTGAGGGCCGGCTGGGGCGAGCCTCCCGGTTGTGCGCGCTGGTGCAGGCGAAGTCTCGAGACGTCGGACAAGAGGCGCATTCAGACGCAGGCGAATCCGACCCATCGACACAAAGACACGCGGGCGGGGACGCGCAGGGACACAAAGACAACCGCGTCGATTCGCACAAACGCGGACGCGCTCACGCGCCGCCGCATTAGAAATGCACGAAGACAAAGATCCCCCCCGCATAGCCTTGACAGAGTGTTGGGGTACACGCTGTTAGCGAGCACCTATGCAGGCCAGCACGGTGCACGCTCTGGTGGGTGGCCAGAACCACCCCTGACCGCCTTTGTAGATACTAATTTGAGGCTGAGTCGACCTAGTGGAGGCCCAGCAACGGTACAGATATTCGTTACCGGTGTTGGCCGTGAGCGGGTTCGTAGCGCAGTGCGCTAACCGCTACACTACTGCTCCCCACAGACACACACGCACAGGGACACTGACATACACACCACAGACACGGCCGGTACACAAACGCAAAACATACAAACGGACACATGCCGCACATACACACCGACACACTCCGTCTGCCAGAGCGGCCATCCCAGCCCCGTCAATATATAACAACCTGCACATCGCACCCAGTATTTTATATATTGCACCCTGCACATCGTACCCAGCTCCCTGCACATCGCAACCTCGTTTCCGACAACCAGCACCATGAATCCTGCACCCCGCATGCCAGGGTCTCGTGTCCCCTCGCGTCCCTCCACCGCTCGAAGTCGACACCCACACTCCCTGCACCCCCTGCATCTCGCATCTCCCCGCGCCCCCCTGTTTCCCCGTGTCCCTCTGGACACCACGCCCTGACATATCAGCGCCCTGCTACGGCTATTCACGTATCACATGCGCCTGCATCCTACCTAACTATGCCCTGCATCACTCTACGCTGCATCCCTCCACTCTGCCTCTCTGCGCTCACGCTGCACCCTGCTTCGTCTCTTCACGTGCCCCCCACCTGCGCATTCTAAACTACGCATCCCTGCGCCCTGCCTCTCTGCGCCCAGCACGGTGCACCCCTCCATCCCTTGTCTCTGCACCCAGCGCAATGCATCGCCTCTACCCTGCACAGCTCACCCTGCACCGTGCACACTCTGAACGCCGCGCCCTGCACACCGCGCGCGCTGCGCCCTGCAAATCGCACCCCGCTCAGCGCACCCCGCTCAGCGCACCAGGGATGGAGGGGGAGGTGTGCGCGCAGCGTGACCACGACGATGATGATGGCGGTGACCCGCAGATGATGATCATGATGAGGACCGCCACAACGATGCTGATGATGATGATGATGACCATGGCAACAGCGGTGTTGATAGTGGTGAGGATGATGATGGTGGTGGTGTTGATAGTGGTGAGGATAATGATGGTGGTATCGATGATGATGATGAAGAGAGCGAGAGCGCTGGTGACGATGGTGATGAGTGTGATGATGATGATGGTGGCGGTGAAGATGGTGGTGATGATGATGGCGGTGATGGTGGTGATGATGATGATGGTGGCGGTGAAGATGGAAACAGCGAGAGCACTGGTGATGATGGTCATGGTGATGATCGTGGTGGTCGTGATGATGGTGGTGGTAATGATGGTGGTCGTGGTGATGATGATGGCGGTGGTGGTGGTGATGATGGTGGTGATGGTGGTGATGATGGTGGTGATGATGGTGGTGGTGATGATGATGGTGGTGGTGATGATGGTGGTGATGTTGGTGGTGATGATGGTGGTGATGATGGTGGTGATGTTGGTGGTGATGGTGGCGGTGTCGATCACCGAGCCAGGCGGCGCTCGCCGCAGCAGCACAAAGGAGGGGATCGCGGGGAGCGAATCGGCACCAGACGAAGTCTCCCTCCTCACCTCAGCCAGCACCGCCAGGGCCCACAGCACCCACGGGGCACGCATGGTGCTGCCAGGGCCCCTCGGCGGAGCCCGCGGGGGGCAGGGAGACGCGGGGCCCCCGTGATGAAGAGCGAGAGCTCCCCGCTCCTCTCTCCTCCTCCTCCTCCTGCTGCTGCTGCTGGATTTCGACTGTGGTGACGTCACCGCATTAAGATTCAGTCCGCATCAGAAAATCGTCGCGCCTCTCCCCCCAACTCCTACTCCCGCCCACCCCCTCCTACCATGCCCCCCACCCTACCCCCTACTCCCATGCCCCCCCACCTCCTACTCCCATGCCCCCCCACCCCCTACTCCCATGCCCCCCTACTCCCATGCCCCCCCACCCCCTACTCCCATGCCCCCCCCCCACCCCCTACTCCCATGCCCCCCCACCCCCTACTACCATGCCCCCCCCCACCCCACCCCCTACTCCCATGCCCCCCCCACCCCCTACTACCATGCCCCCCACCCCACCCCCTACTCCCATGCCCCCCCCCACCCCCTACTACCATCCCCCCCACCCCACCCCCTACTCTCATGCCCCCCCACCCCCTACTCCCATGCCCCCCCACCCCCTACTCCCATGCCCCCCCCACCCCCTACTACCATGCCCCCCACCCCACCCCCTACTCCCATGCCCCCCTACCCCCTACTCACATGCCCCCCTACTCCCATGCCCCCCCACCCCCTACTCCCATGCCCCCCCACCCCCTACTCCCATGCCCCCCCCACCCCCTACTCCCATGCCCCCCTACCCCCTACTCCCATGCCCCCCTACTCCCATGCCCCCCCACCCCCTACTCCCATGCCCCCCTACCCCCTACTCACATGCCCCCCTACTCCCATGCCCCCCCACCCCCTACTCCCATGCCCCCCTACCCCCTACTCACATGCCCCCCTACTCCCATGCCCCCCCCCCACCCCCTACTCCCATGCCCCCCCACCCCCTACTCCCATGCCCCCCCCACCCCCTACTCCCATGCCCCCCTACCCCCTACTCACATGCCCCCCTACTCCCATGCCCCACCCCACCCCCTACTCCCATGCCCCCCCACCCCCTACTCCCATGCCCCCCCCCCACCCCCTACTCCCACCGCCCGAGTCACTTCGTCCCCCGTCTCCTCGGCCCCCCAGACGCCTTCCCGTATCTCATCCTCTTCCCGTCCCTGCGGCTTCTCGCCTGCCGCTGTCTCAGTCCCACAATCTCTCCATCGACTCGCCCTCGCTCCGACCGCCAATGCTTCCCAGCCCCCCTTTGTCTCTCTCCGTGTATAAATCTTTTCCACTTCCATTGTCTTGTCTCTCCTGAACCCCATTTACCCCTCCTCTCCCCCACCTCTCCAGCTAACGATGTCGACCCTTCTGCACCCAAACCCAGCGCCCAGCATTACATAACAGGGGCACTTATCACGCGGTGCACACATCGTACATGACAGACACATCACTCGTCGCAAAGTACTGTACACACATCATACATGACAGGAAACATCACCCATCGCTCTTCACCCAATCACGCACAGGCCCGTCCATCCGTCAGACAAAACACACCAGCCACACATCTCGCATTGCGCATGGACCATAACCCATCGCGTCACACATCACGCACTACAAAGCACACAACACCCATCACGCAACCTTCACCACACCACCTGCACCATCGCGCATGACCGCCAGCGGGAGCGGTTCGAATCCCAGCGGCCGCCCCAGTTATTTCCGTGCGTGCAACGTCCGCGATAGCACTCAGTGCCCTCTCCGTCACAATGGAGGTCACGTGTGTGCAGGCGTCAGGGAGACACGTTTGCCCGATTCGAAAATGACTTCGCGAATTCCTCAATTGGCATTTCACAAAGCAGCAGCAGCAGCAGCAGTCATCGCCCCTACTGGCAGACTAATGCCCCAGGTCGCTCTCTTGGCAGACGAGACTCCATCCCGAGTTCTTGACTTCTCACCACATCGTTAAACAAAATCAACTGAACACGTCACCAATCACAAAATAAAACAAAGACAAAGATCCCCCGTATAGCCTTAGAGGACTATTGGGGCAAGTTATGTTAGCGAGCACCTATGAAAACACGAAGGGGTAGGTGGCCAACAACACGCCCTGCCGCATTTATCTCCCTTGTGACGATGTTCACACATCGCACCAGGTACTCATTTGAGGCTGAGTCGACCTAGGGGAGGCACGGGACCGGTTCAGGAACATCTTAACTGGTGATGGCCGTGAGCGGAAATCGAACTCGGGCCGCCGGGTTCGTAGCGCAGCGCGCAAACCGCTACACGACCGCTCCCCATCACAACACAAACCATCACACACCCAGCCAGTGGGGGGTCACGCTCCCACCCCTCAGCCGACCACTCGCTCCAGCAGCACCAACCTCGACCAGACCCCAGCGGCAGCACCAATAGGAGCAGCACTAGCTCCAGCAGCAGCAGTACTAGCTCCACCAGCAGCAGCAGCACTAGCTCCTGCAGCAGCACTAGCACCAGCAGCAGCAGCACTAGCACTAGCACCAGCAGCAGCAGCACTAGCACTAGCACCAGCAGCACTATCACCAGCAGCAGCACTATCACCAGCAGCAGCACTAGCACTAGCACCAGCAGCACTATCACCAGCAGCAGCACTATCACCAGCAGCAGCACTAGCACTAGCACCAGCAGCACTATCACCAGCAGCAGCACTATCACCAGCAGCAGCACTAGCACTAGCACCAGCAGCACTATCACCAGAAGCAGCACTATCACCAGCAGCAGCACTAGCACTAGCACCAGCAGCACTATCACCAGCAGCAGCACTAGCTCCTGCAGCAGCAGCACTAGCACCAGCAGCAGCACTAGCTCCTGCAGCACTATCACCAGCAGCAGCACTAACTCCTGCAGCAGCAGCACTAGCACCAGCAGCACTATCACCAGCAGCAGCACTAGCACTAGCACCTGCAGCAGCAGCACTAGCACCAGCAGCACTATCACCAGCAGCACTAGCACCAGCAGCAGTAGTACTAGCTCTAAGCAGCAGCACTAGCACCAGCAGCACTATCACCAGCAGCAGCACTATCACCAGCAGCAGCAGTACTAGCTCTAAGCAGCAGCACTAGCAGCAGCAGCAGAAATGCCAGTCAGTACAAGCAGCACTCTCAGTACGAACAGCAGCAGTATCAGCAGCAGCAGCAGTATCAGCATCAGCAGCAGAGGCGTCCATGCCCCGTGCGTCCTTGGCGTTTGATCCTCGATCCCGCGGGGGGGATGAGAGGAAGGTGGGGGGGATGAGCGATTGCGATAGAGTTTGGATCAATTTCCTAGAACCCTCCCCCCAGAGAGGGGGGAGTGGGGGGGGTGCAGAGGGTCGCAGTCACAAAGACAACCGCGTCGCCGCAGCCCGACTCGACACCTCGACTACTTTGCACCACCCGCCCACTCCTCTACTCCACACCCCACCCCTCCCCTCTACTCCACACCCCCACCCCTCCCCTCTACTTCACACCCCCACCCCTCCCCTCTACTTCACACCCCCACCCCTCCCCTCTACTCCACACCCCCACCCTCCCCTCTACTTCAACACCCCACCCCTCCCCTCTACTTCACACCCCACCCCTCCCCTCTACTTCCACACCCCACCCCTCCCCTCTACTTCACACCCCCCCCACGCCACAACCCACCCCACCACCCACCACCCCACCCCACATCCCCACCCCCACCCCACACCCCCACGCCTCTACTGTTCTACTGCATACCCCCACCCCACCCCACACCCCACCCCACACCCCCACCCCACACCCCACACCCTACCCCTCCCCACACCCCACACCCCCACCCCTCCCCACTCCCCCACCCCACACCCCACCCCCCACCCCTCCCCACTCCCCACCCCACACCCCCACCCCACTCCACACCCCCACCCCACACCCCCACGCCTCTACTCTTCTACTGCACACCCCCACCCCACCCACACCCCCCCCACACCCCCAGCCCTCTACCTTCTACTGCACACCCCCAGTACACACCCCCACCCCCCCACCCACACCCCACCCACCCCACACCCCACCCCCACACCCCCACCCTCCCCACTCCCCCACCCCACACCCCCCACCCCAACCCCACAACCCCCACCCCACCCCACACCCCCACCCCACACCCCACCCCCCACCCCTCCCCACTCCCCCAACCCCACACCCCCACCCACCCCACCCCACCCCCCACCCCACGCCTCTAACTCTTCTACTGCACACCCCCACCCCACCCCACAACCCCCCCCACACCCCCAGCCCTCTACTCTTCTACTGCACACCCCCAGTACACACCCCACACCCCCACACCCACACCCCACCCCACACCCCACCCCACACCCCCACCCCTCCCCACTCCCACCCACACCCCCACCCCACCCCCACCCCACCCCACACCCCCACCCCACCCCACACCCCCACCCCTCCCCACTCCCCCACCCCACACCCCACACCCCCACCCCCCCACCCCCCACCCCACGCCTCTACTCTTCTACTGCACTCCCCCAGTCCACACCGACGCCGCCCCAGGCGTGGCGGAGCGGCACGTGAACCGCATCACCCACGAGTCACCTCGAGCCCCTCCATGGCAGACGTCTGCTGACAACCATGGGCGCTCGACAGCATAGTGATGGTGGTGGTGATAATGGCGAACATGATGGTTGTTGTGGCGGTGATAATACTGTATCGATGATGGTCGTGCTGGTGGTAACGATGGGGATGATGATGGTTGTGGTGGTGATGATGGGGATGATGATGATGGTAGTAATGACAGCGATGATGATGACGGTTGTGGTGATAACGATGGGGATGGGGATGATGTTGGTGTTAGTAGTGATGGGGATAATAATGATGGTTGCGGTGGCAATGATGGGGAGGATGATGATGGTTGTGATGGCAATGATGGGGATGATGATGATGTTGCTGGTAGTAGTGATGGGGATAATGATGATGCTTGCGGTGGTAATGATGGGGATGATGATGGTAGTAGTAATAAGAGCGATGATGACGGTTGTGGTGATAACGATGGGGATGATGATGTTGGTGGGAGTAGTGATGGCGATAATGATGATGATGGTTGCGGTGGTAATGATGGGGATGATGGTTGTGTTGGTAATGATTTGGATGATGATGGTTGCGGTGGTAATGATGGGGATGATGGTTGTGTTGGTAATGATTTGGATGATGATGGTTGCGGTGGTAATGATGGGGATGATGGTTGTGTTGGTAATGATTTGGATGATGATGGTTGTGGTGGTAATAATGGGGATGACGATGGTTGCGGTGGTAACGATTTGGATGATGATGGTTGCGGTGGTAACGATGGGTATGATGATGGTTGTACACGCCGTACACACACGTGCACACTGCTGCCCTGTGTATTCACACAGGGCTCAGTTGCCTAGCAACCTGCGCTCCGCACTAATCGCTCCCATTGATCCGCGACCGCTCCCCGCACGCGGCTCCCTCGAGCCCTTCAGGCAGGGGGCGCCTCTCAGATACCCCACACGGGGGTACCCCCCCCCCCTTGGGACCCCGTACACATACACAGGGATATCCCCTTGGGACCCCATACACGGGGGTATCCCCTTGGGACCCCGTACACAAGGGATATCCCCTTGGTACTCCCACACGGGGGTCGCCTCTTGTGCACCATGGGTCCGCTCCGCAGGGGTCTGTTCGCATCCTCTGTGAGACACCGTAATCACGGCTTCCACGTGGGCCCCCCCATACACAGGGGGTCCTTGTATCCCCTTGGGACCTGAACAACACGCAGCAGTGTTGGCGTGGCGGTGAGCAGACAGCGCTACACTGCTGCTGGCGATGATTCTCGTGCTGCTGCCGATGGTGACGTTGCTGCTGATGACAATGACACTTACTCTTCTGCTGATGATGATCATGATTATGACGATGGTGCTGATGACAATGACACTTACTCTTCTGCTGATGATGATGATTATAACGATCTTGCTGATGACAGTGTCACTTACTCTTCTGCTGCTGCTGATGATGATTATGACGATGCAGCTGATGACAATGACACTTACTCTTCTGCTGCTGATGATGATGATTATGACGATGGTGCTGATGACAGTGACATTTACTCTTCTGCTGATGATGATGATTATAACGATGCTGCTGATGACAGTGACACTTACTCTTCTGCTGATGATTATAACGATGGTGCTGATGACAGTGACACTTACTCTTCTGCTGCTGCTGATGATGATTATAACGATGGTGCTGATGACAGTGACATTTACTCTTCTGCTGCTGATGATGATTATAACGATGGTGCTGATGACAGTGACATTTACTCTTCTGCTGCTGATGATGATGATTATGACGATGGTGCTGATGACAGTGACATTTATTCTTCTGCTGCTGCTGATGATGATTATAACGATGGTGCTGATGACAGTGACACTTAATCTGCTGCTGCTGATGATGATTATAACGATGGTGCTGATGACAGTGACATTTACTCTTCTGCTGCTGATGATGATGATTATAACGATGGTGCTGATGACAGTGACATTTATTCTTCTGCTGCTGATGATGATGATTATAACGATGGTGCTGATGACAGTGACACTTACTCTTCTGCTGCTACTGATGATAATTATAACGATGGTGCTGATGACAGTGACATTTACTCTTCTGCTGCTGATGATGATGATTATAACGATGGTGCTGATGACAGTGACATTTACGCTTCTGCTGCTGATGATGATGATTATGACGATGGTGCTGATGACAGTGACATTTATTCTTCTGCTGCTGCTGATGATGATTATAACGATGGTGCTGATGACAGTGACATTTACTCTTCTGCTGCTGATGATGATGATTATGACGATGGTGCTGATAACAATTACACTTAATCTGCTGCTGCTGATGACAATGACACTTACTCTTCTGCTGATGATGATGACGATGCTGCTGATGACAATGACACTTACTCTTCTGCTGATGATGATGACGATGCTGCTGATGACAATGACACTTACTCTTCTGCTGCTGCTGATGATTATAACGATGGTGCTGATGACAATGACACTTAATCTTCTGCTGCTGATGATGATTATGACGATGCTGCTGATGGTGATCATGATGATGCTGCTGATATTGCTGCTGTGATTTATGATGACAATGGTGGTTATTTTTGCTGCTGATAACGACACTGCTGATGATGTTTATAAAGCTGCTGCTGCTGATGATGGTGACAATTATGATACAGTACTGTCTTTCAAGGTTACCACAACACGGCTGATACAACTGGTGATGATTGTGACGCTGCTGAAGGGTGTAGTTTTTGTACTCTTAGTTTTATATTCTTGGTTCTTTCGGTAAAGTCACGTAGAAGGGAAATTATAAAATAATATAATATATTATTATAACATATTATATTATTATATTATAATTTCTTATATTATTATATTATAAAATATTATATTCTTTTATGATTTGCCTTCTACATGAAATCAAAACTCTTAGTTTTATTTCCTGCCACTAGAGGCGCCCTCCTGCTCATCCCCCGTCCCCGGCCCCTCCCCCTCCTCGGCTCCTCCCCTCACCAGGCTCCTCCCCCTTCTTCGGCTCCTCCCCTCACTAGGCTCCTCCCCCTTCTCGGCTCCTCCCCTCACTAGGCTCCTCCCCCTCCTCGGCCCCTCCCCCTCCTCGGCCCCTCCCCCTT
The DNA here is from genome assembly GCF_015708825.2 of Lethenteron reissneri. Lineage (NCBI taxonomy): Eukaryota > Metazoa > Chordata > Hyperoartia > Petromyzontiformes > Petromyzontidae > Lethenteron > Lethenteron reissneri. The sequence continues at coordinate 10,202,470 of NC_083827.1, forward strand.
CTGGGCTCCTCCCCTCTCTCGGCTCCTCCCCCTTCTCGGCTCCTCCCCTCCCTCGGCTCCTCCCCTCCCTCGGCTCCTCCCCCTCCTCGGCCCCTCCCCCTCCTGGGCTCCTCCCCCTCTTCGGCTCCTCCCCCTTCTTCGGCTCCTCCCCCTCCTTGGTTCCTCCCCCTCCTCGGCTCCTCCCCCTTCTCGGCTCCTCCCCCTCCTCGGCTCCTCCCCTCACTAGGCTCCTCCCCCTCCTCGGCTCCTCCCCTCACTAGGCTCCTCCCCCTTCTCGGCCCCTCCCCTCCCTCTGACCCCGCCCCTCGTGATGTCGTCAGTGGCGGCATCGTCATCATGGCCTTCTCTCCCGTGGCGGCCGTGGGGCCGCGCGACTCGCTGGGCGCCTTCATCTGCCCCATCTGCCTCGAGGTGTTCACGGCGCCGTGGGACACGGGCTGCGGGCACACGTGAGTGCAGCGGCGACCTCTGGGTGCACGCCAAGTCCCCTACACAGTCACCCCCCCCCCCTGTTCACCAGCCGCTCACCGCGAAAGCCGGGACCAGGGCGCGGAAGTTGGAACCGGGTCAGGGCTTGCGGGGTTGGTGGTGGTGGTGGTGTTGGTTGGTGGTGGTGTTGGTGGTGGTGGTGTTGGTGGTGGTGTTGGTGGTGGTGTTGGTTGGTGGTGGTGTTGGTGGTGGTGGTGTTGGTGGTGGTGTTGGTGGTGGTGTTGGTGGTGTTGGTGGTGGTGGTGTTGGTGGTGGTGTGGTGGCGGTGTTGGTGGTGGCGGTGTTGTTGGTGGCGGTGTTGGTGGTGTTGGTGGTGGTGTTGGTGGTGGTGGTGTGGTGGCGGTGTTGGTGGTGGCGGTGTTGTTGGTGGCGGTGTTGGTGGTGGTGGTGTTGGTGTTGGTGGTGTTGGTGGTGGTGGTGTTGGTGGTGGTGGTGTTGGTGGTGTTGGTGGTGGCGGTGTTGGTGGTGGCGGTGTTGGTGGTGGCGGTGGTGGTGGTGGTGGTGTTGGTGTTGGTGGTGTTGGTGGTGGTGGTGGTGTTGGTGGTGGTGTGATGGCGGTGTTGGTGGTGGCGGTGTTGTTGCTGGTGGTGTTGGTGGTGGTGGTGTTGGTGGTGGCGGTGTTGGTGGTGGTGGTGTTGATGGTGTTGGTGGTGGTGGTGTTGGTGGTGGTGGTGTTGGTGGTGGTGGTGTTGGTGGTGGTGTGGTGGCGGTGTTGGTGGTGGCGGTGTTGTTGGTGGTGGTGTTGGTGGTGGTGTTGTTGGTGGTGTTGGTGGTGGTGGTGTTGGTGGCGGTGTTGGTGGTGGTGTTGTTGTTGGTGGCGGTGTTGGTGGTGTTTGTTGGTTGGTGGTGTGTGTTGGTTGGTGGTGGTGTTGTTGGTGGTGGTGGTTGGTGGTGGTGTTGTTGGTGGTGGTGGTGTTGTTGGTGGTGTTGGTGGTTGGTGGTGGTGTTGGAGTTAACACACACAGGTGTATATGGTGCAAAGATGCCCCATGTAACATTTAACAGACCGTTGCGGGGGCAAGCACCGTTAGCGAGCACCTGTACAGGTGTATGCATCCACAGGTGTGTGTAGTTAAGTTAACACACACAGGTGTGTGTGTAGTTAACACACCGGTGCAAGGTGTGAACGTGGGTTGTGGTTTAGCATGGTTAATGCAGTCTATAACACAGTACACGATATGTGTGTCAGTGTGTAGAGGGGCACGCTTTGACTAAAGGTGCTTTCCAGAATCTCAGCGCGTTGGGTGTAATTTTGTGGCAGTGGTTCATCATCCGCGTATGCAATGCCACAAATCTAATTGATTATGATGAGATGATTGTAATCACAAAGCAGTACCCCCCCCCCCCCGCCGCTAGTCGTATTGAGTCTGGCAATGACCGTGCAGCATGTTGGTGAATAAAGTGTTCTGTAGACTGGCAAACAGAAAGAGGAACTAAACACTCGGTACAGAAAGAGGAACTTGCGGATTAGAAAACAACCAGGGACATTATTGCGATGTAATGACAGAGGGCGTGAAGAGATGGTGATGGTCAGTGTTCGAGACTATCGACTGAGTCGCAGTCAAAGGAGGGAAAACGCGCCCAGGAGGATGTACCACTGCAGAGTTGGAGCGACGAGATTGTTGTGCGTTGGTGGGATTGGGATCGTGGCATCGCAGGCCCATGAGAGTTGGCGCAGCCTTGCGGACGCCTTCATCCAGCAGTGGACTGCTCATCGCCAATGGTGATACTTTCTTCGTTGGAAGGAGATGTTTAATCACTGCAGTTACGAGTCGCGCGCACAAGATATGACGCTGTCTGTCGGCAGCGTCATCTGTGGAGACAGGAGGACAAGGACAACAAAAACATGAAATTGCAACACTCGCCTGTCTTGTACACCGATCCTAATCACCGTGGGGATTTCCCCATGATCAGTTTGGTTTGAAAAGCACGGTGTGTACGTGGATTTCCCGCTATCTGCATGGCAGAGGATTTTACAGCTGTGTACTTTAGTACAGCTGCCTTCTGCACTAAATTATTTCTGGTCCTGAACTACATAGCATCTGGTGCTGTAGTGCACTGTTCCTGAAGAAGCTCACAGCTCTTGGAGCGAAACGTCGGACCTCGTGCCCGAGCAACGCGTGGTACAACCGGGAAACGCTTCACAGAGCTGTACCGCACAACCGCAAAACATTGGCACAGCAGTTTTGATGCAACTGCTCTGCCACGTGGAGACCTAGTTCAATCGACATAAAGTTGTGATCGTCTGCGTTGTTGGTGGTCGATTACTCGGGGAGCTTTGTAAATAGTGGCTACCCAGACATCCTGGCTCCTGAAGGTGGGAAACCCCCTACAAGCCACGCCCAGCACGGCGGTGGCTGATGATGCCAATGGCATCGCGAAGCCCCGCCCATCACCTGCCGGCGGCCAGAGCCTACGTGGGAACAGAGGTGACCATGTTTTTGCAATTGTATTGTGTAATCCGATTCGTCAAGATATCGACTCGATGATCGGTGGCGTAATCCATGAGGCCGCGCTCTCGTCTATTCACGCTCCACCTGATTATAGATCCACCCTGGAGATTTTTGGTTTGCAGGATTCTAGGGATATTCAAATGTTGGCAGATATGCAGCTTAAACCAATATATCCACAATTACTTGAATTACACCCCGAGTGCCCAGTCCAAGCCAGTGGATGACAATAATGGCCGAGTGGCAGGGAACGCGCCCAAAAGGACGCCCACCGACCCAGCTGGGCCGGCGAGGCAGTAGGGAGGTGGTGGCAATCGGGAGCCCCAGCCGGGGCAGGTGATGCTCGTGCCGTAGTGGTAAACAGTGCCGTGGCTGTGTCCCGCCTTGCGTGCAGGTTCTGCGAGGCGTGCCTGCACCGCTGCCTGTCCACACAGCAGCCCCAGTGCGCCGTCTGCCGTTCCCCACTGGCCGCCAGGGATGCGAGGCGCAACGAGGCCGTGGAACGCACCATGGCTGAGATGCTGGCGCCGTGCTCGGCCTGCTCGGAAAAGGTACCGCTCCGCTGGCCCCTAACCACCCGCGCCCCCGTGGGGGCGACGAGGCCAGGCACGATGCACGGCGCACGGGTAAAATACAGGCACGATGCACAGCGCACGGGGAAAATACAGGCACCCAGTCTTGGTGTCGATTTGAAAATAAGTTGCGTTCAGTCCGAGTTTGGTGCTGCGAGCATTTTAACTCTGGCTCCCACGTGGCACAGCTGAATTATAAAGAGGGCAGGCGGATCTTTGCTGCAATGCCCTGAAGCCAGAATCTGTGATGAGCGCCGCAGGCCGGTCCCCCGTCATAACCTTGCAAAACTGAGCCCCCCATCCCATCACCCCACGTCCCACTTCCAGCTGACTACCGCATCAGCTCACGCTCCTCAGAGCACGGCCAAAACCAGAACTCGTAGTAAAACCGCGGCACGCAAAACAACTGTGGGTGAATGCAGTGCTCACGGGGGAGTCGATTCCAGATGAGAACGCAAATCAGTGGTGCTCGTCGCTCGAGGGCACAAAGCCCTCTGGCATCTCGCACGGCCACACCTGTGCCCTCGGAACCCTCCATTCAGAGACCTGCGTCTGAAAGCTTAACGCGTTGTTACCCGTGAGAAGTTTGCGTCTGAAAGCTTAACGCGTTGTTACCCGTGAGAAGTTTGCGTCTGTGTGCGTACCAGTCCCGATCCTCCCGACCGCTCACGACGTATTACGTGCCCCCTCCCCCCCCCCCGGGTTTTGGCGCCATCGATCAGGATCGACGTTATCGTCCGTCTCGCCTACAGGTGCGCGTGTCCGACTTCCGAGCTCACACGTCCACCTGTGCACAAGCCCAGAAGGCGCAGATTGCATTCCAGACGCCCACCACGACTGCTGCCAGGTACGGCCGACGCTGCCGCTCCCCTCAGAGGTATATATTAGAAGGACGAGCTCAAACTGTGGAACGCACCCATCAGACTCTTGTTCACATCCTGGGCAAATGCAAACCAAAATGCGGAGAGTCTATGGAAATGTGGGCCTGCGTTGTCTGTGTGCATATGGTCCCATGTGGTTGTGAGGCCTGACTACTGTGTGATGGTGTGTCTGTGAGCCTTGGTGTATGTGCATCTGCAAGCCTGTGCATTTCTCTCAAGTATTTGGCGCTTGTGATGCCCGTGCCTGTGTTTTTGTCAACCTGGGTCCACGCACCTCTGTACGTCAAGCTTCTTTTGCACCATACGTAGCCAACCGTGCTAATTGTAGTGCTGGTGAACTGCCATATGTATATGCATATATGCCTTTAGCATAGCTCCAAGTTACTTCCATGTGGGAACGTCTTAAAGCATGTCTCTGACCCCCAGTGTGTATATGCATGTCCCATTTGCCTCCACACCACTGTACGTGTCTTGTCTGCCTGTGGGACCTGCGTGCCTCAATCTGTGTGCCTGGGCCACAGCCAATATCAGTGGCGAGTGATATCTGAACAGTCCTGAGCCTCGCCGAGGTTGACTTACCCTTCCAATTAGCACCAGGTGCAATGAATAAGCCTCAGCACTGGGTGGGGAGACAAAGGTGGCCGGGCATGCTGCCTGCCTCGTGCTCGGCCACAGCACTTGGCCCATCAGCCTGTGTAGGCTACAAAGTGGTCCTTTGTCTTTGCTGTCTGCTAATCGTGTGATGTGGTCAGGTTGGTTCTGGGTCTTCCCTAGGTCAACTCGGCCTCAAATGAGTTCCTTGTGCGGTGTGTAAATATCGCCATTGGGGAGACAAAGGCAGCCGGGCATGGTGATGGCAACACTTTCCCGTTGTGTGTCGCTGTGCCGGCCTTCATAGGCGTTCACGAATAGCAATTGCCCCACCACGGTGTGGTAATGGCTACACGGCGGATCTGTGTGTGTGTGTGCGACTGTAGCCTAGGCCCCAACCGTTTCACGTTCATGTGCCCGTACTGTGGCACCCGCAACCTCGACCAGGACGACCTCCTGCGGCACTGCATGGAGCGGCACCACTCGGACCGCACGCGCGTGGTACGTGCCAACATGCACACACGCACGCACGCACGCACGCACACACGCACACACGCAGCCTCACGCACACACGCAGCCTCACGCACACACGCAGCCTCACGCACACACGCAGCCTCACGCAGCCTCACGCAGCCTCACGCACACACGCAGCCTCACGCAGCCTCACGCACACACGCAGCCTCACGCACACACGCAGCCTCACGCACACACGCAGCCTCGCGCAGCCTCACGCAGCCTCACGCACACACGCAGCCTCACGCACACGCAGCCTCACGCACACACGCAGCCTCACGCAGCCTCACGCACACACGCAGCCTCACGCACACACGCAGCCTCACGCAGCCTCACGCACACACGCAGCCTCACGCACACACGCAGCCTCACGCACACACGCAGCCTCACGCAGCCTCACGCACACACGCAGCCTCACGCACACACGCAGCCTCGCGCAGCCTCACGCACACACGCAGCCTCACGCACACACGCAGCCTCACGCACACACGCAGCCTCACGCACACACGCAGCCTCACGCACACACGCAGCCTCACGCAGCCTCACGCACACACGCAGCCTCACGCACACACGCAGCCTCACGCAGCCTCACGCAGCCTCACGCACACACGCAGCCTCACGCACACACGCAGCCTCACGCACACACGCAGCCTCGCGCAGCCTCGCGCAGCCTCACGCACACACGCAGCCTCACGCACACACGCAGCCTCACGCACACACGCAGCCTCACGCAGCCTCACGCACACACGCAGCCTCACGCACACGCCCCAACGCAGCACGCAGACACCCAACCTCATGCACACACCCAACCTCACCGCACCAGCACGGTATACACCAGCACACACACGTGCCAAGCCTCGCCACTGCACCAATGTGGCACACGCCAGCACACGCATGACCGTCCCTACCTCACTAATAAGGCTTGCGGCAAACAGCTGGGCATAACTCTCTGCCAAGGTGACACGTGGTGTGGTGTGTGTGGTGTCTGTGGTGTGTGCGTACCCAAGGTGTGTCCAGTGTGCGCATCAATGCCATGGGGCGACCCCAACTACTGCAGCTCAAACTTCATCCAGCACCTCACGCACAGGCACCGCTTCTCCTACGACACCTACGTGGTGAGTCTCATTCCGCGTACCCCGCAGCTTTACTTTCCCAGCCCCCGCGGTACAGATCAACACTTCACCGGGTCAGGGCTGGCTGGGCAGCTCCGAGGGCGGAGCGGCCAAGCCAGGAGGACTGCCGAGATCCTGAGTTTAAATCCAGGTTTAAGCCGCCTGTGATCACACCGGGTCCTCAAGTGGAGTGAGTTGGTGGTCTCAGCCCAGTCACCAGCAACTAATAGAGACTCGGCCTCATGTAAATCGAGTGTTATTAAACCGGGTTCTCAAGCGTAAAGAATTGATTTCTCAGTCCGATCTCCAATTATTGCACGCAAAAACCATATTGGTTCTGAATGAAATTTGGCTAATTCCCAGCTCTGAGAAGTAAAATCCACAGGTTGACAATTGCATGACAGAACCAGTGGGGAATTGCTGCCCTCTGCTGCCTGTTGTCCAGAGGTGTATTGAAGGGAACTGGGAAGTCACTGTGATATCTGCGTCCATGAGCCACTCTAAACACAAAGGGGGGTGGCGGGGGTTGTACGGCTCTGCCAAAAATCTGGTGCCAATAGCACGATTGGGAAAAAAGGAGGAAAAAAAAAACAAAAGAATGAGACTTCAGCTTACAGGAAGTGGGTATGGGCAATGCCCCCCCCCCCCTTGTTACCCAGGAAAGCCTCACTGGGCCTCAAGGCTGTGTCTTCATTCACTAGTTCTGCAACTTCTTGAAATGTTTTGGAGCAAACATTTTATTTTACTTGTAGTGATTTGAGAACCATGATGCTAGCCGGCCAAACTCTTACTTGAAGTACTCAAATTCAATTTTTTTTTATAATTTGGATACATTTTGGAAAAATGTAAAAAAAGAATTGCGATTTCTGACGAGTGTGTTTTGCACGTGTGCAGGATTACCAGGCGGACGACGATTCCACCCTACAGGAAGTGCTGCAGCGCTCCCTCCAGGAAAAGTAGCCCCCTCTCCCTCCCCCCCCCAGGGCCTGCTCACACTAGCTCATGTCGCGGGGCAAGGGGAGACTCACTGAAAAACCCACGCTCACCACCGTGTAAAACATACTCTTCAGAAATATTGTGGTCTTCAACAAGGAGGCATTACTCTTTCTCGACCAGATAATTCTGATGAAGCAAACTATAGCAACTATCGATCAATATATACCTTGAAAGTATGCTTTATTTACAAAAACAGGTAACGTTGGGCGCTTTACATGGGTGGCAGCATAACTACACTAACGATCTCGGGACAGGGATCGTGTTCTGGGACGTCCACTGTAAATCAATAAAACGCTGCGCTGGCGCCAGCGCAACCATTGCAGGTGCGGCTGCGTGTGAGAGTTTCGCGGGGGAGGCTTGAACAGAAGGCTCGCGAGGGCTGTGATCGTTTTTTTTCCATGGTTCGTCGTGGAGGCTGCTGTTGTCAATTCGTTTTTTTATATTTATTTTTTAATAGAATTAAGCGAGTGGACAATGTCGCGTGAACTCCGCGATCTTGATGCGGCGGGGCGGAGAAGGATGTTGGACGGCGTTCGGGTGGCGTCGGCATCGAAGATCGGCGCCCGTCTTGTCCGTGGCAATTCCCAGCAGGGTGGGAGCCCGTGGTGCCGTGACAACACTACGGACCGGCACTTCCACACCGCCCTCCGTCCTTCCGTCAGTCCACTCAGTTGCCGACGAAGTTTGCTTTACAATGGGCTGGCATAAAAAAAAAAGACAGCAAGCAGAAAAAAAATCATGATTGCAATGGTTTTAAATGCAGCAAAAAAAATATAGCTTTGTTGGGGTTAAAATATATATTTATATATTTTTCTGTTCTGAACAAAATAATTGGCGGCAATTCTTGTTGGAAAGGTATAATGTACCCCAGTCGACCCCATACCTCTCCCCCAAACCCCTTTTCCCCCCTCCCACCATCCCCTAATTGCGGCTGTCAATCTCGTTAATCGTTTGTAAGTCTGGCTGTGACGCAAATGTCTGAAAGGCTGCTGCACTTCCAGCGTTTTCGTTTTTTCGCTTCTCAAATTGTTTGCGGACGGGTGTTTTGTCTGTGAGATCACTCAGCAATAATTAAAGGACGTAACCCCGAAGGCTTCCCACGCGAGGTGGCGGTGGTGTCTGCTGACCTATGAACTCCGCGACAGCGTCGCTCTCGCCCTCGGGTTTGATGGTCCCCGCGATGCTGTCGCTCTCCAGGATGGGCAGGAAGAGCTGCACGAAGTCGGCCGTGTACGGGGGCGCGATCATGTCCAACACCTGACGCGTCGACACGCCGTGGGGTTCCGCGTTAACACGGCCAGCGCTTTTAACACAAGTCACACCGCGGTCGACACATTAACACGGTAAAGTGCATTGACGCGCCGCACATGGGCAACACAAGGCGCGACCGCTCAGAAAAAAGCGCACGCGGTGGATTGGAGGCACGGGAACAGAGGATTGTCATCGCACTCAGCATTAGTCCGCACCAGCGGAAGGGAACAGCCACACGAGGCCCACCACTTCAAACCAGCACACAAACGATCTTTCTCCATCACTGCAAGCATCTCGGCCACCCTAAACGGGTACTAGAAAGGAATATTGTCAACATAGCAACACTTGATAATTGTTTTTTTACCCTTTTATCTGGCAACAAAACTGACACCTTTTTTACAAAGAGTCATGTTTGCATTGACCACAATATCTGCAGTCGGAATGCAAACAAAAACACAACTCTGATAATGTATGCACGGTCTTTGAAATTGATTGGTCCACACCCGAGACAGCTTTCTTTGGAGCCTAGTCTCACATAGTGTTGGACCAGATGACGTCATCTGGTCCAACACCATGTGTCCAATTTCAAGGACAGTGCATACATCATCAGAGTTGTGTTTTTTGTTTGCATTCCGACTGCAGGTATTGTGGTCAATGCAAACATGACTCCTTGTAAAAAAGGTGTCAGTTTTGTTGCCAGATAAAAGGGTAAAAAACCAATTATCATTTTGTTACTGGCAAATGAGGTTCAATGGTATAGCAACACTTTATAATTTTAGCGTGCTCGGCCACTTGTGGTCACCGCGAGGCCCTCTCGACCCCATATTGCCGGTAGTTGTTGGGCACGAGGCCAAGCTGGGCCTCGCCTCGGTGACGAAGTGCCGTATGAGCGAGATGTCCGTGTCCTGCCGCTCCAGGCATTTGCGCATGTAGGCCACGACGGGCAGCACGTAGCCGCGGCTCAGCAGGTGCACCATGCGGTCCAGCAGCGTCTTCTTCAGCTCCAGCTGCACAGGCACACACCATTATTAGCATTAGTTCACCATAATCTCTACGGTGCCTCGATGTATAATTTTTTAATAGGCCGAGCAGGCACCTTTCCTCGCCTAGATCATCTGCTGGGCTTCCCAGGAACTGGTCGCCAAGTTAATAGGAGACTTTCAGGCCCGCATTCCCTGACTATCGTTTATTACACCGACATGAGCAATGCTTGAGTTTACTAGCTCGGTACCATGCAACTATGTTGCAAAATGTAAGCAATGGAACTGCAGAGCTTAACCTAGGCTATTGCATAACCACCTCTGATGTGGAATGTGCCCAATTGCCAGATCTTTGAAGCTAAGCAGGGTTGAAACTGGATAGTCTTTGAGTGAGCTACAGCCATGCGCGGCAGGTGTCATTGGCAATGGGGATTAGGGCAGCAAAGAGCAGTGGTGCAACATCTATTGTACTGTACCTCTGTTCTCATCTATGCTCCCTGCCGAGACCAACTCACACTAGCCAGTGCAGCAAGGTATGGTTACATAAGATTCACATGGTGTGGGGAGGCCCACGTCTGGCAGTGGCTTAACATAAGGGCTTAAAAAAGAAGGCAACACATTTGCTCTTGACGAGATTGGAAGCACCGGTGCAGAGAATGAGGCCATGAAAGATGTGGCTCAAAGTTAAAGGGGCCAGCCTGTGAAGGACTGTGGATTGGACATGGACATGAAAGGAATGGAGAAAAGGGACCGGGGAAAGAAGACCCCATAAGTTGGAAGAAAGCCAGGAAGGAGAAAACTAAAGGCGCAGGAGAGAGCTGCCCCATTGAGTTTGAGCTTGAACTACGGTTCAAGTCCCGCGGTGCGCTTGGGGGGCGCTCGGACTGCGTTGCGGCGTTCACCTGCTCCATGACGTCAAGCTGCGAGTGCTCCGTCTCAAACAGCTTCACCAGCAGTAGCAGCACCAGCGGGTGCATGAGCTGGTGGCACGTGCTGATCTGCGTGCACGCACGGACGCAAGGGGAGGTGCACGTATAAGGCATTGGGGGTAAAGCTACCAAACGTCATGGTGGTTTCAGGAAGGCCGTCCTTGTGTCTCCCACGAAGCATTTGTGAATATCGAGATTGTCCCGGCACGCGCGGCGCAAGGGATCATGGGCCGGGAGGAGGGCCGACCTCGTCCAGCAGGGCCAGGTGCAGGGGCGTGTGGTCGGTCTGCAGCTTGAAGTAGCTGGCCTCGCTCACTGTCCAGTCCACCCAGTGCAGCACGCCCATAGCCACCACGGGGAACCTGGGGGCACGCCGCACGCACGCCGCACCGCAGTCATGCGCGGGGTCAAGGGTCGCCGTGGACCGAGGGGCCCGATGCAGAGGCAGTGCGCTCTGAACCGATCCTAAATTGTATTCACGACACTACCACTCCACACCCTGAGATCACCACACATTGACGCACCCCAGTTATTTGTCTGCTGTAAATTATGAGTGTGTGTGTGGAGGCTATAAACAGGTAATGGGATTAATAATCCATGCAAAAGGTGACTTCTCGACAACACCGTACTGCACGTGACATGCAACGCATAATGGAAGGACCAATCTAATTGTGACAATCGTCCCTTCTGCTGTCTAGAAACCACCGTTTGCTCCGTGTATTGTTACCCCCAAGCCCAGTGGAGGCACACGCACAGCGTCTCACCGTATGCACTGGTACAGGGTGGCCAACTCGGCCACCAGCTCCGAGGCGCCCTTGTTCTCGTTGCAGCAGAGCGTGTGCATCGTCTCGATGGCCTTGGAGGTTGACTTCAGCTCGTCTTTGTTTATGTTCACGCGCTTGTTCTGCAGCACGCGCATCGACGTCGGCACAGCGCGCGCAGTATTACCACCACCACCAGCAACGCACTATCAGTATACACCACGGCCACCGCACCCCAATACCAACACCACCACCTCCTGCACAACACATTTCAATACGACCGCTATCCGTGTACGCCACTCCCACCAGCACACAAGCCCACCAAGATAAAAATTCTAAATACAATTACTGTACAACTTTTGGGAATCTTATATAGTGATAATTCGACATCGTGGCATATAAAATTGTAATTAAGGGCAATCCTAGTCACATGCCCAGCGAGTAGCGTTTCTGTGCGCGTGCGCGGTGCGGGCGACGCAGACCTTCTTCCAGCTCTCGATGACACTGGCGGCATACGCGAGGATATAGATGTACTTGTGCTTGTGGTCGGGGTTCACTTTGGCCCCTGGCTTGAAGAGGGCCTGCATGAAGAGGTCCATGAAGGCCGGCACGCGCACCTGCACGCCCACCGGTGAAGTCGTGCTCAGTCACAACGCCTCGAGCACTGGCCCCCACTCAGACCACGTGGCACGCGGTCGCTGGGGGGCCCAGAGGGGTCAAAGACGCTGAACCGACTCCGCTGATAACTTGAGTTTGAATCCGAGTTTGAGCTGCTCAACTATCGTTAAACTGGAGTCCGAGGTGTATGATTGGCATGATTCGCATAGAGACCCGCAGACTCACGGAGACCCATGGATTTGCGCAGATTGAGTTGCGATTAAACTGGGTTTTCAAGTGTAACGAGTCGATGGTGTTAGCTTGGTAACCAATGACTGCACAAAAATCCGTGACCACATTCAATTTAGGTTTTTGCTTAATTTGGAAAATTCCTTCTCCGAGAGTTAAATAAAATCTCAGTTTGACTGTCGTTCAAAATTTCTCTGCAGCAAGGTGTGTGGGGCAAAGCTGACCCCTAGCATGCGGAATGAGAAGGTCACATGAGAGAATCCCAGGAGGCAAGTTCTACGATATCTCCTCCTAAGAACTGTTTCTCCAACATGGAGTGCGACGCGGTGCTCTGCGAGAGTTCCAACAAACGTGTCTCACCGCAAGACGATACCGAGAGCAATTGGAATAAAAGGTGGGATTTTTTAAAATAAATTCGGTTAGACGATAAAAGTTCTCCGCCCACCCTCCACCAGTCTCTGATGACTGCACTCAATTGCGTTTGATGCCCAGAAACATGCGAGAGAGTCCATCCAGATCCTTGATTCACAACGTGGGCTATAAAAATGATACACAATTATTCTAAATTGCCAAATGTCCATATTTTTAAGGTGCCTCTCAGCTTCCATAATAGTCCACAGAAATTACCGGGTGGTGGCAAAACCTATAAAAGGTATGTGCTGGTGTCTGTGTGTAAATATGGGGAGGTGTGTGTATGTGTACGTGTGAATGTATTTGTTGCGTGTGTAGGGACAAGTAGTGTCGCGCTTGGGGTGCGCTGCGCTACAAAACCCGACGACCTGAGCTCGATTCCAGCTCGCGGCCAACACCAGTGACAATGATTATTTGAACCAGTCCTGGTTCTCCTCGAGGTTGATTCAGCCTCAAATGAGTACCTGGTCCGATGTGTAAACATCGCCACTAGGGAGACAAAAGCGGCGCGTCGTGGTGGCCACCCACTCCCTTGTGTGCCGTGCTGGCCTTAATAGGCGCTCGCTAACGGCACTTGCCCCCACAGTCTGTTAAAGGCAATATGGGAGATCTTTGTCTTTCATGCAAGTGGTACCAGCTCGACAGGAGGCGGGTCCAAGCTGGTGAACATCTTGTAGAGGACGGTGATGTCGGCCGGATTGAGAGCGCCCTTGGAGAGCATGGCTCCCAGCGCCTGGCACGCACGCGGGTACGACGCCGCGCTGCCCAGCGCCAGCGTGATCTGGCTCACGTCGTGACCCCTGGTGAGCATCCACCACACAACCAGCAACACCATCGATTGGCTTTTTACCCTCCGATTGTGACCCCCACATCACGCAGTCATGGCAAGAAGAATCCAATCGGAACTCTCCAGGCCAGGAAGTCCAATACATTTATAGCAGCTTTGTTAGGCGAAATTATTGTCGCATTTACACTTTGTATTTAATTACAAATTACAATTGTGATTGACTCCAGGTCTGGCTGTTGAACTGGTTTTAGTGAGTCAACACTAGTTGCTTACCTTCATGAAATCAGAAGAACAACAGCCAGACTTGGGGTCAATTTCAGCTATAACTGTGTCATTTGTAATGAATAACAATCACAATGTAACTGTGAACCCAGTTTAATCACAGGGGGTTGAGAACCTGAGTTCAAACCCGGCATCTCAGCCGTGCCATCTCCACCGATCTGACCTCCGATCCACTCGGCCACCTCTGGCGACACTCGGCAACTCGGCAACTGCCGGAGTCTCGGCAACTGCCGGAGTCTCGGCAGAGTTATCCATCCAGATCGCTAACGCCGGCCAAGAGCGAGAACGACCCGGAAACCCAACGGTGTCTCTGTCGAGCTCCGCCGCTCATGCCACCACCGCGGCCGTGCTCACCGGTCCTGGGCGTACTTCTGCACCTCCTGCGCGATCCGACGCACCGCCGAGCCGCCCTGCTCCTCGCGCGACAGCACGCTCATGATGCACTGCGCATACAGGTACGTGTGCTCCCCGTGGCACACCATTTTCTGTCGGTACACACGCACACGTACGTACGCGTTCATGCACAAACAAAGATCCCCCGTAAGACCTTTAACAGACTGTTGGGGCAAGTGCTGTTAGCGAGCACCTATGAAGGCCAGAACGGTACACGAAGCCCGACCGCATTTGTCTCCCCAGTGGCGATGTTTACACAACGCACCAGGCACTCATTTAAGGCCGAGTCGACCTAGGGGAGGCCCAACACCGGTTCAGATAATCGTCACTGGTGTTGGCCGTGAGCAGGAATCGAACCCGGGTCGTCTGGTTCGTAGTGCATCACGCCAACCGTTGCACTACCGCACGCATGCACACAGAGGGGAGGTATTTACAGCAAACTCGGGCAGGTGTTTGTCCAAGCTGTCCTCTCCTCCATCCAGCAGCGTGGCCAAGGATGTGCGCAGAACGCGAGAGAACACTTCGAGCTGCTGGCAGGCTGTCGACACGCTTGTGATCTCGCCCTGGTGTCCCGCGTCGGATATCAGCTGCTCACACACCACACACCACACGCATAAACTGTATTGCACTGCATGCATTTTACGGTCTACCCTCAGAACCATCGATCACCATAACTACAACCAGCACCTGGCCACACAACCGCAGCTGCTCAACACAAGGCCATCTCCTCTTCCGGGGAAGCGGAGTGTGAAGTAGCTGTGTGTGGGTGTGTGGCTGGGGTAGGTGGGTGGACGTGTGGCTGGGCACCTTGACGGTGAAGTTCAGCATGAGGCAGTCGGGGTGGCTCTCGGCGAGCTTGTAGAAGAGGTCTCTCCAAGTGGCGTGAGCGATCATCTGCTCCAGCCAGGCCGGTGTCTGACAACAGACAACAACCACACTAAACAAAGAGCCAGCGGAAAGTCGTGCGAATGGTAAAAGGCATCGCATACAAGTCCAGTCCTGAAATACTGCTCTAAATACGATCTGTTACACACCTAATATTTAACACGCTGCACAGACAGCAGCGTGAATATCGTGCTGAAAAGTCAGTGCGGGTTTCCTGCGTTAAACACGAAACTGCAGTGCACATACCTCTCCCTCTTCTGTGAAGATCGAGTCGGCCTTCCGTGGGTCAAAGTGCTTGATGAGGATCGTCTTCAGGTGGTTCTCCACCATCTCCTGCACCTGACCGGGTTCCACTCCTGCAGGGTTTTTTGGCAAAGGCCACACATCAAATAAATAGTCCAGAGATCTTCTCCAAATTAAAACTGTTTTACTTCATCAGTACTCGAGAGAGGATGAGGCTGGGTTGTGGTGGTTAGCGTTGGTGGGGCAGGGTGGAGTGACGGCAGTGCACGGCGGTAGCCCAGGGCGGTCTGGAGTGCGTGACCCAGTGGTGACTACCTGTCTGCATGAGCCACTCCGCCAGGAGGTTGACCGTCTGTGCCACCGCCGTGTAGTTCTCCGACAGCAGCTGGATGACGTTCTCCGGAGAGCCGCCTGCTTGGAAATACCTGCCGCCAGCAATGACAAGCAACCCAGGTGCCGCCTCTGCCTACCGCGGCAATGCTGCGTTGTGCACGCGCGCATTGCCCGTGTGTCAATCCACAGCTGCCCGAGGGCCTCCCCATGTCTTACAGCCAGAGGGTTATTTGACCATATTTCACCATACTGGCCCGTGCAGGTTGGTGAAGGTAGGGGGAAGTGCCACACGTCAAAGTATTTTGCTACACTAACCACAAGGTCTACAACACCCATTCTTGTGCTTGGTGGTCACCCATGAAAGCTCAATCCAGGCTCAACTCTACTCAGCTCCAAACGGTAGACAGATTGGGAGGCTTGGCGGGTGATTGTGGCTTAGCAGTTGGACAGGATGAGGTTGCTTTACATGTGCTTTACTCACATCATGTCAACATTCTCAAAAGCCCAAATCGTATCTGGAGCACTGGTGAGGAGTGATATCGATTCAGCCTTTGGCACCCCTTCCATTATCCCACATTGACCATCGTGGTGAAGTATGTTCAAACAACCCCCATGAATGACATGTCACGGGCGGCCTTCATCTATCAGTGAATGGAATTTGTAATAATGATTGTCTTACAGCCCTTTGTCAATCTCCTGCAGGATGACATGCTAATGCCCTTTTAGACCAACATAATCAACAGGCTAAGACAATATAGAAGACAGACAATACAGTTGGGACAAACTAATTTATTCTCGAATTGTGGTCATGAATCGTGGCAACTCATTGAATCTGGGTGGTGTGAATCTGGGTGGTGGTAGGGGTGTGAATCTGGGTGGTGGTGTGAATCTGGGTGGTGGTGTGAATCTGGGTGGTGGTGTGAATCTGGGTGGTGGTGTGAATCTGGGTGGTGGTGTGAATCTGGGTGGTGGTGTGAATCTGGGTGGTGGTGTGAATCTGGTGGTGGTGTGAATCTGGGTGGTGGTGTGAATCTGGGTGGTGGTGTGAATCTGGGTGGTGGTGTGAATCTGGGTGGTGGTGTGAATCTGGGTGGTGGTGTGAGTCTGGGTCGGGGTGGGGGTGTGAATCTGGGTGGTGGTGTGAATCTGGGTGGTGGTGTGAATCTGGGTGGTGGTGTGAATCTGGGTGGTGGTGTGAATCTGGGTGGTGGTGTGAATCTGGGTGGTGGTGTGAATCTGGGTGGTGGTGTGAATCTGGGTGGTGGTGTGAATCTGGGTGGTGGTGTGAATCTGGGTGTGGTGTGAATCTGGGTGGTGGTGTGAATCTGGTGGTGGTGTGAATCTGGGTGGTGGTGTTGAATCTGGGTGTGGTGTGAATCTGGGTGGTGGTGTGAATCGGGTGGTGGTGTGAATCTGGGTGGTGGGTGAATCTGGGTGGTGGTGTGAATCTGGTGGTGGTAGTGAATCTGGGTGGTGGTGTGAATCTGGGTGGTGGTGTGAATCTGGGTGGTGGTGTGAATCTGGGTGGTGGTGTGAATCTGGGTGGTGGTGTGAATCTGGGTGTGGTGTGAATCTGGGTGGTGGTGTGAATCTGGGTGGTGGTGTGAATCTGGGTGGTGGTGTGAATCTGGGTGTGGTGTGAATCTGGGTGGTGGTTGAATCTGGTGGTGGTGTGAATCTGGGTGGTGGTGTGAATCTGGGTGGTGGTGTGAATCTGGGTGGTGGTGTGAATCTGGGTGGTGGTGTGAATCTGGGTGGTGGTGTGAATCTGGAGTGGTGGTGTGAATCTGGGTGGTGGTGGAATCTGGGTGGTGGTGTGAATCTGGGTGGTGGTGTGAATCTAGGGTGGTGGTGTGAATCTGGGTGGTGGTGTGAATCTGGGTGGTGGTGTGAATCTGGGTGGTGGTGTGAATCTGGGTGGTGGTGTGAATCTGGGTGGTGGTGTGAATCTGGGTGGTGGTGTGAATCTGGGTTGGTGGTGTGAATCTGGGTGGTGGTGTGAATCTGGGTGGTGGTGTGAATCTGGGTGGTGGTGTGAATCTGGGTGGTGGTGTGAATCTGGGTGGTGGTGTGAATCTGGGTGGTGGTGTGAATCTGGGTGGTGGTGTGAATCTGGGTGGTGGTGTGAATCTGGGTGGTGGTGTGAATCTGGGTGGTGGTGTGAATCTGGGTGGTGGTGGGGTGTGAATCTGGGTGGTGGTGTGAATCTGGGTGGTGGTGTGAATCTGGGTGGTGGTGTGAATCTGGGTGGTGGTGTGAATCTGGGTGGTGGTGTGAATCTGGGTGGTGGTGTGAATTCTGGGTGGTGGTGTGAATCTGGGTGGTGGTGTGAATCTGGGTGGTGGTGTGAATCTGGGTGGTGGTGTGAATCTGGGTGGTGGTGTGAATCTGGGTGTGTGGTGAATCTGGGTGGTGGTGTGAATCTGGGTGGTGGTGTGAATCTGGGTGGTGGTGTGAATCTGGGTGGTGGTGTGAATCTGGGTGGTGGTGTGAATCTGGGTGGTGGTGTGAATCTGGGTGGTGGTGTGAATCTGGGTGGTGGTGTGAATCTGGGTGGTGGTGTGAATCTGGGTGGTGGTGTGAATCTGGGTGGTGGTGAATCTGGGTGGTGGTGTGAATCTGGGTGGTGGTGTGAATCTGGGTGGTGTGTGAATCTGGGTGGTGGTGTGAATCTGGGTGGTGGTGTGAATCTGGGTGGTGGTGAATCTGGGTGGTGGTGTGAATCTGGGTGGTGTGTGAATCTGGGTGGTGGTGTGAATCTGGGTGGTGTGAATCTGGGTGGTGGTGTGAATCTGGGTGGTGGTGTGAATCTGGTGGTGGTGTGAATCTGGGTGGTGGTGTGAATCTGGGTGGTGGTGTGAATCTGGGTGGTGGTGTGAATCTGGGTGGTGGTGTGAATCTGGGTGGTGGTGGGTGTGAATCTGGGTGGTGGTGTGAATCTGGTGGTGGTGGGGTGTGAATCTGGGTGGTGGTGTGAATCTGGGTGGTGTGTGAATCTGGGTGGTGGTGTGAATCTGGGTGGTGGTGTGAATCTGGGTGGTGGTGTGAATCTGGGTGGTGGTGTGAATCTGGGTGGTGGTGTGAATCTGGGTGGTGGTGTGAATCTGGGTGGTGGTGTGAATCTGGGTGGTGGTGTGAATCTGGTGGTGGTGGGTGTGAATCTGGGTGGTGGTGTGAATCTGGGTGGTGGTGGGGGGTGAATCTGGGTGGTGGTGTGAATCTGGGTGGTGGTGTGAATCTGGGTGGTGGTGGGGGTGTGAATCTGGGTGGTGGTGTGAATCTGGGTGGTGGTGGGGGTGAATCTGGTGGTGGGTGGTTGGTGGGATATGTGATCTGGTGGTGGTGGAATCTGGGTGGTGGTGTGAATCTGGGTGGTGGTGTGAATCTGGGTGGTGGTGTGAATCTGGGTGGTGGTGTGAATCTGGGTGGGTGGTGTGTGAATCTGGGTGGTGGTGTGAATCTGGGTGGTGGTGTGAATCTGGGTGTGTGGTGTGAATCTGGGTGGTGGTGTGAATCTGGGTGGTGGTGTGAATCTGGGTGGTGGTGTGAATCTGGGTGGTGGTGGGTGTGAATCTGGGTGGTGGTGTGAATCTGGGTGGTGGTGTGAATCTGGGTGGTGGTGTGATCTGTGGTGGTGGTGTGAATCTGGGTGGTGGTGTGAATCTGGGTGGTGGTGTGAAATCTGGGTGGTGGTGTGATCTGGGTGGGTGGTGTGAATCTGGGTGGTGGGTGGTGAATCTGGGTGGTGGTGTGAATCTGGGTGGTGGTGTGAATCTGGGTGGTGGTGTGAATCTGGGTGGTGGTGTGAATCTGGGTGGTGGTGTGAATCGGGTGGTGGTGTGAATCTGGGTGGTGGTGTGAATCTGGGTGTGGTGTGAATCTGGGTGGTGGTGTGAATCTGGGTGGTGGTGTGAATCTGGGTGGTGGTGTGAATCTGGGTGGTGGTGGTGAATCTGGGTGGTGGTTGTGAATCTGGGTGGTGGTGTGAATCTGGGTGGTGGTGGAATCTGGTGGTGGTGTGAATCTGGGTGGTGGTGTGAATCTGGGTGGTGGTGTGAATCTGGGTGGTGGTGTGAATCTGGGTGGTGTGTGAATCTGGTGGTGGTTGTGAATCTGGGTGGTGGTGTGAATCTGGGTGGGTGGTGTGAATCTGGGGTGGTGGGGTGTGAATCTGGGTGGTGGTGTGAATCTGGGTGGTGGTGTGAATCTGGGTGGTGGGTGTGAATCTGGGTGGTGGTGTGAATCTGGGTGGTGGTGTGAATCTGGGTGGTGGTGTGAATCTGGGTGGTAGGGGTGTGAATCTGGGTGGTGGTGTGAATCTGGGTGGTGGTGTGAATCTGGGTGGTGGTGTGAATCTGGGTGGTGGTGTGAATCTGGGTGGTGGTGTGAATCTGGGTGGTGGTGTGAATCTGGGTGGTGGTGTGAATCTGGGTGGTGGTGTGAATCTGGGTGGTGGTGTGAATCTGGGTGGTGGTGTGAATCTGGGTGGTGGTGTGAATCTGGGTGGTGGTGTGAATCTGGGTGGTGGTGTGAATCTGGGTGGTGGTGTGAATCTGGGTGGTGGTGTGAATCTGGGTGGTGGGTGTGAATCTGGGTGGTGGTGTGAATCTGGGTGGTGGTGTGAATCTGGGTGGTGGTGTGAATCTGGGTGGTGGTGTGAATCTGGGTGGTGGTGGTGAATCTGGGTGGTGGTGTGAATCTGGGTGGTGGTGTGAATCTGGGTGGTGTGTGAATCTGGTGGTGGTGGATCTGGTGGTTGTGAATCTGGGTGGTGGTGGGGGTGGTGAATCTGGGTGGTGGTGTGAATCTGGGTGGTGGTGTGAATCTGGGTGGGGGTGTGAATCTGGGTGGTGGTGTGAATCTGGGTGGTGGTGTGAATCGGGTGGTGGTGTGAATCTGGGTGGTGGTGTGAATCTGGGTGGTGGTGTGAATCTGGGTGGTGGTGTGAATCTGGGTGGTGGTGTGAATCTGGGTGGGGTGTGATCTGGGGTGGTGTGAATCGGGTGTGGTGTGAATCTGGGTGGTGGTGTGAATCTGGGTGGTGGTGTGAATCTGGGTGGTGGTGTGAATCTGGTGGTGGTGTGAATCTGGGTGGTGGTGTGAAATCTGGGTGGTGGTGTGAATCTGGGTGGTGTGTGAATCTGGGTGGTGGTGTGAATCTGGGTGGTGGTGTGAATCTGGGTGGTGGTGTGAATCTGGGTGGTGGTGTGAATCTGGGTGGTGGTGTGAATCTGGGTGGTGGTGGGGGTGTGAATCTGGGTGGTGGTGTGAATCTGGGTGGTGGTGGGGTGTGAATCTGGGTGGTGGTGTGAATCTGGGTGGTGGTGGGGGTGTGAATCTGGGTGGTGGTGTGAATCTGGGTGGTGGTGTGAATCTGGGTGGTGGTGTGAATCTGGGTGGTGGTGGGGTGTGAATCTGGGTGGTGGTGTGAATCTGGGTGGTGGTGTGAATCTGGGTGGTGGTGTGAATCTGGGTGGTGGTGTGAATCTGGGTGGTGGTGTGAATCTGGGTGGTGGTGTGAATCTGGGTGGTGGTGTGAATCTGGGTGGTGGTGTGAATCTGGGTGGTGGTGTGAATCTGGGTGGTGGGGGTGTGAATCTGGGTGGTGGTGTGAATCTGGGTGGTGGTGTGAATCTGGGTGGTGGTGTGAATCTGGGTGGTGGTGTGAATCTGGGTGGTGGTGTGAATCTGGGTGGTGGTGTGAATCTGGGTGGTGGTAGGGTGGTGGTGGGGGTGTGAATCTGGGTGGTGGTGTGAATCTGGGTGGTGGTGGGGGTGTGAATCTGGGTGGTGGTGTGAATCTGGGTGGTGGTGTGAATCTGGGTGGTGGTGTGAATCTGGGTGGTGGTGTGAATCTGGGTGGTGGTGTGAATCTGGGTGGTGGTGTGAATCTGGGTGGTGGTGTGAATCTGGTGGTGGTGTGAATCTGGGTGTGGTGTGAATCTGGTGGTGGTGTGAATCTGGGTGGTGGTGTGAATCTGGGTGGTGGTGTGAATCTGGGTGGTGGTGTGAATCTGGGTGGTGGGTGTGAATCTGGGTGGGGGTGTGAATCTGGGTGGTGGTGTGAATCTGGGTGGTGGTGTGAATCTGGGTGGTGGTGTGAATCTGGGGGGTGGTGTGAATCTGGGTGGGTGGTGTGAATCTGGGTGGTGGTGTGAATCTGGGTGGTGGTGTGAATCTGGGTGGTGGTGTGAATCTGGGTGGTGGTGTGAATCTGGGTGGTGGTGTGAATCTGGGTGGTGGTGTGAATCTGGGTGGTGGTGTGAATCTGGGTGGTGGTGTGAATCTGGGTGGTGGTGTGAATCTGGGTGGTGGGTGTGAATCTGGGTGGTGGTGTGAATCTGGGTGGTGTGAATCTGGGTGGTGGTTGTGACATTCCTGGGTGGTGGTGTGGAATCTGGGTGGTGGTGTTGAATCTGGGTGGTGGTGTGAATCTGGGTGGTGGTAGGGTTGTGGAATCTGGGTGGTGGTGTGACTCTGGGTGGTGGTGTTCTGACTCTGGGTGGTGCGTGTGAATCTGGGTGGTGGTGTGCATCTGGGTGGGTGGTGATTGAATCTGGGTGGTGGTGTTGAATTGGGTGGTAGGGTGTGAATCTGGGGGTGGTGGATTGTGAATCTGGGTGGTGGTTGTGAATCTGGGTGGTGGTGTGAATCTGGGTGGTGATGAATCTGGGTGGTGGTGTGAATCGTGAGGTGGTAGGGGTGTTGACTCTGTGGTGGTGCGTGTGAATATGGGTGGGTGGTTTTGAATCTGGGTGGTGGTGTGAATCTGGGTGTGTTAGGGTGTGACTCTGGATCGGTGGTGTGAACTCTGGGTGGTGGGTTGAATCTGGGTGGTGGTGTGAATCTGGGTGGTGGTGTTGTGATCTGGGTGGTGGTGATGAATCTGGGTGGTGGTAGGGTGTGAATCTGGTGGTGTTGTGTGAATCTGGGTGGTGGGGTGAATCTGGGTGGTGGTGTTGAATCTGGGTGGTGGTGTGAATCTGGGTGGTGTAGGGTCGTGTGAATCTGGGTGGTGGTGTGTTGAATCTGGGTGGTGGTGTGAATCTGGGTGGTGGGCTGAATCTGGGTGGTGGTGTGAATCTGGTGGTGGTGTGAATCTGGGTGGTGGTGAATCTGGGTGGTGGTGTGAATCTGGGTGGTGTGTGAATCTGGGTGGTGGTGTGAATCTGGGTGGGTGTGAATCTGGGTGGTGGTGTGAATCTGGGTGGTGTGTAATCTGGGTGGTGGTGTGAATCTGGGTGGTGGTGTGATCTGGGTGGTGGTGGAATCTGGGTGGTGGTGTGAATCTGGGTGGTGGTGTGAATCTGGGTGGTGGTGTGAATCTGGGTGGTGGTGTGAATCTGGGTGGTGTGAATCTGGGTGGTGGTGTGAATCTGGGTGGTGGTGTGAATCTGGGTGGTGGTGTGAATCTGGGTGTGTGACTGGGTGGTGGGGAATCTGGGTGGTGGTGGTGTGAATCTGGGTGGTGGTGTGAATCTGGGTGGTGGTGTGAATCTGGGTGGTGGTGTGAATCTGGTGGTGGTGTGAATCTGGGTGGTGGTGGTGGGTGTGAATCTGGGTGGTGGTGTGAATCTGGGTGGTGGTGTGAATCTGGGTGGTGGTGAATCTGGGTGGTGGTGTGAATCTGGGTGGTGGTGTGAATCTGGGTGGTGGTGTGAATCTGGGTGGTGGTTGAATCTGGGTGGTGGTGTGAATCTGGGTGGGGTGTGAATCTGGGGTGGTGTGAATCTGGGTGGTGGTGTGAATCTGGTGGTGTGAATCTGGGTGGTGGTGTGAATCTGGGGGTGGTGTGAATCTGGGTGGTGGAATCTGGTGGTGGTGTGAATCTGGTGGTGGTGTGAATCTGGGTGGTGGTGTGAATCTGGGTGGTGTGAATCTGGGTGTGTGGGTGTGTGAATCTGGGTGGTGGTGTGAATCTGGGTGGTGGTGTGAATCTGGGTGGTGGGGTGTGAATCTGGGTGTGGTGTGAATCTGGGTGGTGGTGTGAATCTGGGTGGTGGTGTGAATCTGGGTGGTGGTGTGAATCTGGGTGGTGGTGTGAATCTGGGTGGGTGTGAATCTGGGTGGTGTGTGAATCTGGGTGGTGGTGTGAATCTGGGTGGTGGTGTGAATCTGGGTGGTGGTGTGAATCTGGTGGTGGTGTGAATCTGGGTGGTGGTGTGAATCTGGGTGGTGGTGTGAATCTGGGTGGTGGTGTGAATCTGGGTGGTGGTGTGAATCTGGGTGGTGGTGTGAATCTGGGTGGTGGTGTGAATCTGGGTGTGGTGTGAATCTGGGTGGTGGTGTGAATCTGGGTGGTGGTGTGAATCTGGGTGGTGGTGTGAATCTGGGTGGTGGTGTGAATCTGGGTGGTGGTCTGGGTGGTGGTGTGAATCTGGGGTGGTGTGAATCTGGTGGTGGTGAATCTGGGTGGTGGTGAATCTGGGTGGTGGTGTGAATCTGGGTGTGGTGTGAATCTGGGTGGTGTGTGAATCTGGGTGTGGTGTGAATCTGGGTGGTGGTGTGAATCTGGTGGTGGTGTGAATCTGGGTGGTGGTGGGTGAATCTGGGTGGTGGTGTGAATCTGGGTGGTGGTGGTGTGAATCTGTGGTGGTGTGAATCTGGGTGGTGGTGTGAATCTGGGTGGGGTGTGAATCTGGGTGGTGGTGTGAATCTGGGTGGTGGTGTGAATCTGGGTGGTGGTGTGAATCTGGGTGGTGGTGTGAATCTGTGGTGGGTGAATCTGGGTGGTGTGAATCTGGGTGGTGTGTGAATCTGGGTGGTGGTGTGAATCTGGGTGTGGTGGGGGTGTGAATCTGGGTGGTGTGAATCTGGGTGGTGGGGTGTGAATCTGGGTGGTGGTGTGAATCTGGGTGGGTGTGAATCTGGGTGGGGTGTGAATCTGGGTGGTGGTGTGAATCTGGGTGGTGGTGTGAATCTGGGTGGGGGTGTGAATCTGGGTGGTGGTGTGAATCTGGGTGGTGGTGTGAATCTGGGTGGGTGGGGTGTGAATCTGGGTGGTGGTGTGAATCTGGGTGGTGGTGTGAATCTGGGTGGGGGTGGAATCTGGGGGGTTGACTGGGTGGTGGTGTGAATCTGGGTGGTGTTGTGAATCTGTGGTGGTGGGGTGTGAATCTGGGTGGTGGTGTTTGAACGGGTGGTGGTGTGAATCTGGGTGGGGTGTGAATCTGGTCGGGGTGATCTGGGTGGTTGGTTTGGGGTGTGAATATGGGTGGTTGGTGTGAATCGGGTGGTTGGTGGAATTGGGTGGGTTGAATCTGGGTGGTGGTGATGAATCTGGGTGGTGGTGTGAATCTGGGTGGTGGTGTGAATTGGGTCGGTGGTGTGAATCTGGGGTTGGTGGTGTGAATTGGGTGGTGGTGTGAATCTGGGTGGTGGTGTGAATCTGGCCGTGGTGTGGTGTGCATTGGGTGGTGGTGTGAATATGGTGGTGTGTGAATCTGGGTGGTGGTGTGAATCGTGTGGTGGTGTGAATCGGGTGGTGGTGTGAATCTGGGTGGTGGTGTGAATCTGGGTGGTGGTGTGAATCTGGGTGGTGGTGTGAATCTGGGTGGTGGTGTGAATCTGGGTGGTGGTGGGGGTCTTGATCGCTGGATGCCCACAATTTGGAACATGCGATGAGGAGGCCTCACCGCTTGAGCGTCGTGAAGATGATGGGCTCCATGATGAAGTCCCGGCTGGCAAACCTCATCAAGCACTCCCTCTGCGTCTCCTCATCGTCCTCCGCGTACTCCTCCTGTTGCTGTACATGGACGCACCCCAGGGTTGACAAATCAGCGACTTTATCGTGAGATTTATTTTACTTTTTGGATTTGCCTAGCGACAAAATGCTGTCAAAGCAACTGTGACACATAACAGCAATTTCCACTGCAGGACATAATGCAGATTTTAGAGTGGTTCCAAGTATGCATTGAGGACCCTGTATTGGTGGACTACTTGGTATATTGTCTTTTGATGTGATCCCGGGTGTGCAGAGTGCGGTGGCGACCTAGCGGGAGGGCATTCGCTGCTTTTTGCAGAGTTTTACGGTACGATTCCTGCAGCTGCCCTGGCTATTACTACTTCGGGTATACCGTGTGCTTCACAGTGAACTTTATACAATCCCCTGATTTTATTTAACAAGTCCAAATTTGCCAAATCTCAACATTATCCGGTATTATCCATAGCAATCATCGCCCCCCTACTGACGGACTAATGCCCCAGGTTGCGCTTGCTAACGAGACTACCCCGGTCTCTTGAGTTCTGTCGAGTAAAACGTGTGCTTGCTAATTATCGAGTGACATTGTGGCTGATATGCAGTGCCGGATTAAGCTAGTGCGAGGCCTGTCGCATGTTATAAAGGAACCCTAAAAAAACAAATATTAAAACGCATAGTAAAGCAATTGTATGTTTTCATTTGCTATACAGCCAGATAATACGACAAATCGCTAACCTTAAACACCCAGTCGTTCATAAAAGTTGAAGGCAGTATAGTACTATAGTAAGAGCAAGTGCAGAATAACTGCACCGGAATGGATAGCTTGAAAGCATTTAGCGCGGGGCCCTTCAAAGTGCGTGGCCCGTAGCATGTGCAGCTACTTTTGCTACGAGGATCATCCGACGCTGCCGGCATGTAATGTTGGCTGTGTTTCGGAAGGTCTGCAGACGTTCTTCTGCTTTGGAGGAGTCAACAACACTGGAGACAGCCAGGGGCAATGCATTTGTATTTCCCCGAGGTTATTCCCCCGACCCGAACCCTTGTCTTGAGCCCCAGTTCTGAAGCTGACCGTGACTCTGGTGGGACGAGCTTTGTCCAGCCCCTTGTGAATCTACTGCTGGATGGAGGCCACGGCGCTTCGTGTCAGTAGTGTGGATTCTTTAACCATAACTTCACGCTGAAGTGAGGGTTGCTCAAATATAATGCGGAGAAACACGGGACGGCTTCCGACACAGAAGCATCACTCGCAGTGCGCCGACCACTGGACACCACCGCTCCAGCCCCCAACTCAAATCACGAACGCCATCAAATGTGAAAGTGTCATCGTCTTGCGAGGAGGCGGACGTCAAACAAGCAGCCCGAGCGGGCAGCCCCCGTTCCATCGAGTCCGCTGTGGCGAGGCAAGCCGAAGGAATGCATCGTCATTGCCCCGTATTTGTCAGCCTCGTCATGGATGATGGCAGTGGACGTCTAACATTGAGGTGGAGGGGACGAGTGATAGATAACAATTAGTGGGTATTGATATCGATAACTAGTGGGTATTGATATCGATAATAATTAGTGGGTATTGATATAGCTAATTAGTGGGTATTGATATAGATGATAACGAGTGGGTATTGATATAGATGATAACGAGTGGGTATTGATATCGATAATTAGTGGGTATTGATATAGATGATAACGAGTGGGTATTGATATATATAATAATTAGTGGGTATTGATATATATAACTAGTGGGTATTGATATAGATGATAACGAGTGGGTATTGGTATCGATAATAACGAGTGGGTATTGAGGCGGACCCGAGCACGACTCCCAGAGGCGGGAGGAGGAGGAGGCGAGAACGCGCCCGCGTTAGCAGGGGCACATGCAGCAATAGAGAGATGCAGAGGAGAGTATATGTGTGTGTGAGATGCAGAGGAGCGGTGTGTGTGTGTGAGATAGAGAGATACAGAGAGGAGCGGTGTGTGTGTGTGTGTGAGAGATACAGAGAGGAGCGGTGTGTGTGTGTGAGATAGAGAGATACAGAGAGGAGCGGTGTGTGTGTGTGAGATAGAGATACAGAGAGGAGCGGTGTGTGTGTGAGATAGAGAGATACAGAGAGGAGCGGTGTGTGTGTGTGAGATAGAGAGATACAGAGAGGAGCGGTGTGTGTGTGTGAGATAGAGATACAGAGAGGAGCGGTGTGTGTGTGTGAGATAGAGATACAGAGAGGAGCGGTGTGTGTGTGTGAGATAGAGAGATACAGAGAGGAGCGGTGTGTGTGTGTGAGATAGAGAGATACAGAGAGGAGCGGTGTGTGTGTGTGAGATAGAGAGATACAGAGAGGAGCGGTGTGTGTGTGTGAGATAGAGAGATACAGAGAGGAGCGGTGTGTGTGTGTGAGATAGAGAGATACAGAGAGGAGCGGTGTGTGTGTGTGAGATAGAGATACAGAGAGGAGCGGTGTGTGTGTGAGATAGAGAGATACAGAGAGGAGCGGTATGTGTGTGTGTGAGATAGAGATACAGAGAGGAGCGGTATATGTGTGTGTGTGAGATACAGAGAAGCAGTATATGTATGTGAGAGATACAGAGAGGAGAGGAGCGGTGTGTGTGAGAGATACAGAGGAGCGGTGTGTGTGTGTGAGAGATACAGAGGAGCGGTGTGTGTGTGTGTGAGAGATACAGAGGAGCGGTGTGTGTGTGTGTGAGAGATACAGAGGAGCGGTGTGTGTGTGTGTGAGAGATACAGAGGAGCGGTGTGTGTGTGTGTGAGAGATACAGAGGAGCGGTGTGTGTGTGTGTGTGAGAGATACAGAGGAGCGGTGTGTGTGTGTGTGTGAGAGATACAGAGGAGCGGTGTGTGTGTGTGTGAGAGATACAGAGAGGAGCGGTATGTGTGTGTGTGAGATAGAGAGAATCGGTATGTGTGTGTACACGGCAATGACGATTAAGCAAATAGAGCCGCGCAGAATATAGCGGCGGCAATAGCCAGGGCACGAGAGGGACAGAGACGAGGCGCTAATCGATAGAGCGGACAAACACATCGCTGAGAAATACAACAGACCAAAGCCCTAGACATGCTAGGCACTAGACACAGCACTAGAGACGACGGCCAATTAAACAGGAGGCACCGCAGATAAAGAAACGTAGAAGCCGCGATTGTTGACCAAGGCCTCATTAGGCCCGGCGCCTCGCCTCGCTACCATCTCATCTTGGTCCTCCCAGTTGGCGCTGCCG
Organism: Lethenteron reissneri; assembly: GCF_015708825.2. Lineage (NCBI taxonomy): Eukaryota > Metazoa > Chordata > Hyperoartia > Petromyzontiformes > Petromyzontidae > Lethenteron > Lethenteron reissneri. The sequence goes on from NC_083827.1 coordinate 10,231,097, forward strand.
CTGCTGCTGCTCGCGCCCCCAAAGTAGCCCTCGTCCATGCCGGGGAATCTGAGCTCGCTCTGGGCGAGGGGGCCGCGTTCTTTCCTTCTGCCGCTGCGACTTGGGTCCAAGTTTTTCGGCGCCAACTACGCGAACGTCTCCCGCCACGGGCGAAGCGCCGCTTCTCATAGGCCGCGCCGCAGCGGGGCGCCATCTTGGTCAGGGAGCGCGCAGCCATCTTGGTGTGGGTAGAAAGGGAAGCCATCTTTGGTGGGGGGGATCATATTGGTTCGGGGACAGAAAAGCCATCTTGGTCAGGGAGCGTGCGGCCATATTGGTTCGGGTACAGAGAAGCCATCTTGGTCAGGGAGCGTGCGGCCATATTGGTTCGGGTACAGAGAAGCCATCTTGGTCAGGGAGCGTGCGGCCATATTGGTTCGGGTACAGAGAAGCCATCTTGGTCAGGGAGCGTGCGGCCATATTGGTTCGGGTACAGTGAAGCCATATTGGTCAGGGAGCGTGCGGCCATCTTGGTTTGGGTAAAGAGAAGCCATCTTAGGTGAGGGAGCAACATTAACCATTGTACGAGTTCCGGTGGCGACGCGCGTCCGATGGGGAGGGAACTTGTCTCCCCGAGGTTACAAGGACGGGGGGACTCTCGTTAAGGGAGCACGACCCCTTGCAATTCCATTGGGAGTGTCGGCAGACGTCTTCACTCCGGTCACCACCCCTACTCTCCCTACGCAACATGGCCGCCCACCCAGCGCGTCCCCATTGACGTCCAGACGGAGGCGATGGCCGGGCGGCGTCTGAGGTCGTACACGTCTCTGCCCGTGTGGGTGGTGGAGGAGCACAACGATGTGAGAGGTGGTGGAGCAGCTTGATCTGTGGGGACATGATTGGTGGTGGTGGTGGTGATGAATGAGCTGGTAGTAATGATCCGGCAGTTGATTGACCATGGCTGGTGGTGGTGGTGCTGGTGATGAACGATTGTGATGGCGATGTATCTTGGCTACACATTCGAAATGTGTTCACCCGCGACGTCTTTACACGTTCTAGCGGAGTCCACACACTCGGGACTTTACTTCCCAGGTGTAGACGTTGCATCTCGAGGGATTTTATTTTCCAGGTGCAAAAATTTCAATCGATAAGTTAAAGAGGCGCTTAAAAAAAACCCCAAACGATGAGTGGTGGCCTGGTGGTGATTGTGGTGGTGGTGTGGTGGATGCCCTCCCCTCGTGGCCGACAAGATTTGACGGTGAAGTCGTCCACCTGTGGGGAGATGGAGCCATGAAAATCCGACCGTGCAATCTGCCCAGGTGCTGGGCAGATTGCACGGCTGCCAACCCCGTGTTCTTGTGCAGGGAGATGGAGTTTGCAAGTCCATACGGAGGCGTGAAGCCGTTTCAATGCGGGCAAACACAATTCTGTGTTTCTCCCTCGTGATGGGACTTTGTAGGATGAACGTTGAGATTTGTGAGGGCACGGGGTGACCAGTCAGGTCTGAGTTGGTCTAAGAAGGTTGGCACTGATGAGGGGTTGACAGGTGTGGGATTGTTCAGGTTTCAAGTTGATTTTGTTTAAGCAGGTGAGAGTTCTGGAACGAGGAGAGTCTCTCCATGGAACATGTTTGGCAGTGTCCAAGATTATATTTAAAAAACAAGAATAGATTTTACCCTTTCTGGCAATAAAACAGGTGTTAAGATGTTTAAACACCAAATATAAACCTTTTGCAAGGCATCAAGTCTGCATTAACCATACTTGGGGCAAAACATGCTCTGATAATGTATGCTCTTAGGTTTTTTCGGTAAGGTCACGTAGGTAAAAAATAAATAATAAAAATAAAAGAAATAATAGAAATAAAATAAATCACGACGTTTCGGAGGCAACACAAGTCTCCGTCATCAGGTGGGACCGTCACAGCTAAATTTACTATATCAAGGAAGTTATTTTTTTACTTCGATTATTTCTTTTATTTTTATTATTTATTTTTACCTACGTGACTTTACCGAAAAAACCTAAGAGTATGAATCCTTGCAGTCACGAAAGCTTCAAATCTAGAATCTGATAATGTACTTGCATTATCTTTGAAACTGATTGGCCTACACCAGAGGCATCCTTCTTGATGGGGTTGTCTGGCCAGTGTTAGACCACCGAAAGGTGAACTGAAGAGAGGCAATTCAATTATCAGAACACTTATAGCTCGAGTCGAGCAGTTATATCTATGGGATCTTTTTGCCAGTATCCACGATTTGCCACAAGTATGTGTGGTTAATGTATACTTGATTAATCTTGATTTGATTACTTGCCGAAGGTATCTGATCTTGACTGAAAGCTTTCGTGACTGCAGGAATTCATATTCTTTGGGTCTTTCGGTAAAGCCACGTAGATCAAATAAAAAAAATATCACGACGTTTCTATCGCAACGCAAGCAATCGTCATCAGGTGAGAAATGTTGCGGGAGACCTGGTGGGAGCGCTGCTCAGGTAAGGAGTTATAAAGGTTTGGGATGGGCGTAGCCCAAGGGTCAGTGGGAGGGGCTAGAGATGATATTTGCATGTAAATGTAAGATTGGGTAAATCTTGACAAACGAAGCTGTGGGGGTAGCCATTGTATTGTGAGAGATTAGCATGTCAATTTAAGAAGTTTGCTTGTAAATGTAAGCTCGGAGAGAGCTCAGAAAGAGCTATCGCCACATGGAGGTGGAAAAGGATGGTAAGCCGCCATTTAGTAATTCAACTAACGGTGAAAGACCAAAAGAATATGTATCTATGCGATGTTTGTATTATTTCCAGAAAGGGTAAAACCTGTTCTTTTCATCATGTCGGAGAGTTTCATTAGCAAGAGTGACCTGGGGCACTAGTCCGCTGCCACGGCGCGCTGTGTGTGTGATACCCATTGAGTAATTTGCGGTTTCATTTTATAATAGGTCCCTGACGTCAGTTACACAATGGCCTACTCGTGCGAATGACGGGGATTTTAAAGCCCACTCATGAAGACGGCGCATAATATTGTGATATTATAATTACACCCACGGCAACCAGGGCGGCCGCTGGATTTGAGCCGTGAACCCCCGCTATGCCACATCAACACCCAACATCGCAGGATCGTTGGACATGGCGACGGGTCTGATGACGGGCATCAGGGCATGCTCCTCTGCCCATGCGCTGATGGCCCGTGTCCCTCTTGTGTCTAATACGTGTCTCCTCGTGTCCTGTGCTCAGGTCCTGCCTCACATATACCGGGCCATGGGCTCCCGGCACCTGCCCATGGAGGGCCTCACCCTGCTGCATGTGGACGCACACCCCGACCTGTTGCTGCCCGTGTCCCTCCCTGCACGCACCGTCCATGACCCCCACACGCTGTTCAGGTGCGAGGCTTCGGGCACTGCGGCTGAATAGTAGATGTAAAAGCTACGAGGTGCCTGGCACTGCCGGATTTTGGGCCAGGAGTAGGGTGCGGGTCAGTGGGGGGTGAGATGTTTATTTTTTCTATAACACAAATATTTTTACTTGGAGAATCCCTTGAGACGGAACAACTCGTTTGCAAATGTGTCCTAGGTCTCAAGTAACACATAGAAAAGGGCTTGTACTAGTGGTTGCTTATTTAGGGCCCGTGAGATGGCTACTACATCTTTTTATATACATGTGTAAAAATAATCACGCTTGGTCTTCCTCGGTGCACTCGTTATTTTAGCCTCATCATGGTCACTCTTAGTTCTTTAGTGGGAACCAGTCCTAGTTGATGATTTTCATCCATTGTTGACGAGTACAAAGTATAAAACTTTGTTGAGTAAATCTTTCGTCGCTAATTTTATTTACAACATTAATGCCGATCGCTACGCCACGTCCCTCCCGCACGTTCCCCCCTGGCACAGCGAGCTGAGCATCGAGAACTGGGTGCTGCCGGCGGTGTTTGCGGGCCATGTGGCGCGCGTCGTGTGGGTGAGGCCACCCTGGGCTCGCACGATGCGTGAAGGCCGACACAACTTCTGCATCGGGAGGGACCCGGACAGCGGCACCATCAGGCAAGGCCTCTCGCAGTCGCGTCGCGTGTTTGTTCTCGTCAGCATCTGGAGGTCATTAAAAACCTTTCGCGATGCCTCTGGCAGATTTATTCCAGTTCTCATGGTGCAGGAATTCGTGTTTCACTGTTTCCAGTTTTTCACATGATTCCATAAAGTTTAGGGTGACCTCGAACTTATTTTCCTTAATATTTTGTTTTTTAACATCTCCTTGCTGTCTCCACCTCTTCTCTAAAGTGCCTTAGAATCTTTAGAATTGCAGCACTATATATATAATTATTATGCACAAAATACTCAACAGCAGTCGTTGCAATGTTTATAGTCTCCGCATGTAACTATATCTTAAAACACTTTGCATGAATGGACTGCATTAGTGAAGAAGGTTAAATGGGAGTGGAGAAAGGTAGGGGGGGCGCACGGAAGAGGAGTGAGAGGAACGCCGTGGCACAGCCCAGGAGCAATGAGCACAAGCCCAGGGGACAAAGTAACTAGGACCCAATGAGTGTCATGGTCGTTTCAGGGGGCCAGGGCCCATTGCCAATTATTCACGTGGCCCAAGTAATTCCATCAGTCGTCATGATGTGATTGAAGACTTCAATATGTTTGTTTAGTTTGTAGCCTAAATGTAACAGTATCGTATTTGCGTACGAATTGCATAAATCGTGTTCCGGCAGGGTGAGTAGCACTGAGAGCTACTTCCTGAGCGACGCTCTCTACCTGCCGGAGGGCCGCCTGGAGGACGCTAAGCCGGTGGCGCTGGAGGTGGTCACCCTCCCGCTGAATGCCGACGATGCTGGCGCCAGCACCGATGTCCCGGCTGGCAGGAAGCGGCGACTTGAGCTGGAGGAGACAGAGTCAGCCGCACCCCCCAAGGCGGCGCACGTGGAGCCTGGGGTGGCGCAAGGTCAGGCCGCATCATCCGTCAATTATCCGGAGTCTCGCTCACGGCGAGAGGAGGCGAGCGGGGCACATGTGAAGGCAGGACCATCAGCTGACAGAACATCACCTGGTCAGCAGACATCAACTGACAAAACATCACACAGGCAGGAAAGGAAACCTGAGCAACCAACATCAACCAAACGGTTAACATCACCTGGGCAGCAAATGTCACGTGACAAAACATCACAGAAACAGCAAGCAACACCTGGACGACAATCAGAACCTGGCCAAACGACATCGCCTGAACAGGAAGCGTCACATGAGCCTGCAACATCACCTGCACAGGAAATATCACCAGTTGAACTAAGAAAATCACCAAAGCCGGAAACATCCACTGCAGAGAAAGACCCATCACCCACTGAAGAGATGTCACCCGCAGATCGACATTTGTTGCCCGAGGGGGCCCCAGCAGGGCCAACGAGAGGGCCCGTTCCACCGGGGGTGACCGCCGCAGTGAACGGCCCCCGTGGCCAGGAGTCGTGCGATGTGGATGGTGCGGGGCACCGGTGGCGCGGGGGTGTGCGCGCCGTGGCTTTGAGGCTGCTGGAGGCGTGCCCCGGCGACGGCGCCACCCTAATCCTCGACATCGACCTCGACTTCTTCTCCGTGAAGAATCCGTTCCGCGACATATACTCGCAGGTGCGCGCTCGCCTCACCAAGCATCGCAGACGGCCTGTGGCAGGCAGCCCAGCTCGGCTACTTTCATCGGTTCAGTAAAGGCTAAGAGACGCAGTGCGCACCAGAAATAACGTGCGCAGATATTGCAGTCATCTTCACATTTAAACTTCGCTTGTTTACATGCCTCAGCAACTCAAAGCGCCTTACGTCGTAAATCATCGCTAACATTCAAAGGTCACCGCCAGTGGCGTCTGGTCCTTGTGCGGCACAAGATGATTCAGCACCGGCCGTTAAATGGGCATTAGTCTGCCAGTGGGAGGCATTATCTGAAATCACATTTAATTTGTGGGTACATTTTCAAACTTTCCAAATTTGACCATGATGCCAGAATACAATGGCCGACTCATGTCGAATTATGTCACGAGCTCATTAACGTCTGATGTGAAGCAGATTGTGTGTACGGTATGTTACGGTTAGTACACCAGCGGTATTAAACAAGGCGACCTGCCAGATTCGAACCATGAACTTCTGTAAAATAAGCGGCGACCACGCGATTGCCAGGCCCACGTCACCAATTATACCGTGTCCTCCTGGACATAAAGGTTTTATTTTTAGGTCAATATCAAGATGTCATGACGGCTAAAGTGGTTAATGCCACCACACCTTGCTAACGCTTTCTATCATCTGCCAGATCCCACAGCTGCTGCTGTACTCAAATATATATATTTTTTATTCCAGAAAAGTTATGAACCAGAGAGTTGTTCAGTGTAGTACTGTGCAGTTTTCGAAATTGGATTGTGACTTTCGGTAGATTGTCATGTTCTTTTCTTACCCTTTCATGGTGCTTTTTAATTATTTTTATGACGCAAAAACGCATTCTAAATTTATCTTGGTGAATATAGCAGGCTTTTGTCCATAATACGTTTATGCTGGAGCACACCACCCCTGAATTAACACGATATTTTGAGGACACGGTGTACACTAGCAGAGTATTTTTCAGGGAAATCATCGCCAGCGCGCTCGCATTTAACCATGAGCCGCTATAGCAGCTCAGTACGGTATTGGCAAAATGACGGAGTTCAGAGAATACGGAGTTTGTTGAAAATTGTGTTCAGTGAAAAACAATTGGCCTACATGGAACACAACATCGCGTATTGTCACCTGTGGTCTGATTGGAAGTTTTCATCCCCAGTTGCCTGCTAGCTGAAAAAGCAATGAGATTTTGACAGATTTGGGCAACTAAAGTGTTCTATTACGATACAAAATGGTGCAGCAACGGTTGTCCTACAGTTGACCGAGTGCATCGTGACTTTTGCAGTTGTGCTTCTGGGAGCCTCGTATATTGGCACGGCTTCAACGAGGAGAGTGGTCCGTGCTTTTCTTAGATGTTGTGCTGATTATTGCGTCCATTATCCACTCTAATCTCAGCATGTATCATCTTCTTGTTTTATGTTCAACTTTTGTTCTCCGTATGTCCTATCGGTGTCTTGTCACGAGGCAGTGTTCACTCGGAACTCTCGCAGGGCAGTGCGTCGCCCCCGTGTTGGATGGCGGCATGCGAAAAGAGATATCAGAACTCATTCTGTGAGTCCTTCAAGTGACGTTTTATTAATGCATCGTGCCGTAGAGATGCCCGTTACATCGCAATAAAACTGAAACGTAAGTTTTTAATTCTAAGAACTAAGACGTTTTGTCACATTAAATGAAACGCCAAATCATTTTACCCTAAATCACAGCGGTACAGGCTTAATGTCTCCTTAATGCGATGATGCCTCTTTAATCCACTCGCCGACGCCCAAAGCGACGGCAGGAAGAGCTGAAGTGAGACCACGAGGTGGCGCTACGTCACGTTTCCCACGTGCAGTAATTATAATCCCGTGTATGGACCCCAGGAAACATCTAGAGGTCACAGGACTCTCTCAGAAGGATCCTGCTTTGGGACGATGTTGGGCCAATCCCGTGATTGAGTATTTGGCGCCATGTGAGAGGAAACTATTACTCACCCAGAGAAAACCTACTACTCATACAGGGGGATATCACTCGATGCTCTGCTCGCCATGCATTGCCCCCCACCCCCCCCCCCCCGTGTTCCCTTCTCCTCGCCTCATCGTTTCACCTTCACGCGAACACAGGTACAGCAAGCGACGGTCCTGCTGGCATCTGTCCACTGCAATGAGCGGAGCTTTGGAACTTGCAGAAAAATACAAGAATTTGAATTTTAGAACTCCATTTTCTTATACACGTTAATCCTTTTGTCACTCAACTGCTGGATGGGGGCTTCCCCACGTCTGTGCACTGGTCAGTGCAGGTCGGTGAAGGCGGTGTGAGCAGAGACGTGCAGAAGTACAGCAAAACGGATTTTGCCCGGGTCTTTGCCGCCGTGCGTTTTGCACCGTAACTCACGATCGCGTTTGTCGACAGGCGGAGCTGGCGCTGCTACACGACCTCTACGCGTTTTCCCGGCCAGACACGGACACGGAGGAGGTGATGGCATTGCTGTGTTGAGCTGCGTTTGTCGCGGAGGGGTTTTACCTGGGCTGGACAGTGCTCCTATAGCCTGATAACGTGCTTACCCGCACATATGTACACCTGGATTTAACTAGACGCGCGAATTAACGCATTGTCTCTTTCGCACAGGTGGTCTGAGCTGCATAAAGTCATTTAGGGTAAAATAAATAGAAATGTCACAAATGTAGGTTCAATAATAATTTAGAAACAGATTTCCAACGAACCCCTCATCATTAAGCAAGTTTAACGAGATTGCATAAAAAAGATTATATGTATACACGTCAGTCTGATGCAGGATGAGGGTCTTCCCACGTCATGTGGGTTGTTTGACCATACTTCACCACGCCGGTCAGTGTGTGTTGGTGTGGGTGGGGAGACGTGGGAGCATGGGGCTCATGGAAGTACGGACAAATGGGATTTTTAGGCATTGCCCTCTGCTGAAATCATAGCCCAGCAGCAGGACCATTGCATTGCTTTTGAGGTGCAGCCCTTGGTGACCTCTGTGATGCATTGTGGTGGTTGTGAGTCCAATGGTGGCGTGCGTGTGTGATTGTAGTGGTGAATGCAGTGGTGGTTGTGATGAATGTGTGGATGTGATGATTGTGTAGTGGGGTGGTTGAAATGATTGCTGTAAAATTTTTACTTAACTTTTGTGACTGCAGGAATTCATATTCTTTGGTTCTTTCGGTAAAGTCACATAGAAAAATAATAATAGTGAATACAATATAAACTACGACGTTTGGATCACAACACAAGCGATCATCTTCTGAAGATGATCGCTTGTGTTGTGATCGAAACGTCTATGTTCTATCTACGTGACTTTACCGAAAGAACCAAAGAATATGATTGCCGTAGTTTTGATGATGGTGGTGGCTTACATATGGTTGTGGTGGTTGTGGCGGTGGTTGCTGTGCAGGCTCTGGTGAGTGCCGTGAGACGGCGTCAGCAGCACCTGGAGGAGCTGGAGCTGACGTTTGTGGAGCTGAGCCGAGACGATGGCCCCCAGAGCCTGGAGGTGCTCGACAGCGACCCACGGTGATGCCCCACGACTGCACTCACCACACACACCCCAGGCTGAGTGTCGAGACGCCTCGACCAAACCACACCAGCGCACCCATCAAGACCATATACCACCCACACACGCATCACCGCACCCATTGCACCACTTGCGACTTATCACGGCCGTCTCAATCAAACCGCACAATCGCCACCGTGCTAATAAAACTGCGTGTGCCGCCATGCCATTCGCCACCAAACCGCACTCACCCCACGACGTGCATTCGTGCTGCATCATGCCCCCGATCGTCTCCAAAATAAATATGAAAATCTAAATGTAAATGAAGGTGCCATTCGTGCAGATGAGAGGTTACCGAAGAGTGACCTTGGAAACCAGGTCCGTGAAGCCACCCTCGGTGCCTGTTGGCAGACGCACGGTAATGTCAGAATCAGAACCAGAATATTTATTTATACTGGGGGAGGAATCCAATGAGCTAGAAAGCTTTTATTCACAGATGTCCAGTAGGGACGGGCAAGAACGTCACAACAGCAAACGGTACAAAAAACACGATTGTAGTGCAAAGTCCAAGAAAGGTAAATAAATCGCCCAAACACATACAAATGAAACTAAACCATCCTACCAGACAAAGCCTGCCGCGGTATGAACCCGGCCATCAATAATATAACTCAACGAAGTGGCTTATCATTTGAACATTTATAGCAGCAAAACTAATCAAAATAGTCAGGAATGTAAATTTCATTGTCTTGTCACCACGTGACGATGATAACGTGACTATAATAAAATTGGTACAAAGAGAGGAAATGATTGACTGACATGGCAGGGGCCGTGCGTTCGTACGAGAGGTTTCTTGTGCGGCGTAGATAGTGGCACAGTTCTTTCCCTCTGCGTTCTTCTGTCTTCCGCTGCTCTTCCAAGAATCATCCCTCGATCACCTCTCACTACCACAAATGACAAATAGAAACCACTCCACGTGAATCAATAACAGTGTCACTGCAGAAAATAATAGGGGCTCTTGCGGGCACTGGCTGCCCCCCGATTATACGGGTCGTTGCTCAAAATGTCAGCCCGTTTCCAAGGCGGTGTTCATGACGACTGTGATGTGATGAGTTTTTATATATTTGTGTTCAGCCACAGAACAATTTGATGTATTTTTTTATTCTTATCTGGATTTTATTTCAGAGGCTAGGTACCTATTCCACATTGCACTTTGATGAGCTCTTGAAATGACATTTCCTGAACAGACAAAAGGAAAAGGAGCTCTTATCCTGTTCATGTGCAAGGTTTGAATTATATAAAAAGGATTACTGGCAGGCGTTCAGGTGTTTAAACACCAACTAGACAACTATTTCAAGACATCTAGTCTGCATTAACCACGCATACTTGTGGGGAAAAAATGCAAAGGAATGTGTTTCGATATTGTACGCACTCTTTGAAAGTGATTGGCCTTCACCAGCGACGTACTCTTCCATAGCGTGGTCTCTGCCAAAAGGTGAAAAGTACGGAGATAATGCGAACACAAAAGCATGAATAGCTCAGGTTAAGCAGTTATATCTGTGCGACACTTTTGCCAGTATCAAGATTTGAATGCCAAAAATGGTTTCACCTTTCCTGGCATAAATATCTTGATAGTGGTGAAAGGTCCCCATAGATATGTAAGGTTTGGTTTAACCCACATTTCTGTAATCTGAAGGGAAAGTTTACCCATTGTACCTCACCCTGACAGACTGTGTTTGACGAGTGCACTTAAGCAGTGACCTTTCTCCCTCTGTCAGAGACCGTTCCAACACGGTTTTGAAAAGAATCCTGGCTCCACATTGTCCAAGAGAGGTTGAGAATGGTTGAATATTATTTGAAGTTTAAAAGTTTTATTTAAATTCTTAAGTGTATATTTGTCTTGATTTAAAGCTTTCGTGACTGCAGGGATTCATATTCTTGGTTCTTTCGGTAAAGTAACGTATAAGGGAAATAATGCAATAAAAAATATATAAAAACAAAAAATATATTTTTATTACTTTATTATTTCCCTTCTACGTGACTTTACCGAAAGAACCAAGAATATGTATATTTGTAATTTATTTTGTAAACTGAGCATTATTAAATACGTGAAATTGTTTGTCCTTAGAGTAACAAGTCTGTGCTCTCCATTTGCCTGGGTGAAAAGTGGTGGCGATCTGTCCTTGCCCAGTCCTGGTCAGCCTGGCTCTAAAACTCATTCAAATAAATGTTCGCCTATGGGCAATCTTAGTCTTTGTTTATTGTAAGTCTATCGGCAATGTTAGTCTTTGGGCAATGTTAGTCTATGGGCATTCTAAGTCTGTGGGCATATTAGTCTGCAGGCAATGCAAGTCTGGGGGCAATGTAAATCGATGGTCAATGTTAGTCGATGAGTGAAAACTGGGCATCGTCCTTTCCCAGTCCTGGCCAGCTGGCTTAAAAACTCAACTCACGATTTGTACATTTTTAATTGCAGGTGGACGTCACTGGTCAAGCTGGTGACAAGTCTCAAGAGCAGGCTGAAGGAGCGGCCTGACTACGCGATGGTGACGACCCAGTCGTTCTCACCGTGCACGCAGCCGTGGGTGGCAAGCCGCAACAGGGCAAAGGGCGGGCTGTGATGAAACTCCGCGGGGGGGACGGTCAATGTTGCCCGGATGATTCCACGAAAACACGACGGTGATTCCGTCACGAGCGATGTGGCCACCGGGCAAACATGCCTACGACCAAATCACCCAGCAGGCACCTGATCTCGGCAGCTAAGCAGCTGCTGCTAAGCCTGGATAGCGCTTTGATTCGGTGTTGAAGGTTGTTGCCGTGGTGCTCTATTGTGGGCAGCAAATTCCATTGTTGTAGAATACTGCGCTGAACACGTCCGTGCTTCCTGCTGATATGAAGCCGCACTGACTAGCGTGGCGAAGTATGATCAAATAACTCCCACGAACCCACAAGGCGTGGCGGGGAGGCCCTCGTCCAGTAAGCGGGTTTACAAAAGGGCTGTACGTATTTGCGCACAAACGTACACACGTGCGGGAGCAATACATCGTAGTAAAAAACACGGGGAGAATGGGGGATAAGACGTGAACAGAAATAACAACGGAGCAGGGAGACGCTGGAGAGATTTCCCCCAGGCAGCCAACTGGGGCGACAGGGCCACCAAGGTCAAATCAAACAATTGGCAGGAAGTGTCCAATGTGCAATTAAGCTACAAACACAGCCTGATTCTAAAACCACACAACACAATGTGGAGTTACACAGCACGACGTCTGGCCACGTCTCAAGACGCTGCGTGGAAACAATGGGTGTGTTCATTTCATCGAGAGAACGAGGCGATCCGTCATAGGCAGAGGAGAAAAGATCTTGATCATGGACTTGAACAGAGGCACGGATTGCTGGGGGAGGGAGTTCCAAACTATGGGGGCAGCAGAAGGAGATGAGCGACCTCCTGCTGAACGAAGGTCGACTCGGGGCGTCGACTAACAGCCTTGGTTGCTTTATCTGAGAGTTCGTAGGGTGAAGCAGTATAGTTACACGGTCTTCTTATTCTACTCTTCTTCGCTCCCTGTGGAGCATAAGGCCGCAACACGCCCACGCCATGCCGGATGGTCTTTAGCAGCTTTCTCTTATGTTCTTGTTGCAGCTCCATAACAATTCTGGGTTTTCCGGGGTGGGATTGTAGCCCCACGCCCAACCTGGAGAACCAGGGGTTGTCCATTTCGTCTGTCCTCTACCCTTTGATCAGTCCGGCATGGTTGGACCTACTGGGAGCCCAAGGCTCCCGCCGGCTTTTTTCTCTAAGTCATTGGAGGCACACAAGTTTCTCTACCACGACAAGGCGACAACCCACGAGAGAGGGGAGAGATAGGAGAGTCGTGGAGGGGAGTGGAGTGAGATGAGAGGGGAGAGGGCACACCCTGCCCCACCCTGCCCAACGCTGCCCCACGCTGCCCCAGTCCTCTGCTTATTGCGGTTTACGCACCCAGTCACGCAACCCCTCCACGTGCGTCGCGTGCGTGCAGGTGCATCAGGCGGGCCTGACGTGCGACGACCAGGAGCTGCCGCATCACGTGAGCTCGCAGCCAGAGCTCAGCGCCCTGCTGCTCGGTCTGAGGGATGCGCTGTGCGTTCTGCCTGCCCCCACCATCGTCACCATGGCACGGTCTGCTCGCCTGCTTGCGCCCTCACCCCGTGTGTGTGTGTTCTTGGTACAGTCCTCGTGCATACTGGCCTCGTGTTTGTGGTTCAGTATTTGGGGAGCGGCAGTGTAGTGGTGAGCGCGCTGCGGTACGAAGCAGGCAACTCGAGTTAGATTCCTGCTCATGGCCAACGTCAGTGATGTATGTTTGAATCGGTTCTGGGCCTTACCTAAGTCGACAAGCCCTAAATGAGTGGTGTGGTGTGTAAACAGCACTGCGGAGACAAAGGCGGCCAGGTATGGTGCTGGCCACCCACTCCCTCGTGTGCTGTGCCCCAACAATCTGTTAAAGTCTACATGAGGGATCTTTGTCTTGTGGTTCAAGATGGATGAGCACGCACCCCTTTGTGTGTGTGTTGTATTGGTACAGTCTGCATAAATACTGGCCCCATATGTGTGGGGTGACAGTACATTTTGCATCTATCCTGACCGCTTATGTGTCTGCGTATGTGTCTGCGCATGTGTGGTGTAGTGGTCAGGAAACTGTGCGAAGAATCCGGCGACATAACATCAGGAGCGAATTATATCTGGACTGGTCCTGGTCCTCCCCCCACATTTGGTCCAAAAATGAGCTCATGTTGCAGTGAGGAAACATCAGCAATGGGGAGACAAAAGTGTCTGGGTGTGGTGTTGGCCACCCATCCCTTTGTGTGCCATGCCGGCCTTTCATAGGTGCTCTCTAACAGCACGTTGCCCCAACAGGCTGTTATCGGCTATACGGGTGATCTGTCTTCTTTGTGTGTGTGTTGTTGACCCTGTGTATGTTATAGGTCCAGCCTGGACGACTACTGTCCCCCAGACCAGGTTGAGGAGATACAGGAGCGCGTGCTGGAGATGCTGGAGGATCTGTACGGAGACCTGGAGGTGCACATGGAGTATTAGAACACGGGGCGCACGGTGACAAGCGGAGGGACTTGTGGAGACGCGTTGAGACATTTGCGGAGACTTTGCCCTCCATGCTCGGTTTTGTTTGTTTACAATAAAAAAAGAGCAAATTTTGAGCACACTTGAAGGACACATTTTATCTTACGGTGTTCTATGTGGTCTAAATCTGCAGTTAACACAATTTCAAACTCTAGCAGATCCAAAGAGGCAACTGCCAGACTCCTCGCCATCTTAAAGATTCTCCATGGACCCGTGTCTGCCTACCTCTCCCCTCTCGTCTCTCTCTGCTCCCCTCCAAGCACTCTCCACATACTCTCCTACCTCTCATCTCACTCTACTGCCCGACACACGTGGCAAGCCAAAATCCATCCTCCAGCCACGCTGGGCAGCTCAGTTTCCATGGCACCCTTGCCTGCCATGCAAATGGCTCGTGCATCATCATGGCCTCCTGCAGGAAGCCACGAACAAAGGAACACGTGTGGAGAGGGAGGCTAAGAGGGGCATAAGGGGGTGTAAGAGAAAGGGAAAAGAGGAGCGAATGAGAGAGGGAAAAAAGCATCTACATCGTCGCTGCCGCCACTACTTGGGAATGGGAGGAGGAAGTTTGGGGAGGTGAGGCCGAGCACGTGTGTGTGTGTGTGTGCTGTCTGCACAGCCGCGTGGCCAACGGCGACGGCACGTCGGGATGGGCCATCGAGGAGGAACGTCGATCGAGCGAACACTCGATGTCTTTAACGTTCTGGTATTAAAATCTTGGATAAGGGGGCAGCTATTCCATCACTGGGGGGGGGGGGGGGGGGGCGTGGAGGGGAGGGGTCTCACCGAACCCCCCTCCCCATTGAGGCCTCCTTTTCATGCAAATATGCAAATAAATGACTCCAAATCAGCTTCACAACGTTAAGGCTGCGGGCAGTGGCTTAACACAAAATCACGGCGAAATCCAGCGATACCGATCGGAACGGGCTGCCAGATCGGAGAAACTGCATCAGCAGCAGCTTCGCTGGCCACAAGGGCGTTGCTACCACAGGGAAATTGTATAACACGATTTTTAAGAGCCAATTGAAGCATTAACCCAGTTACGGGCCACAACGGGAGAGACTGAATCAAATGAATGACATAGACGATTTCGTAAAGAACCGGGCTTGGCAACCTGCGGCTCTTTCAGGACTGCTTCGTCAAGGACGGGCTCGGGTTCACGTTGCACTGCGGCTCTTGAAATATTGAGGCGGGTTTTTTTTATCGAATTTGGAAAAACAACAAATTCTCTTTGTTATTTTGGTTTTTCACGTTAACGAAACATACCAATTCGTTAGTAGTTCAGCACACCGGTGTGTTGGAGAGCAAACGCATAACATTTACATTCTCGTACGACGTTTCGCCGGTAATGACATCTGGCATCATAAGGCGACAGCCAGAGATGTGCCGGGTGGTGGCGGGTTGAACGACACGTTTATATTTACGCGATCTCAACCAAAAACCTCTGTTGTGGATAATGTTGGTCGCGAAAGCCTGCCACCAGTTAGGGTTCTGCGTTTACTCTTTGGTTCTTTCGGTAAAGTTGCGTAGGTATACAATAAAAAATAATTTTACGTGACTTTACCGAAAGAACCAAAGAGTATGGATTCCTGCAGTCACGAAAGCTTCAAATCAAGGGTTCTGCTACATTGCGGTCTTTATATGAAGATGTGTTCAGTGAATTAACATGTCCGAGGAAACTGGCTCATGTAGAGAAAACTCGCGCATGCTCGGGGGCAAAACTCTGATCCCATGCAGATGGAACAGATGGAGACGGGTCCACACTTTTCTGTACCGCCCCCTCCTGGCAAGTCAGGGCGAACGGCACCTCCTCGACGGGAACGGGAAGGCAGCGTCACGACATCTGTGTGTGCGGTGACCCACCAACTCTCGCTGCTGCCTCCACAGCGCTGGGCTACAGGCGGCCACGCACAGCAGCGTCGCCGCCACTACTCGGTCCCAAACATTCTGAGTGCCCACGAGGTCGTCGCTCTCGCCGTGTGTCCCACACGCGTTCTTAGAGAGAAGCCCATTGCCACCGCAGCGACGATTAATTTTCAGTGACCGCATGCCAATTCGTTACTATTACTAGTTCAGCACACCGTCGCCGCCTCATCTCATCTCGACGCCGGGCTCCGCATCGCAACACTGCGCGGTGCGCGACCACAAAGAGAGAGTGGGGAGGGGGGAGATGGAGGGATGACGTGAGACAGTGAGAGATGGATGGAGTGAGTGCGTGAGACAAGGATGGTGTGAGCGAGTGAGGGGTCGTGTCAGTGAGTGAGGCATGGGGTGATGGTGTGTGATGGGGTGATGGTGTGATGGATGGAGTGACAGGGATGGTTTGAGTGAGGATGTAGTGAGCTATGAAGGGAGTGAAGGAGTGTGCGACGATTGCTAGCTACGTAAAGTAATAAAACATTTTTGTTAACGCTAAATCACACTACAACGCTTCTCTAATTCGCAACAGTGGCGCCTGATCATCGCGCCGCGGACATTCAATGCATTTCGATTTAAAGCTTTCGTGACAGCAAGGATTCATCTTCTTGGTTCTTTCGGTAAAGTCACGTAGAAGGGAAGTAATAAAATAATAAAAATATATAACATAATAAAATAATTCTTTATTTTATTATGTTTTATTTTTATTATTTTATTAAACATAATAAAATAATTCTTTATTTTATTATAATTCTTTATTTTATTATAATTCTTTATTTTATTATGTTTCATTTTTATTATTTTATTACTTCCCTTCTACGTGACTTTACCGAAAGAACCAAGAAGATTCAATGCAATGTCGAGGTCCCCCTCGACTTGAGCGAGCAGACGAGGAGCGGCCCTGGGTGAGCTTCGCCCGCAGCCCCCCCCCCCCCCACGACGCGCCAACGTCCTGGCGCTCGCAGTGCGCGGCTCCGTGCCACTCGGTTGTGTGCTCGCTAACATCGGCGGCGTGTGTCGGCCTTCGTAGCTGCTCGCTAACACCACTTGTCCCACACTACAATATTTTAAAGGCTATACGGGCGATTATCTTTGTCTTGCATGTTATATTATATAATCTGGCCCGTCTGTGTGTACGCATGCACGTGTGCGTTTATATGATAGTTAATAACACACTAACGCACCCCGCCCCTCCCCCCAGCTGGTGAGGGTTGGGGGGGGGGGTGCTGAATGAACAGCGCCGGTGGATGCGGCGCTCCGCACACAAATGAGATTTGCGTACAGTGTGCGGTGAATATTTAATGAGCCGGGCACCGTCAATCGCGAATGAATAAACACATTGACAGCACCGACCCTTCACATCGCCCAGAGAGAGCCCCGCTGAGGCTCAAGACTTATTTACAGGAGGGTCCTGCAAACATTGGGATATTCGGCACAGGGTTTTTGTTTTTGTCCTCGTCGTTCTTGAGTGACTTCACGTCCATGTAAAAAAGAAGAGATAAAGGCATAGACCCTGCTCACTCCACTGCTGGCGGAGGGCCCCCCCCGCCCCCACTCGAGGGAGCTCGAAAGAGCCCTTGGCGAGTTTAGCGCAGCCCCACACGGGCGCTCGCGAGCGATGCTCGTGCTAAGGACTCGGAGAACTCGGGTCCGTGCGAGTTGCTGTGCACTCGCTGCCACTCCCACGGGGAGTGGCAGCCTCCTCTCAAGTTTGAGGCTGCACAACCCTTAAAGCGTTACCACGCCCCCTCCCCCCGGCCCCATGGGAAGCTCAGCACCACGTTAGGATGGCGAGACGGACGTGGCCTTAGCAACCTGGGGATGGGGCGGGGGATACGGGGGTTTTGGTGGGGGGGGCAGTGATCTTGACTGCAGGGGGTAGGGGGGAGGGCGAAATAAAAAAAATATTGGGAACCACGAGGATGCAGCAGCATCATTACAACTGCACGATTCTTCAAGGCCATTGCCATCCCGTCCTCCCCCGTGTGCCCCCTCCCCCGGCCCCACCCCTATGTCCTTAAGGCCACAATAAGGAGAGATCACAATTGTCCACGCCTACGCCTTCCACGCGGCGTTAGCAAGGCGCTTTGTGTGTCCGCTTTGTCAGTGTGATAGAGAGAGAGAGAGCAACTCAATTATCGCGAAGCGTGCCGAGATGGGGGGTGGGAGATACCTCGCGGGGAAGCTACAAGTCTAAAGAGGCGACACGACTGGTAACGGGCGTAGGGGAACCTTCATGGTCCAGCAGTGGAGTGAGAATGGGCGCGTGACACCGCTGCGAGTAGCCAGGGCCAGCGCCTCCTCGGGGCTCCGTAGGATTGCGACGTCTCCAGCAAGGCCACGCGTGCGTGCGCACAGCAATATTTTTCGGATATTTTCCAAAAACTCAGCTGGATAAATACATTAAAAGAAAATACAAAATGTAATCCTCACCAGGGCACCTCCTCCCCTCCAACCCCATGTTGTAAACACGTCTTCTTCTTCCACACGTGTGTTCCATTCATGTGGGGTCCGCTGTCTAGGCCAACATTCTCCACGCTGCCCCTGACCTGCGCCATCTCTCTTTCCACTCCTCTGGCCACCATGTCCGATCGCACCACATCCCCCCACCCCCCCAACTATTATTCTGCCTTTCTCTCGATCTCTTTCCTTCCACTTGCATCACTTGCACTTCTGACCCACATAATGTTCCTGTTGTATTTCCACGTGACCGAACCACACCAGAGCCTTTTCTCTCTCGTTTTCTTCTCCGTGAGCTCTACCACCTTGAGTCTTCCTCCCGCTTATTCATTTCTCACCCTACCCTTCCTCGTTAGACCCCAACATCCACCGCAACATGGTCATCTCTGTGACTGCCATAGCTTGGTCCTCACTCTTTCTCGTGCCCCAGCACTCGGCTCCATGCAACAGCACCGGCCTCACCACCGTCTTGTACCATACACTACACTATACACTATACACTTTTCCCTTCAACCAAACTGGGATCCTCTTATCGCACACCACATCGGTCATCTCCCGCCATTTCAGCCATCCAGCCCTTGTTCTTGTTCTCATCTCTCCTTCTAGTAATCAATCATCACCACATCGTTGCACCCAGGTACTTAAAGTCGTTCGTCTTCATTAACTGGTCACTTCCAATTTGCAATCCTCTTCCTGCATTATTTCCACTGAAAATTTCCACCATGAACTCCGTCTGTGTCCGACTGATCCACAACCCATTCCCTTCAATCTTTTGCACCCAGATCTTCAAATCATATTCCACTACCCCTCTGCTTTCACCGCATTGCACAATGCCGTCTGCAAACCACATACACCAGGGGGGCTCCCCGTGAATGTCTCTCGTGAGTGAGTCCAGCACCAGGATGATGAACAGGAATGGGCTCAGGGCGGAGCCTTGCCCACTCCCACTTTGACTTGAAAGCTCTCCGACACCCCACGGCTGCTCCGCACGTGCACTTTCCCTCCTTCATACACACCCTGGATCAGCCGGACATACACCTCAGCAATTCCTCTTCTTCTCGTACACCACCAGACGAGCTCTCTAGGCACTCTGTCGTACGCTCTCTCTAGATCAATAAACACCGCCATGTAGGCCCCATGTCTTCTCTCTGAACTTCTCCATGAATACTCTACTCAGTGCAAAGATCGCATCCATTGTCGACTTTCCCCGTCTGGATCCAAACTGACTCTCGCCAATAGCCACCAGCCACCTCAGTCTCCTTTCTGTAATCGTTTTCCAGAGTTTCATGGTGTGACTCATCAATGCTATTCCTCTATAGGTCTCACAATCTTGTAGGTCACCTTTCCTTTTAAAGATGGGAACCAATCTGCTCTCTTTCAACGCATCCGGCATTTTTTCTCCATCCAGATTTTCCCAAACAGCTCCATCAGTATTTCAACACCCTTTTCTCTCATTAATGTAAACACAATTCTAATCTCATCTTACTTCACTCCATTATGACGTTTCATGCTCCCCAGAGCCTCCACCACCTCTTCTCTGGCTGTAGTTTCTGCAACTACTTCAATTGTTTGATATTCTTCAACCATTTCGCATCTTGGGTTTTCCACATTCAGCAACTTCTCAAAGTTTTATTTCCATCTCTCTCTAACATCTATCTCATCCAAGATTGTTCGCCCTCCACTGTTCTTCACCAGATTCACGTGGTCGATGCCCCTGGTCTTTCTCTCTCTGGCTCTTGCCAAACGGTATTCCATCTTCTCGCCTTCTTTGCTGTCAAGCTCCTGGCAGAGTTGTGCTAACGCTGTTGCCTTTGCCACTGCTACCACTCCCTCTGCCTCTCTTCTGGCTGCCAGGTAATCATCCAGATGGCCCTTCTCTCTCTCTCTCGTGTCCTGCCACTTCTTAAACTTGGCC